>NC_139005.1:19081809-19681809 GCF_964374135.1 Grampus griseus | reverse complement strand
GAATTCATTCAAAATTGAAATACCGTATTATAGAAATGATTTTACTTACAAGATTCAATATTTGATTATTTTTGAACTAAATTTTGATGACATTACATATACAAAATTGCATAAGCTTACTCTGCCTGTAAAAAAATAAGGAAAAAAAGCAAATTCGTAAAGAATATAATTATACCTCTAAAGTGATCTGATAATGCTTAACCTTTGGGATGGAAACAAGGACAACTTGACCGAAGAAAATGTCATTACCAATCTCCTTGAAGCAAGGAGTGATTAAACGCAAAGGAGCAGTATTTCTTTTCTTTTCTTTTCTTCTTTATTTATTTATTTTTGGCTGCATTGGGTCTTTGTTGCTGCACGTGGGCTTTCTCTAGTTGCGGCGAGAGGGGGCTACTCTTCATTGTGGTGCGCGGCCTTCTCACTGCGGTGGCTTCTCTTGTTTCGGAGCATGGGCTCTAGAGTGCGGGCTCAGTAGTTGTGGTGCACGGGCTTAGTTGGTCCATGGCATGTGGGATCTTCCCGGACCAGGGCTCAAACCCATGTCCCCTGCATTGGCAGGCGGATTCTTAACCATTGAGCCACCATGGAAGCCCAAGGAGCAGTATTTCTTTCTTTCTTTTTTTTTTTTCTAAGATGAAATTTTTTTAATTTCAGATATGGTAGCATTAAGACCATGGAATGGTGTCAAAATAAGCAGTGCCACACCTTTGGAAGGCATTAAAACAAATGTTTTAATAATTAAGAAATAAATATTGTATTTCATATTTTAAAATATGTTTACATAGAAATACGATAGAACATTTTACAATTACTGAATTTTTATGCTTTTCTGCTGCTTAAGAAATTTTCCATAATCCAAAGAATTAATTATGTTCACTTTGTAACTGTAGTTTAAATTATTGGAGGGAATTTAATAAATTAAATTATAGTCAATACTTAGGAAAAATTTGCTTACCAAATCATATTTATTTCATGTAATATATATGTGTGTATATATATAATATATATATATAAAACAAAGCACAAAGGGTTATAAATATTCTTCTCCACGCTCAAAAGACCTTCAGATAGTGAAGAATCATATTAACACAACCAATTTATTTATTGCATTGTCTTTAATGGTTATTAAAAGATGTTAGAAAAAGAGAATGCTCAGATATAGATTCACTTTATTTTAAGAAAATCTTAAGTATCCAAACCGTGGATTCTTAATCCACATAAATAAATGACTGTTCTTTTCATAAAACATAACCATAGTTTTCTCCAAAAGAGCTAGTTTTCCCCCTTATTCATTTAAAGCAGTATTTGTTTCATAAAACTTAAACTCAGAGCTTTTAAGAACTCTTCTATTTATATATGTATGACACACCCATTACTGTATTATACTAGATTACTTCTCATTTTCCTTACATTTTTATTTTTATTTAAATTTGATTTATTTTTTTATTTGGTTGCACCGGGTCTTAGCTGCAGCAGGCGGTCTCCTTAGTTGCAGCTCATGGGCTCCCTAATTGCAGCAGGCGAGCTCCTCAGCTGCAGCTCGTGGGCTCCTTAGTTGCAGCATGCGAACTCTTAGTTGCAGCATGCATGTGAGATCTAGTTCACTGACCAGGCATCGAACCCAGGCCCACCACATTGGGAGTGCGGAGTCCCATCCACTGCGCCACCAGGGAAGTCCCCCCTTACATTTTTAAATTTCAGAGAGTAGAATTTACAAAAGATAATTTTTTTTTTTAGAAATTTCATGTAATGTCTGAAACATTTATATTAACATATTTCCATACAAAAGTATTTCTTGAGTTGATTGAAGAGTGCTGTAATTTTCCTTGTTCTAAGAAGTTAAACATTTAAAAATTAACATATACTCTGTGTTGCTCACAAGAATTTTATCTTCTGAATCCTCCTCTCACTAGCTGATTTTTCGATAGGTGTGTTCTCTTTTATTGTTTCATTATGCAGTCTTTGAGTCATTTTAAAGTTATTAAATATTTTAAGTTAGATGCAGCAATTTGAAACATCTCATATGACATTATAATTTTTTTGAGCAGTTTTTGTGTCTAGGCTCCATGTGCACATGTCTCTAGAAGTGCCTTCTATTTTTCAAATATTTAGCGGAAAAGTTTAGAAAGAAACATATCTTGGAAGTTTTTCACATGGGCACTGTGTACATTCAGGGTCATAAGTACTGTGGGCCCTCCGTATCCAGAGGTTCTGCATCCCCTCAAATGGAAGATCGACTACTAGCCATTTTATACAGGGGACTTGAGTATCCGCGGATTCTGGTATCCAGGGAGGTTCTGGAACCAATCCCCCATGGATACTGCAGGATGAATGTGTATTTGAAGCTATTTTTTAATACTGCTATGTTTTGTTTTATCTATTTGTTGTGTCTATACTCTAAAATATCTATAGGGAATTTATTTCTCACGAGGATTTAATTGCCAACTTACTACCTATGTAGAAATTTAACATGGATTTGTGAGTTCATGGATGTATTTCTAAAGTGTACATAGTACTATGTATCAGCAAGCACAGCGATCCGCTTCCAAAAGGAATGGGATGTCAGTGTAATTACACTGGTATCCACTGCTTTTCAAAAGTTTGCTTCAAGCCATGCTGCTTTTAAGGAAGACCCTCATTAGTCCCTGTTTTTGCTAATGGACAGAAATCCAAACAGGTTTCCACTTTCAGAAAAAAAGTGAAAATAGCAATCAGCATTTGTTTTGCAGGGAGTTGTTATAGAGGCATCACAGGTCTAGTAGCTTGAGTGGCCCCGCCAAGCTCCTTCCCAGGGAAATACATGCAACATCTCAGGATCAAGCCGCCATAGCTTTGAACTGTGTCTGTGAGCATCTGTGCTTTATCTCAATATATTTTGTTCATCCATTAGCAAGATGTGTTCTACAGTAATTGCTTCTTCACTTTACACCATTTCAACTTAGGAAAGTTTTCATAGGAAGGATCTACTTGCAGGTAAACCTACATCTCCATTTTATTTTAGGATATGGATAACGCTACACACACACACACACACACACACACACATGCACACACACAAACACACAAATCAGGATCTGGACTTTAATAAACCTTATAGAATAATAATGTCTGTTTCATTGCCAAACATGACTGCTTTGGTGTGTATTTGTGTAATGATGGGGCAGGATGGGTAGGGCGTACAGGAGTGAGTTAAGTTAGTACCAATTATACATGGTCAAGGAACCGTGGACTCACATATTTCAAGTGACCCAAGACACTGTTGCTATAACATTTTCTCAAAATGGTCTTCCCTTTGCCTGAGAAGAGTAAAATAATATAGTGTAAGTTAGCTGAGGAAATTACCATGTGCCCACGAGCCTTGAGAGAAATCAGGTCATCTTCATAGAAATCAGGTAGTAAGCCCTTGCAAAACTTAATATGTATGGTATTTCTTGCTTCCCATTGTATTCTTGCCAGAATTGTGTGACATTCATATTTATGGTAGGCAATGTGCAAACATTTGGCTGTGGCAAATTCTGGACTCTTAATAGGCTGGGGACAACCAGCAGGAAGGAACAGGGAGGGTGAGTGAGCAGAATCAGAAGACATTGAAACATGGGGAACAGGTATGGGTACACTGGATTGTCTGTCAGCAACTCAGCTTCACTCATGTCCCCTTAAACATTTTCCTCCTGCAGGGACGAACTCCAGAAATACTGTTCTCAGAATCCCTCTCCAATATGTTTCTGGATTAGATTCTGCTAAATGGTAGACATTCCCATGAGGTTTGGAGGGTGCACAAAGGGAGAGCCGTTATTTTCCAGTGGCAGCTGGGGTCATCCGTGGTGGCTTCCTCTGTCTTCTGGGGTCCTGCTGGGAGTTACCCACTGCGGTGCCACAGGTGGCTGAAGATCTCCAGTGGAAGTTTTCCTGTGATCCCTGTACTTCCTGATTAAATAACTTGGCCAAGGTCAAACAGCTAAGCAAAAAAAGCATGAATTCAAGCTCAAGAACTGAACTCCAGAGCCTATGCTTTTAGCCACTTTCTGTAGTGACTGCTACAGAGTGGAGATGGGATGCTATTCCGCTGTCTTCAAGTGCTCTTGTATTTTCTTTTCATCTTTGACAAATCCTCAGGCCAACCTTTGACCATCCCTTAACTGTATAATGTTAACCTTCTCCATTGCTTCCATTATTCTGTTAACGCAAAATAGAGCAACAGTCTGTCCTTTCTGCCAGCCGCAACAACCTAAAGCAAGGCTCTATTTTGTTGAAAGCCTGGAGAGGTACCTTATTTGTAGAATTTATTTAACAATCTTAGCTTAGAGAGACTGTACTGGGGTAGCTTTATTAGCACTTCCCAGACCTCACTGTACACTCCAGTCTCTAGGAGGACATTTCAGTAATAAGCATCCCCACGTCCCACATCAGACCTACTGAATCAGAATCTGAGGATGGGACCCAGACATCTGCATCTTTAACAAGCATCCCCAGGTGATTATCATGCATTCCGATAGATACTGATCCCCATCCTGTGGTCTGAAGATACTAACATTTCAACAGAGGAGAGGGTTATTGGAGGAAGTTCTACATACCCTGCTTCAAACAAAGCAATTCCATTTTTAGCTTGTTTATACATTGGAGTGCCATTGGATTTTATTTGCTAAAAGAGTTCCAGTACTTTATTTTTAAACCACTACCATTCTCTCAGTTGAATAGCTCTCCTCAACTCTACATATTTTCCTGTTTAATTCCTCAGCAGCAGCACAAAGTTCCAAATGCCTTTCTTTCCCAGCTCACCAGGACACTTCTTTCCGTTTTGCATTCCATCTCTTCCTGATTCTCATAGGTAACTGGAATTGAGCTGAAAATATTCCCAATTAGAAACACAGTCCTTTACTTTTCTCTCAGCAATGAAATCATTGCATGCATATAATTACACAATGGAAACACTGAAGAAAGCTCCTTGGTTTTTCTTTGAACAGATTTCCATATATTTATGTGACCTTGTTTATGTTTGTCATTTATACTAATATGTTCCGAAAACAAAAGGAGTATTTAATTTGCTTGACATAATATTCAAAATCTGAGTCAGGTGTACTTTTGTAAAAAAATTAATTAATCAATTTTTGGCTGCATTGGGTCTTTGTTACTGCACACAGGCTTTCTGTAGTTGTGATGAGCAGGGGCGTCGAGCAGGGACTACTCTTTGTTGCGGTACGTGGGCTTCTCATTGTGGTGGCTTCACTTGTTGTGGAGCACGGGCTCTAGGTGTGCAAGCTTCAGTAGTTGTGGCCCGCAGGCTCAGTAGCTGTGACTTGCAGGCTCTAGAGTGCAGGCTCAGTAGTCGTGGTGTATGGGCTTAGTTGCTCCGAGGCATGTGAGATCTCCCAGACCAGGGCTTGAACCCGTGTCCCCTGCATTGGCAGGCGGATTCTTAACCACCGCGCCACCAGGAAAGTCGTGAGTCAAGTGTACTTAAAAGCTAAGATCACTATGCTAAAGTAATGGTTTCTGTCATTTAATGAAACTATTAGGTTTTTCCCCTGTGTTTAATGACTAGAGACCGTAGATTCTATGTTGTGAGTCCAAGGAATTAGGGAAGGAGAGTGAACAGTACCAAGTAAAATTCCTGATGATGGCTAGAGATGGATTTCAAAGCACACACCAATCACACCACACTCACATACAAAGCCCAGAATATTTCAGAATTTTTGCCTGATGAGAATTATATGAACTTGAAAAAAATATATACTATTTTAAAACTTTAGTATGTATTTACATCACTTTCATATATAGTTATGAAATATGTCTCTGAGAAAACTGCAGACACCCTGAAGTGTTTTAATTTCTCAACTGATGCAACTATTGCCACCCCTCCCTTGTCTGAGCACCAAACCCTGTATCCTTTACCCATTATCTGTGAAACATCATGCAAAGCACTTTATGTGCATCATCTCAAACCATTCTCAGTATAATGACAGGACGTAGCTATCATATATTATTCCATTGTACAGATAGGAAAGCTAAGGCCTAGAGATGTTAGGAAACTTTCCCAAGGCGATACTGCTAGGGAACAGAGGAAGCTGGATACACATCCTAAGGTTTTAATTCATCAATTTTTTTTTTTTTTTTTTTTTTTTTTTTTTTTTTGCGGTACACGGGCCTCTCACTGCCGTAACCTCTCCCGTAGCAGAGCACAGGCTCCGCTCGCGCAGGCTCAGCGGCCATGGCTCACGGGCCCAGCCGCTCCGCAGCATGTGGGATCCTCCCAAACCGGGGCACGAACCCGCGTCCCTTGCATCGGCAGGTGGACTCTCAACCACTGCGCCACCAGGGAAGCCCCTAGGGTTTTAATTCTAGCAACCAGGTGCCTACCATGATGCTATTTTGCCCAGTTCTCCAGTGAAACAAATGTTAAATGTCAGCTGGCCAATCACTAGCCAAATCTCTTTTCTCCTCTGCCTTTTACTACTTCCTCCTTTTAAGGTTCAGGAGGTAGCATGCTCTGGTGGGATAAGCACTGTCTCTTTTGCTTTGGCAGATACATGAACTTGGCAGATGTATCAATTATTTCAACCCTATGAGCTTCAATTCCTCTGAAAAATGGGCACATCAACCCTACAGGGTTGCTGTGAAGATGAAACAAAATAATATGTATGGATGTGCTCTACCAGGGCCCAGTCAATGGGCATTCAATAAATGTGAGCTTTTCTTCTTGCCTACTTTTCTCTTCTTTTCTTTGTTATTAGCTCCACAAAAACAAACAAATGGACACAAAAACCCTAAGCTGCTTTTTATTCTATGTTCTTTGAGTCCCCATAATTGGAGGTGTTCAAAGAAAAAAATGAATGACTCCTTGATGGAATGTTGTGGCTGGGATTCAGGCCATCTGGGTTACTGGCTTCACCAACACTTAATTCACCTTAACTCTCCACTTCTATGATTCCATGACAAATTACTGATCAGAATGTGTCATTTTATTTTTAAAGGATTTAGTTACGGGTAACTTTACCCTCTGCACCTCTTTTTTTGGTTACCTCTTATTGTGTCAAAAACAGATGTGAAGCAGAATGACCTCAAAGGGTGCAGTTAAGTGAATGGTAGTGCATTCATTTAATAGCCTGGTATACAAATTGATGATAATAAAGTAGAACAGAAATACACGCTTTTATATCTATTCCGGTTTAGCGACTGCCCAGATTGTGATCGATAAGTCATTCAAAGGAAGTCTATGTTGCCAGAAAGTCACTTCAGATTCTTTAACAAATTTCTCTACTATTGGACATCTAAATTTTGTATTAGGGTCAACCCTGGCTTCTGTATCCTAAAATTTTGGTAAAAGTTAATTCTTGCTCACATGAAGCACAATGTTCCTAGTCAGGATGGTCTTTCACATGGTTGTTCCAGGGAAGGACCCAGGCTTCTTCCTCTAGTAGCTTTATCATCGTCTAGGGCTTTGGGTTTCTTCACTGGATTCCTTGTATCTCACCAACATCAGGACAAGAGAGCATGAAGGATCACTCAGGAGGTAGTTAAGGACAAGAACTTGAGGCTGTTTGTATCACTTCTTTTTTTTTAATTTAATTTTTATTTTATATTGGAGTATAGTTGATGTACAATGTTGTGTTCGTTTCAGGTGTGCAGCAAAGTGATTCAGTTATGCATATACATGTATCCATCCCTTTTCAGAGTCCTTCCCCATATAGGTCATTACAGAGTATTGAGTGGTATCGCTTCTGCTCACATTCCATCACCCAGAAACGCAGTCCTATAATCATCTCTACCAGCAGAAGAGGCTGGGAAATGTAACCCAGCTGTGTGTCCAGGAAACAGATTTTGCTGAAGATCCAGCAGCTTCTACCATAGGTTATTTCCAGTTTATGGCTATCATAAACAGCTCTGAGATGAACACCACTTTATTTCAATCTTTGGTCACATTCTTAAACTTTTCCTTAGGATGCATTATGTACAGTGGAAATTTAGCCAAAGACTAACTTTAAAACACATTTTTGCATTTTGATATAGTCAACTGGCCTTCTGAAAAGTTGGATTAGTTTGCTGCACATTAGGATTACCCAGGGAGCTTTTAAAAAATCACAATGCCCAGGTTACACTGTGGACCAGTCAAATCAGAATGTCTGGGGGTGAAACCAGACATCAGTGTTTTAAAAAGTCTCCAAGTGACCCAATGTGCAACAGAATTTGGGAACTACTGCCTTAGGGATTCCAGACCAGAACATTGAAGGACAATGTTTGTGTCTGTTAGTGACAGCACAGTGGTCCAGAACTACCTATAACAGGACTATCACATGTCAGAGAAATAGACTTTTAGCCTGTGTAAGTCTGTTATTTGCAATCTCAGTTACAGCCACTGAACCTATATACTAATAAAGGTGGGTTACTGTCATTAAAACTGACTGACTTTATTTCACACAGAAAAAATGTCTTCTCCACCAGCATTATATAATGGTAATCATTTTTCCATACTTTTTTTTTTTGCGGTACACCGGCCTCTCACTGCTGCGGCCTCTCCCGTTACGGAGCACAGGCTCCAGATGCGCAGGCTCAGTGACCATGGCTCACGGGCCCAGCCGCTCTGCAGCATGTGGGATCTTCCCGGACCGGGGCACGAACCCGTGTCCCCTGAATCGGCAGGCGGACTCTAAACCACTGTGCCACCAGGGAAGCCCAACAAGTATGCTCTTTCAGAATCCTAGTCAATTAGAAATGAGCATTAGTTTCTTCAGCTGTAAAATGATACCTATCCCTTAGGGTTGGTGTCATTATTAAGTTAGATGGTTGGGAACGTGATTGATAAATTTTAATCTCTGTATACATTCTAGTTATTTTGAGAATGATGTTCCGGTAGACCTTGAATGGCTACCCTAATTTTCAAGTCCTTTCAAAAATGCAGTGCCTTTCTTTTATTACCAAATTTGAGAAATTACTTTAAAAGACTGCTATTTTCCAAAATGTCCGTTCTCCCCATCCTGAAGTGAGAAACATCAAACACATCCCGGAGTGAATGAGGCCAGAGTAAACTATTTTCTGGATATTTCCTCTCCCCCAGAGATTTTAAAGTGGTGGACACAGGTTATAAGTCAACAAGAACTTAAACAAAGTTGTCAGCCAAAAGATGCCTTCTTGGGACTTCCCTGGCAGTCCAGTGGTTAAGACTTCGCCTTCCAGTGCAGGGGGTGCGGGTTTGATCCCTGGTCAGGGAGCTAAGATCCCACATGCCTTGCAGCCAAAAAACCAAACCAAAACAAAAGCAATATTGTGACAAATTCAATAAAGACTTTAAAAATGGTCCACATCGGGGTTTCCCTGGTGGCGCAGTGGTTGAGAGTCCACCTGCCGATGCAGGGGACACGGGTTCGTACCCTGGTCCGGGAAGATCCCACTTGCCGCGGAGCGGCTGGGCCCATGAGCCATGGCCGCTGAGCCTGCGCGTCCAGAGCCTGTGCTCCGCAACGGGAGAGGCCACAACAGTGAGAAGACCGCGCACCGCAAAAAAAAAAAAAAAAAAAAACTTCAAAAAATAGGAATAAAAAAAAAAAGATGCCTTCTTTTTTCAACTGCCACCCGTGTCTCTGGTCACATAGGGAATGGGTATGGATGGAGCGAGTCTGTGGAATATTACTCTAGCTCCCACCCTTTGCCTCCTCTTCTAGATTAGTCGTGAAATGCCAGCAACATGCTGAACCTCCGGCAGCTCGTGATCTGTATTGCTGTTATAAATACGATAAAACTGGGTGTTGAGCACTGTCGAAGGTGTCCATCACTAACCTATCAATGGCATTACTATAGAAAAGAAAGTAACTCATCATAAATCGCATTTCGGTGTTGTAAGGTTGGTGGGAAAGTTATCTGTATGTTTTAAAAGAGTCATTCAAAGCAGAGGCTCTCCACAGAACAGAAATTAACATTAGAAAATAACGACATTTATTGAATGTGTCGGTAACTGTAGATGTTTGTACGTCTCTGTGTGCACACGCATGCGTTGGTGATGAGGCTGAACGGTAGGATGAGGTGAGGGACAAAGGTTGGGTGTTGGCAGATAAGAAGAAATAAGGACTGACCCTTCCCACAAGGAATTTTAAACTTAGTTGGACGTTTTCTTAAGAGATGGCCATGTTAAGAATACTTTGCCTAATGTGCATTAGTGAGAGAAAATTAACCAACTGTACCCTAAGTCCACAAGAACTAAAATGATAAAAGTAAAAAATGTTGCAAACACTAGAAGGCAGCTTTCCTCTACTCTGTCGCCAATATAAATGGTAATAAACCACTGCCAACACGTTGATGCCACCAAAAGTCAAGGACTTGAATTTTGGATATTTGCTCAAGGTTTTTAATTAATGCTCTAACTCACAGACCCTGCACAATAATGGCTGCCCAAGGATGTCTAGGTCTTAATCCGTGGAATCTGTGAATATGTTACTTTGCATGGAAAAAGAGAATTTGCAGATCTCATTAATGAACTTGAGATGGGGAGACTATTCTGGATAGATTGGGGGTTTGGGGGGGAGAACCCAACCTAACCACATGAGTCCTTAAAAGCAGAGAACATTTCCCAGCTGAGGTCAGAATCAAAGGGAGATGTGACCAATGTAAGATTAGTTGGAAGGATGCAGTATGGCTGGTTTTGAAGATGAAGCAAGGGAACCATGAGTGAATGTGAGTAGCTGCTAAAAGCTGTGTCCACTACAAGCTAGAAGATGCAAGGATTCTCCCCTAGGAAGGAATGCTGTCCTGCTGACACCTTGATTTTAGCCCCGTGAGACCTGTTGCCGCCTTCTAACCTCCAGAACTCAAAGATAATAAATTTGGGTTGTTTTGAGTCAATGAGTTTGTGATAATTTGTTACAGCAGTAAGAGAAAAAAAAAAAACCCTGTCTTTAAAAGTCCTCCCCGTAGGAAAGTGGCGGGTGGTGGTGGTGGGATGAACTGGGAGATCGGGATATATACACATATATATATATATACACATATATGTGTGTATATATATATACACATGTATATATATATACATGTGTATATATATGTGTACACATGTATATATACACACTAATATGTGTAAAATAGATAACTAATAAGAACCTGCTGTATAAAAAATTAAAAAAAAAAAGTCCTCCCCCTAGAACAATTTCCCCCTTTATTTATCCTACAGTTGTTTTGTTCTTGAACAATAGATGGTGCTAGGCAGCCATGTTTCTAGTGTCATCAGCCAGATCCTCCAGTTGGAAATAATTAGGACCATATGACAACAGTTGAAACAGTTACTCGTGAAAATCTACAAATCACAGAGTTGGGGATTCAGAAAACCTTCCTCAGAGTAGCGATGAACGCCAGGATGTTGGAGATTGGGTTGCTATAATTCAAAAGTAACTACTTATTAAAAACTCAAAGAACAATAAAACATATTTTCTGTTTGCTATATCGAATTGCTTACAACCCTTAAAAGTATTAAAACTTGAACTTCAATCCTCCTTCAAAAACACTGAACACCCTGAGGCCACACAGTATATGAAAGTGAATTGGAGATGAGAAACTACAGGGAAAAGGTGCTGCCAAAGGAGTTACGCTGCTGTTGCTGGCTTTTTTACATGTGGTGTGATACAACACTTAAGAAAAGCAGTGGAAGATAGCATTCATGTTTTTCTTGCAAACTATTCACGGTATGTTTTCTTATTAGTGCTGACTTTGAACAAATGCAACGTTATTTATATTTAGTCCCTAATGGGCAAGATTATATCAGTTTGACTAATTTTTAGTAGTCTAAAGTATCTGTATATGTAGATTTTTGATATTATTACAATTTGTAAAAGCATGATCTGTGCTATGATAATATTTTCGACCACAGCTCTATATTCAATTCTCTTCAGTCTAATATAATAAGACGGGTGGTTGGCATCTTGGATTTGATGACTAGCGTTGTATAATGTATCATTTCGGGACTCAAGTAAACCCTCTTATAAGAAGAGGGAAAGAGGGTGCATTCTGAGGTCTTTGGGGAGCCAGTGAATGGAAAGATTTAGGAGCACTCAATGATCTCAATATCAGTATGATCACTGCTTCCATCCTTTTCCTTTTCTAAACGATAAATTAAAGATACTCATTTTCTGAATAAAAGCAAACACAGCCCTGAAGGATGAATATTTTTCAACTGAGAGTGCAGTCAGGCAATACATATCCACTTAGAAAAACCACAAACCCTTGGGAACTGAACGATGAACGCTTTGAAATTCTGAGACCATCGACTAGAAACATAGATAATGACAGAAATGTCAAGGGGACAGCATATAATGTCAAGGAGACATCTCATTTCTCTTTAGGTAAATAACTTCTTAGTCTCCTCTAAGCACAATTCAAGATGTTATCTATTTGAAAGCCATCACTCAAGGGCCAATCCCTGGAAGACTCCATCACTCAAGGGCCAATCCCTGGAAGACTCCATCACTCAAGGGCCAATCCCTGGAAGACTCTGCTCCTACATAGGTAAGAATCAGGCCAAGAGACAGTACTTACGCACACTGACTACCCCATACCACGGTGTATTCTGAGTACAATTATATTCAGCTTGCACTCTTGAATTAGTGAAATGAAAGAAGTGTTTAAAGGGACTGAATCAGGAGGAATACAAGTCATCAAGGGCCACACAAATGAAGAAAAATATTCTTTAAAAATTAAAATCAGGACTTCCCTGGTGGCGCAGTGGTTAAGAATCCGCCTGCCAATGCAGGGGACACGGGTTCAATCCCTGGTCTGGGAAGATCCCACATGCTGCGGAGCAACTAAGCCCGTGTGCCACAACTACTGAGCCCATGCACCGCAACTACTGAAGACCTTGCGCCTAGAGCCTGTGCTCTGCAACAAGAGAAGCCACCGCAATGAGAAGCCCGTGCACCACAACCAAGAGTAGCCACCGCTCGCCGCAACTAGAGAAAGCCCACGTGCAGCAATGAAGACCCAACACAGCCAAAAAAAAAAATTAAAATCAATTTCTAAAATCTGTTTAAGTAAGGAAGAAACCAGAGCTATGGTTTTCAATTGAGGAACCAGGGAATTGTCAAAAGTTTTAACTTTTAGCAGTGTCACAAAACGTGAGAGCATTTTCTTTCTTTCTTTTTTTAATCATATGGTTTTTATTCTTCGATTTGTTAATATGGTATATCACATTGATTTGTGTATATTGAAGAATCCTTGCATCCCTGGATTAAATCCCACTTGATCATGGTGTATGATCCTTTTAATGTGTTGGATTCTGTTTGCTAGTATTTCGTTGAGGATTTTTCCATCTATATTCATCAGTTATATTGGTCGCTAGTTTTCTTTTTTTGGAGTATCTTTGTCTAGTTTTGGTATCAGGGTGATGGTGGCCTCACAGAATGAGTTTGGGAGTTTTCCTTCTCTGCAATTTTTTGGAAGAGTTTGAGAAGGATGGGTGTTAGCTCTTCTCTAAATGTTTGATAGAATTCACCTGTGAAGCCATCTGGTCCTGGACTTTTGTTTGTTGGAAGATTTTTAATCACAGTTTCAATTTCATTACTTGTGATTGGTCTGTTCATATTTTCTATTTCTTCCTGGTTCAGTCTTGGAAGGTTATACCTTTCTAAGAATTTGTCTGTCTCTTCCAGGTTGTCCATTTTATGGGCATAGAGCTGCTTGTAGTAGTCTCTTAGGACGCTTTGTATTTCTGCCGTGTCTGTTGTAACTTCTCATTTTTCATTTCTAATTTTATTGATTTGAGTCCTGAGAGCATTTTCTTATAAATCTACTGTCATGGTCAAAATGCTCTCACAACGTAATTGTTAGGAATTTATAAAATTATTTGCAGTGTATTTATATACTTTATAGGAACGGGTGAGAAATTGTGTATGGCAAGGGGGAGGGGTGGCGGACGGTGGAAGTAGAGGCAACAGAGGGCTGGTGGCAGAGAGAGGTGACAAAAAAATCAGTCATTTAAAACTGACTTAAATGACCACCAGAGGGACTCCAAAGTTCACTCATTGATATTGTACTCCAAGCAAGAAACGTTTTAGAAGATTTAGATTTAGGAATACGCTAAATAGTTAAAATATGGATAAAATACAGGAATAGGTGTTAGCCATTAATTCAGAGGAAGAAACTCAGATGTTTAAAATTGAGAGTTTTCAAAGACCACCAGTGGGGATAGAAAAGACTGTAATAATTGATATGAGAGATTTGTTAAATAGTTAAATTTGGTCTGGATTTAAAATGCTGTTTTATTTCCCCAAATTTCCAGTCTCTGTTCTGCCAGAAGGTGTTGCTGTAATATAGCTGGGCTTGGAGGACAAAGTAATGTGGGATGAAATGTGGTCAGACTGAATGAAAATGTAAACCATATAAGTATATAGAATTCAGGCACAACGCTATCCATTATATGGGGAAAAGAGGGCTTTACTGTAGTATGTGTCCTGCTATAAATAGTTCAGGAAAATGTAAACATGAAATATTTCCCCAGTGATATTTGCAGCCATATAAACAGTAACCCTACTTTTCTTTTCATTAACTCTCATTTCTTAATAAAGGGACTTCTGTAGGGTGAAATTTGGGAAAAAATAGAAATGATCTGTAACTTTTTTTATAACAGGCTATAGCATACATGGAATAAAAACTGGAATTTAAAACCAGCAGATTTTTTTTTTTTTTTTTACAAACCAAAGCTTTGCTTTAATGTATGAAGTCCCATATGTTATAGAAACAAGCACAGTGGTGCACAAAGGAAGAAAAACTAACAAAGGATTGAATAAACTGGAATACAATCTTCTTTTTCTTTTTTTAAAGTTAGGATTTCTTCCAATATTGGTAAACAAAACTCAAACTGAATACTTCTTTTAAAAATCTCACACAGTCAGTCAAAATTTTAAAACTGATTGTTAAAATGAATGTCTTTTTAACTGAGTTAAAATGTATTTTCACTCAGACTTAATCCAGAATATATTAATTTTACTCTCAAAATTCAGACCAAGGCAACTCATTTTTTTTTTTTTTTGCGGTACGCGGACCTCTCACTGTTGTGGCCTCTCCCGTTGCGGAGCACAGGCTCCGGACGCGCAGGCTCAGCGGCCATGGCTCACGGGCCCAGCCGCTCCGCGGCATGTGGGATTCTCCCAGACCGGGGCACGAACCCGCGTCCCCTGCATCGACAGGCAGACTCCCAACCACTGCGCCACCAGGGAAGCCCGGCAACTCATTTTTTTTATGAAGAAGTCCATACCATGCAAGGCAAAATAGATCAAGCATTTAAAATATGGGACTACAGCTTACCCCAAGTTAGCTCAGCACAAGTGAACAAACCAAAAGTAAACTAAGGCACATAGATAATCCAGCCTCCTTTAAAATACTAGGTCTCAACCTTCCTATTTTCCAGTTTTATTTTTAAACCAAATTGGTAAAAACGGATCATTGGAGTTTGGAAATGCCCTTTCCACCCTGTTTTGCCCAGCTTACACTTCACTCATATTGAAAATTTGGCCCAGGTGTGATTTTTGTGCAGAAAGTTTTCTCTGAACCGAGGACTAGGCAAGCACCCCTCGTTGGTGTTACAGAGCACCCTGTACTGATTTCCACCATTACACATACTGTGTTAAAAGCAGGACCAACCCTTACTTGTCCAATGCTTAGCACCTTATCCTCAAGTTGGACAAATATCTGTAGGACTGAACTGAACTGAAACTAATTAAGACTAGATAATCCAAACATAGCTCTTTGGCAATCAGTTGTGCGTTGCCTTCAATCCTCAGTTGTAATTACCTCTGTAGAGCTTTGTGGAAAATTGAGAATCCTGCTTCATTTTTTTTAAAAAAAGCAAGACAAACCCTGCAAGGATAGGCCTGATTTAGGAGGTCTGTACCCAGATGTGTTTGAATGTTGTGCTGTGAACCACATGGCTGCAGAAGAGGGCAGCAGGGCTGTGTCTAGTGTTTAGGATCTCCTTACTGATTTCTTCTTTAAGGGAGAATAAAAAGGGGAAAAGTATCAGGACTAATAACCAGATTTCAAAGTTCTGAGAGTTCCACAGAAGAAGAACTTTGGAAGAGTGTAAAATACTTTCTGAGAAATTTTTTTTTTTAGTCTTAGATATGTGAATGACTCATATTGTGAACTCATTAAGAATGTTAAGCAAAAACTCCATAAAACTGCCATAACATTTTTCAGTTGTAGAGGTAAAAGGAGTAATTATGCGACTTCAATGAAATAATTTTTCAAATCAAAGTCAGAGATGTAATTTATTATGTTAAATGTTTTACTTCCTCCATCTTTTTGTTTGTCTAAGGTACATTATTTTTTCCCTGTGTCATGACTATATTTGAGAACCCTTGGTTTTTTTTTTTTTTTAGTTGAAATGTAATTGACATACAATGTTATATTAGTTTCAGGAGTACAACATAGTGACTCAATATATGTATATATTGTGCCATGATTAGCACAACAAGTAGAGCACTGTTGTTTTTATCATCATCTCTGATGTGTATGGAAAGGTTCTTGATTAATCCAGAGAAAGTTCTAGTCCAATTACTAAGTCATGAAGCATTTTAAAAGGAAATATTTTTGTTTCTATTTCGTAAGTAACCCTTTTCTATTTTATATGAACAAGTTAAAAACTACTATATATTTGCACGACAGCTTTCATTGATCCAAACAGAAACTCAACAGTAGATTTGATTCTGTTTGGGAAGGAATAAATTGCCTATTTTAAGGTTATTTCCTAACTATTTCTAGGCCCCCAAGTAGTGGAGAACCAATAACCTGAACAAAAGCAAGCAGTATTTCCCTCAGTATGGAGATTGGATCCTTAAACCAAGGTAGCAGCCAATGGAGCCGTTTTTCCATATAAAAGATATTAATAAATGACTAAGTCTATGTGATACAAAGTGAGATGGAGCTTTACACCTTATATCCTTATATTCAAGAGAGAACTATATTCAGTAATTAAGGTTGTGACGTCATCTGGTGTAATTCTGTACGCTAATAAGATTAAGTGAAAACCAGGCAAATCTACAGCTAAATTTATGTCAAGAAGGCATGGACTATTCATTTAAAAAGTATCTATTGAGGGGCTTCCCTGGTGGCGCAGTGGTTGAGAGTCCACCTACCGATGCAGGGGACATGGGTTCGTGCCCCGGTCCGGGAAGATCCCACATGCCATGGAGCGGCTGGGCCCGTGAGCCATGGCTGCTGAGCCTGCGCGTCCGGAGCCTGTGCTCCGCAACGGGAGAGGCCACAACAGTGAGAGGCCTGCGTATCGCAAAAAAATAAAATAAAATAAAATAATAAAAAATATCTATTGAATGCTTACTATATGCCAGGCACTGTTCCAGGCTCTCGGGATTCATGAGTAAACCAAACAGACAAAGATCCCTGCTTCTGTGGGGCTCACATTCTAGCAGTGGAGTCAGGGGATAGAAGCCATGTGGCAAGAGCTGGAGAGCAGGAGGGAGGGGAGGAGGAAATAAGGTCAAAGGGGCTTGGTGGGAGCAGATTATGTGGGCCCCACAGGCCATCATGAGCGCTTTGATTTAACTCTGAGCAAGATAAGAGCCCCTGGAGGGCTTTGAGCAGAGGAGTGATACAATCTGGGTTACTTTTGAAAATGATCCTTCTGGCTGCTGCCCTGGGCATAGCCTGTAGCAGCAGGCAGGGCTGTTAAGATGCTATTAGTAATCCAGGTAAGAGAGGATGATGGCTTGGACCAGGGCAGTAGTTGTGGAGACAGTAAGAAGGGTTTGGAATCTGGATATATGTTGAAGGTAGAGCTAATAGGATTTCCTGCTAAATTAGATAAGGTGTGTGTGTGTGTGTGTGTGTGTGTGAGAGAGAGAGAGAGAGAGAGAGAGAGAGAGAGAGAGAGAGAGAGAGGGACGGGAGGGAGGGAGGGAGGGAGAGAGAAGAATAATGATAAGGTTTTCATCCTGATCATCTGGAATATGGGGAATATGGAAAATAGGAAGGAAAAGGTTGGCAACAAGTATAAACAACTCTTTCAAGCAGTATTCATAAAGAGAGAAGCAAAGAAATGGCACACCGATCACAGGAGACATGGAGTCAGGAGAACAGTATTTTAGGTGGGAGAAATGGCATGTTAATAGGCTGATGGGGATGATGCACTAGAGATGGAAATTTTTTTTTTTTTTTTTTTTTTTGCGGTATGCAGGCCTCTCACTGTTGTGGCCTCTCCCGTTGCGGAGCACAGGCTCCAGACGTGCAGGTTCAGCGGCCATGGCTCACGGGCCCAGCCGCAGGGGCACGAACCCTGTCCCCTGCATCGGCAGGCGGACTCTCAACCACTGCGCCACCAGGGAAGCCCTAGAGATAGAAAATTTAATGATGCAGGAGGGAGGGGCAGATTTCTGCAGTGATGTCTTTAGTAGGTTAGAGGGACTGAGATCCAGGGTCTGAGTGGAAGGTCAGGCTTGAACAGGAGAGCAGACAATTCACCTATGGTAACCAGCAGGAAGGTAGCATATGTGACTGAGGCAGGACCGGAACTCAAATGAAGGTCTGTTGGACTCAGAGTTCAAGCTCTGTCCACTATGCTACACGAAGCGAAGAAAAAATGAAGCTAATCATGGCATTAAACGACCCACTCAGATGATCTATGTACCCGTCATAATCAGGGAAACCCGGAGATGCATCATGATGTGATGGAAAGCATGGGCACCTTAAGGCCTCATTTGATCCTCCACTGGGTGTGTGACTCATCATCTGTTAGGTGAGAATAACATTACCTGCAGTGCCCTTTTTCCAGGGCTGTTGTGAAGATCAAATGGAGCCGTATATATGGAAGTGCTCCAAGCTACAAAGAACTCTACAGACCACGGTGTAATAAGCAAGAGTATTAACCACCTCAGGTCCTCTGTACTTCTTGTTCCCTCTGCCTGGAATAATTTTACTCTTGTTCTTTGCACATCTCTCTTGATTTTATCATTCTTGTCTCAGCTCAGAGAGGTCCTCTTTGAGCACACAAAAGTGGCCCCCATGCCCCATACTGACTCGGTCATTCTCTATCCCCTGGCTATATTTTAATATCTTCTTAGCACTTATACATATTCAAAATCATCTTACATAATTATTTGTTAGTTTACACATTGATTGTCTTCTGTACTGAAATAGACTCCCTAAGAAGGGCAATCTTTTTCACTAGTTTTCCCCAGAACCTAGAACAGTGCCTCGCACATAGTGGGTCCTCAATAAATATCTATTGAATATTATTATTATCTTAATTATCCTAGAGATAATTTGCCAAAATAAAATACCAATTTAAAGGAAATACTGAAAAGCTGTTCCCTTTTTAAGTTTCATCATTTAACAGCACAGCAACAATAAATGACTCCGATGTAGTGGAAACTTCCAAAAGTTTCCTAACAATTCTCCTCTTCTGTGATTTCCCTCCAGGAGAAAAATCTTATTTGATGTGCTTAACAACTGTATTAATTCATCACCGTGACAAACATCAGAGAATTGTAACAAATTGCAGGTCTTAGGAAACATTCAATCAGTATTAAGCCAAAGGAGACCTGTCTCTAGTTTTAATGGAGTTAGAATCTCCCTTCTTAGAGCATGTTAATGCCCTTCTATTGTTTTGCTTGACTATAGTAAAGAAAATTTATGGTGCAAAAGAATGTCTATGAAGGGAGGTGTACTCAGGGTCTGGGCCCAAGACACAGTGGACTGTTCTCCCTTCCGAAAGGGCTTTCAGAGATAGCCTTTGGACCTCCTGGATACTTAGCAGGAGTTCCTGTGATTGTGCATGACCTCCACCATTCCTGTGAACTGTGCTCTCCAGAATGGGAGAATTATATGCTGTGGTCATTTGGCTTTTGCTTCCAAAGACCTGGTTATTTTTCAGTTGGGTTAGTATGCTCCACACACCAGAATTGGTCACAGAAAAATTAACAGGCAGCATTTGATAACAGGATAGACAAGTGTGAATTGACCCAGTATATTCAATAATAGATGACTGTCCAGTGATAAAGTCAATTTACAGAAGGACTGTGGGCTAGATTTTATTCCCCAGTATTTCTTTACTTCCTGTGTTAATTGATGTGGTGTGACTTGTGTTATTTTTTGTAGCAGAAAAAAAATCTCTTACTCCAAATACTATCGCTATCTTGCATGCCTTTATTTCTTCTTCTCTCCTTCCTGCCATCCCTCCCTCCCTCTCTCTTTCTCTCTCTTTTTTCCTTCCTTTTCCCCTACTTCCCCCCACCTTCTAGTCTTTTTCAAATGCTCTCTGTAAAATGCAGGTCTTTCAAGGAGCCTATAATCCATCCTTCTTAGAATTTGCCTCCAAAAAGGAGAATAAATCTAAAGTAACAGAAAGTTCATCTAGCCTACATTTCTGTTAGAAAGAGATTTTCATCATCGGTTTGCTTCCCTGTGTGAACATTCAGAGCCCTGTGTGCAGCTGCAGAGATAAGAACTGTGAGTTATGCTGCAGAGTTGACTCTGACCAAGATGATGGCCCATCAAGCAGCCATGTGAGCAAAAATAGATCATTTTCCTTTTCTTCCCTGCACTGGAGCATCAGAGTCTAAAAAGGTAGAACTTTTTATTGAATTCTCTTAATTTACCGAGAAGATATTTCCAAGGAAGGCCACGTGGATTTGAAGCAATGAAAATCAGGTTCATTTTCTCCTGGAACTATAAAATACAACTGCCTCGTCATCCGTCATCCATCTTTCTAGCCCTTTGTGCATCTTATATGAGCCTTATCTCTCTGATTGTGACTGTTGACCTTCCCTCCTCACTGGACCATGAGTTCTTAACGAGTAACGTGTCTTGGTTACTTTGAAACTCCCCAGGCATACATAGTTGGATCACACAATAGGTGGTAAGTGTTTGAGCAATGAATGAATCAATGAATGAGTTACATTAGAATATACTTATTTTTTTTTTTTTTGGCCGTACGCCGGCCTCTCACTGTTGTGGCCTCTCCCGTTGCGGAGCACAGGCTCCGGACGCGCAGGCTCAGCGGCCATGGTTCACGGGCCCAGCTGCTCCGCGGCGTGTGGGATCTTCCTGGACCGGGGCACGAACCCGTGTCCCCTGTACCGGCAGGCGGGCTCTCAACCACTGAGCCACCAGGGAAGCCCAGAATATACTTCTTATTGAAGTCTGTGTCAAATCCTATACTTTTTAAAATAATTAATTAATTACTTAATTAACTTTGGCCGTGTTGGGTCTTCGTTGCTGCACGCGGGCTTTCTCTAGTTGCGGCGAGCGGGGGCTACTCTTCGTTGCAGTGCACAGGCTTCTCATTGCAGCGGCTTCTCTTGTTGCAGAGCACGGGCTCTAGGCGTGTGGGCTTCAGTAGTGGTGGCTTGTGAGCTCTAGAGGGCAGGCTCAGTAGTTGTGGCGCACGGGCTTAGTTGCTCCGTGGCATGTGGGATTTTCCTGGACCAGGGCTCGAACCCATGTCTCTTGCATTGGCAGGCTGATTCTTAACCATTACACCACCAGTGAAGTCCCCTATATTTTTTAAAAGATCACATAATCTGTCACTACACCCCAGAACTATGTACCCTTACTGTTCCCTCAGTGGCTTGAGCTGGAAAACTCTGTACTGCCTTTTAGCAGAGGGTGGTACAGGAACTGTACAAACTATAGATCAATTCACATCAAGTGGGCTTGCAAGAAATGTTAACACATAACTACCAACAAGGCAGTGAAACATCCCAGAAACAAAATTATAAGTACATTTACATGGAACATTACCATTTTCAAACTGCTCTCAGTGAAAAAAAAAGTGTTTATGTTCAGGTGTATGTCAACATGAATGACATATTCTGTATAAACACCAAGATTCTAATGAATTCTCCTTCATTTCAAAGAGGGAAAAATAAAGTCAGAGTACTTTGTATAATTCTTCCTGAACCAGTCGATGCCAAGGACACATGGTTTCTGGCGATGGATTCAAACTGCTAGAACACAGGAGAGGTGTGATTCAGTAGAGTTTATCATGTCACCCATTTTATTCCATCCCCCAGGTTTGAGAAGGGTCATTATTTGGACACTGCATGAAATCAGCACATGCTGGAAGCAGCTGGATGAATGACAGTAGTGTGGCTGTGCTTTTTTTTTTTTTTTTTTTTGGTCATCAAATAGCAGTGTTTGGGTCCAGTCTCTGTATTTTAAAGAGGATAAGACAAAAGCAATCTATCCCTAAGTTACAAGTTCACAGAACACACACAATATGTCCATAACCAGACCATTAATTTGTTGCCTGATCTCGACAACAGGGCCTCAATTTGATTTCACCACTAAGTCTTCCACATTCAGAGGATGGAGGGGTGCACGCATCACTGACCATAAAAGGAATTAAAGTAACAATGTTAAATTTTTAAAAGAGGAGCTATTGTAAACTGTGACTTCCTCATCGCTTTTGATAGAGGGTTTTGTTTGTCACTTCTCTCCAAACAAAACAAAATTCAAGCCAGTGAGGATGAGGATGGAAGTCTTGTACAAACAGTACCGTTTTTCTTGAACTTCAGTAGAGCAAAAGCAACCTACATGCCTTGCCAAAGTCAGTACTTAAATCTCTCTCATAAAACTTAAAGAAGACCCTAATTTATACAATGCAGATTACAAGATTAAGTGAAGGATGATGAATCAGATAATCTGGCACAGGGCATCCTGAGGAATAGTTTAATGGATATAAATTGAAATTCTATCACACAACGAAGAGTTAAAAACCAGCCACTAATTTCCTTTCATTCACCTCCTTTCTTCAGTTTCACCCTGAAATAGCGTCAACAATGTTTTACCCATCTTTCCCCAAGACAAATGATCAATAAGGGACAGAGTGTCCAAATACATATATATGTAATTGGGATGCGATGAGTATTTTTTATGTTTAGGAAGAGCCTTAATTGTGATGGTAGTTTTTAAATTAAGCGATGGTTCCTGAAATCCTCTAGGGACGAGCAGCAATGTGCCCTGTGTATGTAGCTTTTTGGTCAGATTTTCAGGGAAGTTAATTTTATGATAATGTGGCTCATATAGCCACGGTTGCCCACGTTACTGAATCAACCTTGCATTTTCTTTTGCCTGAGAAATAGGGCAGAGTCTCCTTGTAACATGGTCCTCCTTCAGCCTCATAGCGACTAAAGTAACGAAGTGAACCAGACACTTAAACATCCCTAAGCCCCACCTGCTGAAATGCAGTTTGGTAAACTTGGCAATGACAATTCAGTTATGATTAACTCCTGATAGGTCATATGAGTGGTGAATATTGATAATTAAGATTAGAATTATTCTATTTTTTCCACCCTAGATCCTTAATCAGAGAGAAGAATAGATTGCAGTTTAGAGCATGGTCCAAAGTAGCTACCATAAGAGAGAAACTTTTTGACATCTTTTAAAATTTAGTAGATGAGAATGCTGCTTTCCAGTCTATCATATATCTGTTGGCAGTTCAATGTCCTTAAGCATACAATTGCGTCTCTTTAGTTTATTGTAAAGTGCTGGGCAAGTGTAGCTCAAGTCCATTCTTCCAACCAGCTGGCTGCCCTTAAGCCCAGAAGCAGAGCCTGAGACAAGGACTTGGGTACAGGTAGTTTATTTGGAAGGTGAGAGAGGTGGGAGAGTGAGCAAGGAAGGAAGAGAGGCAGTAAAGGATGCATCACTGACCTTCTTCCTTTTGCAGGCGCTGGGGCTCAACCCTCTGCAGAACCATGTATATTGCGCCTTAGGACTGTTCCTCTGAAGGACAGGGGCTGGGGTACTTACCCCTCATTAGCTGTGGATTCTGCCCAAGGACATTAGCTCTCCTGCACTTCTGGCTCTGCCCTTCTGGCAGCTTGATAAAGCACTGGTGGTTTGGGGAAAGGGCTTGAGACAGAAAAATTAAAGATGGGGTGGGCACTCAGGCTGGGATGTTGTGAACTTGCATGAGAGCTGTCCTTCACTAGAGCAGATGTAATCGGAGGTGACTGAAAGGATACAGTGTGGAATGCCAGAAGCATGCACTTCATTCTCAAATGTAGCGCTTTTGAGCCATAGCTGGACACATTTTATTTTACATATTTTTCTCAATGTATATTCTGGTAAAATTGATGCTCCAGAGAGCATGTTCATCCTGTGGTGTTGAGTGGTCCTGGTATACCCATCTAGAAGCCCAGAAATAAATGCTAATTTGGAAATCATAGTGGAAGATACACTAATAGCCGAAGAGTTGTCTAGCGTGGTGGGGACGGGTAGCACTCAATGGTCAAGAGAAGAGAAGGTAGCTTCAAACTTGTTTTTCATCTGTTCCCGTAGCTTCTCTGGATTATATTAATTTCTCTGTTTCAGCTCCTACTGTAGAACAGAGTCTTAGGTTCTCTCTATGTAGTTACCACTGAGAACTGCTGGGTGCATGAGACACGACTGTGGACCACTCAGCTCATAGTAGAGCAGAAACTTGGCCTAGGTTCTCTAATTCCAAGCCCAATGCATCTTCTGTTAACCATGGCAACCCCAGAGAAACAAAAATTGGCTGAAATTTGGAAACAATATGTCCAGACGATGGTCTATTTGATCAAATAGTGTGTTATACACATTACAATCCACTCACATTCTGGGGAGCTATGTCAAGAATAAAGAACCCAGGAAATGAGTCTGAAGAAGAAGGTCTGGGTCTGATTTCTATCACTTAAGGGCAGAGGAAAAGCATTTTTGAGTACTTGCTTTAAGGAAGGCATGAGAATATTTATTGCAAATCAAGGAGAGAGATTTGGGGTTGGTACAGGCTGGAAGTTGCTTGTCCAGAAGGAATAATTGTCCTCAGTATTTTTCTGTTAGCCACATTCCCAGGTTTTCATCTGTTCTCCACTAAAACCCTTAGGAAAAACAAAACTCCTGGAGTTACCAGGAGTTTTAGTGGGGAAAGTTCTCTGGAAAATTAGCTATGAGGGAGAAAGAAAAGCAGTACTGGGCAGAGGGAGAGACAAGTCAGATGCAGTGGCAACAGAACCTCATCTGATCCAGTGGGAGCTCTGGAGCTAGAATGATACATCAAAGGTGGGCCCCAGAGAGCAAGAGGCAGAGCCTTTACACCCTCACGGAGACAAGTCCTTGCATGAGGATGAGTAACTTTGAGCTAGGTGGCTCCTTTTCACCAAGGGCGATTCCTGGAGAGGGACCCAATTACCAGTCACCAGAAACCAACACTCCCTGAGTGGGGATGAGAACCTCAGTCTGACGGGGGTGTTGAGCAGTGAGCCCTGGTATCCACAACACAAAGTGACAAAAATAACTCAATTTCTAGAGCTATCTTAAATACATCTGGCCATGAAGCCCAGATGTATGGCTGTTCTTGGATCCCCCCCAAGATACAGTTTTTGTGTGTATATATACTTAATACATTATATGTACATATAATATGTTTTGTGTGTATAATTATATATATATATATATATATCGTATTTTATTTATCTCACCATATAATAACCTCTCCTCCCATTTCTTGAGCTAGCCTGAATCTCTTACCAAACAAAAAGGGAGAATCCATTCCACTGATCACTAAGGAGAAGAGAACAAACCTCAAAGGGCTATGCCAGAAGATGCCAGAAGAACACCATTAATCAAATTTAATATTAATAGACCCACTAATGTTAAATCAATATCGAACCTTCCCATTTATGAATGAATTCACTGAAGTCTTTCAATCCTGTACCTAATGGATATTGATTCTTTCTTTATGAGAATTTGAGTGGAATACCCATGAGGGCAAGGTTTGGATTAATTTCTATGAGTAAAAGAGAAAATTCTAAGAAAGTTACCTAGTCCCTGAAGATACACAGACTGAAGTGACAAAATAATTTTAGGAGACATCTGTCTGCATGGCCTGGTGACATAAGGATGGACTTCGAATCGAAGAAGGCCCAGATGTGACTAATGGCTCTGCCACTGTGTTACCTTGGGCAAGTCCCTCAACCCCTCTGAATATCCATTCTTTGTTTCTAAAATCGAGACTGGCAACGCATTAGTTAAAGAGTTGTTGTGAGAACTAATGAAATCATACACACACAGACGCACGTCACCAGTGGTAGTGCTTGCCACGTAGTAGCAAGTACGTACTATCCATCCTTTTATGTTTATTATAGCCAGTCCTTACTGACTGAGTAGTCTTGTTAGCAGTTGAATGTAATTAATACCCATGGAGTCGATTCTCCCTTATTCTGCAACCAGATTCCAGGAGCCCTTGATCTGCTTTGGGAATATATATTTAGGACTGGGCTAGAATCCTTCCTTTAACCATAGCCTTCCTGTAAAGCACACCTGGTCCAGGAATTTCCTTGCTTGGAGCATCTCTTCCAAGTGGATCAGACTGAGGGCCTCTGCCAATGTTGAGCTCGAGAAGGATGTGGTTAGATTAGCATCACTTCTGGCTTTTTTTTTTTTTCCCTTGGCTGCGTTGGGTCTTCGTTGCTGTACGTGGGCTTTTTCTCTGGTTGTGGCTAGCGGGGGCCACTCCTCTTTGCGGTGCTCAGGCTTCTCACTGTGGTGGCTTCTCCTGTTGGGAGCACAGGCTCTAGACATGCAGGCTTCAGTAGTTGTGGCACACAGGCTCAGTAGTTGTGGCTTGCAGGCTCAGCAGTTGTGGCACACAGGCTTAGTTGCTCCACAGCATGTGGGATTCTCCCGGGCCAGGGCCCGAACCTGTGTCTCCTGCATGGGCAGGCGGATTCTTACCACTGTGTCACCCGGGAAGTCCCCACTTCTGGCTTATTGCAGGTATTCAACACGTATTGGGTTTCCTTTCCCACCTTTGGTCCAGGTGCCTCTCTTGAACTCTTCAGAATCCCAGGAAGATTCCTTGAAATTTTACTGAACTCACAGGGAATTCCTCAAAGCAGTATACCAATGACTAATGGAACACATGGTCAGCTTCTAGTTTCCCTGTTGGGCCCTTCAGGTGCTAAATTATTACAGTCCCATCGTCAGAGTTGGATCCCAAGGACTGGGAGCTTCTGTCACAGGTTCAGCTCCAGGGAATAATATTTCTGGTTTTAGGTCAGCCCTGTAACAAAAACTGTAAACCTCCACCCACCCCCACCCCCCGTAGAATGTGGTGGTAAATGCCAGCACCCTGGGGGGCCATGCCTACTGCCTGCATTCAATTCTGTAGTCTCCAAGCACAAAAAAATAATCCTGAATTCGATGTGTTCTTATAATCTAGGGAAGGCCTTTACAAAATGTTGGAACAAATAGTGTCCCAAATTGGTTCCGTAATTAAGGTATGCAGAGCTCGGCTTCAAAGATCCCTGACGTCTGTTTTAAGGGATGCTGTTAGCCAGCAGATAATTGTACATAGAAGCTATAGAGCCATTAGAGGAGCTTAATCTATACAGAAAGCTTTGGATATTAGGAGCTTCTGGGACATCGCTTCTACAGTAATGCCTCATCTGCAGATATTACCCCAAATGTGCACTTTTCTCCATTATATTTTATTTTTTAAAGCCAGAGACTTTGCATTTGGGTACAGTTTTGTAACAGGACGAATAAGTACCCCAAAGATACTTTGATTGCTATGAAAGGTAAAAACATAATGAGAAAACTAAGAAAGATTTCAAGGATACAGTTCTTATGACCTGTTAAACATGTGTGGGGTGGAGAAGCAGTCCCAGGATGGCCCCAGAGAGGAAACCTATTTGCGTTAGTCAGCCGTGCGCCAGGCACCGTTTGAGGCACTCTATCTTATCCTTAAGAAGTCAGGCGAGTAGGAGATGTGAAATTCAAAATGAATCCAGGAGTTTTTTGTTTCACTTTGTTTTGTTTTACTAAAAACCTCTGAATTGTACATTTTATTTACCTATTTTCTTTTTTATCATTTTTATTGGAGTATAGTTGACTTGCAATGTTGTGTTAGTTTCTGCTGTACAGCAAAGTGACTCAGTTATACATATACATATGTCCACTCTTTTTTAGATTCTTTTCCCATATAGGCCATTACAGAGTTTTGAGTAGAGTTCCCTGTGCTCTACAGTAGGTCTTTATTAGTTATCTATTTTATATAGAGTGGTGTGTATATGTCAATCCCAATCTCTCAATTTATCCCTCCCCCTCCTACCCCCTGGTAAATCCAGGAGTTTTGTTTTTCCTAAGGGTTTTAGTGGAGAACAGATGAAAACCTGGAAATGTGGCTAAGAGAAAAATACTGAGGACAAGGATTCCTTCTGGACAGGCAACTTCCAGCCTGTACCAACCCCAAATCTTTCTCCTTGATTTGCAATAAATATGCTTTTATAAGTAATAATTATTGAACAGCTGAAGGGTGAAACCAAATCATCTCAAACAGTGACAGAGTTAATGAGAAGAAGAATCCAACATCCTTGCTCAGTCACTTTAAATAGTACAGGGATTATTATTGTTATTATCATTAGTGTCTACTCATGTTCAATTCATCCCACCTACCTCCACCACACACATACACTTTTCACTTTTATAGTGAATCTCTTGCATAACCGGCCACATACAAAGGCTTGGTTAAAAAACCTCCTCCCCGCCTGTTGCAATATTTATAAAGCCCTGGCTTTTAACACACTGCAAGAAGGGCTTAGTAAAACAAAGGGCATCATAATTTATTGTTTTAAGATTATTGATTCAATAAATTAACAATAATTTCCATGAAGGGTAGGAAACCTGGTGCCATGAAAGTTTATTTATTCCTACTTTAACTAGCATTGATTAGAGTATTCAAATCGCCCCAGTGCTCTATAATCACTCTTTATAGGTGAAATGCCCTCCGCTGTGCAGACGGTAAAATAAACATTCTACCAGAAGCGACAATGGCTCCTTTAAAAACCAGAAACCCTAGATTTTTTTTTTTCAAGAGGGAAGAAATAGTTCAGATAGAGCTTTTAATACATGCTGTGTGCATGTTGGGCTCTGCTCCCTGATATATTGCAAGGACATAGTTTTAAGAGGCTATTGCCATGGTTAGCAAACAGGTAGGATCTAAATGGTGATATTTATATCCCATCCCTCAAACAAAGAGATCTTTTTGTTGTTGTTGCTTGGGTTTAAACTATCATTGTATGTGGCCTTTAAGAACAAGGTGGATTTTTTTTTTCATGCACGTATTGTTTCAGTGCTTTTGTTCCTCAAGTGGTGACTAAACCTTCAAGGTGACTTTGTGAGGGCATTGTAAAACTGTAAATAACTTGAACAAACAGGGACTGCTTTTTCTTTTGTAACCACAGGGCAGATTAATTTGAAGTAACTATCTGAAAAGACAGAACAATGGGCCAGCTAGCTCCTTAGGCATCCCAGACATGCACTTGGGTTTCTCCTGTCCTCAGGATCACTTCTCCTTTCTAGAGCACCGATATGATAGCGTCACGCTTCCCTTTTATATCTTCACCCGTCCCATCTCCCTCCTCTCTAGACATCCGGATAACGGATGGTATTTGTCGGCTTTCATGCTGTATTTTCCAATGTGATTTCTTATCTTTTCCACCAGCAAGGAATCTCCAAGCTGAAATATGATTTAGAAACAGGCGTTTGCAGTAATTAATAAAATGAAATGAAATAAAATACAATAAACCTCTTAGTCACCAAAAGGCTTATGATTTACATAGGCTTTAAATGATCGTTGGTGTTAGATTGTTTCTCAGAATGCAGCTCAGGAATTTTAAGTTGTCAGATTAACTGCTGCATTTACTGGTCTGTTTGATTAGGTGAGCATAGTTTATATTCCCTCTTGGAGACCTAAATAGCAACCATTTCCTACCAAAACAGCACTGAGAACAAAGGCCTCATTCAGAGTGCAGTGGGCATTGCTCTATAGGCCTTTGTATGTGAAACAACATGGTTTCTAAGCACCTCGAAAGGAAAAGGTGCAACTAATTTTTTCAACATACACGTAATAGGCAGAAAAAGAATCACGTTGCATACCAAAGAATATATTCTATCAGAAGTGCACGGAGTGTTTGTTTGTACTGCTGGGCTCTCCAAGGCTGGAGGAAAAAATTACTGTGGTCATTTCTGAAGGACAGCAGACAACAGAAACCACTATTGGGAGGGATGATCTGGTCTCATCATTTCAACTACTCACAAACGCTCGAGATTGATGAAGATTCTTTTAGTCCAGAGCCATCTTTTTAAGAACCTTCCATGGGCTAGGCTCTGTACTGGGCGTTGCGGGCATAAAAGCCCATCGGGGGGGCTTCCCTGGTGGCGCAGTGGTTGAGAGTTCGCCTGCCGATTCAGGGAACACGGGTTCGTGCCCCGGCCCGGGAAGATCCCACATACTGCAGAGCGGCTGGGCCCGTGAGCCATGGCCGCTGAGCCTGCGCATCCGGAGCCTGTGCTCCGCAACGGGAGAGGCCACGACAGTGAGAGGCCCGCGTACCGCAAAAAAAAAAAAAAAAAAAGCCAATCAGCTTCGTGACACCAATTATTTCAATGACAAAGACGGAGTACAGAGGAGGGATATCTTCTTCAAGAAGATGACCCCTAAGCTAGATCCTAAAGACAGGAGCTAAGGCAGCAACTCCAGATAGAGGTGGTGCACGAGCAAGGCGTGGGAAATATCCATACAGGAACCTACAAGGGGTTACTGATGCTGAATCATAAGTGGAGTTTAGAACTGAAAGAAGATGAAGAGAAAGGAGAAAGCGGGATCCACAGAGCACTTCCTGTGCCAGGCTAAGTAGTTTGAGCTTGATCCTCTGAGCCTCTGAAGGGTTTTGAAGGGCAAGGAGGCAGATAAATCTGGCCAGTCTGCACGATTCCAGCTCCGAAGTGATTAATTGGTTAGTTGTTCATTTGGGGTCCCAAAGTGAATCTCGTTACACTGGTAATATACGTTTTCCTTTTTAATTTTTTTTGCTGTACGCGGGCCTCTCACTGTCGTGGCTTCTCCCCTTGCGGAGCACAGGCTCCGGACGCGCAGGCTCAGCGGCCATGGCTCACGGGCCCAGCCGCTCCGCGGCATGTGGGATCTTCCCGGACCGGGGCACGAACCTGTGTCCCTTGCATCGGCAGGCGGACTCTCAACCACTGCGCCACCAGGGAAGCCCAATATACATTTTCTTGACCCGCCTTTCCTCGCTTCACTGTCTACACTGTTTGAATTCACAGATAGCCACTCAACATTTCCCTTTTCTTGCAAAGTTAATGTATCATTCGTTGAGGGACGTTATTTGTCACCCATGAAGACACACACCAATCATTTTATGAAGGACTTTCAAAAGGATAAACATGCGATACCACCAGTTCCTTAGTGTCTGAGGAATGGTATTCTCGAGGAGTTTGAAGGAAACTCAGAAGCGTCCCCCAGGGCTGTGGGGGTAATACAAAATTGCACAATAAAAATTTTCAAAAACAAGATAAACACAATCTGGCTTTCCCCATCTCTGCTGCCATATTCTGGTAGTTATTTTCTCTTTCCAATGCATTAAGATGAAGGGGATATTTGGGTGAAGCAAATGCTCTTACAGTTACATACACTGGAAAAACATATGTTCTGTACGTATCTGTTATGTCATTTAGATGTAAAGTATTTAACTTTTGATCCCAAACTGATCACTTCAGCTAGTCTAGTGTCTTGGCAAGACAGCTGTGTGCACTCGCCAAGACAGCCAGGTTTTAACCTCTCGAGTTGAATGACCGCTCTGCAATGGGAGAGCTACACTCAGGGTGAAATGGGCAATCACCCATTTTAATTGAGGCTGGACTTGATTTACTTCTACCCGTAGTTCTCGCCACTTCTGTGAGGATAAGAATCATCCTGGGTGCCTGTTAGGTGTGCAGCCTACTAGACATGCCCTCTGTGAACTTTGCTTCAGTAGGTCTGGTTTGGGGTCCAAGGATCTGTTTTTGTCAAGCTCACCAGCTGTTCCTGCACTTCAGGGAACTTTGGGAAACACTGCACAAATGATCGAGTACATTGAGTAAGACAGCATTCTTCAACTCACCATATATGTAGCATTAAGCTTTAAGAGACGCTATAATGTAGCATCAAAATAATGAGGAAAGCGTTGGGGTTACACATTCTATAATTTTGTAGGTTATTTTAGTAGAAGGAATGAAAGCAATATAAAAAGCCACTGTGCCAACTTGTTTATTGGGTCTCCAGATTACTAAAGTACTGCCAATTAGTTTGCAGTAAAAAAAAATTGTGGGTCAGGCGATATTTTCTTTTCATTACTAAGTGAAATAAATTTGTAATTGGTGCTTCACTTAAGAAAAATAAATCATTTGTTTCTTCCAAATACAATGAAATACATGCTTATGTGACAATGAAGGTGAAATTTTGGGTCTGTGGTACCTGCTCTGTCATCATCCTCATCTATGCCATCCCTCCAAACCTGCCTGCCAGCAATGGTTTTTTTCAAACTAGTTTTAAAGCAGCTGGATACTTTTTCCAAAACCTCAGTATATAGACAAGTAGGAACAGCTATATTTTCATCGGGGGCTAAAGGAGTGGGGTAGGGGAGCATGTCTGCAGGGTTTCCCAGCTCTAAATCAGCACCTTCCTAATTCACCAGCCTCCCTGTGGTTGGAGAGGAGAGTTCAAGTCATGAGGATAACAAAGAGTTGATGTTAAACGGAAAATGGTGTTTTGGTAACTCCTGAAACACCTCCACAGACAGGGCAGAGCAGAGTTTGAAAATCTCTGCTAGAGTTTTCCCTCAAGGGTGATAGCCCTGTTCACTCAATCCAAACAGCACCTACCACATGCCAGAGACTAATGAAAGGTTTATCGTAGGGCATTTTCGTCGCATGCTATCAGAGAAATTTTCAGAGTTTACATCCTTTCACAAGGAACAATTACAATTTTAATAAAGCACATAGGATCTGCAGCAGCAAAGAGAAGAGAGAGTGTTTCTACTCAATTGATAAAGCATGCATGCACTTTTAGAGTAAGGTCCCACCGGTAACGGTGATATCCTAACTTTGTGTGTGGGAAGCCTCTGGGGTGCAGGGAGATGGGCTGGAATTAGAAGGCACGGCTGTTTCTGTTTAACTTGCTTTGCACAGAGCTGTCTGCAGGTAGACACTCAACAGGAGCTGCCCTTCTTAGCATCCAGAGATGCGGTTGTGTTCGGTCATATTATTAAATTATTCCTCTCATATTAAGTAACCACAATTTCAACACAGGCTTCTCTTGATCGATGTACAATTCCTATAGACTATTGGAACTATATTTGGGGTGTGCTGTGATTTCATTTGCTGTGCCACTCATAGTGGAAAAAATATGCCACACTTTTTTAAGCAAACAGGCTTCCTTTCACAGTGGACAGAGAATACTGTTAAACAGAGGAAACACAGTATCCCTTTTCATAGCAAGAGATCAAATGTCTGCAGAAGAGTTTAATTTATACTTCGCCATGTGCCAGAGCCCAGTCTGAGACATAGCAAGGCTTCAGTACTTTCAATCAGGTCATAGTTTCCACCCTGGATGACATCATCCCTTTTAAAATAGAATAAATGGAATTCCACATTATACTACGGGGAGGGATTATAGGAAATTAAAAGACGTATAGTGCTCAGCACACTAAGTAATTGTGACGTTGAGCTGGGAAAATAACACTTAGGCAGTAAGTTCTTCTTGGGTGTTATTTGTGAAAGAGGTTTTGCTCAGCTTTCCAGGAGAGTGGAAGAGAAGTGTTACCGTGTAGGCCAGAAAGTAAAAATCTATGCCGTGCTTGCTTGAAGTTTTCCCTTTTCAAAATATATGTAAGCATTAAGTTAGATCAGAGGTGTGTCTTGATTTCATTGTCCACCGGCCCTGCTGTCTGACGCTTTCTGGATTTAGTTCTCTGGTTTTCGTGTGTTGGCGATGAGGATTTTACAGAATGAAGTTCAGCCGCCTGCAGCTTGGGGTGGATGCAGTTAGAGAGATGGGGAGAAATCCTGTTCAACCAAAAGAAGTTCTGAAGTTAAAATATGACAGCATACTCTGTGAATGCCCTCAAACGCAATTATCCCACATGAGCTGAATTGTTCTAAAAACCAGAGGTTTATGGCTGGTCTGCAGAGAAATTGCCTAGAAGAGAAAGCTGTAACGGTCAAAAGTTAGAGGGAGGTCGATTCTTCTTTAGAGGACCTTTTCTTCACAAGGTACTTTTGGGCTGACTTTTGACCTTATTTTGTACAGTTTTGTAAGTGAAGGAATTTGCCGTGTTTCCTGAACGAATGAATATACACACTAGACCCGCCTGCAACGGGTGTATTACACATAAGCCTCCTTTCTGTTGATGGGTAATGAAAAGACAGTATTTTCATTCTGTTGCGCTCTCTTTACAATCACGTTTGTGGCATTAAATGGTTGCGGTGTTGAGATTTGCACACCTTTTAAAAAGAGCCCAGTGAGCAAGGCCTTCCCTTTGGGAAGATAATGGCTGGAAAAATGGGGGTTCCGAGAGAGTGAGTACAAATCCACTGCAGGTGAGCCAGCACACTTTAATCACATAATATATTTATAATACATCCCTAGGAATTCATGTTTGCTTTGAAGCTACCTACCAGATAGGCCACGAGGAGATAGAAATGACTTACCGTGGTCTCTAGTGCCCAGCGCTGAGTATATGCTCTGCTTCTGTTCACACATAATCAGCAAGCGAAGGAGGAGGTGGCAGCTGCTCAAAAGAGCTCTTGGGAGGGAGATGTACAGGTGGGAGTTTTTACATCTTGACACACTGATAAGATTTCAGCATGGCTTCAAAGCTTATTCCAATAAATGACCCACGCCAGTATTTCTTTGAAAATTCTAATCTGTTGCTAAAACAGAGCAAACCAAGCTCTCCTTTGTGAACTTGAGTAAACACATTCCTTACCACCATCAAAGACTGTGGCAAGAAGAGGGAAGGACCTGCCTTTGTGATTCAAGAGTCCTCCACGAGTATTCTATGCATATTTGTGGGAACAGTCATATCTTTCAAAGAACAACCCAAACCAAATACTTCTGGTAATCTCCAGGCTTTTAATGTGTAACAAAGCAGGGTAATGGGTTCAGGTGTGTTATTTGGAGCCTTTCTGTGACTGTAGGACCAGATCAATAGCCACACTTGCTCTTCTGGGGCACCTGCTTATGGAAGGAGCTCAGAATATTGGAGAAAGAAGCGTTATACAAGGAGATGGGGAAACTGAAGCAATGAAAAGTTCTTGACCTGGTCAAAGTCAATATGACTGGTCAATAGAGGAGCAGAAAGCAGAGAACTTGCATTGTCCAGCTCTAGCTCTCTGCTATGACATTATACACAGAATACGATGCCTTCGCGTTGGTGGAAAGGGTGATCAGGGTGAGTCTCGAGGCCACAGAGTCTAATGTGTTCCACAGCAGAGAACACTCTGTCTATTTACCCAGATTACAGTAAGTCTTACTCTTTGTGAAAGTTTAAGAGAGGAAAAATGAGCCCTAGTCTGGGCTCTATGTTAGCAGCTTCTATGGTACTCTTAAAAATGGGTAGCAAATTGAAAACGGCTTGGTGATGGAAACGGTGTTAGGGTTCCCCAGAGAAACAGAAGCAATAGAAGTGTGTGTGTGTGTGTGTGTGTGTGTGTGTGTGTGTGTGTGTGTGTGTGTATGTGTGTGTAGATAGATAGATAGAGAGAGAGATTTATTTTAAGAAACTGGTTCATGTGATTGTGAAGGCTGGCAAGTCCAAAATCTACAGTGTGGGCCAGCTTACTGGAGACCCAGGGAAGAGGTGATGCTGTAGTATGAGTCCAGCAGCAGTCTGCTGTCGGAATTCTCCCTTCTTTGGGGGAGGTTGGTCTTTCTCTTTGAAGGCCTTTAACTTATTGGATGAGGCCATCCCCAAGATGGAGGGGAATCTGCTTTACTCAAAATCTATGGATTTAAATGTTACTCTCATCTTAAAAAAAACCTTCATAGAAACATCCAGACTAACGTTTGATCACATATATGGGTACCATGGCCCAGCCAAGCGGACACATAAAATTAACCGTTACAGACCCAAGGCAGGGTAATTATTGAGATGGGAGACTCCCCAGGAGTCCCCAGGAATACTAGAGGCTAGAGACCAGGCAGCAGCTACAGCCCCCTACCTGATCACACAAGACATGGGAAATATATTCTCTGATGGAAACAGATATTTTTCCTTTTTATTGATTACGGTGGGACATTTTCTGAAAGTCATTTAGAGTAAATTTCATACCCAAAGAAAGTAATATACGGGAAGAAGGAATGTTGGAACGTTATCAGCAGAGAATGATGACACACTCTCCTATAGCACGCAGACACGTGTATAAAGCGTTGGACCAAATTTGAAGTAAGTAAGCCATATCCAAATGAAAATAGGGAAGTGAGAAAACGGAATTCAAGGAAGTATTCAAACATGTAAACATCCATTAACAAATGTATAATTGAGCTCCTACTGTAATGTGACACATTATCAAGTCCCGGTTAATCACCCCTTTTGATAAGGTTGATAAAGTTTTAAACACTTTAATAATGGTATAGGTAGAAAGATGAACTTTGTAGGTCATTATTTCAACAAACCCCACAAGTAGATAAGTGATAGTATTACTGAATATATGTTATCTCTATATCACGTTTAAATCAAACGGTGCATATGCCACAGCCACTGTCTCTTTGGGTGTGGGTATGTATGCTTACACAGATATGTACGTTTCTCTTTCTCTCTTACATCTGCACATCTATGTATGTATGTATGTATGTATGTATCTATCTACCTACCTACCTACCTATCTACCTCTCTATCTATTTACAAATGCGTGAGGATATGAACTCGATTTCTATTGTGATAATACTAATCAATGTTTTTTGAGTACCTACTATGTGCCAGGCCCTGTGCTAATCTCTAGGAATATAATAAGGAACATAATAATCATGGTTTACCTTTTGTACATATTGGAGCTTATATTTTGGTGAAGGAGAAAGATACAAAAATTAGACAAGAATAAGTACAGTAGTTACAATTAGCATTTAAGTGTTATGAAATTAAGGGAAAGGGGCTTAAGGTAGAAAATTAGGAGACCTACTTTGTTTTTTAATTAATTAATTAATTTTAAAAATTGAAGTATAGTTGATTTACAATGTTGCAGGTGTACAGCAAAGTGATTCAGTTATACATACATATATATTTTTTTCAGATTATTTTCCATTATAGGTTATTACAAGATATTGAATATAGTTCCCTGTGCTATACAATAGGACCTCATTTATCTATTGCATATGTAGTAGCATATATCTGTTAATCCCAAATTCCCAATTTATCCCTCCCTGCCCCACCTTTCCCCTTTGGTAACCATAAGTTTGTTTTGTATGTCTGTGAGTCTATTTCTGTTTTGTAAATAAGTTCATCTGTATCATTTTCTATGATTCCACATAAGGAATATGTGCAAATGTAAAATAGATAGCTAGTGGGAAGCAGCTGCATAGCACAGGGAGATCAGCTCGGTACTTTGCGACCACCTAGAGGGGTGGGATAGGGAGGGTGGAAGGGAGGGAGATGCAAGAGGGAAGAGGTATGGGGACATATGTATATGTATAACTGGTTCACTTTGTTATAAAGCAGAAGCTAACACACCATTGTAAAGCAATTATACTCCATAAAGATGTTAAAAAAAAAGATGTGGTATATATATGTGTATACACACACACACACACACACACACACACACACACACACACACACACACACACACTGGAATATTACTTGGCCATAAAAAAGAACAGAATAATGTCATTTGCAGCAACATGGATAGACCTAGAGATTATCATACTAAGTGAAGTAAGTCAGACAGAGAGATGCCTACTTTAAATAGCAAGTCAAGGGGAATTCCCTGGCAGTCCAGTGGTTAGGACACCAAGATTCCACTGCGGGGGCACAGGTTCGATCCCTGGTTGGGGAACTAAGATCCTGCATGCCATAGGGCATGGCCAAAAAAAAATTTTTTTTTTGAAAAAAGAATTCTCAGACATTAAAAAAATTTAACAGATCATGAAGGAAATCTCTGAGAAGTTGATATTTAGCTTGAAGCCTGGAGGATGAGAGCATTCCAGGCAGAGAAAACAATAATTTGAAGCATTTTCAGAAAGGAGGACTTGAGACATTAAAAAAAAAAAAACCCAGAGATACTAGAGTGGTGGACACATACTGAGGAAGAGCAGGGGCAGTGTGAGTTGAGACTGGGGAGGTGAACAGGACCTCACAGGCCATGATAAGGGCTTTGGACTCCATTCTAAGAGCTATGGGAAGACACCAAAGCAGTGGAGTGACATTAGACAAAATTTATATTTTAATAAGCTGATTATTGCTGCTGTATTGAGCATGGCAGGATGAGGGGTAAGAATGGAAGAGATGAGATCAATCAAGCCTAAAATAGCCCATGCAGTGAGATGACAGTGAACTAGTCTGTGGTGGGGGCAGAAGAGATGTAGAAAAACAAACTGATTAAGATGTACTTTGGAGATAGATTTGGCAAGACTTACTGTTGTATGGACGTGGGGCGTGAGGAAAAGGAAAAATCAAGGATGACACCTGTACTTCTCACTTGAGAAACTGAGTGGATGGTGGTGACATTTACTGAGAAGGGGAAGACTGGATCTTCTGATGGGGAAACAGTTTTGAGGAGGAAATCAAGAATTCCATTTTGGATATGCTGAGTTTGAAATGTTTGTAAGGTATCCTATTTAAATAAGCGATGTGGTGCGTGAGTATGCAGCTCAGAAGTGAGGTAAGTTCTGGAGTCATCAAAATTAAGATGGTATTTAAGCCCATGGGAATGATGAGATTTCCAAGTGGATTATTTAAAGAAGTTAAGAGGCTTCCTATTTGAGCCTTGAATTCTATTTAGAGATTAGTTATAGGAGAAGCATCCAGCAAAAGAGAATGCCAGAAAAGTAAAAGGAAAATCAAAACAGTGTGTTTTTTCAAAAGTCAAGAAAAGACATAATTTCAAGACAGAAGCAGTATTTACCTGTAACAAACACTGCTGCAAAACTGCATGCATTGTGAATAGGAAAGAGTCCATTGAATTGGGAATCATGGAGTTCACTGGTGATGTTGTCAAGTGATTATGCCTTTCCTTTGAAAGTGCTTGGAGTTGGGAATTCCCTGGAGGTCCAGGGGTTAGGACTCTGCTCTTCCACTGCAGGGGGCACAGGTTTGATCCCTGGTAGGAGAACTAAGATCTCACAAGCCGCACGGTGCAGCCCCCCAAAAAAGTGCTTGGAGTAGAAACTGGATTGTAGGGATTTCCGTGGTGGTGCAGTGGTTAAGAATCCGCCTGCCCAATGCAGGGGACACAGGTTCGAGCCCTGGTCCAGGAAGATCCCACATGCCGAGGAGCAACTAAGCCCATGTGCCACAACTACTGAGCCTGCGCTCTAGAGTCCACAAGCCACAACTACTGAGCCCGCATGCTGCAACTACTGAAGCCCGCTCACCTAGAGCCCATGCTCCGTGACAAGAGAAGCCACCATAATGAGAAGCCCGTGCACTGCAACAAAGAGTAGCCCCGCTCGCTGCAACTAGATAAAGCCCCGCGCAGCAATGAAGACCCAATGCAGCCAAAAATAAATAAATAATTTTTTTTTAAAGAAATTAGAGGGCTTCCCTGGTGGCGCAGTGATTGAGAGTCCGCCTTCCGATGCAGGGGACACGGGTTCGTGCCCCGGTCCAGGAAGATCCCACATGCCGCGGAGGGGCTGGGCCCGTGAGCCATGGCCGCTGAGCCTGCGCGTCCGGAGCCTGTGCTCCGCAACGGGAGAGGCCACAACAGTGAGAGGCCCGCGTACCGCAAAAAAAAAAAAAGAAAAGAAAAGAAAAGAAATTAGATTGTAGATAATTGAAATATAAATGGGAGACGAGGAATTTATGTACATAGATCTTTCTTTTGAGAGATTCATATTCAGATATGCAGGAGAACAGAAAAATGGGGTAATTGCAGGAGAAAGATGTGATTTTATCAATGGTAGATACCAAACATGTACATTTTCTGAGAGCACTGACTTCTGATTTGTAAGAAAGTACAGCTGAAGGAACCAAGAAGTAACACTTGAGATGGAAGAAGAGAAAGAATCAAGAGCACACATGGATAAATCGAATGGCAGTTTGTAATATGACTCACATGGAAAAACCCTGTAATAAACATTCTAATATACTTTTTCCTTTCTAACTCAAAGCCATTCTAAACAGATTGTTCAAGGTTTAATAGAATAACTCAACCCATGAAATGACTTGATGTCACTGTAGTGTAACCTTTCAGGGAAAGAGACCTTTATTGAGAAAGTAATTCAACTATAGCATTTCTTAAAAAGAAAATGTAAATGTACCTTTAATTTCCTGATTCTTCCCTTCTGAGTCTGGAATGCCCAGCTGATCTACCTCAAGAGGCAGAGATGGCAGAAAAATCTCTCCCCACCCTCTGTAAAAACCAGCCCACTAGAGCTTGTAGCACTCAGGACCACAGGTTCTCATGATTTCATATGCTGATTTAAAAATAACCCTATATTAGCCAAAATTTTCATCTCCAAACTCAGTGCTCAATCAATGGGACTTTCTTCATTTGTTTAAAACTGAAGGCAAAAGACTTACTCTCAGTCAATTCAGGGCTTCCTCCATTTGCTTTAGGGTTGTTTTTTGGTTTTGTTTTGTTTTTGATTTTTTTGTTGAAGTATAGTTGATTTACAATATTGTGTTAGTTTCTGGTGTACAGCAAAGTGATTCAGTTTTATATATATATTCTTTTTCAGATTCTTTTCCATTATAGATTATTACAAGTATTGAATATAGTTCCCTGTGCTAAGAGTCGAACCTAGTTGTTTATTTCATATGTAGTAGTGTATACCTGTTAATCCTAAACTCCTAATTCATCCCTCCCCCCTCTTTTCCTCTTTGGTAACCGTAGGTTTGTTTTGTATGTCTATGAGTCTGTTTCTGTTTTGTGAATAAGTTCATTTGTATCATTTTCTTAGATTCCACATGTATGTGATATCATATGATATTTGTCTTTGTCTGACTTACTTCACTTAGTATGATAATCTCTAGGTCCAACCATGTTTCTACAAATGGCATTATTTCATTCTTTCTATGGCTGAGTAATATTCCACTGGGTATATATGTACCACATCTTTATCCATTCATCTGTCAATGGACATTTAGGTTGCTTCCATGTCTTGACTACTGTAAGTAGTGCTGCTATGAACATTGGGGTGCATGTATCTTTTCGAATTTAAGTTTTCTCCAGATATATGCCCAGGGTAGGATTGCTAGATCATATGGTAGCTTTATTTTTAGTTTTTTAAGGAACTTCCATACCGTTCTCCATAGTGGCTGCACCAATTTACATTCCCACCAACAGTGTAAGAGCGTTCCCTTTTCTCCACACCCTGTCCTGCATTTATTATTTTTCTCTTTTTATTTTTGAGATTTGGAAGGATTATGTGGTACCAGGACGTGGGGTTGGAAGTGGACCTGTGCCCCTCTCCTTTGCAATGTACCCATGTTGTCGCCTGCTGGGATGCCCTCATTGTTATCTGGTCTTTGGTCATTAGTCCACACAGATTATTGCTATAAACTCCTTGTCCCTTCAAACCCTGGGCTTTTTGTGCCATGTCTGAGTTCTCTTGGATATCGGGAAACATTCCTCCGGAATCACACAACTGTGGGTTGCAGCAAACTCCGTGAGGCTGTCTTACTGCCAAGTGCCTGAACACCTCTATAGGCCTTTCTGCTCTGGAGTTTTGGACTACAAGAAAATAAAGCGGATTTCTCCCTGTTCTCACATTCCTCAAAACTATCTGGAAATTTCTACCCACTTCCTAAGAGTTGGCGTGTGGTTGGGGAAGTGGAGACCCCAGGAGGCCTGTTTCTCTAGCACGCTACATCATAAACCCTGTACTTTAAACTGCTCTCCTTCCTGAGTCAAAAAAAATATTTATTTAGTTTGAATACAGGGTAGCTTGATTCTTTCTCTTCTTGCAAATCTGTGGTTTATGGCCTGATCTAAACTTGTACCTTTTTTTAAAAACAAATTTATTGAGATATAACTCGGAGACCATGCAACTCATCCATTTTCAGTGTACAATTCTATATCTTTTAGTGTATTTGTAGAGTTATACAACCACCAGCACAATTTCTAACCTAAACTTTTGAAACTTTCCACAGCCAACGGTTTGATTTTTTTTTTTTTTTTACTTTTCTTGAGGCATTGGAAAGTTTCCTGAATGAAGAAAATAAGCAGGAAAAGAAAATGCACTTGGGGAAACCTTGATTAATATATCAAAATATTAATCTGCCACAATGTGTGGGTCTCTGTGGTCTATAGCCGACCCTTCAATACAATGAACTTCCTGTGTAACATGGATGTAGAAAGCTGTATAAAGCACGGTTTGGCTTGTTTGCAAAAGATCTCCATCTTTCTCTACTTTTGCTCATCCCATCTTTAAGTTTACAGATGTTTCTTTTACATGAGTCATCAAAATTTAGAGAATGAAGCTCACAGTGAATATACCATTAGGTAACTTACTCCATCTCCTATTTCTATAACGTTAGCCCCAGTTTCATCTCATATGGAATTTGCTCTGAATTCAGATTTTAACTACATTTTCTTGTCCATCCAGATGTTGCCACGATATTATAAGAGCAGTTGGGCCTGGGGCAAGTTTCACCTCTGTGATGAGGATTTGTGTGGGTACCTCTGGTTCAAAGCATGGTAAGATTTCAGGAGCCCACAAGCCATGAACGCACCACATGTGTTGAAAGATATGCCTGAAAATGCAACGTAGTGTTTTCAGCTAAGCAATCTCATGCTATGGCTCAGTCATGCAAAGCCATAGCAGGAGATCATGACCCGACCTGTACAATTTGTTAAATTCGTAGATACAGGCAAATCTGACTATGGAGCTAAATTACCTAGATTTCTCGATGATATAAAACTGACGAACCACAATTTTGTCCCAAAACCTTGCTTACCTGCTCTCACATCAATATGTGGCTAAAAAAAGGAAAGGAAAAAACTTTCTTTTTATGGAACTCTGGCATTTATATTTCTTATTTTCCTTGAGAAAGGGAAATGGAGAAAGAAGTGAAAGAAATATTGGGAAACCTGCCAGACTAGCGATTAGCATTTTTTTGGATCCTAAGGAAACTGTCAGTTTTTTGTTTCTGTTTGCTTTTGTTTTTGTTTTGCTTTGGTCAAATATGAAGGCCAGCACAGCAGGTAAAATATTTTACTCTTTGTTTCGCCAGTATTTAGTCCTTATGGCTGTCGTGCCTCTGTCATATCTCAGGATAGAAATTTCCTTATGGGCAACATGATTAGAAATGCAATGAGGTGACGGACTGACTGACACATATTGTGAAATGATTACCACATAGGTTTATTTAGCATCCATCATTTCATACGGATACAATAAAAAGGAAAGAAGAAAAAAAATAGACATGCAATGAGGGCTCTTAAATATATTTGAGTACAGGCAGCAAAATTGCTGTGCAATGCATCTCAAGAGACAGTCCAAAAGTATTATGTGTTCACACAAATGAATCCTGCCCACACACAGTCCCTTCCTCTGGTCTCATTTTGTCCTTCCTTTCATGACTAATTCCTTCAGTGTCCATTTAGCCTCCTGATGTTGGCATATATTTGACTCCTAAACGTCCACCAACGTCAGGAAGCAAGCCCGGATGGGAAAGGTGAAGGGGTGAGAGCAGAGAATAGACAAGACCAAAAGGAACGAAATGAGAAACAAAGGAAAAGCTGAGGTTTGAAAAACTTCTTTTCTGTGGTCGTTTTGGAAACTGGCCTCCGACACACGTCATGACTCTTTCACAGTGGCTCTGAAACTGAGGGTTCAGCTTTCACCCATGAAAAGAATCGCCAGTGTACCTGTGGTTATTTGAAGATTATACATGATATTTGGCGACCTTCTAATATGGACAGCCACGATTCCATTTTTTTAATAAGCCCCATGCAGTGGAAAAATCCAGATTTTAAGCTGAAAAGTTCTCAAGGGCAATAATCTAATAGTAACAATAGCTAACAACTACTGAGTGTTCACTGTGCTTTGTGCCAGAACGTCATGACCTCCTGACTCTACTATGATCTCATTTAACCCTTACAGTGATCATTGGAGGAATGTTCTGTCTCATCCTCCCCCATCTCACAGCTAAGACACTACGGCTCAGAGTCCAGAGTGCTAACCATTACACGAGAATAGATACATGTATAACTGAATCACTTTGCTGTACACCTGAAACTAACACAACATTGTAAATCAACTATAGTCCAATATAAAATAAAAACTTTTTTTTTTTTTTTGCAGTACGCGGGCCTCTCACTGTCGTGGCCTCTCCCGTTGCAGAGCACAGGCTCCGGACGCGCAGGCTCAGCGGCCATGGCTCACGGGCCCAGCCGCTCCGCGGCATGTGGGATCTTCCCGGATCGGGGCACGAACCCGTGTCCCCCGCATCGGCAGGCGGACTCTCAACCACTGCACCACCAGGGAAGCCCTAAAATAAAAACTTTTTTAAAAAGGGAATTCCCTGGCAGTCCAGTGGTTAGGACTCCGTGCTCTCACTGCCAAGGGCCCGGGTTCAGTCCCTGGTGGGGGAACTAAGATCCCACAGGGCAGAGCGGCCAAAAGAAAAGCATACGAAGTATACATAAGTATATATGCTGTGTCAGAGAAGATACTTTAATATCTTTGCATTTTCCAACTAACTACATACACTAGATATAATGGACATTTTTGATGCTAGTTAACATCAAAAGTAAAAAAGTCAATCATCTAATTAATAAGAAGATTTAAAAAAAATTAAACAAACAAACAGAAAGAAACTAAGGCCCCCAGAGGCAAAGTACTTTGCCTGAGGACACACAGTCACTTAGAGGCTCTAGTGCCTATACTCCTTAGCACTGCACCCTCACTACTCCCTCTTCATAGCCCGCTGCTTCTGATTCTGAAGAATTTTTTTTTTTTTAAAGAGTATTTGTCTCAGTTAAAAGCTTTGCAGAACAAGCAGTATAAAACCCTGGAATAAGATGTTTTTTAAAGTTCCCAATTAATTTTCCATTTATCAGACCCTTGAGTACCACATGGAAACCCAAGAAAACGACCAACTCGAGACCCCGAAGGAAGAGCCAATGGAGACATTGTCTCACCTCCACCCGCCAACCCCTCTGAGCACAGCATGCTCCCAGCAGAGCCTGTGGGCAGCCCCGGACAACGTCTTTGAAAAGGAAGCACTTGTCCCGCCCTATACTTAACACTCCTGTGACCTTCTGTGTGTACTGCAACATAGATTCATTCTTTATTTAAAAATTTCTCTTTTTTTCCCCCCAAAAAGTCCCAGACTTTGGTGGCTTTTGCATAGCTGAACAACTGAATATGTGTCTCCAAAGATAACGTTAAGAGGTGGGGAACTGGGGTTGGAGTAGGCACACACATACGCATCCTTGGCCTTATGAAAGTAATTTCTTATGAGTGTCAAATGGTTAAATGGTTGCTGGCCGAGAGAAACAGAAATGAGGAAGTATCCAGGACAGATAAAACTGAGCTGATTACAATGGAAGCACAGACACAGACACACACACACATTCATTTATTGAAAAATGTTCAGGCCACCTCCATGCTGTATTTTTTCCTTTTTATTAAAGTATGATATACATGCAAAAAAGTGCATAAAGTTTGAATGTAGAGCTTGACAAATTTTCACAAAGTGAACACACCAATATAACCAGTACCGAGTTGAAAACACTATCAGGGCCCCAGAAACCTCCATTTTCCCCTCCCAGTCACTGCCTACCCTAAAGGTAATCACTGTCTTGACTTCTAACACATAGGTTAGCTCAGTCCATTTCTTACCTCTACATTAATGGGATCATACAATATGTACTTGTTGTGTGCCTCTCTTCTTTGTATGTAGCAATCGTTTATTCGTTCTCATTTTATGTTATTTTATTCTGTAAACACACCTCAACTTATCTCAATTCTATTGTTGGTAGAGCCTTGGATAGTTTCCAGTTTGAGGCTGTTATGAATAGGGCTGCTATGAACGTTCTTGTACATGTCTCTTGGTAAACATATGTTTCTACTTCTGCTGAGATAACCATAAATGTTAAAAACAGTTTCCTTACCTGTTTTATACTCTTCTGAGTGATATTTATCCCATGCATTTCTGACTCTATTATTAAAGCAATTCAGTTGTCTTTTCTTTTTAATCTGCCTCCTTCTTTGCTTTCCCTCTTCCTGAACTTCCTTTCTTCCTAAAACAAAACTGACCTCAGACGCTGGGAAAATCAAAAATACATAGCTCCAAGCTCATCATCTGAGGATGTAATAATGAGTGTGTTGTTTTAAATTACTTTCCATCATGGTCCATGCTGTCTTCAAAGGTCAAGCCTTCATCCCTTGTGTGTTCCGTGGGAGTACATGGCACATGTGACCAAAAGTAGAGGAGTTTCCAACAAAATTCAAAAAAACTTCTGGTCTTCTCACAGAAGTCTTTTTTTTTTTTTAAGGTAAAAGAATCTACATTTGATTCTCTGAATCTAGCTCATTTTAATATGAGCCATTTCTGTATGCAAAGGACTGCTGACACCAGCAAGTTTTATAGTACTGATTACTATGGAAACATTTATCTATAAATATAAAATCCTTTAAAGCTTAGCCTTTTATCTTTATAGAAAAAGGCCTGTTTATGTCACTTCTAAGATTCCAGCTTTAATGTAGACATGAGCTATTCTAATGCCAAACAAGATAACCTCAGTGTTGGAGCCATGCACGCTTTGAAAATTGGAATTTGTGCTAAAACTATCATTTTTTGATAAAATATTAATAATGAAATAAAAATATTTAAAGAAGCTCACTTAAGCCTATAGCCCTGGTCTGTTGGATTCTTTTTGTTGAATTTAATATTGTGAATATGTCTCACTTTCTTTTCTCTTCTAATTCATGTTCTCTTCCATTCTTTGTGCAAGTGTGTGTGTGTGTGTGTTAGTTGCAATGGCTGCCAAAGTGGAAGTAATTCATTCATTAACCTTTTCCTTTGGCATATTTATGGATTTTTCTCTTTCAAAGTTCCTGTAAAACCAGATATGACGACGCAATGTCTTTGTATTATTATGACTTCCTTTCTTGTTTCTCTTTTACTGAAACATATCACTTTAAATAACTAGAGGTTTACAAAAGGAAATTATTGCAAAATGAGAGGGGAGAGGTTGCCATGTGGCCCAAGGGAGAGCACTTTATAATTTCCTGCTTCCTCATGGGATAGGTAAGTGAATTGAGATGGAAGTGGAAAAACTTGGGGCAGTAGGAAAGCAGCTGAACAAGATAATTATTGTCCTCGCTTTTTTTATATAAATTGGAAAATCCAGGAGTTATGGGTCTAGCCCTAAACGAGCAGCTCTCTCTACTTCAGCACAAACATCTAAATTTAACATAATTATTTCTCAAATGTATTCATGCCTCAAATCTGTCTCTAGTCCAGCAATTTTGAGTTATGCCCAAATAATTACAGTCTGAGTAGTTAAAACCCTCTGAGACACTTCTACATTTCCGTTCACTAGCAGAAACCCCCCCATGCTTAAAAAGTTATAATACAAAAATATATGTCAGTACAATTGTCAAGCTTTCGACCAGTGTTTTATCAGTGCAGTTTTACAGAACCCCAGAAGTAAAGAGAAGAGGAGAGAGTTGCCGAGGTGCAGGAGAAAGGCACGCTCTGCAATTTCGTGGGTCTACCAGATGTCACTGAAGAGTTAAAGTGTTAAACGACGAAATCCAGAGGAGCTGCTTCTCATCATGGCTGTGAGGATGGGAATGAGATGCCAAAAAAGTGTGGCTGTCACAACTGACCCAATTAACTTTTTAATTGCCAAATTCCTACTTATTTATCTTGGTGGTACATAAATAGAGGTTCAAAACATATCTTTGAGACACCATCCATTTTAGACGACGTTTTAGATGTTGTGAGGACCGACTTCGGTTGCTAGATAAATCTTCAGTCTGAGGGAAGTACGAGTCCATTGACAGGATATATGGGAATTATTATGGCAACATAGAATTGTAAAGTCACAGGGTTGGAAGAGGGCCAGAGACTTATCTATTCTGACCACCCAGGTCTTAGCCATAATTTTTTAGAAGCAAAGAGAAAGAACATATTTCATAGATACTAAACAATAAGGGTCACAGAGTCAAACCTCTTTTCAGTATTCTCCTTTGATCTGCTATTTTCTCGTTCCTTTGAGCACCAGGAAAAAGGATTCAACTATGGAATATTTGTCCAGCGCTGCAGATAGCAGCCACACTTATGGGCTATGCGTTGTTATTAAGTGGCATAGACAGGGCTGACTCTGAGAAGATTGTGATATAAGGAATGATCGCTGGCACATTCCTACCTTCACTATATCTCTCTGTCCTTTCTCTCCACACATCTCACCAACCCCCTTTTCCCTACTCCACACCAAGATGTGTCTTGCTCCCCGGCTTAATCCAGGCTTGAATTCTTCACTTATAGTAACAGAAATAATAATTTTATACACTTCACAGTGTTGAAATTACAAGATTAAATAATGTCTTTAGTTCCACATCCAGCACATATTAAGGCCTCGGTAAGCAATGGCTTTTATTATTTCTGCCAACTGCTGAAGATGTAACCCATCCAAAGGTATTGAGAATGTAAGATAGTACTTGAACATGGGAAAAGCCATTAATGGATGGGATTGACATTTGCAAGCAGAGTGTTACCTGTTCAACACCTATTTATTGGGCATCTACTATGTATCAAGCCCTCTGCTTCAGGGCTGGGAATAGAAGATTTAAAAACACTCGTTGTTCTTAACTTGATGGAGCAAATGGTCTAACGAAGGAAACCAAAACCAACTATGAGCGTTAGCCACACAAGTATTTGTATAACACCAGTTGTAATTAGAGCAATGAAGGAAAAATAAAGGGAGATATGAGCATGTATAGCATGGGGATCAAATTTCAGAAATGAATCGGGAAAGCTTGTCTGAAAAGTGCCACTTGAGTTGAGTTAGGCAAGGAAGAGTGTTGGGGTGGGAGATGACTCTTCCTGGCAGCAGAAGTGGGTGTGCCTCCTGGGACTGGCCTTGGGTAATGCGGAAGGAATTGTAAAGAGAAGAAATTGGCCTGTGACCATCTTCCTTCCTCCTCTACCCAGCCCCCAAACTCTCTTGGTTCAAATGCCGCCATCTCAAGTTTCACAGTCCAGCTACTTCTCAGGTTGAATTGCAGAAGACTGGGGCCCCTCTTTTCCTCCTCACAAAGTAGACCACTGCTCCCCTTTTCTTCCCTTGCTTAAGAGGCACTGAATAAAACTCATCTTGCTGTCTCTTCGTATGTGCCACCCCGGGGCATCGACTGGGCCTCCAAGGCCCAGATTTGCCCTGAACACACCTTTCAATCCCAAACCATATGAAACTGCAAGGTTTGCTAAACCTGATATGAACCTGATCTTATTGTTATTTTTTTTTAGCTGAACTGTCAACTGAATTTAAACCATTTCAAAGTAAGCCTAAAGAACTTGTTTGAGCCAGACCTAAGCTCACATGTTTTTTAAAAAACTAATAAGCCAGAACTAAATCAGAATATTGAACCTAAACAATCATTTCATTTAGTTTGAGCACCCATCCTGAAGAAAGAATATTTATTATGGGGCAATTGAAAGATATTTATGTTTAGGTTAGTTGCAACCAGAATCATGCTTCGAGATGTTCAGAAATTTCAGAATTAGTTTTCATTTCTCTGAAGAAATTTTTGACAAGAAGTGTGTATTTTTTGTTGTCAATCTGGGAATTCTACATTTCCCCCTGCAATTTTCAAGGAACTCTCATCACTATAGGAACCCCCAAATCGAGATTTATGGGAAAGTTAAATAAAAATTAAAGGTTTGATTCCTTCTTGGCGCTCCTTCTGGCTTTCCATAATAACTGTGTTTTGTTTTAGAGCTGGTAAAGGAAAAAGGGATTTGGGAATGTTTTATTTCTAGTCAAAAGATTCTTTTATGTGAGGCGACATGGGAAAACCAGATGAGATATGACAGTGTAGTGATATGCAAAAAATTTTGACCGAAAATGTAAAGTCCATTTGAAAAAGCAGTGACTGACTTTGACAGCCCTTCTAGGTCTAGATACGGCAGTGAGTAGAATCTTCTCCCTTTGGTGCCAATAAGAGCTAGTTCTATGGGGTCAGCAGTTTCCACTTAATGCTTCATCACTTTGTGAGGCGTTTCATAACTTGACTTTGGGTTTTAGACACTGAGCCCTGGGTAGAAACACACAATTTCCCCTTCATTTAAGCTCCAGTTGAACTGAACCACTGGCTTAATGATAACCTCTCCATTAGTATTGCTAACAAAGAAAATTTCAAGTTGATTTACTTTGCATTTCTAATGATCTGAACTAGTTTTTGACTTTTGAACTAAGTGGAGTTCTGTGTAGGATCTTGTACAGATCAAAATGGGTTCAACTGCAAGCAAAAAAACCAGTTAGCAAACACAGCCCTTCCAACCACTCCCCTGCCCCACCCTGCCTCCCTGCCCCCAGAACGTCTCTTATTTTGGAAGGAAAAATAACATTTCTTAGTCCCTTAAGTTCCGAAATTTTTAAAATATTTTACCATTATCAATGGTATCATAATAATGCTGGGACATGAGTTTTTAGCATGCCAATTTTTCAGATCAGGAAACTGGATTTTCTTTGGGTGCAGTAACTCCATTTCACGTGGCCAGTAGGGGGCAGAGCCAGGATTTGGCTTGTTTTTCTGATTCTGCAGTTTATTTTTCATGGTGCCATGTGCATCAACAACACTAGTACAAAACAAATAGCACAGAAAGCCTTTTATCAAAAGCTTAACGCCCTCCCAGTTGGGTCCTCCATCTGTAGAATGGGTGTCCCCACAGCACGTTGTGTCGAGTTACTTGTGAGTGCGTGTAAGACGAGGCTTAGATTTCCTCTATCATTATCTTCTGGGAGAGAAAGAACTACACTGGAAAGGACTTGTTCTGAAAAAGTGTCCTTCTTATACTCCTCACTCCAGTTTGAACTCTTGAACCTGCGGCAATGACACGAGAGCCAGATACTTGGACGGGAAAGTCAGTGTCCTGGCGTAGGAAGCTCTGAGGCTTCTCTCCCTTTGTTCCCAAGCATCTCTGAAATATGCCATCTGCTTATTGTCAGACCTGATGAATCATCATGTTCTGGTTCTCTTTGTCTTCATCTCTTAAATGAGGGCCATACTTCCTAGGTCTTCTTGTACCTAAGTGCGGTGGTAAGATTTAATTAGCCAATATCTATGAAGTCTTTGAACATCTTAGGGGTAACAAAGTGCTAAATGAATCTAACATTTTATTAAAAAGTAGTATTTCTCGGGCTTCCCTGGTGGCGCAGTGCTTGAGAGTCTGCCTGCCGATTCAGGGGACACGGGTTCGTGCCCCGGTCTGGGAAGATCCCACATGCCACGAAGCGGCTGGGCCCGTGAGCCATGGCCGCTGAGCCTGCGCGTCCGGAGCCTGTGCTCCGCAATGGGAGAGGCCACAACAGTGAGAGGCCCGCGTACCGCAAAAAAAAAAAGTAGTATTTCTCTAGGGAGTAATTAAATGAAAAACTTTAATACAATAATCTCATGGCAGTCTTTGCTCACCTACATTAATGAATCAAACTTTTGTATAGATGATTAATATCAACTTTGAAAACACAGAACTAAAAGAAATTTAATATTTGCATTTCTGCTTTTGTTGTTTATGTTTGTAAATCCACAGTTATAGTGATGGGAATGTAAAGTTCCCAACCTTAGTAATGTTTGGGTTAAATCTTTCTTCAGAGACTGTAAAGTTACCACCTATTTGAGATCAGTAAATTGGGAAGACAGCTTGTGCTTCTGCTGGTTTACAAGTGGAGACATTGACATTAGACCATCTAGAAGGATTGTTCTGCCTACATTAATAGGAAGTGATGATCATTTCTCTAAGTAATTTAGATGTAGCTCTTGAACAATAGTTCTGAGGCAACCAAGAGAAAGGGGCCACCCCCCCACCACTCACACATACACACATACACAGTAATTCAACTGGAATACTAAGGAGGCACGGGTTCGTTAACTCAGTAAAAGGTAAGTAATGTAATATAAGTAATAGCATTGCCTTTCATTTGGGGTTGCCAAATACTTTTCCAATATCACATCCCCACTAGGAACTAGTCAGTCAAGAAAGTACAAAGAATTTAGTTTTTAAGGGCCAAATATAATCCTGAATTCTAATTTACACACCCTGTCACCTCCCATTCAACTCATTTCTAAAGTTCAGAGATACAAGGTAATGAGATAGGAAAATTAAAAAGATAGTGCCTTATGCATATCACATACTCAATAAAAGTTTGTTGAGTTAAATTAAGTTGAATTAAACAATGACCTAACTAATCCAGATTAAGGCATTCCATCCCTTAGCAGTTTCATTTTTGTTGTTGTTGATTTTGGACTCACTTCAGAGAAAAAGAACAAAGTATTCTTTTGGGAACTTATTTTTTTAAGTCCATTTTGGTTTATTTTAAATCAAATGGGAAGCCTTAGAAGAGTTTGAAATTATGCTTCTATTGCCTTCAGCTCAACAAATGACAAATCACCTGATGAGAAATTTATCTAAACCACCAAAAAAGTCCCCTGTCTTTATCATACTTCCTCTTACCACATCTTTCCCCTTCACTGCAACATGTCATTTCTAGTCTTTATGGAAAAGACTTCTTTCTTTTGAAATAGGTTTAGTAGTTTGGGCTCTTCTCTTCAGTAGGAGAAACATAAAGAATTGCATCATTTCTAAGGCAGTTATCTTAAAGAGGTGAAAATGTAGTGGCCAACATCACCGAAATCGGCACCGGTGTAGAGTAAGAAATGAAGACTTGCGCCTCAGTTTCCTGATCTGCAAAATGAAGGAGTGAGAATAAAATCTGTTCAAGCCTTAGCATTCAATGCGGTTAACTCAAGATTGTGAAACCCCAAAGGCTGAAGTTCAAAGGCCTCCCTGGGGAAAATTTTCCAGAGGAAATGCCACTTGGTATCCATGGCCACCACACTTCTAGGAGGGAATTTGTTGGGGATATTGTTTCTCATTGGAAAGAAGGCTGTGGGACTTGAGAAATTTCAAAGAGATCTTTGGTCATATCTGCGCCCATAGTTTTTTTTTTTTTTTTTTTTTTTTTTTTTGGTTTTTCTGTTTTGTTTTGTTTTAAGTGCAGAGTGGGGTTTTTTGTTAGTATGGTTTTTTGGTAGTGCCGTCGGTCCACTATGTAGTAGCTAATCTACGGTTTGGCTGAAATGTTCACTTTTCAACTGATTAGATGACATCTTGTGGACATAACCTTAGACCTGGCTAATTAAGATCTGTTTTATACAAACAACTGAACTTTTGAGTTTATCCTTCTCACTTTATTATGTAAGAATCTTAGACTGTAGGAGTTGGAGTATACCTTAGAGATTTTTTCTCCCTTCATTTTCTAATTGAGGAAACTGTCAAGAAGGAGAAATAGAAGTTAGATTTTCTTTCATGCAGTTTTATATTGATTTCGTAGGTGACTCTGGCAACATGTCTTAGGCTTATGTGACTATAATAGGGAATTCTTTTATATCCACAAAGCTGTCAGATATTTTTTAAAAGTCCATACTTTAGAAAAATTAAGTTCTTCATAGTGGGGTTTTTTCGTTGAAACCTCCTAATATTTAATTTTGATAATTAACTCTGTCTATCTATCTATCTGTAGCACTTTGAAGACGAAATGGGATCACATTTTTAAGATGTCTACTAGTAGGCACAAACACGTAAATTCCCTCTTTCCTGCAGCCCACCCATGCCCTACCATGTGCAAATGAGTGTTCCTTCCCTACCTTCAGTTGAAACCACAAAAGAGATCTAGTTCTTAGCATCATCATAAAGACAGCAGCAAATGTTTAGAAAAATGCTTCCATGATAACAGGCAGAAAAATGCATTTGTGAATTGATCGCATTTCTCAGGTATCTTGGGGCTTCCTTTTGCCCTTTTCTGTATGTGCAGTGATTGTGAATTGCACAACACTTAGCATATGTTTTTTGATTCATTCAAAGTGTGAAATGATTAACTGAGGAATCTCATATTGTTGGGGATAGACGTGTAATACAATTTTATTTTGCCAAACCCTGCCTTTCACTGTACTACAGCAATTCTCCTTTGCTCATCCCTAACAGCATCTTGGGCATATGTATGATTTACCCATCAGTTACGGTTGTTAAAAATTTGTCCAGACCTATTTAAAATTTCAATCTCATATTCAATTCAGAGCTCTTGCTCTCTTCATTGCAGCCTAGATTTCTGTAGTAAGGAGTTTGGAGTAGAGAGGAAGGCATGGCGTGGCATGGGATAGCCTCTCCTTCTTCAAAGTTTAATTCCGTTGATTTGTCTACAGTAAAAAGGAAAACAGAAGGGGAAGAAGTAACTTCAGCACAATGCTCTCTCCGTGAGGTTGACTGTCCATACCCTCCTTTCATCTTCAGTCATTTTTTTATATCGACTGTGGGAAAAGAAGTTGTAGTGGTGATTGTCTGTAAGAGGGCCAGTTCTGTGCCTCCTAATACACCTGACCCCAATTGTCAGAACTTAATAGCATCTATCTATGAGCTGAAGTGTAATTTTACAGTCTGAGTTTTGAACCTTAACTGCAGTTGTGGATAACAAAAAAGTCCTTCCCACACAACATCCTATTAGAGCAGCAAAGTAATTCTTGAGACAAATTTGTATTTCTGTATGCACCCTGTGTGTGTCTATGTGTGTTTGCAGTGGATTATCTGTAGGGAAAATGATATAACTGAAAATTCTTGACGAGACTTTGTCACATTGCATAAGAAGGGAAGTATAAGAGCTAGACATTCATTAGGTTTCTTGAGCAGAGTATTTCCTATAGTTCTTAACCTTTGACGTTCAATCTCTCTGTCTCTGTCTGTCTGTTGTTTGTCTGTCTCTCACTTACACACCCCCAAAACTGTTCCTTCCCTAGTTTTTCCCTTCTCAGAAAATAATGCTACTATGCGTTGTGAATGACCACAGCCACTGGTTTTCAAAGATGCAGCAGTAACATCAAGTTCATTGAACTTAAATAGAATTCTGGGACCGTATTTGATAACTGCCCGTCTTCTCCCAATTTTGGCTACTTAAAACTAGGTTGTTTTACCGTAATGGATAAGAGAGGCCTAATATACAGTAATATCTTCACCCCTTATCTTTGAATAGATATTCACATTTTATATTTTAAAAATAGGGTAGACAGATTCTGAAAATCAGAAGAGCCACTTATAGTCACTGATGTGGCAGGCATCGAACCCACAGCAATACTAAAGGATCTTGGGCAACAAAATATTACAGGCAGGCCCAAGGAAAACATTGATTTAAGAAAATTTATGCTGTTTTATTTTGGTAGAGCAAAACGTTCAGAGAGAGGTGTGTTTAAGAGATCATTTGAACTTAGAACTCAAACTAATGTATCCTCCTCTCTACCATACTGAATTCAATTCAAATCAGCAAATATTTACTAAAGTTCACTATGTGCAAAGCTCTATTATTTTAATCTCTGGGAAAAAAATAAGTTACTAAGTTTTAAAGGTAATTTTACAAACTGTTTTTTTTGATTATCTGAAAGAAATATATTTTTGTTACCACTCAGCTACAGAAAAATGATGATTTGAATGACAAATCTGTAAACTTATTCCTCCTAGCAATATTTTTCAGTCTCTAAGCAATACTGTATTTTATTTCTACCCAGCTGAGAAAAAGTTTAGTGACTCAATTAGCAACTGTACTAACAGACCTCATTTCATGAAGTTTCAGCTGTCTTAACTTTGTCAGTGTGGCTTCTTAGGATTGGTCTTTTGAGTGAAAGCAACAAATGTTTATTGAAACTTCTTAAAATTGGACTCCTAGGTTATGTCAATACTTCAAAAGTAAAGTTGAAGGTGATAAAAAATGTTTGGACTGTCCAAATTTACAAATAACTCATCTCCAAAACCTGGTCAAGAGTCTCTCTTAGGGACACAGAGGAAAATGCAGTGGACCAGGCTCACTGAATCTTCCAGCCACTTTATATCTCTGATCTCTGCATAATCTCTAGGGATGTGGAAGCAATTTGTCTTTAGTGTCTATCAAGTATCATTTTTGTCATGTTTCCGGGCATTTTCCTTTAAGTGTGTCTTACAATTGTGCTCCATTCTGGCTGCCAAAAGCAGGTGGGACAGTGCAGGCTCAATATTTAGTCCTGTGTTGACTTTCTTTTCCTTTTGTTCTGCCTCCCTTCCCATACCGCTCTATAAACACATCAAATTACCATTATTTCTGGGTGATGAGTCTAATTAGTTGAAGAGAGGGAATTATTTTGATTACCCTGAAGTGTGAATGACCCACTAGTTGGCCTAGTGTCTTGCACTCCCAGGAGCACTTATGTTTACAAGTCAAATTTTTAAACCTAAAATAGGAAGGCTCCATGGTGGGTTCTCAGGCAGTAGAACAAGAAAAGCTTTAAATCAAACTCCAAGAGAAGAGCTGTATTTCATTGTCGTTTTCCCCTTTGCCATTTTTACTTTCATGAAATGTTTCTCCCCATCTTAAATGTTTTCCTAGACAACAGAAAACACACACATAAAGCATGCATCTATTCAAATTCTTAAATCTTTACAGAAGGTCATAATTTGTCTGGTGTCAAGAACTGTGAAGAATCTGCGAGTTTACTTTACTTGCACGCTAACAAATTGGCTTGTCATAGTTCCACGGATGCTGGTAGAAGACACAAGACTCTTGGGTCAGAGACAAAAGACAGTTTAATACTCACGGCAACAAAAGAAGCCCAGATCATCAGCATTTTTGCATCAGTTCCCTGAGCCCCAATTCTCACAAACTGATGCAAAGAGGGCCAGGTCACACCTTCAGGTCAGTGGGTTGTGTTACAGGAGAGGAGCCTGATGTACATAGGGAACTTGGATCTTTCACAATGGGCAGTAAATATTTATGCTCTTTGTTCTGGAGGGAGACTTTATCTTTATGATATTGAACTCATGTCTCCACCAAACAAATTTCTCATGATCTTGCTATACAAAAAGCCCTATGTCAAGCGCCAAGTCCATCATTCCTGGTACCTTCTATTTAAACTTTGAGGACCCCTAGATTCTACAGCCAAAGTCATGTTGCTTTCTAGCTATGGCTGCAAGGTTTGCTATCTCTGGGTGATTCAGCCTTGACTGAATCCATTTCTTCGAAGATCCATCTTACTCTGGGGAAACTGCCGGCTGTTACTAAGAAAGCATGTTACATTCTTGCCTAGGTTCATCCTAAGGGCTAGGGAAGTTTTCCAGGACAACAACGCTGACCACAAGAAGTTATGTACGTTTCTTTGGGTCCGTTTATCACTCTTTAGTGGGTCATCTTCAACTATTGTAAAGCCAATCAGGACAAAAAGAACCCAATTCTCCTGGGAGTCTTTTTTTGGGGAAATCTCCCTTCAAAAGGCCAAAGGTCACTTTTATCAACAAGGACGGATCACAAAAAAACTTTGAGACATTTACTGTCATCGCCAAGTAGATTGAAGGTTGGCGTGATGACAGAGTGTGAGCCATTTGATGGGCCAACTGTCGCCAGTCTTCCTTGATAAGTATTACGCACCCTTCCTCCTTCTATCCTGAGCATACTAGGCCAAGTTCTACCTGTATGGTCAAAACTTTCTCTCCTTTAATGTGCAGTGTAGGTGTTATGTCTCTGCAACTCTTGTCTGAAAGAGGGCATACCAGGATGAATCTTGTTATTTGTTACAATGTGGGGGACCTGAGGCTGCCCACCAGATGGGAAAGGAAGTCCTTCCCCCACTCCACCACTGCCATCCCCACCCCTGACCTGGAGGAGAGTTAGCAAAAACCAGAGCAGTGTTTGGGCAGCTGTCTTTGAACTTTTTCCTGTGTCCAGTCTTCAACCACTTTCCAAATACCTCCTCCTTAACAGAGAGAAGCAATACTTACTGCCCAGTACACCATACAATTTGGCCAGCATATTCACTACTGATTGTATGGACTCCATCAAGTCCCTTTAATTGGCCTATGAGACCACCACCCTTCCTTCTTCATGTTGCCATGACCAGTCGACTTCCCATCCTCATCTCTAAAACTGCCAAACACTGAGAAGGGTCTGGGATTTCATTCCACTTGCAAGCAAAAATGTTAACCTGCCACAGTATCATAGATGCAGGTAGAAGACACAAGACTCCTAGATCAGAGACTAAGAACAATTTGTTACAGCAATAGAAGCAGTCAGAGTATCGGCATTTTTGTGCCAGTTCCTCTAGCGTCAGTCTGCCCAGATTGATGTAAAGAGGACTGGATGACACCTGAACACACAGTGGGTTATGTTACAGGAGAGGAATTCTGAGCTTAGGGAACCAAAATCTTTTATAATAGTCAGTAAGCGTACCTGCCCTTTGTTCCGGAGGGAGACACTATTTCCATCTTCTTCTTTGTTTTTTTTTTTTAAATAGATTTATTTATTTTTGGCTGCGTTGGGTGTTCATTGCTGCCCGCGGGCTTTCTCTAGTTGCAGTGAGCGGGGGCTGCTCTTCATTGTGATGCGCGGGCTTCTCATGCGGTGGCCTCTCTTGTTGCAGAGCGCGGGCTTCAATAGTTGTGGTGCGTGGGCTCAGTAGTTGTGGCACACGGGCTTAGTTGCTCCGTAGCATGTGGGATCTTCCCGGACCAGGGCTCAAACCTGTGTCCCCTGCATTGGCAGGCGGATTCTTAACCACTGCACCACCAGGGATGCCCTATTTCCATCTTCTGAAGCTGTTAAGCAAATCTAATCTTTGCTCCGAAGTGAGAAACTGTCTCTATATTCAAAGCCTGTCTGTGATACAAGTTTCCTTGAAAAGATAGTCTGGAACAAAGGTCAGTCAATGCTTCTCTTTCAAGATGTGCAGAAATACAATAGACCCATAGAGAATAGAGAATTGTTTCCCCACACTTGGAAGGAAGGGGAAATAGTGCAGCTACAAGTAGCCTTTGTTTTATAAGGACCCAATTGAAAACAATAGCACAGGAAAACAAGTTTGGAAATATGAACAATTGAGTTTTTGTTTCCTTTTTGATAGTTGGAAAGTATATTTCAGTGAACAATATATTTAGCAGTTATCAAATATTATATTAAGCTTACAGGTTTATAAAAGATATGCACTGAGGTTTCTTCTGAAAGTTCTCATATGACATATTGTCATGCGGTGGCCTCTCTTGTTGCAGAGCGCGGGCTTCAATAGTTGTGGTGCTCTCCTAATAGGAGAGACAAGGTCTTTTAGTGAATGGGCCTAGACTCATCCCATTCAGTGTGTTCCTTAGGTTGCAAAGAGCCATGGAACTTCACAACAAAAGTGAAATTGGTAGATGTTTGGCATTGGAAGGATTGAATTGGATCTGTAGGGCAGTGGTGGCAATCTGGCTGCTTTATTTTCCTCTTAGGAAACATGATAGGTTACAATTTTGTCAATTATACCTTAATAAAGCTGAAAAAGGTAAAAAAGAAAGAAACATGATGGGATTTTGACTTACTAATAAAACAGAAAACATCTTTTTCTCACTCTGAGAACTCAAACATATACATGCTTCCATTCAGAAGGGTCTTCCCAATAGCTGGAACAGTTGTACAAGATTTGGGTAACGACTAAGTGTAGAGCAATTGTTTGTTTGCTGTGTAGGTAGATTTTGTGTCTACTCTAGTTACATAGAATATAAGGAATTTTCCATTGCCGGCGTACATTGAGTTAGTCTTACAGTACTAACTGGCTCTGGGTCTTTCAATTCTGACACTCCTAGTTACTGTGTAGACTTGGGCAAGTTATGCAAGCCCTGGGCCCTCTTCTTTTTTTCTCTGTTAAAAAAGCAAAAAACAAAAAAACTATAGATAACTCACTTATGAGGTTTCCTGGCATAAAATTAAATACCTTAAAAAAAACCTTGTACACTGCATAGTACATAATAAGTTCTCAATAAAAGCCTGCTCCCACCTTTCCCATGTGGCTTGACTCCATATGGAGAGGAGGTCATCATTCTTCATTTCCAAGCTACTCATTGCTTCGTAGATTCCTCATTGATCCAGGAACAGAAATTTAGCCTCCGTGAAGGACCTTGCCTCCTTCTACCAGAGAACAAACTTCTCTGCTCACTGACTTCATATTCTGTTGTTTGTCACGGTCCCCAGATCACATCCATGTGGAATAATGAAGGCTCACTCCGCAGACAGCAGACAAGTCCTGGGATTGATTCCATGTGAGAGCTCATAACAGAGGGGAGTGTGTTAAAAAGCTAAAGAACAGATTTAAAAAAGCCTAAAATCCTTAGAATCTCAGCTTCAGATCCTGGCAGGATTGAATTAGCTTTTTTTCCTCTGGAGTAGTTAAACTTAGTTTCATGTGTTTTGTCTGAGTACTGCGTGTGGGAGTGGGAATCTATATCATTCAGATGGAAGCTTTCATCTGTTTCAAGCCTGTATGTATATTAAAACAGCCATGAAATTTTATATGTGCTCAAAGCCTAAAAATATCAGTACAGACCTTAAGAGAATCAGACAGAGGGCTGGAGAAAGATTTAATATTCAGTACTTCTCCTTTCTACTTCTTTTTGCATCATTTTAATAAAAAGGTGGGTTGACAGGAGCCCTAAAAATGTACTTTGAAAACTGAGCAATTGTCCACTTTAATGCATATTTTAAGATTACAATTACAAACACATTAAAATAAAAAAAACCACAAACTTTTCCTCAATAGCAGGGAATGAAGACCCAATTTGTCCAAATGAGAGCCTTCAATCTCCTTTTTATTTATTTTCTTTTTTAACTGCTCCAGTCATGCTGTCAACATAATCTTGAGTTCCTTTAAAAACCTTCAGGGAACAAGGGGAGGAAGTAAAGATGCCTCAGAGGGATAAGTGGCATCTGTGGATGGGAGCCTACCCTGAAAATAGGTGTTTTGGGGTCTTACATTGAGGTCACATTCCTACTTTCCAGGGTTCTGTATCATTGGTACTTTAAGTGATTTATCAAATTCAAGGTGCCCCCTTTTTTTTTTTTTCTTAAAAGCAATGTAAGTGTCTGTCAGTCTTCTAAAGCAATAAAGATTGCTTTATTAAATAGAGCTGGGGCTTCCCTGGTAGCGCAGTGGTTGAGAGTCCGCCAGCTGATGCAGGGGACACGGGTTCGTGCCCCGGTCCAGAAAGATCCCACATGCCGCGGAGCGGCTGGGCCCGTGAGCCATGGCCACCGAGCCTGCGTGCCCGGAGCCTGTGCTCCGCAATGGGAGACGCCACAACAGTGAGAGGCCCGCATACCAAAAAAAAAAAAAAAAAAAAAAAATAGAGCTGAATGAATGATTTCACCAGAACAGGATTCCATTACACTGGAGAGCCACTTTTTTTTTTCCCATCCAAGACATCCTGAAGCCGTCTGTAGATGAGTCTTCGGCTCCCAGGACAATGCCTCAATCACCAAGGACCTGTAGATATGTCATTGAACTCATCCATCCCTTTGCTCCATGATCTTGAGAAAAACTTGCCTTTGCTGCACTCTGCACCATGACCTCCGCATCTTCCCCTTCTATCCACTTCTCCACATGAAAGTAAGAGCTAAAGCATATGAAGACCTATTTTTGGTAAATGTCATGGTTTTTCACATCACTGAGTAAGCATGAAAATTTCTCTCTAAATATTTGAATCACTTCATTTATAGTCAAGGACACTTTCTCAAAATGAACATTTTAAAGCCAACCAATTTGACTATACATCTGGGTTTGAACCCAAGAAAGGCAGAAACACTATAGTTGATCAATTTGTATTACTATTCTTATCTGGTGGTCTCACTTTGAGGAAACCACAAAGATGTAATTTTGGGAAGTCACAGCTTTAGGGGTGGGGCTGAGTTAGAGGTGTTGGATTTTCTGGTGGTCAATGATTGTATAACTCACAGCATAAAATTGTGAAAAAAGATTTTTAGTGAATGTTTCTTCTTAACACATTGGCTTTTTTCAGAGCAGTGATTTTGAATTATGACAATTTGGAAAGAATGAATGCAGTGTGACATCCAGCAAAGAACAAACTACTAAATTTAGGGATTAGAATAAACTCAGACCTAGGTCCATCTATGCCATTTTTTAGTTTTGTTGTGTTGGGCAAGTTGCATACCAATATGGTGTCAATTCCTTCTCCATCAAATAAAGAATTGGCTTAGATCAGAGCTCTCAAAATTTGTGCTTTAGACTTGTGAAATTGTCTGCAGAAGTAAAATTATAAAATAAATTAAAATAAAGTGGGAAATGCTGCATACTATACTCTCCAAATTTACATTAGCATGGTAAAGGCTGTGGAAGGTTCTGCAGTTAAAGACCCCAGCTGTACTTTAGTACAGTATTTTCAAAAATTTTTTTTCTAGTGACACATCTTAATGTCTTTTGGGGGTAGAGTATAACAAATATCTTTAAGAAACTCTAGATTCAGTGATCTCTGACACCCTTTCTAGCTAGCACTCAATTATACCAGTTATTCTGCTTTTGTTATTTTTTTAAAACATCTTTATTGGAGTATAATTGCTTTACAATGTTGTGTTAGTTTCTGCTGTATAACAAAGTGAATCAGCTATACATATACATATATCCCCATATCTCCTCCCTCTTGCATCTCCCTCTCTCTCTCCCTATCCCACCCCTCTAGGTGGTCACAACTGCTTTTGTTATTTTTTATATTTTGACAATAGGACAGGGTTTTTTTGTTCATTTTTGGTAATTTCTCAGATAAAGAATAACAGGAGATGAAATCATTTAGTTGCCTAAGGATTCATTAGAATGAGTCCCTCTGTCCCATTTAAGGTACTTTCCAGTATTAAAGTTTATGATTCTAAGATTCTAATTTGAGACCAGGGACAATTCTTCCTATAAGAAAAATTAATTGTAGTTTTTACCTTCTAGAAAGCCTTTTGTTACTTCTTGCACCTATTAACGTACACAAATGTTTATTTTTCCCCCCAAATTATCATCTCAACATAAGAATAGATTTACCTACAAGCGACAGAGACATTTGGTAGCCTCGTGGCTACTACTTTTAATGCTTCTGAAAAAACATATTTTTCATTACATAGTATTTTTAATCTAATTAAATTTTAAGCTATATGTTGCTATGAATTTACACAGGCAATAAAATCTCTGGTTACTCTTCAAGACATTATATCGAAGTGTATGTGTTGTTGATTTTACTCATTTGAATACTTCTTTGTCTAAAAAAATCTACATCTTTTGTTCAGAGAAAAGAGCAGGAAAGAGTGCATGCCTGAATCTTTAAATAGATGTTCAAGTTCATTTATAAAGAAGATAATCTTTGTTTGAAAGATTGCATCCTCATCGCCTCCAGTGTATCTCTTTCATCAAAGTGGTTCAAGATGTATTGATATTTTGGTAAAAAAACAAAACAAAACACTCCCAACAGTTCCAGAATCTAAAAATAAGTACCATGTGTTTTATTTACCATAAAAAAATTGCTGAAATATTTTCTAATGACTCCCTCTCTCTAATTGGTCCCCCTTCCTCTAGGTCTAAGTGGAGGATGGTAAAATACTCCCAGTACCCACAAGGTGGCATGGCCTTCTTGTGTAATTCCGTTGCATTTGGTTTATTTCTACTTTAGTGGCTCTCTATTGTAGATTCTACTCTTTTATTAATGTTTTGAATTCCACTTTATGGTTTTATTTTTCCTCACTTGTAGCCTATGTACAGGGCTTGAATTTCTAGTGAGACATATTTTTCACAAACAGAGGCATTCAAGCAAAACTCTTCAGTCTTTTCTAATTGTTTCAGACCACTTTGGAGCTGAATTTAAATTCTTTGACTTTGAATAATGCTTAATGTCTATCATAATGCCTGATAAATACTAGGTACTGAGTAAATATTTGCTGTGGAATTTCATGACTTGCCTTATGGGAAAAAGTATTCAAATACTCAATATCATCAGAATAATTTCTGGATACTTTTAAATATATTTACTTGCTGGTGAAAAAGATCTGCCTCCATTGCCCAGGAAGTACTGTTATTTTATGATATTACAAAAGTATGTTGTGGATTAGGGCGAAATTTCCATCCTATCTCAATTGTAAGCAAGGCATGGTTAATTCAGATTATCCATGTACTTTTTTCCTCGATAAACATTTGTGGGTGCTCTGTCTATACCCAGCACTGTGCTAACTGCTAAAGAACATGCAAGAATGGGTAAGAAATAGATAAGTGGGTAGATATGTAATTGCAATATTATAACAGTCATACAGTCATTCATTTATTCATTCAACAAATATTTATTGAGCTTTTACTGTGTGCCAGGTGTTGTGGATGGTGAAGAGTGAATAAAATAGTCAGAAATTTTACATGAGAGTGAGGAAGACAAACAATGAACTAAATAAATAAGATGAGTGAAATACATAGTACAATTGAAAATAATAGGTGCTAAAGAGAAAAAATGAATCAGAGAAAGGGCCAGGATTGGGAAGAATGAGAGTAGTTAGGCTTTTAATTTGAGTAGTCGGAGGAGGCCTCTCTAAGAAGGCAGACTTTGCAAAAGAGTTAAAGAAGGTACAGAAGTGAGCTGTGTATTTATCTCGGGGAAGAACATCTCGGCAGCAGGGACGGGAAGTACAAAGGCTCCAACTTGGGAGTGGGTCACTGCTGGAAGGTGTGCAACCTCAGAGTCTTGTGTGAAATGAGATGGGAGCAAAGGGGAGTGAGGGGTCCCTCCGGGGAAGCTAACGAGGACTTTGCAGAAGAAGGGAAATTTCCCCAGGACCAAAGGAAGAGAACAGCACTCCTGGTAGAAAGAACAGCAGGAGCAAAGCCATAGAGGCATAAAAGCTAATGATGTGTTTGCCTGGGAAGCAAAAATATGAGACAGTAAATGGGACAAACATGCAATAATAGTCTTGTATGCACAACTCCATGTTATATCCACTTGGGAGAAAAAAACGATGATTTTACCAGACTCATTTTGAGAAAAAGAATAGCTCAGAATTTTAATTGAGGCAAAACATGAAAAAGAAATTAACCGACAGTATATGTGCAGGGTCATCTTAACCGATAATTTGTATCTGTTTTCCATTACAGAGAAATCTATGTTCCTTGTCATTGGGATTAGGAAACTTTGCGTTCAAAATGCCTAAGAGGATAGACAAGAAAACTGAGTACCCTGTATTTTCTAGATGGCAGTTCTGCTTTTGAGATAAGGCACCCGGTATGCAGTGTCTGCCTTGGAATGCACTAAATTTTAGATATCGGAGATCTGGACAGTGGATAGGGTAAGCCTCTTTTATGAGAGGTTTCACCAGAGGGACAGCTCACTGGATTCTATCTGATGGCTTTTTCTAGGTTTTGAACCTTTAGTAGGGCTCAGATAAGGGGATGGAAAACTATCCCTTGATTGTTTTGGAGAAACAGAATCTGACACGTTCAACTATAACAACTGCAGTTCTAAATGAATGTATACTTCTGCCACTGCCGTATGTTTTCTTTGCTTTTGTTCTTTTTTTTTTAAGACAAAATGGTGGGTTTAAATCTCAGTCTACAACTTCAGGTGTGCAAGCTACCATTTATTTTCCTAAAATTCAACTTAATTTCTCCTTTCAGACATCACTCCACTAGCATGGCAGAAAACTTAACTTCGGTACTTTTAAAAAAAATGTTAGCAAAGTTTAGTTGATTTACAATGTTGTGTTAATTTCTGCTGTACAGCAAAGTGCCTCAGTTATACATATGTGTATTCTTTTTCATGTGTATTGTTTTTCAGATTTCTTTCCATTATGGTTTATCACAGGATACTGAATAGAGTTCCCTGTGCTCTACAGTAGGACCTTGTTGTTAATCCAACTTTGGGACTTTGATGGGCCCCTTCCCTCCTGAAGTTTTGGCAAGTGTTTGTGAAGGTCGTGAGGAAGTCTAAGGCCCTACGTGGGGTGGAATCTGCTCCACACAGACAGCTACGGGGAAACTGTCAACCATCTGTCCCTGTGGCACCTTCAGGCCTGTGGCTCCCCTGCTGATTCCATGACACCATTGGGGGCAGGAATTTGCCGCTGCTTTCTTGGCACGCTAGGGCCATGAGAATCCTTGCCGGGCCACCCTTTGTCCCATATGCCTGAATGTTAATTCCCTGCCCAGGTTCATGTTATCTCTCCCTGGCTCTGCCCTACGCATTCTCAGCTTCTATCCCCTCAGGGCTAACTTGTCCCTTCTGTCTCTCCTCTCCATAATCCCAAAGAAAGTGTTTCGAAGTCTAGAAAGGAAATCTTTCTGCCCCTGTGTTTTCTTCACTAGGTGGCCTAATATCCTGAATCAGCCATATTCTCCCAAGAGTTGGGCTCTTGGAAACCAAGTATAGGAAGACCAGAGGATGTTTTCTGCCCCCTCCTGTAACCCTTCTAAGCCAGGGCCCTGAGACTGATTCTCTGCTCTAACCACTGGAGGGAAAGAGAGCAATACCAGAGGAGGAAAAAAGTTGCTATTTCACAAATATTCACATGAGTTCATACACCTAAAGGCTGTGTTCAGACTCAAAGTATTTATTCATATGTGTCTGTGCTCTCTATGGGAAGACAAGGTTACAGATCTCCATCAGGCAATCTTAGGCAACGCCTTTAACCTTATAGCACTAGTTTCCTTACATGTAAACAGTGGACGCTAAGCCTGAAATTCCTGACTGGAAGACGGTTGTGAGGCTTAAATGAGGCAATTGTATGAATGTGGTTAATCATTATGCAGGTATATATACATACATAAAGTACCAATAGGACTCTTCTGTTTTTAGTTCAAAATTCTGTTTTGAATTTCAAGAGACCTACGTTTTCAAGAGTAGTAAAACTAGGGATGAAACAGAATTATTAGACTTACAAGATAAAGTGTCAGTTTGTATTCTCTTTCCTAGGAAGAGTAGAAAATCTCATGATTGTTATAGATCCTCCTCTTTGCCCAGACCTTTGCACAAATCTCTTCCGTTCTGCCCATTTCCTTCTTAACACCAGTGGCAGTGTCATGAGGGCATTATTTTGTCCACATCTCTGAGAATGTTGTAGCATCCTCAGGGCTGAAGGATGGGATGGTGTGTGGAGGTTTCTGAGCCAACTTTGGTTGAGTAGAGGATTAGGGGCCAGGGGCTTGCACCTGCCTTGGAACTCAGCACAGCACTGAGTACAAACCAGCTTGCACGTTACTGATCCTCACATGATAGGACCCTGGAAAGTGGGGTCCAGGATGTCTGAACAGATGTCCACACAGAAAGCAGCAGGAGTCAGGCAACAGTAGTGGGCCTGATTCCCCGGCAGGCCAGCTGTTGCTCTCCTTACTGGCCCTTCCCTGTCTATGCTTCATTTGCCTCTCAACAGATACACACACACACACACACACACACACACACACACATGTGCAGACCGAGTCCTGTGACCTGCAACAACAGGGGAGCATTTTCACAGACTATTAACCCCCGTGTGTATGAAATTATAGCACTTATGGTACATTTCAATCCTAGTCTTATTTCTTTTTCTTCTGATGCTACTTAATTATTTCTCCCTTCTATCATTTCTCTAAGCAAGATATTCAGATATAGTTGTGGGGTTTTTTACGTAGAAAGATAATAACCCTCATTTATTGATTGAGTACTTACTGTTTGCCCAGCCTTGTGCCGAGCTCTTTACAGTCATTATGTCATTTGATCCTTACAAAAGCCTCTGAGGTAAGAATTATCATTTCCTTATCTTGCTTATGGATGAGGAAGCCAGAGCTTAGCACAATGTGTCTTTCTCTGAGGTCATGCAGTCAGTGGCAAAATGACCACTCTGACCCCAAATGCTCTGACTCTGGAGCTTATGCTCTTAAACACCACAGTATATGGATAAGGAAACTGAGGCACAGAGAGATTCTGGGAACTCATTCACAGTTCTCAAATGAAGATCTGATCACACAAAGTAACTTCTCCTGACCTTCAATCCAGGACCCCACCCCATTGTCTTTGGTCAAGTCTAAACGCACACCGAACAGGGAAGAACCAGCTCCACTCGGGAACACACTTTGTACAATCTCACTCCAGCAGATCACACAGCCCTACTTTCTCCGTGATGAATGACGATGCACTTCAAGCTTCCCCTGATCCAGTAAGTGCCGCTACTCCTTTTCTGCTTACTTTCCTGCGGGGTGTCTCCATGGAAACTAAAACTCAAAACATTTTGGAGGGACCCCTTTTAAAAATACACAATTAGGGATTCAACATCAGAAATATTTATTTATTCCAAATGGGAAATGAAATCAAATCAAAAAATAAGTGTCAGGAAACTAAGTACCACAGATATCCTAAAACTCATAGAAATCATATATTTGTCTCAGTGAACTGCCTGATAATCTCCACAATACTTTGTTTCCCTCTACTTTTCCCTACGTAATTCAGACTGCCTTTTCCTGTAACAACCAATAAGCAAGTCAGTCATTTCTTTAGGATGGTTGACTGATTTTTTAAATTAAGTGTTGAGATGAGCAAAACGTCAGTGACTTGACAAACAGACATCCTCGCTTTGGGTGGTGTCGCTACAGGTTTGGGCTGTACAAACACAGGAATTCTGACAAATTCTATTTCATGAAATTCGTATCAAAAAAGACAAATTGTGCATTGCATTTGTCGTTGTATACACACCATTATCAAGTACAGTCTTGACTGGAGAGAACTTCTATTATGACTAAGCAAAAAGGAGAACTCAATTTCCTACTTACAAATTTACATGTTATAGAATTACTCACTTCAGATACCATACATTTCGGATACCATACATTTCAAACCTTGGCTGTTCTTTCCTTTCCACATACAGCTGGTGCTGAGGTGCTGTGGGACACTTTCATACCAGATAGAACCTCTGACCCTGTATCTTTATGGCACGACACCAGGAGAGTCAGCACAGTGGGACAGAGGAAACCTGGAACCCAACACTACACTGGGATGAATGGCAGGAACCCAGCTGCACACGAATGTAACCTGCGAACCACATAGATACATCCCACTGAACCAAAAAACGTGCATCCTCAGACTCACCTGAGCTAGATCCAGGAAATACCCATGACCACATCAACACCATCTGAATGGAGGAAAGTAGGACCAAAAATTGGAGTGAAAGAGCTACCTTAACCAAAATGTCTTTGGTTAATATCTTATTTTTTCAAACCTTGCAAAGACTTGTGGCCTTGGGAACACATTTCTAGAGCCTCTCCCAGAGCCTTGGATGTACACTGTATAAATGAAGGGTCCTGAAACTTCGCAATTTATGAACATGTTGGATAAAGGAATGCTTTCCGTCCATTGTAATAATTGTCAATGTCTCAAACTCCTTTGTCACTAAGGCTTTGACAGCTCAAGATGTATTTGCACTTAGTCAACTATTAGCTAAGGTATCTGTTGCATACCTTGAGGTTATGAACATAGATTGCTTCATGAGAATTAAAGAATCACAAGGCCTTTAAGGGTCTTAATTTATTTCTCTGACCCTAGGTTTTAAAGAAAGCAGAGGGTGAGTTAGAACCTGGCAAGCAGACAACCACAGTTACAATTATAATGCAATTTAATTATGACATAAGAATGCAATGAGTCACAGTGGGACACCAACCTAACTTATTAAAAAGTGGAAAACATTGTTCACCAGTTGTTTTGTTTTCCCACACAAACAACTGGTTTAATGTTCACATTGGATAAATCTGTAAGTTTTCACATCTGTAAATGAACACAATCCTACCCCCTACTAGACTGTAAGCTTAATGGAACAGAAATCATGTCTATTCAGCTTACTCTTATATCCTCAGTTCCCAGAGTATTAGCAAACATGTGGTAGCTAGCATAGAAATATCTGGCAAATGAATGAAATGAAAGGATGTCAGTTATTCAGCTTCTGCTAAGGCACATCCTAATACAAATTTCCTGTTACTGTTGTAATCAATTACCACAGACTCAGCGGCTTAAAACAACACAAATCTATTATCTCACAAATCTGGAGGTCAGGTTTGAAAAGAGTCCTATGGGGGCAAAATCAAGGTGGCAGCAGGGCTGCATTTCTTCTGGAGACCCCAGGGGAGAGTTGATCGCCTTTTCCACCTTCTCAGGGCCTCTTGCTTTCCTTGACTCACGGCCCCTTCCTCCACCTTCAAAGCACATCACTCCAACCTTTGATCCTCTTGCCCCATCTCCTTTTTCTGACTCTGATTCTATTGTCTCCCTCTCATCAGCATCCTTGAGATTTCATTAGGCCCAGATAATCCGGGACAATCTCCCCATCTAAAGATCACCAACTTAATCCCATCTACAAATTTCCTTCTGCCATGTAAGTTAAAATATTCACAGGTTTGGGGACTTAGGATGGAAATATCTCTGGGGGCCATTATTCTGTCTACCACATCAGGAAGAAAATCACTCCCACAAGATTTGTTTTTAGGAACAATTATTGGAACCAACAGAGTTTAGACCTTCTGACTTCTGAGCTAGTGTTTCTTCATTGAAACACTTCTTTTACTAAAGTAGACATTTTTTTTTAAAGTATTCTAGTGTCTAGAAAGATTTGCTGGACACAAGGACCACAAAAAGGTATATATTCATACCAAGAAGAAGTAGTACAGATGTTGGGAAAATTGGCTCTGTGGGTAGGCTCTCTTTATTTTAGCAATTTATAATCCAGATGAGTGGATGTATCATAGGTGTGATTCTCGCCACCACTACCCTAGCAGTTCTTTCCTTATTGCTTATTCAATTCTGGGAGACACTCAAAAGGCTCTGTTAGTAAGGACTTATTTCCTTTTCTCCATTGCCTCTCCTCTTCTCTATATGAGTTACACAGAAACTAACTTCACTCAAGTGTCAAGATTAAGATATTTCTTTAATCATGCTTCTCAGAGAGCCGATAATTTAATAGGGTATATGATAATCACTGAAAACATTTTCAGAAGAATATGGGTTGCAGACTGCCTCAATGTGAACTAATAAGCGGTAGAACTCCTGACACTTTCTTGGTGCTCAATAAATATTTTTAAACTAATTACACATTTATAGTTAATGAGGGTAGAATGAGAATCATTTCAGTTTCCTAGAGCAGATAATTTCTTATAGATACACCGGCTGGGATGTAACAGTGCGTCTGAAGGCACAAATTCCACACTTAAATGATGAAAAGATAGAAACGAGAAGGGAGTGGTCCCAGGATCTTGTGACAATATATTGTGGATAATAGGCATTAAAAAAAACTCTTTTGAAACTTGGTGTCTTCCATTGCACATTAAAACATCACAGTATTATTTCTCCAGTCTGATTCAACAAAGTGCCCCCACTGAGTCATCTGGCCACTTCCTGGGTGTTCCCCCTCGAAGCCTTCACACCCAGGGTCTGCCTGTACTCCACCCTGCTGGGCAATGATCTCAACAGGGTTCATTAACTACAGCCTTGATAGACCCTACTTATGTCATGGTCCCTGTGGAGACCAGGATCCCATCCCTGGAGACTGACACAGAGGAGGGTTTAAACAACAGCAATTAGTCGGGAATTGTCTCCTACGTGTCATCTGTGAGAACCATCTGACCTCACAAGCCAGACTCTCTGTGGTGGAAAGGGTGGTACGTGCCTTACAGGAAATGCAAAAATGACTTCAGGGCATTACATACATGATTAGCCAGAGGGTGAAGTGTAGCACTGAAATCTTGCTTCAGATTTTTAGTGTAGAAAGACAATTAGGGGAAGGGAGAGAACAAAGGTCACCTGATGAAGGGTGGGATCGATGATACGGTCTAAGGCGAAAGAGCTCCTGTGGCTTCACTCACTCACTTACTCACTCAGCAGGTATTCATGAAACCCTTGTTATGGGGCAAAGCCACTGTTTTGGACCTTTCTCCTCCTTACCTCTATTTTCTCCTGCTGCCAGCTCTTTTTTTTTGTTGTCCCCAATTTGAATGTTTTTCATACTTGGAGCTGTATAAACTTCTCTTCATCACCAGATTCTTTGATCTAGGAAAAATAGCAGCCCTTTGAATAGCAGAATAGGAATCTTTGTTCCATAATGTTCCTTTTTTCTAGAGAACTTTGAACAGAACCATGTCAGGAAAATTTGAAGTTAAAGGGTTCCCATGGTTTGACCACACCCCGACCTCTTTGGGATCCTCTTAGCTCCTTTTCACAGGGTTTTTATTTTTTACACAATTTGGTCACACTCTTTTGAGGCTAATTATATACTGGCCTTGCAATCTTCACAAGATTTGCACATGACAAGCTCTGATTTGCTTGTTAGTCAGTGAAGGCAATCTTCAAAATGAAGCTTCATAAATAACCAAAAGGGAGATTTTATACTCAACAGTAAAGCTAATTTATACTTACAAGGATTTTTCCATGATGCATTATACAGTGTTAGGCATAATATTTTAATCTCCTACACTTTAACACACATTTCAGCCAACCTGACTTTGATTGACCTATGACATCTGGGTGCTCCATAACGTTTTGTGAGACATACTGCACGACATCATATTATGGGCTGTAATGTATTATAATGCAGTCTCTTAAGACTCTCCCTCTCTGTCTTCCACACAATTGCACACACACACACACACACACACGTGCACAAACTTAGATGCTCATGTTCAACCGTCCCCAAACTTAAGCGATATTTCTCCCTCTTCTGTTATCCATTATTTATTCTGGTAGTGGAACAAAAGCAACTCTGTTTATTTCTGAGAAACTCTAAAGATGTGTGTATAGATAGCAACACATGCCAACAACCTAAATATAGACGAATCTTCCCAGGGTTCTCTCAGCATAAAATACCATGAATGACCTGACCGATAAATAACGTATCAGGAGAAAACCCGTTGTGATAAACAAGGTGCATACAGATCTAGGTTCTAGAAATAGTTTAACTACTAATTAGTACTGTGACCTTCTGGAGATCATCTAACCCTTCCGAACCTCTTAAACAGACTATTACCTACCCTACCCACTTCCTGGGTTATGAGGACAAAATAGAGTAATGCACAGGAAAGCAGCTTGAACAACTTAATCCTCTACACAGATGACATTTAAAGTCCATTTTATCTAAGTTTGTAGAGTTGCTTTAGAATGAAAACTGTTTCTTCTGTGTTTAAGTTTATCAGCTGGGAAACCATTTTAAAAATGGGGATTGATTAACTTTTAAGACAATCAATCGCACTTCTTAAAAGAAGCTATATGAGCCACTATAAAGTCCTTCTGTTTACGTTCCAAGATTCAGATTGAGGCCCCTTGTGTAACACTCAAAACTCTTCCCCTCTACACCTAATCAGACTTGGACATTTTACAAAATACTGACAACTTGCCACGGCTGTAAGTATAACTATCCTTCAAAACTTCAGGTGGACAGAGACTTTGCTTTAAATCTGATTTCCTACTCACACAGCCAATTAAGAGATTAAAAGGACAGGCCCGTTTTAAAATTTGTTATTTCCAGACCCTGGTGGTGTGTTGGCACTGTGTTTTGACTGTGCTGACAGGAGTATATTTATAGGGAAGAATTCTACCTCAATTCTTTTGTTCAGCTCCTTACAATTGATTTGTTACTGGTATAAACTCAGTATTATTACAATAATTAGCACAGATGTTAATGTAACAAAATAGTGTTTTCCAGCTAAAGTAATATCCAAACGCGAGCCTGGTTTTCCTGCACTGGTAAGTGAAGTCCTTTCAATATCTTGATACCGAGAAGGTTCTTAGTGCTCCATCTTCGGCTGAAGTTCCTTTACTTTTATTCTTTTTTTGGGTTCCTGATGGAATCTTTCCACGTCACAGTGATGCCTAGTTTGTATCATTCAATGCCAATGAGGACAAACACTCCCACAGAAGTCAAATGCAGGACTTGAAGAGTGCAGGTGTTCGGAAGATTGTACACCATGCGATGTTTGACTGTGGGATTCATTACGGCTTATGGGACAATAGCAGTGCCCGAAGGGCTCTGATGACAGGAACACATTTGCAGCTTTTGCTGCCGAGCCATACAGATGCGGAAGGGATGTTTACATTCATCTGAAAGAGACATGTTCAAGACCACCTGAGCCACCTCTGTGGCTCCCGTCCCCGGTTTGTTAGAGCCACAGGCTTACACACCTGCCAAGAAGTGTGAACACACCTTAGGTCTTTATAAAACGCATCTGTGTGCAACTTTTGATAGCTTTTACAAAACACGCAATTACGGCTCCGAGAAAGTGCCCTTCAGCTACTTTCTAGCCAAGGGAAGTAGGTGTAAAAAGTTCTCAGTGGACTGGAATTCCCAATGCCACTTGGATTCTGGACTTCGGGTCTTTTTCTATCATCTGTGCATGTATTCCAGGCATGTTCCAGCTGAGAAGGTTCGGGTTCAAAGGACATGTGGTCTAGAAAAATCACAGGTTCATGTTGAAAATTCACCTTGGTAATAATTTGGGGAGCGGTGATTTGAAGTAAGCAATGATAAATCGTTCAGTTGTGGTGAGCAAAATGTGGCAATATGCTTTGCTATCCCTATTTAGCAATATCAATTGTCTTTTTATGTATAAAAGTCATGAATAAGGAGATTTTCTTTTCTGGCAACTCGAATGCCATGTTAAATTGCAAATTCATTAACACTGGGCTTTTGAATTGGAAGAAAATTGTGCTGAAGTATTTGCGACAGTCTTTAGGGTGAAGAGAAGGACAAGGCTTAACCCAAGCTCTTTCTCCCCTTCCCTGAGGCCTAAGACGCTGTAATACCAGCATCATTGTCCTGGCAGTCTCCTGCCAGGCTGCCCACCTGAGCTGGGGGCCATTAAGGGCTTCATAGCTCAGAAGCTTTGGAGCTGCAAGTCAAATTCTTCACACGCAGCCATATCAGAAACATTCATCATCTTGAGAAAAGTTGAGCAAGAATGATAGTGACTATTTTTTAATAACTTATTTTGGTCTGTGGTTAATTAATTCTCTACCAGCTTCAGTTAGCAGTGGAGTCTTCTGGAATCCTTCCTTCTGTTGCATGAGCCCTCTTTTCTCCTTCACCCTCCAGGTCTGACTCTGCCTTTTCTCAGAAGTTCTCTTGTAGGTCCTCCCTGCTCCATGGTGGCACCAGAGATATTTGCACTCAGGCTGGAGGGTGTGAAGTTCTTTCTGAAGGTTATGACCTCCCTTTTCTCCTCTTCTCCTCCTCCTAGGAAGTCAGAGCTTGCAGCATCTTCTCAGGGCAGTTTTCACAAATCACACTACTAAAAAAGAATAGTGACAAAGAATAATGAAGAGATGATAAAGAAGAGTGAAAGTACCAACTAGACATAGTAAATGATCACAAATATAAAAAGTGCCTAGGGAGTCCAGCTCAGGAAATACCTCCCTTATAGATGCTATACTTTTCTCTTTCTCTTTCTTCTTCCTTCCCTCCTTCATTCCCTCCTTTCTTCCTTCTTTCTTTTCTTCCTTCTAAAGGTCTATTAAGTTATTTCTATGTGCTGGTGTGTCAGCACACAGTGCATTTAAATGAGGTGATTTGCATAGAGTTTAATAAAAAGGACATAAACAAAGGTGTGGGCTGGGATAAGGACACTAGCAAGATGTAGTGTAAAATTCTGGGTCTTAGTCACAAGGGGGAGCCATCACTACCCCTAGGCCTGAAGGGGCGACGGTCAGAAAAGATTACTAGAACCCAGGAGGGAGAGCTGAATGGAGAAGGCCTCCTGAGATGCACCTTGGCCTTTAAGAGAGGGACACAGACAGTTCACAGCAGCCTGACTCATTTTTAGACCTTATTCTCTTCTTGTCTTCCAGTCTCCAGCAGGGACCTCCCATAGGCCCACACAGCTGGCAGCCGATACAAGTCCGGCTCCCAAGGCACAAAGCCGGGAGGGGGTGAAGAGTGGCATGGGGGGGGACAAACAAAGGACACACAGCCCAGCTGGAAGTGGAGTACACCTGGAGATACGAACGGGACAAAGGGAAAGCCCTGCTACTCAGTAAACTTGCATCCCTGGTGGGGGCGATCGAAAACATGAGGGAGGATCACAGTGTGGGCACAGAGAAGAGGGGGAGATTTAAACCAGATTGAGAACTGCAGTGACAGGGGAAGCGGGGGCAAGGTTGGGGAGCACGGACCTCAAAGGCTTCTGGGAGGAAGCGCGGCCTCAGCTGAGTCTTTAACAGGCTGTAGGTAGAGATGGGCGAGGGAGCGTTAGGGCAGACGGAGCAGCGCGTATGAGGCCAAGAAGTGAGAGAATGATTATACGAAGCAAACACTGGACCATATAATGGAAAGGACAGGTGGCTGGAGATGAAGATGGAAAAGAGGACCAGGGCCATGCTCTGGACAGATATGCATGGAGCTTGAGTTTTATTTGAGACACAATAGATACCCACTGTGATATCTTCAGGAGGCAAGAGACACAGCCGAAGGTCACTTAGGAATTGCACTGTGGGCAGTGAGGCAGTATATGTGCTGTTCGAAGTGAGGTTAAGATTAGGGCCTGGAGATGACTCGGGCTTCTAACGGTAAAACAAGGCAATGGATGCAAAAAGGGGGACATACAGGACACTTCTGTCTGAAGGCCTAAGTCTAGCTCCGCCCATTCTGGCTTCTTTCTGAGTCCACAAAATGTACATATATTCCCTCCCCAGTCTGAGCTGCTCTTCTTCCAGATTTTTTTTTTTTTTTTTTTTTTTTTTTTTTTTTTGCGGTACGCGGGCCTCTCCCTGCTGCGGCCTCTCCCGTTGTGGAGCACAGGCTCTGGACGCTTAGGCTCAGCGGCCATGGCTCACGGGCGCAGCCGCTCCGTGGCATGTGGGATCCTCCCGGACCGGGGCATGAACCCGTGTCCCCTGCATCGGCAGGCGGACTCTCAACCACTGCGCCACCAGGGAAGCCCCTCTTCCTGACTTTTGCCAAGCAGGAGTGCGCCTTCCCATCAGAAGCAGAATCTTCTGAACTATTTTCCTTCCTTCCATCGCGCCTCTTTCTCCGTGAAGAGGTCCAATGCCCTCGTCTTGCCTCCCAAAGACTCAGTCAACCCCTATCAGTTAACATGTATTTTATTACAGTGAAATGACCCTTTGATGGCTCTATTTCCCCCACTGAAAAGTGAGGCTCTTGGAGACTGGGACCTCATCCTCCCCACTTTGGTATCTGCAGTCCCTGGCTCACAGTAGGTTTGAGTGTGTATTTACCAGATTAAGTTGAACTGAACTTCTGACCTACCTCCCTCTTGTCTAAGTGCCCAGTGTTCACAAGAATGGGGCCAGGAGAGAGGAGGTGCAGCCTCTTGACTGACCAGATTCACTGAATCTACACTGAGGCTAAAAAGGGTGACAGATGGTATAACCAGATCACCATCACATCTGAATTTCCACCCAGCTATCTGGATTCTCTAAAATTCCCTTTCCTCCAGAATTCTTTGTGGTCCTTATAAGGACCCAGGAGCAGCATCAAGAGAAATGGTATTTTGGAGAAATTTGTAAATTATGAGGAGACATATAGCGATAATTTCCTGCATTTCTAGCTATCTGTAATTAACAGTTAATTTCTTACACCTTAGCTATAGTTAGTTTACATATGGAAACAGGAAACACTTTAAAAATATACCTATGAGGTCAGGCAAAGTCTCCAGTAAAGCCTGAAGTGTAGGGATACAAATCTGTCATATAAGCTCTTCTCTTCTATCCTACAAAATCCTTCAGAAGAGACAAAAGAACCCAAATAGAAGGGCCTGCCAATCCTAAGTGACAAAGTAGTAGAAGGATATATCACAAGGAGACAATTGCCAGGAGGGTAAAGGAAAATTATAACCGTTACAATGTACTGAGTATGTATTTTGGGAGCTGGACAGTTTATCCACGCTACCTTTAATGTTCAGGAAAATCCTGTAGGGTAGATTTTTTTATCCCCATTTTATAGATAGGTTCACTGAAGTTCAAAGCAGTTCTTTCAATCAGCAGACATTTACAGCATCCCTACTAGGTACCAGGCACTGTGCTAATTCAGCACCTTTTCCAAAGCCACTCAGCAGAGCGGGATTCTGAACTCTCATATGTCTTGAGTCAAAAGATTAATCTTTTCTCTACACTGTTTTCCTTTTCCAACCCACTTGGTTTAGCTTTGTAGCAACATTTCCTTGAATTTATAGTATTAGCATAAGGTAACTTTTTTGAACATTGTGTTGCTGCGATATTTTCAGACTTATAAGGTTCAGATAGCATCTCACTTGAACCTCCCAGCATTTTAACATAAAGCCAGCTGAAGCTGCGCACAGTCGAATCCAGTCTTGAGTGCAGTTCTCTGTGTGGGCAGGATGCATATGTGACAGATTTCAGTGGGAGAGATCTAATTCTCAACAGTTTTAGTTATATTGTTACTGGGACTTTAATACATCTTGAGTTTTCATAGATTGATTGCAAAATGCATGTTAATTATTTGTGTCAAATATAGGCACAATGGATGCCTGAATAAACTTTGTTTTCCTTCATACTGTACTAACCCCAACTCTCCCATTCATGACTCCCGGTGGCCTGATTCATGGCAATTAATAAGAAAAACATATCCCCTTCTCACACCTCCCACATGTTTCTGCTTGAATGGGACTCCCATGAGTGGTGGCCACCAGCTTGGACACTGCTCCATGCTATTTTCAAATATGGTCAGGAAAGTGTAGGGAAAGGTCACAGTGTCCACCACTGTATGCTTAGTCGCATAGTGGCCAGGACAGGTGCAAGCCACACTAGAAAAAAATTTTAATTTTTTCTATTGTTTTACTGAAGTATAGTTGATTTACAATGTTGTGTCAATTTCTGCTGCACAGTAAAGTGATTCAGTTATACATATATAGATACCTCCTTTTTTATATTCTTTTCCATTATGGTTTATCACAGGATATTGAATATAGATCCCTGTGCTATACAGTAGGACCTTGTTGTTTATCCATTCTGTATACAATAGCTTACATCTGCTAACCCCAAACTCCCACTCCTTCCCTCCCCCAACCCCCTCCCCCTTGGCAACCACAAGTCTGTAGAAAGAACATTTTAAAGCACACTCCCAGAGAGTGAAACATTGGGTTTGATGGCATCAAAGATAGATGTTCTCCTTTCTGTGGGTCTCCATCCTCCCCCATCCCTTTCTCTCCACCAAAGAGAGCTCTCTGTGAGCTAAGCAATGTCTTTTCTGAAGCCATAGTTGGAGAACCGGATTATAATTATTTTGCGTTTGTTTAAAAAGTGATGGGAAATGAAGAACTGATTATTAGGAAAATTTAAAAGTTGGCAGATTTGTCTTCAGTAACTCAGCTCCCTTAAGAGGTCCCTGTGTACCTGCTTCCAATGTCTTTTTACCCTAGAATTAATCTCCTGGACCAGTGCCTTGGGAACTCCCTATCTTGTCTCACTGTTTTTCTTCTTTTTCCATCCCTTTCCAACATGGTCTTTTACCTTACTCCAAAAGTTACTTATTTTCAAACTTATACCTTTAGGTTTCTACATTCTCCCCCACCCCACAAAAAATCTAGTTATAAAAATAAAACTTAAAAAAATAGAAGCTAACTTTTTTGCTTTGTTACTGACTATTTTTGAGTGCTTACAATGTGGTAGACAGCCTGCTAAGCAATTTACATGTACCATCTCAGTTAGTCCTCATAACAACTCCTACACTGTAACAAAATCCAGCCATTCATTCATTCAATCAATTAGTTATTCAAACAATATGCCCTGAGTGTCTACTATATGTGAGGTAGTGTTCTAGTGTTTAACAAGACATGGGTCTGATTGAGATTAAAGTCTAGACAAGGACACAGATAACAAACAAGGAGACAAATAAGATCATTTCAGATAGTAATAAGTGGCATAAGGGAAATAAAATAGGATTGTGCAATAAAGATGGACATTAAATAGAGTGGTGAGAGAAGACTTCTTTGAGGTAATGATTTTTAAGTTCAGACTTAAATGATAGAAGAGTTAGACATATAAATATCTGGGAGAAGAACATTCTAGAAAAAGGAAACAGTGCTAATAAAGGCTTGGAAATATAAATAATCTAAGAGAAACAGGTAGAACACTAATGCTTCTGGACCACAGTGAACAAAGGCGATAGTATTAGATTAGGGGTTGAGAGCGTAGCTGGGGGCCAGCACCTATAAAGCCGTGTAGGCAATGGGAAAGGGTTTGGCTTATATTCTGAGAGTCAGAATAAAAGAGTGGCATGGTCTGATTTATGATTTTAAAAGCTCACCATAGAGAATGGATCGCAGGGGTCCAAGATTGTAAATAGACATGTTGAATAGTCCCGAAGAAAGATGGTAAGTGGCTCAGATGCTAGTGGTATAAGTGAAAGTGATTCAGTCTTCAGGACAGATAAAAGAGAAGTTTTGAGAGTAGAACTATTAGGTAGTAGGATGAATGTGGGTCGGGGTGATGGGAAGAGAAGTGAAAGATGATTCATAGTTTTTAGCTTAGCAGTTAGGTTGTGTCATGATTGAGATGAGGATGAGTAGGGGGAAGAGTGGGGTTTTTTAGTGTGTGTTTCTTTCTTAATTAGGATTGAGTTGAGGGAAATCCAGAGTTTTTCTTGGCATGCCTTTTAGACATCCAATAAAGATGCCAAGTTGGCTACGAGTCTAACACTCAGGGGAGTAGTCAGGGTTGGACATATAAACTTGGGAGTTACTAGCATTTTAATTTACAGGTGGTATTTAAAGTCTTGGGACTGAATGAGATATTCTTAGACACAGAAAAAGAAGAAAAGAGAATTCAGGCCTGAGTTGTGAGTCACTCTAAGATTTAAAGGTTAGGTAGAGAGAAAAGATCCAGCAGAGGAAATTAAAAGGGAATGGCCAGGAAGGCAGGTAGGGTGTTAGGAGGGAGTGGAGTCACAGGAAGCCAAGAGGAGAAGCTGTTTCAAGGAGGAAAACGTGATTTCTTGTGTCCGTTGATGCTGAAATGTTGAATAAGGTAATAGCAGGGAATGACCACGGAACGACATGGAGGCCGAAGAGACTAAAGTTTGATTAGAGAGAAATAGGAGGTGAAGAAGTGGAAATAGTCAGAAAATCAAGGCTTAAAGGATGGAGTAACTTGTTCAGGGTTTGAACTTAATTCAACTTTAGAACCCAAGGGGCCTGACTTCAAGGCTAGACTCGGAACTCACCTCTGTGTCAGGGAAAAGGATAAAAGTGATACCTAGTCACCCCCATCCATTCTTTTCTGAGTAACCAATGCTCAGTGACCTCAGGAAGCCAGTGATGTGTGGATGTTTACTGATCCAGAGAAGGGCTGTGACACTCTGACCAGATGGGCAGTGTTGGGGGAAAGACAGTGCCAGGAAAGGTAGTGGGAGGGGAAATACTTTGAGAGAACATATTAAATTCACAGTTTAATTATTTACATATGCACAGTTACATTTCATAACGCATTATATCATTGGATTTCTACAGAAACCCAGTAAGTTAGAAATTGTTCTGAAGTGTCAAGAAGACATATATCTGTATGGCAATTCCTAAGGAAGGAAGGGCAAGGATTACAGTTACAAGCAAATCACTGGAGAGATTAAATCATTTTTTTTTTTGTTTTCCGTTAGCATAGCTATTCGACTTCTGTCTTCATACGAATATTTGAAAATCCTGGATTACATCTATACCATGCATTCCTCTATTCATCCATCCATCCATTTATTCATCAGAAGTACACCTGGCTTTAGGCTTATCCCATGGGCTTCAATATCAAATCATGGGACTTATCCTTAAGAAACTTACATTTGTTGGGATGAAAAAGTCACAAAAGGACATAAGGGCACCATTTGCTATGATATACATACACAAGTGTATTATGCCTAACAGTGCCAGAGTCAATACCTATTGGAATTTGGTGGTTGGAAGAAGTGTTACAGGGCTAAAAGCAGGAATTGGTAAATCTGCTCTGGATGAGATAAAATGGCTTTTTTTTTCTATTGCCAGCAGTATTGCCATGCTGGCTTGGTGGAGTCTGAAGGAGAAAAGTAGAAAAAAAGAACGGGGAGGGCTGCAAGATATTTAGGACAGATTCTTCAGGCAGAAGAAGTGCTCTGAGTAAGGGCACACAGGGGTGAAACAATACTGATATTCTCGTGAAATGGCAATTAGCTTAGCATGTCTGAGCACAGTTTGGAGACAGAGGGTAAGTAAAGGAAGAAATGAAATTAGCTGGGTATTAGTAATAAATAATTATTATATACAAGAATGATTTCTTTGAAGTTTCAGACAATGCTCTATATACTATTATTACCCATTTTGCAGATGCGGAAATTGAAGCACTGAGATTTTAAGTCATTTGCCCTAGATCACAAAGCTGGTAAGTGGCCGAGTAGAGAGTTGAATCCAGGCAAATTGGCTCTGGGTCCTATCCCTCCAATGCCACGCTGAAGGCTTTTTATGCAATTCTAAAAAGTCTGGGCTTTAATCTCTAGGAAACAGAGATCTGGTGAAATTTTGTATGCCATCACTTCCATAGGATCTCATGCTCCTTAGATAGGATTCAGCCATTCCCTGAATAGAATTCAAGGGATGTATGAATTTGGATGGGAGAAAAATTACATCTTTATTTACACAAATGTCTAACTGTACTGTAGCATTTCCTTAAATTATGAATTTAGGTAACAAACCTCAATAGTACCTGTGGCTGGTATATTTTCACGTGACACATCAAATTTGTTGCAGGTGTCTTGAAATATCATTTACACTCACTGCCGTTCAAAATTACAATAGTCATTAGACCTGCTGCTAGATCTTATTATTTAATGCATTAAGGAAGATACACATTTATTAATTTACTATATCACAAATTTGCTTTTTAAATGTTGATAACTGTCTCTCAATATCATTGGTTTCTTTTGCAATCCTCTGCATTTAAAATCATTATTAGGAGAACAGATCCACTGGCTTCTCCAAACTGCCAAAGAAATCAAGGTACACATAAAAAAAAAAGTTTAAAGAACCCGATCTAGTCCAGACTCGTATGTAATATAGTAATCCCCTTGGTTCCATTATTCAGAGGCAATTGGGTAGAATTTGTTTACCATTTCCAGTGATTGGGGAATTCACTATCCAACAAATGAATACTTTTTATTTCTTTAAAGCCCAAAAGTTTTTGAAAACTCTTTTATATATTGGAAGTAATAACTGGATAGTTAAACTTTCTCCCCCACCCCCAACCCCTTTTTAGAACTGCCCTTCCCTCTTGAGCTACGTTCCTTTTAAAAAATGTTAACTATTTCTATCTGGTTTCTTTGAGATCTATTTTTCTGAAGGCCAGGGTGTGTTTCTGACTCTTTCCAAAATTCCCACCCCTCACTCTTACAAATCTGCAAGTTATCAGGGTGATGGTTTCACAAGTTTCCTGGCACTGACACATCACCATCTAGTCCTTCCCTGAAATTCATAATGAGATTGAGTTATAGGTCTCCTTATTGCGTCCTCAACCATCTGAGACATGTAACTACTAGGAAAGCAAGGCAATAATTGATCCGATACATGTTTTTAGCAGAATAAAACTTTCATGGCTGTCTAGATAAAGCCCCAGCCCTTTCCCCATCGCTTTTGGATTCTGTTGCTTTGTCAGTGGTATTGGCTGCCTTCAGAAAACACCATGCATCTCCAGTCTCGGGCCGTTTAGTGTGAAGTTTACTTCCACGACGATATCAGTTCTGTTTCTCTCTTCTTTATCATCAATGGCCAAATGATCTCCACCATATTTCTACACCGTGCTTCATGAATTTTCATACAGATGCATGCCTTCCTGACAAGTTAGATCTATTTCTTTTGAAACAGTATGTCTTTCCACTGCCATCTTACAGTTGGCAATTGTCTCCTTCCCATCAAGTCACAGTGATTTCTGTTTTCCTTGGCTGCCACTGTAAATTTGCAGAAAGGAAAGAATTTGCAGTTCCTGGGGACTATCTATGCTGCGTTGGGTGTAACCACAGAGTTAGAAAGGACTGCTACAGGCACCACTCAGGAAACTTGGCAACAGAAATCCACTTCCCATCCCCTTACCACAGCTGTGAATGCCATTGTCAAGCAATTTATAGTGAACTTTAAAAAAGTGTTTAAAGACAGAAAACTGTAGTGGGAGTTGGTAAAGTCAGTGCTTTTTTTTTACACTTCTCATTTGTTCTTTGGTGTTTGAGATATAAGTTCACTCAAAAAAAAAATGTTAGGAGACTTTCCTGGTGGCGCAGTGGTTAAGAATCTGCCTGGCAATGCAAGGGACACGGGTTTGAGCCCTGGTCTGGGAAGATCCCACATGCCGCGGAGCAACTAAGCCCATGCGCCGCAACTACTGAGCCTGTACCCTAGAGCCTGCAAACCGCAACTATTGAGCCCAAGCCACAACTACTGAAGCCTGTGCACCTAGCTCCCCTGCTCCACAACAAGAGAAGCCACCACAATGAGAAATGTGCACCGCAATGAAGAGTAGCCCAGAATATTACATAACAGAAACTCAACAATACTACTTCTTTCTCTCCCCTAAATGTTTTGTTTCCATTTTCAAGTCTGGGATCAAATCTTTTAGGAAAAATAATAAGATAAATAAAGGGTGAAAATGCAAAATACCCAATTCTGGAGTCCCTGACCCTAAGTATATATACATTTTTCATGGTATTAATAGTATTTCATAGTATTTTTGAAGTTATATTTCCACAGAACAAATCAATTCATAACATAATACATTTTCTTTTTGTAGAGACTGGGATAAAACAGTATAATTTTTAGAAGTTAGGAGCCCAAAGTAGTAACAGATCCTAAGGCTGAGAATGCCTACATGGCTGGGTTGTTTGAGCATGGAAGGTAAGTAAAGATGCTGCAACTGTAACTACTAGATACAATTTTGTGTTCACCTATTTGAAAGCCAGTAGAAAGTAGAAGCCCAGAGACATAACTTTAAATGATTATCACATATCCAAGGAATAAAGACACTGGAACACTTAAAAAGCATTTACATTCTTTTTTTTTTTTTTAACATCTTTATTGGAGTCCAATTGCTTTACAATGTTGTGTTAGTTTCTGCTATATAACAAAGTGACTCAGCTATACATATACATACATCCCCATATCTCCTTCCTCTTGCATCTCCCTCACACCCTCCCTATCCCACCCTCTAGGTGGTCACAAAGCACGAAGCTCATGAGTTTTACCAAACTTTTACTTTCATGTAACCTTCACCACAACCAAGGTATAGAACAATATCAGGTCAGGTATTTTTTTTTACTTTTACCCACATATTTATTACTTATAGCACTCTTCATTCCTTTTGTAAATAAGCTTCCATGTGGTGTTGTTTTCCTTCCACTTAAAGAACTACCTTAAAACATTTCTTGTAAATCCCTGCCCTGATATTCTCATGAGGAAGACAGACAATAAACAAAATATACAGGATGTTGGAAGAAAAAAAACATTTCTGGTAGTGCAAATCTATTAGTGACAGATCCTTCCAGGTCTTGATTTTTAAAAAACATTTTTATTTTGCCTTCATTTTTTTAAAGAATATTTTCATTAGATGTAGAATGCTAGGAGGGAAGACTTTTGGTTGCTGTTTTCTTTTCAACACTTTAAAGATGTTGTTTCATTGTTTTCTGGCTTACAAAGTTCTGCCAAGAAATCCATGGTCAATCTTATCTTTATTCCTTTATTCAGACCCCTTTTATGTTAGAGGACAGAAATAGTGTGTCTTTTTAGCTGCATTGAAATTTTTCTCTTTATTCCTGGATTTCAGCTATTTGATTATGATGTGCCTTGGTGAGATTTCTTGTGCATTTATAATGTCTGGGACTCTTTATAATTCCCAAATATATGAGTTTATAGTTTTCACTGAACTTGACAAAATTTTGGCCATTATTTATCCACATATTTTTCTGCTCCTTCCTCAACACACACACTTCTCCCGAAATTCCATTGCACATGTATTGGGCCACTTGCTATCATCCTATAGGTCACAGAGGCTCTGTTCATTTTTTTGTTCAGTCTTTTTTCTTTTCATGTTTCATTTTGAAATGTTTCTGTTGGTATGTCTTCTGGATCACCCACTTCTTATTCTGTTGTAACTAATTTGCTGTTAAATTTTTGCTGGCAACCTTTTCATGTCAGATACCGTATTTTTCACCTCTGGATGTTTCATTTCATTCTTTTGATATCATCCATGTTTATGTTTCTTTTAAATTCTTTAACATATTTATAATAGGTTTTTAAACCTCTTTATTAATTTCATCATGTTGGCCAGTTCTAGGAATGTTTTTATTGACTAATTTTTCTTCTGGTTATGGGTCACATTTTCCTGTTTCTTCATATAGCTAAAATTTTGGTGGGGGGTACTAGATATTCTGAATTTTACATTGTTGAGCTTCTGGATTTTGTTTCTTCCTTAAAAGGGTGTTGGACTTTATTCTATCAAGCAGTTAACGTTTCTTGCTCAGGATTTAATCTTTCTCTGATTTTAGAGTTGCCTATTCTCTAGAACTAGAATATTCTTACTACTAAGGCAAGAGCTTTCTGAGATTTCCAAAAGTCCCAGACTTCAACCCTCTTTGAGCTCTGAGAATTGTTTAGTTTTTTTCTTTTTTTTTAAACATTTTTATTGGGGTATAATTGCTTTACAATGGTGTGTTAGTTTCTGCTTTATAACAAAGTGAATCAGTTATACATATACATATGTTCCCATATCTCTTCCCTCTTGCGTCTCCCTCCCTCCCACCCTCCCTATCCCACCCCTCCAGGCGGTCACAAAGCCCCGAGCTGATCTCCCTGTGCTATGCGGCTGCTTCCCACTAGCTATCTACCTTACGTTTGGTAGTGTATGCCATGGTAGTCCATGCCTCTCTCTCGCTTTGTCACAGCTTACCCTTCCCCCTCCCATATCCTCAAGTCCATTCTCTAGTAGGTCTGTGTCTTTATTCCTGTCTTACCCCTAGGTTCTTCATGACATTTTTTTCCTTAAATTCCATATATATGTGTTAGCATATGGTATTTGTCTTTCTCTTTCTGACTTACTTCACTCTATATGACAGACTCTAGGTCTATCCACCTCATTACAAATAGCTCAATTTCGTTTCTTTTTATGGCTGAGTAATACTCCATTGTATATATGTGCCACATCTTCTTTATCCATTCATCCGATGATGGGCACTTAGGTTGCTTCCATCTCCAGGCTACTGTAAATAGAGCTGCAATGAACATTTTGGTACATGACTCTTTTTGAATTATGGTTTTCTCAGGGTATATGCCCAGTAGTGGGATTGCTGGGTCATATGGTAGTTCTATTTGTAGTTTTTTAAGGAACCTCCATACTGTAGCTACCTCCATAGTAGCTGTACCAATTTACATTCCCACCAGCAGTGCAAGAGTGTTCTCTTTTCTCCACACCCTCTCCAGCATTTATTGTTTCTAGATTTTTTGATGATGGCCATTCTGACTGGTGTGAGATGATATCTCATTGTAGTTTTGATTTGCATTTCTCTAATGATTAATGATGTTGAGCATTCTTTCATGTGTTTGTTGGCAGTCTGTATATCTTCTTTGGAGAAATGTCTATTTAGGTCTTCTGCCCATTTTTGGATTGGGTTTTTTGTTTTTTTGTTATTGAGCTGCATGAGCTGCTTATAAATTTTGGAGATTAATCCTTTGTCCATGGATTCGTTTGCAAATATTTTCTCCCATTCTGAGGGTTGTCTTTTGGTCTTGTTTATGGTTTCCTTTGCTGTGCAAAAGCTTTGAAGTTTCATTAGGTCCCATTTGTTTATTTTTGTTTTTATTTCCATTTCTCTAGGAGGTGAGTTAAAAAGGATCTTGCTGTGATGTATGTCATAGCGTGTTCTGCCTATGTTTTCCTCTAAGAGTTTGATAGTTTCTGGTCTTACATTTAGGTCTTTAATCCATTTTGAGCTTATTTTTGTGTATGGTGTTAGGGAGTGATCTAATCTCATACTTTTACATGTACCTGTCCAGTTTTCCCAGCACCACTTATTGAAGAGGCTGTCATTTCTCCATTGTACATTCCTGCCACCTTTATCAAAGATAAGCTGACCATATGTGCGTGGGCTTATCTCTGGGCTTTCTATCCTGTTCCATTGATCTATCTTTCTGTTTTTGTGCCAGTACCATACTGTCTTGATTACTGTAGCTTTGTAGTATAGTCTGAAGTCAGGGAGCCTGATACCTCCAGCTCCTTTTTTCGTTCTCAAGATTGCTTTGGCTATTCGGGGTCTTTTGTGTTTCCATACAAATTGTGAATTTTTTTGTTCTAGTTCTGTGAAAAATGCCATTGGTAGTTTGATCGCGATTGCATTGAATCTGTAGATTGCTTTGGGTAGTAGAGTCATTTTCACAAAATTGATTCTTCCAATCCAAGAATATGGTATATCTCTCCATCTATTTGTATCATCTTTAATTTCTTTCATCAGTGTCTTATAATTTTCTGAATACAGGTCTTTTGTCTCCTTGGGTAGGTTTATTCCTAGATATTTTATTCTTTTTGTTGCAATGGTAAATGGGAGTGTTTTCTTGATTTCACTTTCAGATTTTTCATCATTAGTGTATAGGAATGCCAGAGATTTCTGTGCATTAATTTTGTATCCTGCTACTTTACCAAATTCATTGATTAGCTCTAGTAGTTTTCTGGTAGCATCTTTAGGATTCTCTATGTATAGGATCATGTCATCTGCAAACAGTGACAGCTTTACTTCTTTTCCGATTTCGATTCCTTTTATTTCCTTTTCTTCTCTGATTGCTGTGGTTAAAACTTCCAAAACTATGTTGAATAAGAGTGGTGAGAGTGGGCAACCTTGTCTTGTTCCTGATCTTAGTGGAAATGCTTTCAGTTTTTCACCATTGTGGATGATGTTGGCTGTGGGTTTGTCATATATGGCCTTTATTATGTTGAGGAAAGTTCCCTCTATGCCTACTTTCTGCAGGGTTTTTATCATAAATGGGTGTTGAATTTTGTCGAAAGCTTTCTCTGCATCTATTGAGATGATCATGTGGTTTTTCTCCTTCAGTTTGTTAATATGGTGTATCACGTTGATTGATTTGCGTATATTGAAGAATCCTTGCATTCCTGGAATAAACCCCACTTGATCATGGTGTATGATCCGTTTAATGTGCTGTTGGATTCTGTTTGCTAGTGTTTTGTTGAGGATTTTTGCATCTATGTTCATCAGTGATATTGGCCTGTAGTTTTCTTTCTTTGTGACATCCTTGTCTGGTTTTGGTATCAAGGTGATGGTGGCTTCGTAGAATGAGTGTGGGAGTGTTCCTCCCTCTGCTATATTTTGGAAGAGTTTGAGAAGGATAGGTGTTAGCTCTTCTCTAAATGTTGGATAGAATTCGCCTGTGAAGCCATCTGGTCCTGGGCTTTTGTTTGTTGGAAGATTTTTAATCACAGTTTCAATTTCGGTGCTTGTGATTGGTCTGTTCATATTTTCTATTTCTTCCTGATTCAGTCTTGGCAGGTTGTGCATTTCTAAGAATTTGTCCATTTCTCCCAGGTTGTCCACTTTATTGGCATAGAGTTGCTTGTAGTAATCTCTCATGACCTTTTGTATTTCTCCAGTGTCAGTTTTTACTTCTCCTTTTTCATTTCTAATTCTCTTGATTTGAGTCTTCTCCCTTTTTTTCTTGATGAGTCTGGCTAATGGTTTATCAATTTTGTTTATCTTCTCAAAGAACAAGGTTTTAGTTTTATTGATCTTTGCTATCGTTTCCTTCATTTCTTTTTCATTTATTTCTGATCTGATTTTTATGATTTCTTTCCTTCTGCTAACTTTGGGGTTTTCTTGTTCTTCTTTCTCTAATTGCTTTAGGTGCAAGGTTAGGTTGTTTATTTGAGATGTTTCCTGTTTCTTAAGGTAGGATTGTATTGCTATAAACTTCCCTCTTAGAACTGCTTTTGCTGTATCCCATAGGTTTTGGGTCGTCGTGTCTCCATTGTCATTTGTTTCTAGGTATTTTTTTATTTCCTCTTTGATTTCTTCAGTGATCACTTCGTTATTAGGTAGTGTATTGTTTAGCCTCCATGTGTTTGTATTCTTTACAGATCTTTTCCTGTAATTGATATCTAGTCTCACAGTGTTGTGGTCGGAAAAGATACTTGATACAATTTCAATTTTCTTAAATTTACCAAGACTTGATTTGTGACCCAAGATATGATCTATCCTGGAGAATGTTCCATGAGCACTTGAGAAAAATGTGTATTCTGTTGTTTTTGGATGGAATGTCCTATAAATATCAATTAAGTCCATCTTGTTTAATGTATCATTTAAAGCTTGTGTTTCCTTATTTATTTTCATTTTGGATGATCTGTCCATTGGTGAAAGTGGGGTTTTAAAGTCCCCTACTATGAATGTGTTACTGTCGATTTCCCCTTTTATGGCTGTTAGTATTTGCCTTATGTATTTAGGTGCTCCTACGTTGGGTGCATAAATATTTACAATTGTTATATCTTCTTCTTGGATCAATACCTTGATCATTATGTAGTGTCCTTCTTTGTCTCTTCTAATAGTCTTTACCTTAAAGTCTGTTTTGTCTGATATGAGAACTGCTACTCCAGCTTTCTTTTGATTTCCATTTGCATGGAATATCTTTTTCCATCTCCTTACTTTCAGTCTGTATGTGTCTCTAGGTCTGAAGTGGGTCTCTTGTAGACAGCATATATATGGGTCTTGTTTTTGTATCCATTCAGCCAATCTGTGTCTTTTGGTGGGAGTATTTAGTCCAGTTACATTTAAGGTAATTATCGATATGTATGTTCCTATTCCCATTTTCTTAATTGTTTTGGGTTCATTATTGTAGGTCTTTTCCTTCTCTTGTGTTTCTTGCCTAGAGAAGTTCCTTTAGCATTTGTTGTAAGGCTGGTTTGGTGGTGCTGAACTCTCTCAGCTTTTGCTTGTCTATAAAGGTTTTAATTTCTCCATCAAATCTGAATGAGATCCTTGCTGGTTAGAGTAATCTTGGTTGCAGGTTTTTCTCCTTCATCACTTTAAATATGTCCTGCCAGTCCCTTCTGGCTTGCAGAGTTTCTGCTGAAAGATCAGCGGTTAACCTTATGGGGATTCCCTTGTGTGTTATTTGTTGTTTTTCCCTTGCTGCTTTTAATATGTTTTCTTTGTATTTAATTTTTTAAGTTTGATTAATATGTGTCTTGGCATATTTTTCCTTGGATTTATCCTGTATGGGACTACCTGTGCTTCCTGGACTTGATTAACTATTTCCTTTCCCATATTAGGGAAGTTTTCAACTATAATCTCTTCAAATATTTTCTCACAGTCTCTTTCTTTTTCTCTTCTTCTTCTGGAACCCCTATAATTCGGATGTTGGTGCATTTAATGTTGTCCCAGAGGTCTCTGAGACTGTCCTCAGTTCTTTTCATTCTTTTTTCTTTATTCTGCTCCTCAGTAGTTACTTCCACTATTTTATGTTCCAGGTCACTTATCCGTTCTTCTGCCTCAGTTATTCTGCTATTGATCCCATCTAGAGTATTTTTAATTTCATTTATTGTGTTGTTCATCGTTGCTTGTTTCATCTTTAGTTCTTCTAGGTCCTTGTTAAATATTTCTTGTATTTTGTCTATTCTATTTCCAAGATTTTGGATATCTTTACTATCATTATTCTGAATTCTTTTTCAGGTAGACTGCCTATTTCCTCTTCATTTGTTAGGTCTGGTGGGTTTTAATCTTGCTCCTTCAACTGCTGTGTGTTTTTCTGTCTTCTCATTTTGCTTATCTTACTGTGTTTGGGGTCTCCTTTTTGCAGGCTGCAGGTCCGTAGTTCCCGTTGTTTTTGGTGTCTGTCCCCAGTGGCTAAGGTTGGTTCAGTGGGTTGTGTAGGCTTCCTGGTGGAGGGGACTAGTGCCTGTGTTCTGGTGGATGAGGCTGGACCTTGTCTTTCTGGTGGGCAGGTCCACATCTGATGGTGTGTTTTGGGGTGTCTTTGGACTTATTATGATTTTAGGCAGCCTCTCTGCTAATGGCTGGGGTTGTGTTCCTGTCTTGCTAGTTGTTTCGCATAGGGTGTCCAGCACTGTAGCTTGCTGGTCGTTGAGTGAAGCTGGGTGCTGGTGTTGAGATGGAGATCTCTGGGAGATTTTCACCATTTGATATTATGTGGAGCTGGGAGGTCTCTTGTGGACCAGTGTCCTGAAGTTGGCTCTCCCACCTCAGAGGCACAGCACTGACTCCTTGCTGGAGCACCAAGAGCCTTTCATCCACACGGCTCAGAATAAAAGGGAGAAAAAGTAGAAAGAAAGAATTAGTAGAAGTAGAAAGAAAGAAAGAAAGAAAGAAAGAAAGAAAGAAAGAAAGAAAGAAGAAAGAAAGAAAGAAGGGAGGGAGGGAGGGAGGGACGGAGGAAGGAAGGAAGGAAGGAGGGAAGGAAGGAAGGAAAAAAAGAAAGAAAGAAAGAACATAAAGTAAAAGAAAATAAAGTAAGATAAAATAAAATAAAGTTATTAAAATAAAAAATAACTTTTAAGAAAAAAATTTAAAAAAAAAAACGGACGGATAGAACCCTAGGACAAATGGTGGAAGCAAAGCTATACAGACAAAATCTCACACAGAAGCATACACATACACACTCACAAAAAAAGGAAAAGGGGAAAAAATCATAAATATTGCTCTCAAGGTCCACCTCCTCAATTTGGGATGATTCGTTGTCTATTCATGTATTCCACAGATGCAGGTACATCAAGTTGATTGTGGAGCTTTAAACCACTGCTTCTGAGGCTGCTGGGAGAGATTTCCCTTTCTCTTCTTTGTTCTCACAGCTCCCGGGGGCTCAGCTTTGGATTTGGCCCCACTTCTGCGTGTAGGTCGCCGGAGGGCGTCTGTTCTTCGCTCAGACAGCATGGGGTTAAAGGAGCAGCTGCTTCGGGGGCTCCGGCTCACTCAGGCCGGTGGGGGGGAGGAGCACGGAGTGCGGGGCGGGCCTGCGGCGGCAGAGGCCAACGTGACGCACCAGCGTGAGGCGCGTCGTGCGTTCTTCCGGGGAAGTTGTCCCTGGATAGCGGGACCCTGGCAGTGGGGGCCTGCACAGGCTCCCCGGAAGGGGGGTGTGTATAGTGACTTGTGCTTGCACACAGGCTTCTTGGTGGCAGCAACAGCCTTAGCGTCTCATGCCCATCTCTGGGATCCACGCTTTTAGCCGCGGCTCGCGCCTGTCTCTGGAGCTCCTTTAAGCAGCGCTCTTAATCCTCTCTCCTCGCGCACCAGGAAACAAAGAGGGAAGAAAAAGTCTCCTGCCTCTTCGGCAGCTCCTGACTTTTCCCCGGACTCCCTCCCGGCTAGCCGTGGTGCACTAACCCCTGCAGGCTGTGTTCACGCCGCCTACCCAGTCCTCTCCCTGCGCTCCGACCGAAACCCGAGCCTCAGCTCCCAGCCCCGCCCGCCCCGGCGGGTGAGCAGACAAGCCTCTCGGGCTGGTGAGTGCCTGTCGGCCCTGATTCTCTGTGCGGGAATCTCCCCGCTTTGCCCTCCGCACCCGTGTTGCTGCGCTCTCCTCCGCGGCCTCGAAGCTCCCCGCCTCTGCCACCCGCAGTCTCCGGCCGTGAAGGGGCTTCCTAGTGTGCGGAAAGAAACCTTTCCTCCTTCACAGCTCCCTCCCACTGGTGCCGGTCCCATCCCTATTCTTTTGTCTCTGTTTATTCTTTTTTCTTTTGCCCTACCCAGGTACGTGGGGAGTTTCTTGCCTTTTGGGAGGTCTGAGGTCTTCTGCCAGCGTTCAGTATGTGTTCTGTAGGAGTTGTTCCACGTGTAAATGTATTTCTGGTGTATCTGTGGGGAGGAAGGTGATCTCCGCGTCTTACTCTTCCGCCATCTTCCCCTCGTCCTCTCCGAATCAGGAACACTGGGGCTGGAACCCAGTCATCTGTGTTTTCACAGGTCCTCCTGGGGATTCTGATGCACGCTAGACAGAGTTTGAGAACCAGTGATCTGCTAGTGTTGGAGGGCCTCCTGAAGAGGTGGGGGTGGCTGTACCTCACCGTGAGGACGAGGACACTGGTAGCAGAAGTTCTGGGGAGTACTCCTTGGCGTGAGCCCTCCCGGAGTCCACCATTAGCCGCACCAAGGAGCCTCGGTAATAAAGATTTATGTCTCTGTTTTCTTCTAAGAATTTTGTACTCTTAGCTGTCACATTTTGGTCTTTGATTCATTTTGAGTTACTTTTTTATATGGTGTGAGGTATTCTCAAGCATTTTAAATGTTCTTCTACGGTGTTACAAGTATTTTGAATGGTCCACATCTTAAATACTCTGATTTATCTCATAAAGTTATGAAGATTATATCACTCTGCTTTCAGTTAATACATAGATCTGTGTAATAATCACTTTTATTCTCCTCTTTCTTTAAAAACTATAGAGAACAGACAACTCTGTATTTTTTTTAAATTTAAAAAAAATTTTTTTTGTGGTACGCGGGCCACTCACTGTTGTGGCCTCTCCCATTGCGGAGCACAGGCTCCGGATGCGCAGGCTCAGCGGCCGTGGCTCACGGGCCCAGCCACTCCGCGGCATTGTGGGATCTTCCCGGACCGAGGCACGAACCCATGTCCCCTGCATCGGCAGGCGGACTCTCAACCACTGCGCCACCAGGGAAGCCCTACACATATTTTTTTTCTGGATATAAATGTTATTTATATACCTGTAAGAGTCAAATAATTGAAGTGGAAACCCCAAACCTCTTTTAATCAGGTTAAGGATAAACAGGGTCATTAGTATCAGCTTTACACATGACTTGGAGGTTTCTAAAAATGAATTATTTGAAATTTGTTGTTTTACCATAGCTACAGCAAAATGGCTTTGTGGAAATATCCTTTATTTCTCCAAATGCTTTTTATGAAGCACATTTTAAATGACTTCAGTATATTCCATCAAGTGGACATAGCATCCTATACTTATTTTCTTTTTGTTTTGAAATTTTATGCTTTAAATGGATTTTAACTTGACTTATCTTATCCCGATGAGTACACCTAATATTTGGGTTAGCTCTAGCCCAGTTTATTGGCTAGAGCTGTAATAATGTATTTTCTCTCTCTCTGGTGGACAATTGTAATGCTCTTTGTAATAAGTAACTATTATATACCCAAAGGATAGTTGGTTGTATTAAAAGAACCATTTATAAAAGTTGTTATTTCTGTAAATGTGAGTTTCTGTATGGTTTCATTTAATCATTTGTATTTTTACTTTCCAAAATAAGTGAGCAAAATGGAAAAAGCCTATAAAAGTGGGCCTTTTAGCCTAAAAGAACAAAAATTATGCGTGTACTTGGCAAAGGGACATAGAGATATTGTTATGTGGATAAGGCAGCGATTAGTGAATGGAAAATAGTGATTTTTTAAAAATTTCACTAACATGCCATTCATTGTTCTCCCATACTTTCTGGCAGATTCTCCTGTGACTTTGACCTTCACACTGGTCTTCGGTCCACAATGCAAGTCACAGGTGCTGGGACGGATTGCCCTGTGAAACTTCTAGTAGAAGGAAAGCAGTGTAAGTGTCTAATACATGGAAAGCAAAGAGTAAAGAAGTACTTAAGCCCTCAACTTAAAATGTGCAGGACATTTGCTTATTTGCTTTGTCAATATTAGAGAATTTCATATTACAGGATATTAGCTGAGGTTGAGAGGCCCTAAGAGGCCCAAGTAAGATATTGAAATCCGTTAACATTTAAGAATCATTAAGAGTCTTTTTCCTTATTTTTCAAGGCATATGCTAATCGTCAGTTGGAATCAAGTGTTTCCTCTCATGGAGTACTATTCCATAGTTAAGTAAAAGATAGGATTTCTTTTGAAGTATATGATCACTGCTTATTATAGGGGAACTGACAAGGAAGCACATTCATTATTTTTTTTTACTGTATAGAAACTTGATTTAAGGGTTCATAAGGATAACATTTATTTTAAGCTATTGTATTGAACATAATATTTCCCTAGGACTGTATTTTCATTTACTCTTGGCATTGTATCATTTATTTTATTTAATCATTCAACTCTTTTATTTAACTGAAATTCTCTCATTCACTCAGTAAATTTTCTCAGAGAGCATTAATTGAGCAGTAACCAGCACCAGGCACTGAGGTCCATGTTACTGTCTTAGAGACCCTTGGGTGGTTTGGGGGCTTAAATAATTCGATAGGCATATAATCAGCTACTGTGTTCAAACCATAGAATTGTGTGGAGCTTCTAAGGCAGGAGCTATACTGCATTTATCTTTGTATCTCCAGTTATACTGTAGACACTCAGTTACATATTTGTCAAATTAAATTAAGTAGCATCCTTGAGCGTTAGACTTGGAGATGTAGTGTCTAAGAGGCTCATAGAGGTGCCCCAGAGATGGCCAAAAGGTAGCGTGACAAGGCAAATTTCTGGGAGTTCCCTACTTATATGTCAGCTAGAGTAGACTCCCCTTTATCTATTGGGTTTCTGTATAAGATTTCATTTTTTTAAAATGTATCTACTGCTAAAAAATATTAGAGTCATTGATAATTCAATTGCCTCAATTGCAAATGAGGTAAATCTAGTTTTCAGGAATCTATATCGGTTATGTTACGTAAATCTTTCTAAACAGATGTAGTTCACATCATGTCCCCTGCTTGCCCTTTTTTTCTTCCTTTCTTTCTTTTCTCTCTCTCTTTTTTTTGGTTGTTGTTTAAAAAAGAAGGGGGGGCCAACAGCCTAAAAATAATTTTCTCAAGAAACGATGAAGCAATAAAGTACAGAAGCCTTTGAAGACTGCTAGCAAGTTATGTCAGTGTTTGTAATGTGAAACTGCTTGAGGTCTCTTCAATGCTGTGTGCCCTCACACTGTGCATGAATTCATTAAAACAATGCAGAATTCTTCTGGGGCAGGAAAATAAGGAAACTAATTTTTAAATGACTAAGGACTGAGGGTAAGCTTCTCTCTTAATTTCCCTGGCCTAATGGAAAACACATACATATGCTATCAGCTCATCTCTATCATTAAAAATAAGTTAGAACCGAAAACATGTACAATCACATCAAGGCTTGTCAATTAAAAGTCAACCCAGGAAAAATGTTTTGGAGATTACTGAGCCTGTCAGCTTCCACTGAAAGTGAGACGAGGTCTAGAGAGCAAGGCCTTGGTTAATGTTGAGATCTTTGTTATAAAGCAAAGAAAAACTGCTTCCTCCAGGTAACTTGGTGTTGATGTCATTTGCCTTAAGAGAATACTTCCAGATTATTAAACTGATTATTCGTCATACGCTTTAACTTGTGAACTCTAGGAATAAGTCAACAAGACTGATTCAGAAATACAAGGGCTAGGACACTTGTGGGGACTTTCCTGGCTGTCCAGTGGTTAAGAATCCGCCTTCCAATGCAGGGGACATGGGTTCGATCCCTGGTCGGGGAACTAAGATCCCACATGGCACAGGGCAACTAAGCCCGCACACTGTAGCTACTGAGCCTGCGAGCCACAACTAGAGAGAAGCCCGTGCGCAACGACGATAGATCCTGCGTGCTGCAACGAAGATCCAGTGTGCTGCAACTAAGGCCCAACACAGCCAAATAAATAAATAAATATTAAAATAATAATAAACTCAGCCTCAAAATTTTTTTTTTTAAAAAACGAAATACAAGGGCTAAATGTCATGAGAGGTGTATCTCTCCCTTTTGCAGCAGAAAATTACAGAAAACTCTCGAATAAGCATTTTTCTTACCACTGAGATTGTGAAATTTTTTTTAAATTCAGAGAATGGAATGCAACTCTCTGATGGACTTTTGTCTTCAATTTTCAAAACTGTTTCATGAGCTGAAATTTTCAAAGGAGTGGTTGGGAATAAATGTTATTTACAAATTCCAGAAGCCCATAAACTTCCTTTTCTTTACAAAATGGCCAACTGAATATTTTGAACTCATGTGTCTATCAGAAATGTAGATGCGGGCTTCCCTGGTGGCATAGTGGTAGAGAGTCCGCCTGCCGATGCAGGGGACGCGGGTTTGTGCCCCTGTCTGGGAAGATCCCACATGCCGCGGAGCGGCTGGGCCCGTGAGCCATGGCTGCTGAGCCTGCGCATCCGGAGCCTGTGCTCCGCAACGGGAGAGGCCACAACAGTGAGAGGCCCGCGTACCGCAAAAACAAAAACAAAAACAAAACAAATAAAAAAACACAATACAAAAGGTACAAAATGAAGGCAGTCTTCATGATACAATTTGAAATGACAGGCCAACCATGCCATTTTAGTATTAAAAAGTCAGGATGATGAAGGAAAAAGGTTGGGTAGCCTACCAAAACAGAGGAGATAGCAGTCAAAAGCAAGTATTGTTCTTCTTCCATCGACTCAGAGGGAATGGTTGCACTAAGGAGTAAACAGGCAGTGAGGGAAAGAACAGCATGTTGCAGAAGGAGAACGAGAGTATAGCTGAGGAGGGATGGGGAGAGATGGGGGGTGAAGAATGACTGCACGGCCAGGGACAGAGAAGTTGAATTGTGAATTAAAGAAGCAGAATATATGACACAGACCTAGATATCATCATACTAAGTGAAGTAAGCCAGAAAGAGAAAGATAAATACCATATCAAATCACTTATACATGGAATCTAAAATACGACACAAATGAACATATCTATGAAACAGAAACAGACTCACAGACATAGAGAACAGACTTGTGGTTGCCAAGGTGGGGGTGGAGGAGGGATGGAATGGGAGTTTGGGATTAGCAGATGCAAACTGTTATATATAGAATGGATAAACAATAAGGTCCTACTGTATAACACAGGGAACTACATTCAATATCCTGTGATAAAATATACTGGAAAAGAATATGAAAAAGAATATACACATATGTATAACTGAGTCACTTTGCTGTACAGCAGAAATTAACAGAACACTGTAAATCAAACAGACTTCAATAAAATCAATTTAAAAAGAATATATGACACAAAGCATTTATCCAGATGGAATTAAGTAACATTTATAATAGGTAACATGGGAAGTAGATGAGGGAATGTAGACTCTCTCTCTTTATTGTGTTCTGTCACAGTAGAGGGTAAAATAATATGAATGAAAATTTTTTTACGATGAAAAAGAAATGACTACCTATGCAAGGTATTTGTTCTTTGTGTCTAAAATGTATGCTCTACGTGTCTTGGTGAGAAAGAATATCTTGTCTCTTAAATACATTTTAATTCTCATTGTATTTATTGCATAACTATTCCCTAAAGGACAACGCACCTTTGGTTGCAGAGCCATAATCTTCGAATTCTTGTTAAGATTTGTCTGAGTTTTGTTTCGTATCCACCTTTATGGTGATCATTTTGTAAAAATAAACATTTATACTTTAAAAAGTTGTATAGGCTTATAACAAAGCTTAAAACAAAACAAAGCAAGACAACATCTGCTCTACGAATGCAAACTCTGCTTTCTACAGAGGCAACTACTTCCAACAGAGGGTTTACCTCTCTGTTTCCACAAATGCTTTTGCACGTCTGTTGATTGCGCATGCGTGCGCGCAGTCTCTCTCTCTCTCTCTCTCTCTCTCTCTCTCACACACACACACACACACACACATACACATTTGCCTGGAATGGGAATAGGCAGGTTTTCCCAGATGAACTATAGATTCGCCCTTAGAACTGTCTCAAGGTGCTGTTCCACTGAACAACTTGGGGGAGCACTTCCCTCGTTTCTCCAAGAGGTCTCATGAGATGTGGCACGGGCCCAAACAGATCCCCAAATCAGTTTGAGCAGGCTATAATGCTCATAAACTTGGACCCTAGACACAGGCTCCAGCTTTTCCGGGAGAAATTTTAGATACTACTTGCTAATTTGGATGGTGTTATTGTTATTCAGAGTTCATCCTTCTAATTTGAGTCACATCTGTGACTGCTTAGCTGAACTGGGAGCCTCAGCATTGAGCTCTATCTTCATTTGCTCAAGGGACACATGGTGTGGTAGGAGCCATCATGCTTTGTTTTTACAAATCAAACTCTTAATTAATTACTGAACATACTGCAATCCACTAATCAAGCTGTATTTTTTGAGACATTTCTGACTGATAAATATCTAGTCATCTGGCTTTGCAATATATCCTCTTGTCCTTGCTTTAGACAAAAATGGTAGGAGTCATCGGAAATGTTTCTTTTTATGTGTGATTTGTTCATTATCATGCACGAGCTTGGAAGAAAATAATTTCCCATAGAATTATATCCATATTCTTCTGGCCCACACTGAGAGGTAGTGTTTTCGAGTCAGAGCGGGCACTGAATGCAAAATCGTAAAAGACTTGGGTTCAAATTCTGACTTGGCTATTTCCAACTGATGGAACTTTAAATCTCAGTTTCTTATTTGTAGATTTGTTTTGAAAATTAAATGAGAAAAACCACATAAAACACCTAGTTCTGTGCTGGGCATCTAGCTAGCAGTGAAGTTTCCGATCATCCATTCATTCCCTCATTCCCACAAATATTTCTGGAGGATTACCTGGAATTTCCTAGGCTTTTAGACATGGAGAAAACGATTGTAGGCAAGATAGATAGAAAAAGTGGCTCTTTACATGAAGCTTATACTCTGGGGGAGGGGGATTCATAATAAATCAGAAATAAATAAGTGAAATAATTGCATGTATATTATAATAGCTCTCTATTTTGTTTTTTAGATAATTGTGTATATATCTCACTTTCCATGCGATGAAAAGTTTTGTGAGAACAGTGTCTTACCGTTTTCTTTATCAAGATCACTATTGCACAAATTAGGAAACATATCTGTTGAGTAAATAAATGAACAAATGTAAGAAAGTCTCTAATCTATCTATATATTTGGAATGGCTTATGGTTTTACAGGAATATTTTAGTAGGCACATCTATTACAAAATTCAAAAAGCATTCCTGAGCTTCTTAAAGAGGCAGTATGGGGCAAAGGGTAAGAACAACGAATGCCCTGCACCCAGATTTCCTGGGTTTGAACCACAGTATGTAGCTATGTGACTTAAACACTCTGTGCCTCAGTTCACCCACAAGGAAAATAATTTGAGTAACAAATACCTCTAGAATATAGCTGTCATGCAGATTTAAAGAATTATTTCATGCGGAACATTTAAGAACCATGGCACATAGCAAGCATTCAATAAATGTCAGATTTTTTCTTTAACTAGAGAGCTATTTCTCAGACCAGACTGTCTAAACAAATGGGAGTGCTTGGGAATTTACTCAGAAGTCTTCTCATTTGTTTAAGAATTTTACATTTTGTGTTTTCATTTTGATGAAAAATTTCAAAAATATTAAAGTTTGTTTATTTTGGAAACCTACCAAGCCATTTCAGTGCCCATATTTGCACTTATACTGAAAGTTGCTTTGAGTGATCACCCAACATGACAGTGTTTAACTTTTAGTTTCTCAGACTGGGCTTACATATATTCTTGAGAGTTTAAAATTTCTCGAGATTGAAAAATACTGTTTTGGAGCCTCAAGCGTATATGTGCCATAAGCCGTAATACACATGTTCACGGTGCAAAACGCATCTGTCATTCAACACATGTTTATCATGGCCCTCATTCATGCCGTCTCCCAATTCTTTTGGATGCTCTGTCTTCAGGCCACATAGTAGGATTTCACTTCTTTTTGTTTGTTTGTTTTTGTTTTTTAACATCTTTATTGGAGTATAACTGCTTTACAATGGTGTATTAGTTTCTGCTTTATAACAAAGCTATACATATACGTATATCCCCATATCTCCTCCCTCTTGCGTCTCCCTCCCACCCTGCCTATCCCACCCCTCTAGGTTGTCACAAAGCACGGAACTGATCTCGCTGTGCTATGCGGCTGCTTCCCACTAGCTATCTATTTTACATTTGGTAGTATATATAAGTCCATGCCACTCTCTCACCTTGTCCCATCCTACCCTTGCCCCTCCCCATGTTCTCAAGTCCATTCTCTACATCTGTGTCTTTATTCCTGTCCTGCCCCTAGGTTCTTCTTAACCATTTTTTTTTTTTTAGATTCCATATATATGTGTTAGCATACAGTATTTGTTTTTCTCTTTCTGACTTACTTCAGTCTGTATGACAGTCACTAGGTCCATCCACCTCACTACAAGTAACTCAATTTTGTTTCTTTTTAAGGCCGGGTAATACTCCATTGTATATATGTGCCACATCGTCTTTATCCATTCATCTGTCGATGGACACCTAGGTTGCTTCCATGTCCTGGCTTTTGTAAGTAGAGCTGCAATGAACATTGTGGTACATGACTCTTTTTGAATTATGTTTTTCTCAGGGTATATGCCCAGTAGTGGGATTGCTGGGTCATATGGTAGTTCTATTTTCAGTATTTTAAGAACCTCCATACTGTTCTGCATAGTGGCTGTATCAATTTATATTCCCACCAACAGTGCAAGAGGGTTCCCTTTTCTCCACAAAATCTACAGACAGTAAAGGCTGGAGAGAGGATTTCACTTCTTGGTCTTGTTTCTGTTTGGATGGAGAGGGGACCTGTGGCTACTTCTGGCCAATAAGTGGTGAGCAGAATCAACATGTGTTACTTCTGTACCAGTGTGTTTAATTGTTGGTGTAAGACCTTCCAGAACCCACTTTTCAAGTTTTAGCTGTTCATTGTCTGCAACCCTGAGCATCCCTGCCAACTTATGTTGGACATGTAGCATACATGAGAAATAACTTATTTGTTGATTTAAGCTACTGAGATTTGTATGTTGTTTTCCATAACTGCAACCCAATTAGTATGTCATTTCATTGGACCTATTGTGTCTAAGCCATGATGAAGCTGCTGTGTAAATCAAAAGTAAGTCAGTTTCCCAGTGCAGACTTTTCTTCTCAGTTTACACCCTGCCAAATTATATTCTGAGAGCTGAGTTAATGTAAGCCTTTTATTATCTTAAACTTTCACTCAACTTGTAACTCCTCAGGTTCATGTTATTCTCCCTCATCAATGAGGATGATAATAAAGCACATACAGTGTCTACGCTTCTCACCAGATGCTAAGTAAACAGTAAAGATTTATTCTCCCAAGAGAAATGGAGAGCTGCCACAGGGAAAAGAAGAATATTGCTTGACAAGATGGTCTCTTTCAGCCTGATGTGCCACTCCCAGGCTGGATCTCTGGAGTTGCCTAGTGGTGGTTCCTAGTGGCAGCTTGAGACAGATCCTTCAGAAGTCATATTTGCCCGCCACTCTCAGTCAGTCACAAGACCCAACTGAGTCCACTAGAGCCAATTTGAAGTTCTTCAAAAGAACAGGTCTTTCTCAAAACAAATACTGTGTGCTAACACATATATATGGAATCTAAAAAAAAAAAAAAAAAAAAAAAACAGTTCTGAAGAACTTAGGGGCAGGACAGGAAAAAAGATGCAGACATAGAGAATGGACTTGAGGACACAGGGAGGGGGAAAGGTAGGCTGGGACGAGGTGAGAGAGTGGCATGAACATGTGTACACTGCCAAGTGTGAAGTGAATAGCTAGTAGGAAGCAGCTGCATGGCACAGGGAGATTGGCTCAGTGCTTTGTGACCACCTAGACGGGTGGGATGGGGAGGGTGGTGGGGGGAGACACATGAGGGAGGGGATTTGGGGACATATGTATAAGTATGGCTGATTCACTTTGTTGTACGGCAGAAACTGGTACAACATTGTAGAGTAATTATATGCCAATAAAGATGTTAAAATAAATAAATAAAATAAAAAAGAACGGGTCTTTTAAAGATTTGTCTATAGCATTGCTCTGGCATCAGGCGTACGTCCAGTGAGCAAGTGGGAAAAGCAAAAGATCTTGCTTTTATCACCATGTCATCTAATAATATCTCTACTCTGCTCTAAAATGAATCATAGGCCCCGTGCCTTATAGGCTCTTCCTTGTCTCCAAGCTCATTGTCCATCTCCCTCAGAGATGTTCTTCCAAGGGGTTGGAGTTTATATCCCAATATTTTCTTGTGTCAGGACCTGAACTCAAAGAAAGAGACCAGAAAGTCTACTTCACATAACAACCAGAAAGTCTACTTCAAAAACCACCCCCTCCCATATGTTCAGTCCAGATTAGGTACTTTTAAATTTTTTTCTTGAAACATAAAAAAGTCCTAGCTCATATTTAAAACACTAAAGCATGAGTTTTGAAGTGAGATACTTTCTCTTTAAGCAACATTTTTACTTTATACAACATCGATTAATGCATTCGAGAAATTTTTTCTGGAGCATGTACATGCAAGTTAGCCACCATATTGAACAAAAGGGGGAAAGTGGAAAGAAATAAGGCTGAAACATTTTATAGGAACATGATCATGAAGGATTTGTAAGACACGTCAAAATGTTTGAATTTATCCTAAGGACAATGGAAAGCCATTGAAAGAGTCGGTGGGTAACAAGATAAGATTTGCATTTTAAAATAACCGCTCTGGCTACAGCAAGATGGTGGGGTCAAGACTGGGAGTTAAGGTAAAAGTAAGGAAGTTGTTTTAGACATTCAGATGAGAGAGGGTGGTGGCTTTGACTTGAAGATCAAGAAGGAGATTTAATATGGAGGTACTAATTTGGGAGTCAGCATAGACATGAGCACTGAAGCTCTATGAGTGGTTGATAATACAGGGATTGTATGGGAAGAACATGATCAAGGATGGAGCCAAGACAAACATCAATCCTTAAGGGTCTGGCAGGAAAAAGAACTGTGAAAGAAACTAAGAAGTATTAGAAGACAGATATACCAGGGGAGTGTGGTATCACGGAGCATAGGAAAGAGATTGTTTCAAAAACTAGTGTTAAAAGATTACATAGGTTAGGGACCAAAATATTTCTGTTAGATTTCATAACTTAGGAGATTTCTGTTGGAGCAAGCAGTGTCAACGACCATGGTAGGAAAAAGCAGATTGTGGTAGGTTGATGAGTAAAAGAAAAAAGTAAAGAGAATAAATAGAGATAGTTCTTTCAGGAAAATTATCTTTGAAAGAAAAAAGAGGAGAATAGCTGGAAGGAGATACAGACCCAAGGAAATTTTCTTCTGTTTTACTGCTAATTTTAAGGAGAGTATAGAAAGAGAGAGGTAGAAGGTCTAGAGAAAGCAGATGGAAGGATTTTCTTAAAGGGACAAGAGGGAATGGGTGGAGGGATTAACATTAGACATTAGGAACATCTCTTCCCTTGTAACTGGAGGGAAACAGAAAGGATGGCTGTGGAAATGGCTAAATTTCTAGGTTTGGTAACATACAGTTAAGGGATTTACCTTTTGGCTATTTTCCTTTTGAAGTTGGAGGTGAGGTCATCGGTTGAGATTCAGTGGTGAGGTTGATGTTGGAAGTTTGGGGAGAGAGAGTGGAGATTCTTTGAAATAACTTCTGTAAAAAACTGAAGAGAGCTGATGATGGATGAGTACATCTTGCTCACAATTGGGGGGAGGCAGTTAAATGAAATGATGTATGGAAAGGTGTATGTGGTTGGTACAAAATAACTCAATAAATAGTAGCTATTATTATTATTAATATGATCGTTTTCCTTCTCCTTTTTATGCCACAATACTAATTCTAGCTTTTATTTACAGCTCCACTTCTTTGAAATTTGATCTCTTTGGTTTCTCTTAAGTTTCTTCCTTCACTCCACCTCAAGGCTCTTGCTTTCAGCTCATCACTTTCATCTCTTTCAACTCTTTCCGCTTGGTTGTTTTACATAATGCCTTATTGATACTGTCCCTTCCAAGTTGGCCTGGTCCCCAGCATATCTTCTTCTGATTATTTCCCTGTAGGACAGTTCGTCACCTCTCTCTTGAGCTCATCATCAGAACTCAAACAATACCGAGGCCAGGGAAATCATGAGCATTCTGTGGTTTACCAAAACTTATTGGCAAGAGAAATCTGAATCATAGCCTGAGTTCCAATAGTATGATTCCATGAAAATAATCAAATAGATTAGAGGATCAAATGTAATCAATTATAAGACTATGAAGCTGAAAGTTTTAGAGATCTTTATGGCTCTAGCAGGCAAAACGAGGTATTTTGTCTTTATGTATTTGCAATTGCCAATCCATCTCTTAGGTAAATCTGTATTTTTTTACGTTATAGTTGAAATCTGTCTTTAAAAACCCTTTTTGTAACAAAACAAAGCTGATCTCCCCGACAACTCTGCCTCTTCTACTGTTTGAGCTGCTGTCAGAGAAACTTCCTTCCATTCATCTAGTGCCTTTCTCCCTAAACTTGAGCTTTATCTCATGACCTCTCCAAGCTCCATGACTGGAACCCTGGGGTCTTGGCTCTGACTAGCTATAGTTTATAGTCTGAGAAGGTGGGGCATCCACCCTGCCTTTCTCAACTCCTTTCCTTATTTATTATCCTGTCTAAGCATTTTCCCTCACCTCTCACCACTTTCAAGTGAATAATATGAAACTGAACATTTTATTAGTAAAATGACCACAGTAGATGATTACTGAGTGGAGAAACGAATCTCCCTCCTGAAAAAATGATAAGCCATTTTCATTGACTGGTGATCCCACAACTATATTTCATGAGGTTGACTGTGCATAGATCAAACTTTAAACCTCTTACAACTCATACCTTGGCCGCATTTTTAGGGGTACCTAGTATATACTTCATTTTGATTATTAAAGCAGTGCAGCTTCATCACTGCTCACTGTGTAAGAAATCGTATGAAAGCCTGCTATCAATTTAAAAGTATGCAAGGAGCGTGTTTTTGAAACCTGGCAGAGGGCACATGTAGACACACCAGAAACAACCTCAGCCTCTCAATCCCAGTGAACTTTGTTGGAAAGAAACTGAGTATGCAGGTACAAAATGGTTGAGTGATTTTTTTTTTTCCTGACCAACAGAGCTGCTTGTTAGCAACTTGAAAGGACGCCTAGATCCAAAATAGTATTAACCAAGTGTTTCTTCAATATGAGATCATTATGTTTCTCTTCTAAATCCAAATACTAATTGCAACCTTGCTGTGAGCATACAGTATTAGGGCCATCATAGCCATGGCAACAGAATGCAACGTAAAGTGGGATCCTGTCATTGGCACAGCACTGCTAGTGGTTTAGGTGGCGAATGAGCACTTTCTTACAGCATCTCCAATATCCAACTCCAAAGAAGGGATCCTACCGCATACCTTTAGGCAACTGCCATACAGGTTCTGTGACCTTTGAATGTTTTGTATATTTCTGTAATTAATTTCAGTACAGGATAGCTTGTTAATCCATGGACAAAAATACAAGCACAAATGAAAATTTCAACAGGCACTTTATAATGGCCATTTACATTTCAGAATTAAACCCGTAATAAAAACTTTTGTGTACTTATAATTGGACTGATTTTTAACAGCCAGTGATAAACATCTATGTAAATAGCCTCCCAAAGATTTTACACTTAAGAAAAAAAAGCCCTTTAAATGAGCTTCTTAAAGTCACCTTCTCTGCTTTGCATGATAATTGTAATGCAAAATAATAAACAGCACAGGGCAGGAGTACAACACTACCAGGATGATAGGGTGCCATTTATACGAAGATAACTGGGCATTTAAAACCCACCAATTAAAAAAATAACAACAGTGTGCTTACAGTAAACTCATTGAAATAAATTTACATTCGCCTTTGCCATGTTTTCATTGCAAAGGTGTCCACAGCTTGTGCTGCCCCAAGGATTCTGTTTTTGTGTGTAGGAAGTGAGGTGCAGATTAAGAGTTCATAACCCAGCCTACCTTTCTATAAAAACAAAAAGTATTTTGTAGAGATTTGCTGTAAACATATGAACCATATGCCATTGTTAAAAAGAAAGGAAACAGTTGTGTTGGCGGAAAGACTTGTTACTATTAGGAAGATTGAAGCGTGAACAGAACTCCATACTCATTTGCTCCTAGAGTAGGCAGGAAAGAGCAAAGGAGACAATGGGATCTGCCATCCACATTCAGAAGCACATGCATCGGGCTTTGCTTTCATATTCGCTTCCTCAAGAATTTACCTGAAAATGGGCCACAAAATTCATGTGAAATCAATCAAAAGATCATGTTGCTTTCCCAGATGTACAAAACATGACATGTCATTTTGACCACAAAAAAACTCGAACACTTGAGCAATAAAGAAGTCCCTAGCAGATAGATCAGTAGATATATATATATATTATTATTATTAGTGCTTCATTGATTCATCCATTCATTCATTCACTCCTTCATTTTTCAAACATGTATTAGTCACCTACTTTGTGTCAGGCATTATACTAGATGCTGGCAATTCAAATACAAATTCAACACTCAGAGATGAAACATGTTAACAAGTAATTTCGGTAAAAACAGGGAAAATTATGAGTGAGTTTTACACAAAGTGCGATGGAAGCAGAAGGGAGAAAATGACTTAATCTGCTGCTGTAAAGGAAGAGTTCATAATAATAGGCAACATTTGAACTAAGTGTTGAAGGATAAACAGGTGTTTGCTGAAGGATGAAGAGGGGGAAAAATAGGTAGAGAAATCTGTGGGGGGAGCTTTAGAAGCTGGAGGCACCTAGGCATTAGATTTTAGTGCAGCAAGTAGTGCCTAGAACATAGGGTGTTCATTTGGAAGACATTCACTGTTTCCCTATTTACCTTTCCATTAAATCTTATTTCTTCATCCTGGTCTGCAAAGCCTTTCATAATTGTGTGTGTGTTGGGGGGAAGTGGGGACGGAATTGTTGACTTAAATAATTGTGAAACCCAGGAGAATCATTTTGGGCATAGCTGAATTTAAGTGCTCAGAAGAATCTCTCAGTTTTACTTTCCTCAGTTTTGGGTCCATTCTCAAGGTTGTACTTACTCCATGTATGACCCTAGAAACCCAGAAGACATTTGGATTTGTTTAAGGGATGATTCTTCCAAAGAAAAAACTGGGATATTGTCCCCAAATTGTTAACCATTTTCTAAGAACCATTTATTGAATAGTCAAATTTGTTTTATATATACCAAAAAATTGGAACAGCTAGTGCTCTTGACTATATATTTGGTTGAATTCATGAATTAAGTCAATAAATATCTATTGGATGCTTCCTATATGCCAGGCACTGTTCCAGTGATTTGTGTATAATATCTTTGACACACTTTTATTTTTTAAAATCTTTGTGATTTGTTTTATTGTGAGTCAGTGTTTCCCAAAATGTAAAACACATACTTGTGAGGATACTTGAGGTTATTTTACACTCAGAAGTAAAAGATGTTGAATCAACCAGTGCACGTGACTTTTCCCTTTCAGTTCTCCTTTAATCCTTCTAATTATGTCAGCAAAAAGTCTGTCTAGTACCTGGGTGTCTATAACATCCTTTTTAACAAAGAGAGCTTCTGGTAAGCTCAATAGCTAGCCAAAATTTAGTGACAGTGTTTTATTTATTTTACAAAACTTTTGACTAAACAACTTTTATGCAATTTTAATACAATTAGTTTACAAAAGTTTTTATATAAAATAATTTTATTTATACAATTTCATTCTATTAAAGGCAAAAAAATTCTAACTTACCAGTTGCAGTATTGATATGAAGTTTCTTCTTAAGTGATTTAAGTAATACATGCATATTGTTTAATTGAAAGATTTGAAATAATTAATTTTATCAGTGATGCGTGATTAAGGTAAAATTTGTGATGGCTGTAAGTAAACAACTGAAATTTGGAGTATTCCATATTAGGGCAGGATCCCCCCGCCATTCTAAAATTTCTCATGTATTTGTATGTGTTTATTGGTTCACATGATCTTCATAATAACTTTGTAAATTTCTACGAAAACTCATTGGATTTTATTATAATTTAATTATATCTATAAATTCATATTTAAATGAAAAGTTCATTTGTTATAGGCAGTCTTCTTTTCCAGGAACATGGCACAGTTCTTCATTAATCAATTCCTATGTACCTTATTAGGAGTCCATCATTTTCTTCATTAAATCCCATATATTTCCTTTTAAACATATATTTAGATATTTTATGATTCTGTTGCTATTGTTAAAGGGATTTTTAAAAAATGTGTTTTCTACCTGATTATCTCTTGTATATGATACAGCTATTGCTTTTGCATACATTTGTATCCAACCATTCTTCGAAATTATTTTGTTATTTGGGATAGTGCAGTGTTTCATTCTCGCTTTTTTTTCCTAGGCAGACAGTCATAATTTGCAAATAATGATTGGTTAATCCTTTTCTTTCCAATAGTTACTACCTTTATTTCTGTTTCGTGTCATACTATCCAGGACTTTGAAAATAAGTTTATTTGACAGTGTTGATAGCAAGTATACTTTTTATCTGCTCTTAATTTTTTTTTTTTTTTTTTTTTTTTTTTTTGCGGTACGCGGGCCTCACTGTTGTGGCCTCTCCCATTGCGGAGCACAGGCTCCGGACGCGCAGGCTCAGCGGCCATGGCTCACGGGCCCAGCCGCTCCGCGGCATGTGGGATCTTCCCGGACCGGGGCACAAACCCGTGTCCCCTGCATCGGTAGGCGGACTCTCAACCACTGCACCACCAGGGAAGCCCTATCTGCTCTTAATTTTAATGGGAATGTATCTTCTTTTGTACCACTAAGTTCCGTATTAGATATTGATTTAAGAGGTTTTGTGGATTTGGGTTTTTTTTTTTTTTTATTTAGGGAAATATCCTTCCATTTCTAGTTACCTAAGAGTTATAGAAGTACAATTTTCTATGTTCATAAGACAACAATAATTTTAGTCTTTAATATGTAAAGTGTTGTGTTTGCACATAATACTGGACAGAGCCATGACTCTCATTGAATTTAAATTGGTGGCAGGAACTTTGTTTTCATAATAGGCAGTTTGATTACATTCATCGGTCTCTTTCTTGACCACCTCAGACTAGACTTGGTATGTGGCAAAGTCAAACTTAATTGACAAATGTTTTGTTTTGTTTTGTCCCAGTATTTTATTGTGAGAGTGCTTACACATTCACAAATTTTTTCTTAAGTACAATAATTACCAATATACTCACCATCTAGATTTAACCATACATATATGTATGTACACATATTCTTTTCTTTTTAATTGACAAATATTAATGAAATAAAATTTTTGCCAGATGGCCTCTCTGGAAGATTATATATCAAGAAGTTAAAAGTTCTTTGCTTCTGAAAAAAATCAGAATTTTTTTAAACTAGATTAGAATTTACAGATTATCTAATTAAAATACTTTAATTAGATTTATTTTTAAGATTTATTTGCATAAGTTACCAATTATTTATTTAATATTAGTCTAGTAGTACTAGCTAAGGAAACGCAAAATTCTTATTCTTCACTGTCTCCAATGTATATGAAGTTAGCATATATCATATTATATATGATAGAGAAAGAACCAGGAATGTCCAAAAAATAAAATAAAATGCATTAACATGTATGAAGTTCAGTCAGACTTTCATAATTTCTATTTTACTTTGCATTTCTTAATAGTTAGTGGACATGTGAGAACTGCTGTCAAAATCTACCTGTTATAAGAAAGAAAGGGAAGACCTAAATATCTCATTCTACCTGTGGGTGAAAATCAGACAGGCCAATTATGATTCAACCTAACAAAGAATTCTTCAAGAATGAAACCTTCCCCAAAAAGGAATGGAAAACTTCATGAGGTAGTCTATGTCTTAATCAATCAATGATATATGGGCTGCCACGTCATCCAAAGATGTTTTCTCTAGTAAGTTCGTATAAGATCACTCTGTTTATTTCTCTTTGCATTTATTTCTATTAAAAAGTATATGGTTTAAAAATAGTGGAATAATACAAGAGTTTTGTCTTTGTTATACTGGCTTTGAGTTATTTGTAGGCTATTGGGTTAGAGATAATGTGAGGTTGTCAGATGCACTTGAACAAGGAGAGAATTTGAAGTTTGGAAAAATCTATGTAAGAAACAGAAGAAATAAGAAAAGTTAATAGGTTCCCTCAAAATTAAGGAGAAATGGAAAATAGCCTCGCATGTCTATCGACACCAAATAGATGGTAAAAAGTTAATTAGAAACTTTTACAATTTAAAAAAATAGGAGGGCTTCCCTGGTGGCGCAGTGGTTGAGAGTCCGCCTGCCGATGCAGGGGACACGGGTTCGTGCCCCGGTGGGGGAAGATCCCACATGCTGCGGAGCAACTAAGCCCGTGAGCCATGGCCGCTGAGCCTGCGCGTCCGGAGCCTGTGCTCCGCAACGGGAGAGGCCACCACAGTGAGAGGCCCGCGTACCGCAAAAAGAAAAAAAAAAAAAATAGAAGAAAAAGTCATCATAAAGAGGAAAATGGTCATACATTTTCCTGAGTTTTGTTTGTTTGTTTGTTTTTTAATATAGGCACATGTAGGTCTTTAACAGTTTTTAAAAAATCACCGTCAGGCATGAAGGTAAGAGAAATTGACTGTTTCTTTCACTGTTTGTCTCAATGCCGCATGGCTTGCCTTAGCCTTTTTTGTTACCTTTGAAATTAATGCACACTGAGTAAAATAGTATATCAGACAAATACAAAAACAGATCTCGACATACAAAAAAACCTGAACTATTTCTGCTTGCCAAAATACTTGGATATTAACAAAGCTGAAAATATTTAATTATCAGGCAATAATAAATTGATTCAACCATGATTTACTTAAATTATTTTTATATATCTCCATAATTATACCCCAAAAGAAGAAAATATAGGACAAATTAGAAGTGGAAGTTTTATTACAATGTTAATAATAGTTCGTATTTAATTGAGATCACATCTTTAATCTTATCTTTCTCCCACCAATGGCTCGTTTTTATTCTTAACATCTTGTTTTCAGTACAGAATTGTCACCCACTGGTTTTCAATTATAGAGATGCCCATATTGATTCTACTCTTGATTTTAACTCACAACTGAAAAATTACTTATTTGGTCCTATAAAGCTGTATTCTGTAGCTAGTTTAAGCCCTTTTATAAATTTATGTGGACTCAAAATACATAAAGATAAAACTCATAAACAGACTTTAAATTATTTTAACTCAAATCACTATTAAAATGTAAGAAGACAAATAGTAATCAAAAATGTCATCACCATATGGAGGAAAACTTGATGTCAGTCACAGCATTTATAAAGAACAGGTGGCGCTTAAGCAATCAAAAACCCCTTATGGAATTACACAAATGTAACCTAAATTCCATAGATCTGTAAGAAAGTGATGTACATAAATTAGACAAAAGATCTTTCATTAACACATACGTCCTAAGTTGTTTGACTATAATTTCCAAAGTTTCAGAAGGAATGAAAATATTCTCCTGCACACCACACTGTTTACTTCTACATTTCCTAAGGAAATAATTGCATCCTTTGTTTCCTGTCAAAGACTGTGCATGTTATTTATTTTAAAAGAGATCTAGGTCTGTGAAACCACCATAGGTGTTGTAATACCCTCTGTGCCAAAGACCTGGCAACAAGAATGGGGGGAGGGAACGGATACCGAGGTCAGTCTGGGCTTGAGACCATCAGCTGAGCCATTTAGAGCCTGACTGGTCGAAAAGCATCCAACCATAGCATCTGCTGTCCAGAGAAGCTGTTCTGAGTCCCCTCAGTCTGACAGCAGTGCTGAGTGTGCAAATCTTAAACCAGAACCAATTTTTCTGAACTCAAATTTTACACGATTCACGGGAAGTCATTTAGGGGATAAAAAGAGCTATTAGGAGTAAGTGAAAACGTTGAAGCAAAAATCATAACTTCAAAATGGTTTGAGGAAGAGTAGATTGATATTTTGACCTGTGGTTTTATAGTATTCTCATAAGAAAATCTCTTCGCACTTTGGCCTTTCCAAATAATATTGGTGGTGACGCCCATTGATAATTGGAATAAAACTCTCATTTTGAAAAAATGTCCTGGGGTTGTATTTCATTTGAGGTCACCTATCTGACTTGAGAACAATTAGCAGCTGCAGATTTTCCACTGTTAATAGGTGAGCCTTGTAATTACCTCCAAAAGGAAATTCCCCTGTCCGAGTTCTTCCATATCAATCTAATTTCTGGAATTGACTGAATAGTGCAAAATCCCAGATGGCGGACTAGAGTGCTACTGACTCTGTTTCACATTTTTATTCAGAATTCACATAAATGTCAACTTTCCACTAATTTTTTTCTTTAATATGAAAACTCAAGGTTAAATTTTTGGAAGAAAATAAATTGAGTTTCAATTGCACAGACATGCTAAGTAGAACTCAGGCACAAAGATCAGAACTAAGCTGCTTCCAGTTTTTATGCATTTTATTGCTTTTGTGTCCATTTCCTTCTTAGAATATGTTAAAAATATGCTAGTTTCTTTTGAACTACTTGATTTCCTGATAACTTCTTTCTACTTAAAAGATGTTATATACAGCCATACATATATATTTCCAAAGTAGTTGGTATCACTAAAAGTTGCAGATTCAAAGTTATTTCCCCATACAAAATCACTTCAATCATAAGGCATAATTAATATTAACATTTCCACACACTAATTCTTATAGCGCTATTCTGTACCTCTCTTGGGAAGCTTGCCATTTTCTACTTGGTTCAGTGTACATTTTCATACCTCCAACTGAACTTCCGTTAGTCCCTTGTTTATGGGCCTTGCTTATGTTTCTGTCCCCTCTACTGTGTCTCATAGCACCTGGCATGAAATAAACTCAATTAATATCTGTTGAATAAATAAAAGAAAGGATGCGGGAAAGTATGTTACATTAGCTTCCTGATATTTTCTCTAGCGTTCTATATTTAAAGTTTATTAAATCGAATACAATACAATTCAGTAGTGACTGGATGTTATTCAGGTTCTGATTTGGGGATAACTTTGAATATCCGTGTTTAGGGTAAGAATTCTCACACCAAGAATGTCTTCATATTTCTAGATGTATTTAGGTAGATTCCGCTTTAACATAATTTTTTAGTCTGTAAAATGAGCATGCTACTTCCTACCCAATGTATTCATAGTAAGTGAGGAGATAAGAGCTTTTCCAAATTATATCAAGCATCTGTAAATACCATTTATGGTGAAGAAAAGAATTGCTTTCCTTGTTTTTTCAGAGTATTCTAGGGCACACTGAGTTGCTAAAATACGAGTAAACAGATGCAAAAACCTTAGTGTAAATTATATAAAACAAAAACAGATAAAATCGGAGACAGGAATATTCATTCTCCTGTTGAAACAATAATACAGTATAAAAACAAAAACAATGATAGTTGTTGATTTTTTTAGAGTTTACAGTTGCTCAGAATGCACTGTGCTAAGTGCTTTACATGCAATTTCCAACTTAATCCCAACAATGATCCTATGCTACAGGTACTATTGTTACCCTTTTTCCCAGAAAGGAACACGGAGGTTTTCAGAGATTAAATAATGTATCCAAGGGTGATAGATGATAAGCAGCAGGCTAAAGATTCAAACCCAGGTATCTCTCACCCAACGCCTCCATCCTTTCCTTTGCTATGTGGTCCCTGTACTGGCGTGTGAGGTTGCTGAAAACCCATCAGCGTGACCAGCATGGGGAGTTACATCCAATGAAAGATACCTATGTTTATTTCCTAGGTGAAATCTTTTCCTCCTCCCTTCACCCATAAACATAGGGCGGTCAATGCCATTCAGTTGCCAGTGAAATTTTAAGTAAAATCTTTCTGAAAACGTGCAGTAAGGTAAGAGATTTGAGTGTCACCACCCTCACCCACAGGGTGAGGAGCTGGTGCCCTCCTAGAAGAAGTAGGAATAACTTGAATCCATCTGCAAAGTAACATTTTTCTGGTAATCAGGGGATCTTCCCCCACTGGGTTCAAAGGCCTTCCCTCTTCTTTGTTGCGCAATTCTAAAGCATTATGCAATACATAAAGAAACGACCAAGAACATATCATTGCCTTGGAAACTGCTATGGAATTTGACAGACTGTAGGTTGTTCAGAGCAAATGTTCTGTTGCTGCAGTCCGGGCAGTAGCAGTGACTGGCAAGGTGGCTGAACGCTCATCTGCTGATCTTGATGTCAACCTAACTTGTCATCCCTGCCCTAAGGATGAGACAGGGAAGTTCATCTTGTTTTGCTTCCTTTAAATAAGGATATTTGAATTATTTCATTCCCAACTGACAATGATGAAATACAAAGATAAGGGCTAAAGACAAAACATTAGCTTTCTGGGGTAGTTATCCCTAGTTCACGGAGATGAGAATTTGCAACCTATGTTTTTAATAAATAAATTCTAACTGTATAACCTTGGGAGACCCTACTGCCTCTTTTAAACATAATTGTGACTCTTACGCTGCCTTTATAATGGCCAAAGTTAAGGGAAGAAAACCTTCTGAATTCAGAGAATGCCACTCACTGTGGTCCTTTCTAATGAATGTCTGGGACAACAAATAAAAGTCTGTATAAAATAAGAGGGAAAAAATTAAGGAATGAGGGTAGGGAGTCAGTCCTCAGGAGCTATTTCCCAAGAAGTGAATGTGACTCTGCTAGTTGTACCATTTTATTTATTTGTTTGTTGGTGGAAACACTGAGAATAAAAATAAAAGTGATCCTTTTGTGATCCTGTTTGGCCGTGACAGATTCCTTCAGCATTGCCATAGTAACTGAAAGAAGTGCATTTATGAATAGACTTAGATTTCTAAGGCTTGAATTTCCTGCCAAGAAGAGAACACAGGGTGGAGAAAACAGAGGAAAGTCAAGGCAGTGGGAAAGAAAACAGATTGAGGTGTTGATTTCCCAGCTCTCTCATTTGGAGAGTACAGGCACACACCAGGTGAGGCCAATCTCACCTTCTTGGGCCTCCTAAGATTTTTAGATCTTGAAATTAGTCCTCTTTCAGCAGAATAAATTTAGGCAATTTCTTCAGCTCCTTTTGATACCAGGAAGGGGAAAACAATACTCGAGATTATCAAAATTATCAAAATAATAAGGAGACTCTCCTCAGATGTGGTTAGGTGAGGACGTGGAACAGAGATGGCAGGGCCAGGCGAGCAAAACACTTCATAAGTGAAACGACCTCGATTAAGGAAAAGTCCTACTGTTTATTTGCTAAGTGTTTTGAGAGATATTTCTCTAAATAATAATAACAAAACAAACAATGAAAGAGGGGTGATAAATGGTAATGGTTGTATTGGAGAGAACAGTGTGGTAGGGACCACATGGTAGAGAGCACAGGCCTAAGATGGACAGGTAGTTTCTGGCAAGAGGAATATGAGCTTATTGTTGCCAGATCTTCCTATTTTTCAAGAGAAGCTGGAAGTCAGTATTTTTACTTGAAATCTTCTGATATTTTTGTTATGCTCAAAGATTTTAAAATACAATTAGGCCAAACGAAATATGCCCAGAAATTACATTTAGCTCATAGATGAACAGTTCGTGACTCCCAGAGTCTGAGTCTAAACTCAGAATTGTGTCTCTAGAGCACAAGCCAGTGGTAACAAGGAAGTGGCCAGAGCTGAGAGAGATTCAGGAGATGGAGAGAGGCAGAGGGGATGATGTCTTATGAAGCCTGGTAGAACTAAGACCACGCTGAGAGGCAGACGCCACCAATCTCCAGGGCTTGAGGTAGAAAATAGACACTTTGGGCTTCACATTTGAATATTCAATTTTTATTGAGTGCCTGCTTTATTTCAGAAAATGTACTAAACAGGAAACTGCCCTAGGATGCTGGGTTTTCCAGTTTGATTTTTATGTGTGTGATATAATTTTTATTCAGAAATAATAAACACATATAGGATTAGACATACACATATAGGATTATATGTAGTGTATACATAAAATTTAAGGAACTTTAAATTAAAACCAATGTTAATAAAGTGAATATTTATTCACCCACCTCCCAGTTTAAGAAATAGACCATTGTGAGGACTTTTGAGGCTCTTTGTAAGCCCTTCCCCAGTTACATCCCTCTCTCCTACCCAGATGTAAGTCCTGAATTTTGTGAAAATAGCTCCCTTGCCTTTTTTTCTTTTAGTTTTTATAGTCTTGTGTGGTTGTTTATATTTGTTTATATATGGTTACTTCTACTACAGTTATTTATAGTGTAACATACTGTATACACTATATATTTATCTACTTTAGAGTATATACTCTATATTCTCTCCCAAGTATAGAGCATATATTCTAAAGTATATAGTATATATATATATAATATATAATACACTAGTGTTATTAGTATATTTACATATAGTATGTTTGTTTATAGTTGCTGTTTATAAGTATTTCATTTTTCCCTTATTTGAATTCTACATAAATTGAATCATACTCTCTCTATTTTTCTAGCTTGCTATTTTTTGTTGTTTGACAATATTTTTAAATTCATTCACACTGATGTTTGTAAGCTATGTTCACTATATTCTTATCACCATCTGTTTATTCCATTGTATTATGGAATGTGTGTATCCATTCTTCTGTTAGGAGTCATTTGGATGTTTCTATTTTTCGCTGTCATAAACTATGTTGTTATGAATGTTTTAATCCATGCTTCCTGTTTCAGTCATAGTTCTCCAGAGAAACAGAACCAATAGGATATATACAGAGACACACCTCATGGTACTGTGCTTTGCTTTATTGCACTTTGCAGATATTGCATTTTTTTTTGACAAACGGAAGGATTGTGGCACCCCTGCCTTGAACAAGTCTGTTGGCACCATTTTCCAACAGCATTTGCTGGCTTCATGTTTCTGTGTCACATTTTGGTAATTTTCACAATATTTCAGACTTTGTCATTATTATTATATTTGTTACAGTGATCTGCAACCTTCGATGTTACTGCTACTACGACCAGCTGAAGGCTCAGATGTTGGTTAGTACTTTTTAGCAATAAAGTATTTTTTAATTAAGGTATGTATACATATTTTTAGACATAATACTATTGCACACTTAACAGACTACAGTATAGTGTAAACATACCTTTTATATGCACTGGGAAACCAAAAATTTCATGTGACTTGCTTTTTTTGCAATATTTGCTTTATTGTGGCAGTCTGGAACCAGAGAGGAGAGAGAGAAGGGCAGAGACAGACAGACAGAGACAGAGAGAGACAGAGAGAGAGAGTAAAAGAAATTGGCTCATGCAATTTCATGCAATTATGGAGACTGACAAGTCCCAAGATCTGAAATCGGCAGGCTGGAGACTCAGGAGAGATGATGTGTAGTTCCAGTGTGAAGCTGGCAGGTGTTAAGGAGCAAGAAGAGCTGCCCATGTTCCAGTTCATGTCTGAAGGCAGGAAAAGACCAGTGTCTTAGCTCAAGTGGTCAGGCAGAAGGAGCTCCCTTCTACTCCTGGGAGGGCCAGCCTTTTTGTCCTATTCAGGCCTTCAACGGATTGAATGAGGCCCACCCACATTAGGGAGGGCAATCTGCTTTACTCAGTCTACCAATTCAAATGTTAATCTCATCCAAGAACACCCTCACAGACACACCTAAACAATGTTCGGCCAAATATCTGGGCACCCTGTGGCCCAGTCAATTCAACACATAAAATTAACCATCACACTTCCTGATCCACTTGTTCAAGAATTCCTCCAGGAAATATAGACAGGAATATAACTGAAGAAGCATTAAGTATGTGCATATTAAACTTCAATTTGTTTTTCAAAGTAGTTGTACCAGTGTACGTTTCTATTTGAAATCTTGAAAAGAGTTGCCATCGCTCCACATGCTTGCCAACATTATCAGTCTTTTTGAAGATGTGGTGGATATGAAATGGAATGTTACTGTGTTTTTGATATGCATAAACTAAATAGCCTACCAAGAAAGTAGGAAAACAGAAGCAGAATATGCCCAAAGAAACGAAAAAGAAGGAAATAATAAATACAGGAGCAGAAAACAGTATAGTATGTTTTTTAAAAAAAATACAGTAAAGAAGAGACAAAGCTAAAGGTTGAGTCTTTGTAAAATGTTCAAAAATATCTTCTAGCCAACATCATACCAGAGTCCCTGAGCAGCAGATAAGGGAAAAAAAAGTCTCAAATTGTCAAAGAAAATAACTGCTGTTATTCACATATGGTTTGATTGTCTACATAGAAAACCCCAAAGACTCCATGGCCAATTTATTAAAATTAGGAGCTTAGCAAACTTTCTAGATGTAAAACTAACATATAAAAGTTAATTGTCTTTCTATAAGTTATGTAAAAGTACCTAGAAAATGTAATAAAATAAGAAACAGAATGGTAAAAAAAATGGTGTCATAAACGAATAAATCTAACAAAAATGTTCAAGAATTTTAAGTAGATAAAATTTAAACTTTATAAAGATACTAAAGGAGATGTAAATATGTAGCGACACATGTTCTTGGAGAGTAAGGCTTAATATTCAATATACGGATTCCATATTATTCTAATCAAAATCCTAATGGTTCTTCATAAAACTTGGCAAAGTGGTTCATATGTATATATGTATATGAACAAAGGGTGAGGAATAGCCAAAACTCCTTGAAAATGACTTTCTCCACCAGAAATCAAAACTTATTGTTACAGCGTGGCTAGCACATGCTCTCCTCTGACTGTTCAGAATTTGAGTATCTCCTAGGTGTGTTTGGGTGCCAGCAATATTCAGGTCACAACTCCCCAGCATGTATTCTTTCCCTGGCCTCCCAGGATCTCACCCTATGAATGTGCAGTTTAATTTTCAGTCATTGACTCAAAGAGAACGCTGAGCATATTTCTGGAGCTCTTGTCTCCTTAGCTGCTCTCTAGTGCTCTGGCCATCAAATGCCAGCTGGTTTTCATCTACCTAAACGGCGATCTCTGTCTTGTGAACTCAGAGAGGCTACTGTGCTCTTCTTGGACTCCCTTTCTGTGCTGCCTTTGGAAGGTACCTCTAGATAAGGAGGCTTGGGAGGCTCACCTCGTGTGTATCCTTCCTCTAGAGGATCCAGTTGCTGCTGTCCAATGACTGAAAGCAGAGGTTGAAATATTTTGTCCTGTTTTTCGGTCGTTTATAGCAGGAGTTTTATTATGGTACCAGTTAGCCCATGATGGCTAGACTTTCATGACTTCTTTTGACACGACTCTAGAAATCTGAAGACCTCTTTGCTAGCTGGTATGACAAGATGTCCCAGGTTAATCTGGTCCAAAATTTTGTTAGCAGATCTGGCATCAGTTTTTTTCTGTAAAGAGTCCTGGTTCCTTTATGGAAAATGGTATTTGAATCAAGATGAGAGGAATTCATTACTGCTGGGTTATTTTGTTTCTAGAACAAAAGCTCTTTCAGTTGCCAGGGCTAGGATCTATCTAGATCTGTATCTACATCTACAGCTAGAGCTAGATACACAATGAATTCATGCTATTCTCTATTGAATCCACTCCATCAGGTTTTTACCCTATTTATCTACCAACATTTATGTTATTAAGATCACCAATGTCCTTCAATTTTCTAAATCCCTTAGTCAGTCTTCAGTCTTTCATCATTTTCAGCATATCAGCAGCTTTTGACACAGTTGCTCCCTCCCTCTCCTTTTTGAAATACTTTATTCCCTTATCTTCTGGGACACACGGCTTTCTACTCAACATGTCCACTTGGATAGCCCAAAGGCCTCTCATATTTAACAAGTCCAAACACAGACTCTTGATTTTCCTTCTGAAATTTTCTTTTTACATAGTCTTCTTAATCTCACTAAATACTAACTCCACCCTTCCAGTTTCGCAGGGCAAAACCTTGGAACAAGTGTTGACTCTGCTCTTTATTCCAGACCCCAAATTCTATACATCAAATCTAATTTCTTGGGCTCCAGTTTCAAAATATATCTAGGGTCTGACCACCTCTCACCACTTCCATCACCACAATCCTGGTATAAGGCACCATTATTTCTCAACTAGATTATTGCAATAATCTCCTAACATGTCTCCCTGTTTCCACACTTAGCCCCTAGGCAAGAATAAGTCCATTAAAAATTAAGTCACTTCATTCCATAACACCACTCAAAACTCTTTAGCATCTTCACTTCTTTGCAGAGTAAATAACCAGCGTTATTAAAATGACTCACAAGAACTGCGTGTATCACTTCTCTGACTTTGCCCTCTTTTACTCTCCCCTCACCCACTCTACCCCAGCACACTGTCCTCCTTGCTATTTCTTGAGCATGTTAAAGATGCTCCTATATTAGGAGTTTGTTACTTGCTATTCCCACCACCTTTTTGGGAAATTACTCTTTTCTCAGATATTTTCATTCCTTTTTAGGTAATCCTCTGCATAGCATTTTCCACAATCTACGATTATATATATTTTACTTGTTTATTGGTTTATTATATATTCTTTGTCCCTAGAATCTAAGGCGGTCAAGGAGAATGCCTAGAATACTACAGGAATTTAAAACATATTTTGTTTAAAAAATGAATAAACATGTTTACTGAGCACCTACTATGTTTCAGGGACTGTGCTGCTGCTCACTAGCCCATGTATGTAACATATAACCCCTTCCTTCAATAGAAGTAGGGGAAGCAAATGGTCAATTTCCTTTTAAAGCCCCTGACACTGGTCTTGCACTTCCATGCACTTAGGCTACTGTTATTCCCACCCACTTCTTAAAGCTTTATGTGTGAGTACCTTTGATATATTATAGCCCTTTGACCTTTGAGAAAGCCATGCTCTAAAAATAGTCTAGAGGGCCAGCTCTGAGAAAACCAAACTGGGGATTGATACCATCTCTCTCTGTGGCTTTGGGCAAATTCAAGAACCTTTCTGCTTCTGTTTCCCCAGCTGTAAAATAGGATTAATAGTTCCTCTTGATGGGAGTCTTCTGAGGATTCTTTCATTCATGTAGTAATATTTATCGAAAATGGTAAGTGCTAAGTAGTATTACGCCTAATTAATTAGGTCCTCATCTCCCTGGTGTGGGTTATGGTGTCTGGCTGGTCATTAATAAAGTATGCTGGAAGCTTTGCAGATTATCCTTTCAGAGCTCTCCTGATGGCTGCATAAGCAGAGCACGAATTGGGCATCCAAACTTGCAGTTAAATACATACAGCTGTTTGAGTTCTACCGCGCTCGCATTTATTTAGTTCTCAGAAAATACAAAATTGGAAGGTGCTATAAACACCAGTTAAGAAAGAGAAATACTACAAAGAATCCTAGGGTGGTTAGTAATAAAGCCAGGAAATAAAACTAAGGCTCGGGCTTCCCTGGTGGCGCAGTGGTTGAGAGTCCGCCTGCCAATGCAGGGGACACGGGTTCGTGCCCCAGTCTGGGAAGATCCCACGTGCTGCGGAGCGGCTGGGTCCGTGAGCCATGGCCTCTGAGCCTGCACGTCCGGAGCCTGTGCTCCGCAACGGGAGAGGCCACAGCAGTGAGAGGCCTGCGTACCGCAAAAAAAAACAAAAACAAAAACAAAAAACTAAGGCTCAATTTGGATTTGCCAGATAATACCCATGGGAATCCTAACACCTCCCCTGAAAATTTGAGTGGTAGTGAGATCATAGTGAAATAATAAACAATATTATAACTAGTTGCCATGGATGCCATTATAGGAGAAATTATATAAGGATGTAGGGTAAGACATCACTTAGGGATGATATTTATATTATTATTTTGTCACATCACAGGAGAAGATTTTTTCAGAGACTATACTTGTAGTAAAACTGTTATCATTTGAGTTCCCCAGAAAGCAGAGTCTCTGTGCTCTTATTTTATTTTATTTTATTTTTTTTGCGGTACGCGGGCCTCTCACTGTTGTGGCCTCTCCCGTTGCGGAGCACAGGCTCCGGACGCACAGGCTCAGCGGCCATGGCTCACGGGCCCAGCCGCTCCGCAGCACGTGGGATCTTCCCGGACCGGGGCACGAACCCGTGTCCCCTGCATCGGCAGGCGGACCCTCAACCACTGCGCCACCAGGGAAGCCCAGCACTTGTTTATTGAAGGAAAAAAATCAGATGACCAAAGTTGGAGCCTGGGAAATACAGTCATTTAAGGGACAAGTTGATGAAGAGGAACTGGCAAAGGATACTTGATAAGAAGTAGCCATAAATACTGGAGAAAAAAATCAGGTGTCACAGAAGCTAAGGGCGGATAGAATTCTAAAAAGTTTCAGACATGTGAAAATGGTAAGTACTAAGTAGTATGATGTGTGGAAATAACAATAGACTAGGTGCATGGACGTGCAGACAGGGGCTCAGTGACAGCCACTGAACAGTGTTTCAGGGAGAATTCTTCCATTAGGTAGGAGATTGTATTAAACAATCTATTTAGTCCATCCTCCTAACTCTAAGATAATATGTTCTGATTCAGGGGGAGAAAAGGAGGATTGGAAGGGGTGGAGTATAAGCCCTGATAGGGAGATTTTATTGACAGGGGGCATTTAGGATTCAATATTGTGTCAAGGATTCCTGGAACCAGCCCTAATAGCTTATCGGGATGGCTCCTTGAAACTTGTATGTAATCATGGCCAACAGCAAATGAAGACACCAGATCTTCCTTGGCACAGTAGGGAAGAAAGGATTAGAAGGCTCATGGATGTGGGAACGTTTGAATGGATATGTGGTCTAAGTACAGAAACCTCGCAACCTTGCTGTGTTTTCCTGAGAAGGTCTGGAGGGGCATGGTCCCATGCACTGAGCAATCAATTGCAGGTAGCAACAGCCAGTTCAGTAACATACCATAGTGTTGTTTTTCCTTCCTTCTGTTCTTCACTTTGCTTATGCCTCACTCCTGCTCTTTGGGATTGCACTGGATTTTAAAATAAGAGCCTGCGCGTCCGGAGCCTGTGCTCCACGGCGGGAGAGGCCACAACAGTGAGAGGCCCGCGTACCGCAAAAAATAAATAAATAAATAAATAAGTGCTGTGTGTCCTCTCATAAACCTCTGTCTTCAACTACCAGCTCCCAGTTCTGCATCTCTAACCCAGAGCACTCTGAGCGCTCCAGCTCTGTAATTTCAATTCTCTGCTGCTCATCTGTACTTGGATGTCACATAGGCCCCTCAAATGGAACGTATCCCAAACAGAACCCATATTTTTTCCTTCCAAATCCCTTCTTTCTGCTGTTCTCATATCTTGGTGAATGGGATTCTTAGGCAACCGGCTACCCAAACCAAAGGTCTAGGAACACAAACTGGATGCTTTTCTTCTCTCACCAATGTAAACTTCCAAGCGATTCTAAATCCTAAAAAAATATTTTAAAATTGTACTCAGGTTAGGATTCACATTTCACAAACAGATTTTTTTTTTTAATAAATTTATTTATTTGTTTTTGGCTCTGTTGGGTCTTTGTTTCTGTGCGAGGACTTTCTCTAGTTGCTGCGAGCGGGGGCCCCTCTTCATCGTGGTGCGCGGGCCTCTCACTGTCGCGGCCTCTCTTGTTGCGGAGCACAGGCTCCAGACGCGCAGGCTCAGTAGTTGTGGCTCACGGCCCTGGTTGCTCCGCGGCATGTGGGATCTTCCCAGACCAGGGCTTGAACCCGTGTCCCCTGCATTGGCAGGCAGACTCCCAACCACTGTGCCACCAGGGAAGCCCCCACAAACGGATTTTTAAGAGTAAATTCATTATGCCTCAAAAACTAATTTTTAAGTCAATGCCCAACATGTAGTTCTCTCTAGCCACTGATTTTCTGTCTTATCATCACTCCCATATTGCTCTATACTTTCTTAAACTAACCCAGACCTGCACTTCTCCCCTATCCTCTAAACCCTCCTACTCTACCATCTGGGACTAAGCGCCATAAAGAAAAAATTTCAAGACATCACTAAGCTCTTCTGAAAGTATTCCCCACACTTCCTTTGACATATTTGAAATCTACCTCTTATTAAAGGATACAACTTTCCCTGCAATTCTGCACCTACCCTGCAATTTTTCCTTGTCATCTACATACCTCAGGGTTACGATGTTTCACCATATCCTTGGTTCTTAGCATTAAACTTCGTACGTAGTTGAAATTCAATAAATGTTTTGATTGAATAGACCCATCCCCTTCACCTGTCCCCACTGCTGCTGCCTTAATTCAGTTGTGCATCAGCTATAACTTAGATGACTGCAAGTACGGTTGATCCTCATTATTCGTGGGTTCTATATTTGAAAATTATCCTACTTGCCAAAATTTGTTTATAACCCATAAAATCAATATTTGCAGGCGTTCACAGTCATTCCTGGACATACTCAGAGTGTGAAACATTCGAGTCTCTCAGTGAGCAGTGAGCATTTTCCCAGCTGAGACTGAACAAGGCAGCACTCTGCTTTTTTGTTTCAGCTCTCAGACTGTAAACGAGTATACTTTTGGCGGTCTATTCAGTGCCACATGTTTTGCATTTTTGTGCCTTTTTTCTTCGGTGATTCTGCTGTTTAAAATGACCACCGAGCACAGTGCTGAAGTGCTGTCTAGTATTCCCAAGCGCAAGAAGGCTGTGACGTTAGAATAAGCACTATTCGGGCATGAATAACAGTGCTGTTGGCCATACTTTCAGTGTTAATCAGCAGTGGGGTACATCCAAAAAAGGAAGATGAAATTTGTTGATCTATACATGAGGCACTCCAGAAAGTGCTACAGTACCATCATAGTACGTGATGAAGCTATGGAAATGGTGGAAAGGTGGATACATTTGTGGATTCATGAGATGATGACCGATTAAAAATAACGTGGCGGACAGCAATGTTGTGAGGCTGAAAGCCAAAGAATAATGGTCATATTAACCAGGGTCAGGAAGATGTTACACCCTTCTCAGCTAGAAATGCTGCATATAATTTTTTTTTCTTGTGATGTGATTTTTTTTAAATTGAAGTATAGTAGATTTACAATATCATGTTAGTTTCAGGTAGCACAGTGATTCAGTTATACATATATATATGTATTTAAGTGTTTTTAAGATATGTATTACATAAGGTATATCTAAACATAAATACACATAAAGCCAGATTATATGTTGATTGGTTGGTGAAAATGTTGTGACCAGAGGCTTACAAGGAGCCCAACCCTGTCCTTTCCCCTGAGGCAATGACTCAGTGTTCGTTAGTCCAGTGTTTGCAACAGCTTTCTAGAGCAAAACTACTGCAAACAATGAGAACCAGTCCTAATGCCTCCAGCCTGCCCCTCTGTTGCTTAAGGGATCTTTCTAAAACGAAAATCTAATGACGTCATTGCCTAGTTTTAATGCTTCAAGGCTCACATAGCTTTCAGGATAAAGTTCAAATTCCTTAGTTTAGAATACAACTCAGGCCTCATTTCCTATCAAAGCTGCCACACACGTGTCCTTTCTTCCAATTATCAGAGCGTCTTGAGTTTTCACCAATTCTTTTATGCTCTTTTGATTTTCCCATACATTTACACATGTGGTTTCCTCTGCTCCAGAGGCCCTTCCTGCCTCCCCTTACTTGAGCTACTTAATGCCTATTCATCTCTCTAATCTTATCTCAAGTGCACTTTTCTCTGGGCCTTCACTGACCCCACAGCCTGATCCAGATGCCCTTTCTCTCTGCCCCCAGGAATACCTCTAATATAGCCCGGACTGTGAGGCTCGATTTTCCTTATTCTGACTCTCTCACTAGGCTAAAAAGTCTTTCAGAGCAGGAATCATGTCTTTTTAAATGTTTTCTTCTTAGTACCAAGGACAGTGCCTGACATATTTAGCATACAGCAAAACTGAATATATATGAATTAATTCAGAATGAATATGTGAATGATGAGCTTTGAAATCTACTCCCTTCAAATATTTGAGGAATTTGCAGGCTGAACACTGTAAGTTCACATACCTCTTTCTCAATAAATATGTGCTCCAGAACTTTTTCCCTGGCTTCTCTCCAAGACCCATCTTGGGTCACATCCGTTGGTTCAAAAGTTCATTTTAAACCATGGTACGCCTGGAACACTGTGAGCCATATACGAGGTATGGTATGAAGTGTATCGAGTACAATGGTCTTTTATTTCCTTTGATTAGTATACTTTAAGTAAAAATGAATAAATAAATGAATGAGTGCTAATGCAGCCTTAAGATTTCTTCCTCCTCCCACGTCTTTTTGTCCCAAATCATTCTGCTGACTCCAATTGACGCTGCTATTAATTAAAATCCCTATGTATTTTTCATACATATTGCCGGTAAACCAAATATCAGTACATGCTTAGAAGATTGTATTTTTAAATTCTGAATGCACGCTATATCATTTAATCCTTAGTTAATTTTACCCAGTAGGTTTTGGTCCATCGTTACACTTTGTACATACTATTAAATATAAATTCTTTTACATAAAGCATTAGTTATCCTTCTCAATTTCATGAGATATGTTTTGACCCAAGTCATTGACAGTAATATTAAAAAGGCACAAGGACCTTGACCTTGACCTTGGTTTTATATCTGAAATTTACCAAAATGCTTTTAGTACAATTATTTACTTATTTGGAAATCCTCCTAGCCATATTATCAACTGACCCAAATGTATACATACAGTTCATAAAGGAGGCTGTGCAGTACAGCTGAAGAGGACAGGTGTAGAGCAGCCCTGCATTCAAATCCCATCTCTACACTTACTAGCTGACAACTCTGGCAAATTAGTTAACCTCTGTCAGTGTCACTTTCCTCACCTTAATTCAGAGAAATTGCACCCACGCATGGCTTTTGTAAGCATTAGAGGTAATGAACATGAAATGCCTACCACAGTGTGTGGCTTATAGTTCATAAATGGCTAAAACGAGAGAATTGTTAGACGCCCTCCTGAAATCTAGATATCTACGGCATCATGTTGAACTTCCGTTGGTAAGCACACCAGAAAAAACCTAAATGAGTTTAGCATTCAACCTATGTGATCCTAATAGAAACCTCCCTCCTGATCAGTTTTTGCTGCTTCAAGTAGTGCAAAGAACGCTTTTAGCACAAAAATTGTAGAATAAGATCATATACTGCTCTGGTCCAATTGATTATTGTTTTTTATTCCCCTCCCACCCACCCAAAATAGTCAGAGGAAAATGTGCACTTCGCCTCACATTATTAGCGCATGATAATGACCAGGGGTGGTACACGAGCACTAATCTATTTTTCTGAATTACTGATAAATGCTTGCATCCATTCTGTTTTCAGTCTGACATTAGCATACTTTTGCTAATTTTAACATTTCCTGCTAGCACTCCTCCAGAGTCTTTTACCTTTCTATCACTCAAGTTGGCTGCTTGCTTTGCGGTTCTTTTTTTCATCTCTTCCCAATTTCACCTCTGGCAAACAGATACATACAACATAAGGGCAAGTACCAATTTGATCTTGCTGTTGCTTTACTTTGCTTCTTTAGATCATTATTAATTCCACTCCCTTCCCTCATCTTGTTCCTAACAAGATCCAAGAGGCATCTTGGTGTGGTCTTAGCAAACCCATACCACTTCGCAAGGATTGCGATATTCTTCCCTACGTCCTTTCAAAACCGCTTTTAAACTGCTCTCTAACACTTTTCCAGGGATTATTGATGATCTCAGCTTTCGATTGTGTTTCTAATATACCATTTTCCACTTGTATAAAATCAGAACGTTTACCTATTTCCAGTCTTCTGCCTTCATAAGTCTTTTCTGTAAATACTCGACGGCCTCTGCTGACAGTATTTCTGAGATCACACCTGTAAATTCCCCCAGTTCCCTGGGAATAATTTCCCTGAATCTGGGGACTTGAATTTATTCAAAACAGCTAGGCGCTCTCTCATCATCTCTTCACCTAATTTGAGCATTATTTTCCTCTTAACCATGTTTGTTCCACTCTTTTCAGTTTGAAGATCATTTTCCTTGATAGAGAAAATAGAAGCAAATTAGGAGATGAGTAGTTTTTTCTTGCTGTAATCTGTTAGCATAATAAGATGAAAATCAAACAACGAGCCTGTTTTTACCTTATTCCTTTTTCACTCTAAGATAGACTTTAAAGTTTTTTTCCCCTGGTCTTTGGCTATTTTACACTCAAACTTATTCTGAAGCTTGATTTTCCTGATGCAATTCTCTGCCTTTATTTTTCTGTTTTGTTTTCATTTTTGCTTATGTGCCTTTCTCTCAGACTTTTTAACATGTTTACATGGTTTTACACATGAACCCAACAAAACTCCCCAAGCAGCCTAAGTAGTTGTGTTTAATTTCAACCTCCTTTTGGTCATGTCTATATAATTAAAAATTAATTTTGAGATGTTTATATTTGAGTGTGTCCCCATCTTCCCCAATTTGAGCCACTGAAGCAGATTGATCCGTGGTGGAGCCCGCATTCGGAGCGTAAGCTGCCACTAGAACGAGTCTCGTAAGCCAGGGTGGCAAGCCGGCTGGAAGTCTATTTTGCGTGAGCTGAGGAGCTTTGCATGTCAGCTTGGCCCAGTAAAAACCCTCTGATGAAACAGGCTCTGTTCAGAAAAAAAGAAGAGTGATTCTGAGTATAATGTATGGTGGTGACTGTCATTTGAATTCATTCCTGTCCTTGTCTAATTCTCAGGGAGAGACAGAGCTCTTAGCTGGGGCTATCAGATATATAGATAAACTTAGCTCACACTCCCAATTTCATGACATGAGAAAATCCAAATCCCTTTTTTTTTTAATGTCTGTAAATTCCTAGAATTGGGTCATTTTCCGAATACTCCAAGAAGTGTGTGTGTGTGTGTGTGTGTGTGTGTGTGTGTGTGTGTGTGTGTTGGGGGAGAAGTTGCAGAGCCTGAAATCTTCTGCAAGAAGCTTAGGAGCCAGATCCAGAGAAATGTGAGTTATCATCATTAACATGATACCTTTGAATTCAGAGTCGTGAATCTGGGGCAGGAGGGAGTTTTGTTTCTTTCTTTAACCTTTTTGAAAGTCTTCAAGGATAAAGACTCCACACACACACAACCACAGGCAAACACACAGCACACACGCACACACACACACACACACCTGGTGAATAGGTAAATACAGCACACAGTAGGTCCTTGCTAAATATTTCTGATAATAAAACCATTCAAATGGAGGGCATGAATATAAATATATCCAGCACTACTTTATTTGGTTGTTATGAATTCTGAAATGACATAATTCCTTGAACTCCTTTTTCCCAAATTCCCTGTGATGCCCACCTGACCAAGTAGCCCTCCCTTATATTCAGAATTACTTTCAGAGATGAAGCTCCCTCTGTCCCCACCTCCTCTTTCTGTGAAATGGCAGTTAGCAGGCAAGCCAAGAAATGATCAGACATTCCACTTTTAGCAGAATGATTTTGCTAGCAGCTCCCTCGATAATTGAAGTCTCTCAATACCACTACATTTGATCTCCTTGTCAGTTACGCCATGTGGGTTAGAATTATATTCAGAATTACATAAATGAATATAACATACTAGAATTAGAAAGAGTTTTATTTGTCCCTGTTTTTCTTTTTAACCCTATTATGTTCAAAACATCTTCACATCATCATTTTTGTATGTTACCCTATAAAATATTACAAGGGAAATGTCCCGTTCTTTACCCTGTACACTTCTGCCTTATCCTTCACCAAGGAGTAAACTTCATATAGGAAGAAGTGCATTATTATCTTCAAGGGCTTTAATTGGTCTTCCCAATTTACCCATGCCCAAAGATACATGTAAATGAAATTTTGTCCTTCACCACAATCCCTAATTGCCCTTCTGACAAACTTTAAGACCCATCAGAACCTAAGTGGCAAAATGTCTTTGGCAAAGTCTTCCTTGTACTTCCTTTGAACTAGTTCTCAACCTTGCACATATTTCTATTACAAGACCTTTCACACTACTTCCTGATGTTAGGCAAAAAAAAAGCATGTAAATAATTCCAACATTTTTCTCCTGGCTGCTAAAGAGATTACTGGCCCGGGCTTCCCTGGTGGCGCAGTGGTTGAGAGTCCGCCTGCCGATGCAGGGGACACGGGTTCGTGCCCCGGTCCGGGAAGATCCCACATGCCGCGGAGCGGCTGGGCCCGTCAGCCATGGCTGCTGGGACTGCGCGTCCGGAGCCTGTGCTCCGAACGGGAGAGGCCACAACAGTGAGAGGCCGGCGTACCGCAAAAAAAAAAAAAAGAGATTACTGGCCCAGCTAGATCTGTTTCTTCCCTTACTGCTAAGATTTTCTCTGGCAGACTTAAAGCAGAATCAGGAGATAAGGATGTCTTGAAGCAAAATTTCATGGGGATTATGCAGTTGGGGGAGGGGGAGAAAAATATTCCATGAGTTTGGAAGAAAGGCAGGAATAGCTGCAGTGAGAGTAAAATGGGTGAAAATGGGATTTTTAAAAACAAAGGTTGTACTTCATTTTTTAGAGTTTGAGATACATAAGTTGACCCTCTTCAAAAGCCCTTTTTTGGTTGTTTGACTGTGCTTCTGTAATTGCTCTGAGACTGGACCACGAGAGATCCTGGTTTCCATAGGGTTACATTTTGTTTATTGGTCTCTGTGATCTCTTCTCTAAGCTCTTTGCGGGGAGGGACTACGCCATTAATTTCTACATTCCCGGTTCTTAGCCCATAATACGTATTGAATAAATATTTGTTGAACTGAAAACTAGAAGTGTTTCATTTAACAATTGAGGAAGTCAGGAGGTTCCCCCAAATCTGTACAGCTGTGCCCTCTAGCAAGCTTGAAGTGCTTGAACCTTTAATGTCATCAACACTTAATTAAAAATTTTCTTTAACTAATGCTAACTAATGTTGCTGCTAATTTTAGTGGAAAATAAATCAAGGGCTCTTCTAATATGATTCAACACTATGCCGCAATGAACAATTACAATAGGAGATTTAGGGAGACACATATAGGACCTTCTGATGCTAGGGCCAGATAAATAAAATTGTTAAACACACCTGCCCTATGGCATACTGCTCCCTCCATCTGAGAAGTAGTTCTGTTATATAAATGACCTTTCTAGTCAGTTCAGTACAGATCCTGTGCTCTAAAAAATTTACGGTGCTCTTCTTGCCAGAAATATAATTCAAAGATTTTTTAAAGTATTAAGGTGAAAAACAAAGGAATAATAACAAAATTCTGATTTTTCCTGTGATGCATGTTTGAATTTTTAAAAACTATAAGGTATAAAAAACTTCCACAAACTTATTTTCTTATCTGTTTGAGCCAGCTCTGTTAGTGCCCTCTCCCTGTTGAAACATGTGATTTATTTTTTTAAGAACTAAAGTTGACAAAACTTTCATCATGAAATTAACTTTCTGCCATCCTCTTATTGATGGTGAAAGTACATAGTGATGAGAAACATATGCATTTGAGTTTCAGGGACTTAAACACTCTTTTAGGCTAGGAATTTGAAATCTAGAGAGCCCAAGACAGGATTTTGCCAAATGACATCAAGTCTGTTTTCAGAAAAATAATCTAGACTTTTAGACACCTATTCTAGCATTCCTTCAGCCACACCCAATATTTCAATACAAGCCTATTTTTCCAGAGTAAAAGTGTAATAAAAGCTTTTCTCTGCTTTCTTTGATGTTTTACCTTATACACAGTGAGTGGAGAAAATATTAATCATTCTAGTATTCACTGAATCTCTACTATGCATTGAGATTTATATGATGGGTCATGAGAAATGCAAAAAAAGAAAAAAAGAAAGAAAGAAACAAAGAAAAGAAAAGAAAAAAAAGAAATAAAGCACTATTCCTGCCAGCCCTGAATTTATTGCATTGTTGCTATTGATTATAGAAAAACTATTGCTTATATCGCTAGTGGGAAGCAGCCGCATAGCACAGGGAGATCAGCTCTGTGTTTTGTGACCGCCTAGAGGGGTGGGATAGGGATGGTGGGAGGGAGGGAGATGCAAGAGGGAAGAGATATGGGGACATATGTATATGTATAACTGATTCACTTTGTTATAAAGCAGAAACTGACATACCATTGTAAAGCAATTATACTCTAATAAAGATGTTTAAAAAAAAACTATTGCTGTTTAGAGGCTAGAAATAATAATTATGCTAATGATCTTTAATTATAATAATCATAATGCAGTCTCTCATTTGTTTCCAGTTAGTTTTCAGTGAGAGCTGTTCCACATGTAGATATATTTTTGATGTACTCATGGGGGGAGGTGAGCTCCATGTCTTCTTACTCTGTCATCTTGTACAGGAGCCCTGTTTTCACAATTGTTTGTTCCTTGGCTGCACTAGTGAAGCTTCTGCAAGAGTCCAGGATGGTTTTTTCTGCCTTTTTCAGCAGGGAGGGTGGTCAGTGGGCCTGGGTACCCATGCTTAGAGAAATGGGGGGGGCATCACTTGACCTTGAATGTGCGTCTCAGACAGGTATAGCAATTTAGAGTTTACAAAAACATAATCTCAGTTATCCTCATAACCCTATGTAAATTGCTATTTCTTTCATTTTAGTGGTGAGGAAACAGATTCAGATTGTCTCAGTGGCAGAATCTTTGAGTGACAAACAGAAACAGACTAATCATTTCTTATTTGTACAGTAACTTCAACATGAGGGAAATTGTTTAAAAATGAGAATCCTTGTAGTAAATTAAACAAGGACAATCTTACAGTAACTTAACATTGAAAGATTGTAATGTACAAGAAGGTTGAATGTCAGCAAATATACAATATTAAAGTGATAGAGTGGTCAACCAAAAGAGGAAAATCTCACTTTATTTTTTTTAACAATTTTATTGTAGTGATGGCATACAATAAATTGTGCCTATTTTAAAGTGATGACAGATGTTAACTAGACTTATTATGGTGCTCATTTCACAATGTATACAAATATGGAACCATTGTGTTATACATGTGAAATTAATATTTTGTTATATGTCAGTTATACTTCAATTTAAAAAAATATGTGTATGATTTGATAAGTTTTGACATATATATATGTGTGTATATATATATATATATATATATGCCCATGAAACCATCACCACAATCAAAATAATAAACATACCCATCATCCCCAAAAGTTTCCTCCTGCCCCTGTGTAGTCTTTTCCTTCTGCCCCTTCCCTCCCCATCCCCCTTTTCCCAGGCAACAACGGATCTGTGTTCTGTCACTATAGATTAGTTTGCCTTTTCTATAATTTCATATAAACACAACCAAAAACTGTGTATTTTTCCCCCTCTGGCTCATTTTACTCATGATATTGAGAGTTATCCCTGTTACAGCATATATCAGTGGTTTATTCCTTTTAATTGCTGAGAAGTAATTTCATAGGATCGGTATAACACAGTTTGTTTATCCATTCACCAGTTGATGAACTTTTGCATTGTTTCCAGATTTCACATGATACAAAAAAGCTGTTGTGAATATTTTTGTCCAATTCCTTGTGTGGACATATGCTTTGATTTCTCTTGGGTAAATATCTAGGGACAGAATGGCTGGATTAACTTTTTAGACACTACCAAACTGTTTCCCAAAGGGCTTGTACCATTTTACGTTTCCACCTGCATTACATGAGAGTAATAATTCCTCTGTATTCTCACCAACACTTGGTATGGTCAGACTTTTTAATTTTAGCCATTGTAATAGATATATAATAGTATCTCATTGTGATTTCAATTTGTGTTTCTCTGAGAACTAATGATATGAGAATCTTTTCTTCTACTTATTTGCCATCTGTATATCTTATTGGGTAAAGTGTGTGTTTAAAACTTTTGTCTATTTTTATTGTTTTTTGTTGTTTTCTTATTATTGATATATCAATTCTTTACATATTCTGGATACAAGTTTTTTTTTTAATCAGGTATATAATTTGAAAATATTTTCTCCCAGTCCCTGCTTGGTTTTTTATTTTATTAACAAGATCTCTCAAAGAGCAGAAGTTTTAAACTTTGATGTAGTCCAATTTATCAATTTTTTTTTTCTTTATGGATTGTGCTTTTGGTGTCATAGCCAAGAAACATTTGCCTAATCCAAGGTCACAAAGGTTTTCCCCTATGTTCTTTTCTGGCTCTTTTATAGTTTTAGATTTTGCACTTATATCTATAATCCACTTTGAGTTAATTTTGGTATATTGTGCAGAAATTCTCACTTTAACATCAGATAAATTTTCTGATTTAACTGTGGCGTGGCCTGTCAAGAAGAGTAGTGGGAATTGCTCTGTTGGAGTCATTTTCAATACAATTAGAAAAAAAAATTAAGGGATTGACTAAGTAAACAGCCCTGCATGTGCAAAAGATGATACCACCTGGGTGTGCTTTCTATCATGCCGTTTGCCTATTTTCTGATTCTTTGTCTGCTTTTCTGAAAGAATTTTGATCATATCAAGGAAGCTAAAATCCCTTAAATTCACAAGTTGATGAATTTCACATAATTTAAGGTTACTGGATAATATTTTCATGCAATTTCCAACTGGTACTCATTTTATCCCCTTGAAAATACGAGAAGCACAGGTTTCTCCCCAATCCACTAAAAGTTCATATATCTCCTCTGAGTAGCTTATTCCTTCTATTTGACACTCTAATTGATGTCTGGGGTGATATTTTAGAGTTTTCTTTGAATTCATTTACTCAATTTTTCAGCAAGAAGATTCTCCTGAGTACTAGCCTTTATACTGGGTTTTAGCTGGAAGATAGTATCTTTTGAAAAAAACGATAACTTACTGTCATATCCATTGTTCCCCATAGATTTCTTCTTTGTAGTTTAATCTTTATAATTAAACATTTAACTAGGTGAAAGATAGGCTACCAGAGTTCTTTTTAGAATAATGACTAATGTCGTCTTATTCAAAATTGGGGTCATGACCCCTAGGAAGTCTTAGAGAGGTTTATGGGAAATATGGAAATTTCCAAAATTATCTCAGAATCCTGAGTTTTGTAGGGCATTTAGCTAGCTTTCATGTAACCACCAGGGTTATGTGTACTTAAGAAAAAATGGCCTCTTCCATCTCTAGAGTCTCTCCCTGCCTTTTGTCATTCTCTGCCTTGAACACACCTTAAGATGCAGATACAGGTCTTAGAATTGAGACAATCAGTCTTATCTAGACTAATATTTATACCTGCAAAATAAATTGTTTGATTTTTGTGCAAGAAAGATGCCATGAAATGAAACATGGATTAGAGGAAACTATAGAGGAGGAAAACTTTAAATTCTTATGTATAAAAATGATCTATGTACATCCAGGATTAGCAACCTAGCATCAAGCAATTATTTGCTCAGTCAAATTAATTTGCCAAATGAAACTTTATTTAATTTTGGTAGAGGTTTCGCTGATAAGCACAGTGGTCCCCTGTCCATTATATTCCTGCTCTTCCCTCACTCAAAGGAAAATATAAAGGCAAAAAGTACATAGCTGCTATTTCTTTACAACTTCTTCAGGGCGGCCAGTAGATACTTTTGGCAAAGGCTGCCAGAAGCTACCCAGTATCTATCCTCCCTTTCTTTCTTAGTAACAGAAACTCAAGTTTTTCAGGAGGACAATGTATCCAGCCAGAAAATTACATTTTCCAACCTCTTTCTGGCTGAGGTACACCTATGTGATTAACTTCTGGTCAATGAGGCATAAGCATAATTGTTTTGTAGGATTTCTGAGCGAGGAGCTTAGAAATTATTTGCCTCTCCTTTATTTTTTTGCGAGAGAGCAATAAACTAATTTGATAAATTGCTACTGTTTGGGGTTTTCTGTTATGTGCCCCTGAACCTAATGCTAACTGATACAATATGCAGTAATGATTACAAGCAAATTCTAAAGGCGGTTGTAAAGGAGCAAAATCAGTATCTCAGCATGTCCTGGGGTATCCCTGAACACCCTCCTCAATCTAAAGCTTTTGTCTAAACCTAATTTGAACCTTTCAGTCTGTTTCTAGAGTCAACCAGGAGGAAGTATTGTTCTAAGTAGTGTCTTATTACAGAAACCAAGTTTATCACATTTTCCTTTATAAAATTAGTGCATGCTCATTATAGAAAATGTAAGAAACTCAGAAATATAGTAAGAAATGGAAATGGAGAAAATAATCCATATTCTAACTATCTAAAAATAACTACAGTTAATATTTTGATATACTTACCTAGGGTTTTTTTCTCTGCTGAGTTTCTATAAGTATGTTGCATATATGATTTCATATTCTGCCTTTTTCCTCTTAAAGGATGCTAAAAACATTTTGATAGTCACATATTTTATTGAGTGGGCATAACATTTTCTACCTAATCATTCACATGCTGTTGGAAATTTTGGGTTTTAACTGATGATATGATGCAGCAATAAGAAGGACTGTGTATAACCCTATTGAAACTGTGCACCCACAGCTTGGTTCCATACCTGTGTACATTTAGAAAGTACAATCCTAATGGGGAAAAAATAATTGGAAAGATATTCCACTCTTGATCATGTCTCTTAAAGCCGTGCTTCTCAAGCTTACACACTCATAGGCTCATTAAGATGCTGGTTGCTCCCCCTACCCGCAAGATTCCGATTCAGTAGATGTGGGTTGGGACCTGAGAATTTGCACTTCTAACACATGCCCAGTTGATGACGATGCTTTTAGAGTCATAGTCTTGAAAGGCATTAGAAAGGATTGTTTCATGTCCACCCTTATATTTTCATAGCCCTCTTCTCCCCAATTCTCAATCCCTAAATTTGCCAGTCTTTCTTTGCTAGTAACTTCCCCAAAACTTCTAGGTTCCCCAAACTTTCCTTTATCTGTAAGTCATATGGCTTTTACTCTCTGACAGTCTATCTCTTCTTCTCCACTTTCCTGCCAACTTCCAGTTCCTGGCTTCTCTTACTTTCTCAGATTTTGTATAACATTAGCAGAGTCTGGCCAAGATAGACCCATCTCAGAGGTTGGGGCAGGGACTGAACTGAAAATGATAAAAGTGTCTTTATACAGGGGGAAATCTAAGAACCCTCCAATATTAAGAAAATTAATTCCATCACGAGCAATAAAGATTATTTTATTAGAATAAATTCCCAGGAGCAGAACTCCTGGGTCAAGAGGTGAGAGCTGCTTAAATCTTGATCTAGATCAAGAGGTCAAGAGTACAGATGCTAAAGTCTGACACACATGAGTTTAAATCCCACTTCTGCTGGTTGTGCGATTTGGGGAAGATCAATTAACCCTACCAAGTCTCAGTTTCCTCATGTGTAAAGTATAAAAATTATAGCATTTACTAATAGGGTGGTTTTGAGGATTATATGTGACAGTGAAAGTAATGCTTAGCAAATTCCCTGGAATTTAGTAAGAGCTCTATTGATGTTATGATTGCTCTTGCTGTTGTTATTATTGTTGCTAAATTACTTCTGGAGGGTTTTCCAGATCCATACTCCTATGAATAATGTAGCAGAGTAGTAACTTGGTAGTTATTAGGGTCTAACTACACCAAACAGTCTTCGTGGCTATGTTGGGGATGAAAAGAAGGAGTTCTTCCTAATTAATTTAAAAAGTCTGCTTACTAGAATTTGAAGGAAACAGTGGAACTAATGATTCACAATATAAGAAACTTACTGAAATTAATTCATGTTCATACAACATGAAGCTGAATTGGATGGATAATTTCCTACCCACTATAATATCTTTTAAATAATTTTTTACCATTCTTCTGGTCAGAAAGTTCCTCATAGTTTTTAGCCGTAGTTAAGACCCGAGTATAAATGGACCCTTTGTGGTTACAAGAATGTGAAGCATAGCATGGCATGCTTTCTGTTTTTCTCAACCAAATATCTCTGATTTTTGATTCTATTATTCTTTCCTTATAGCTTTGTTTTTCAACTCTTCACTCGTTGTTGATTAAAATTATCAAACTGGGAGTTTTAGTTTCAAATTTTCTGTTGCTCTTATGTGATGCTCAGAAAGTAAGTCAAATTCCTAGTGCCTCAGTTTACATTTGTCAAATACGCACATAATAGGAACTACTTTACGGTTGTAATACACTTGAATCTTTCGATCCATAAAAATAAATTTGCAAAGTCTTGGTGCGATGCGCCATAAACTGCAAAACATATTCGATCTTCTACTTATTATCGGTGAAATCAGAAAAGCTTCAAAATCACAGTCATTTGTTTCAGGAATGGCAAGTACGGCTTCTATTGTGTACATTAAAGTCTATTATTCAAGAGAAACATAAAGTAAATCTTGTGTGAGCTGAGTCGATTTTTGTCTTACCACGCAAAAAAGGCAGCAGATAAAGAAGATGACCTTTGTTAAAAGGAAAAAAATCTTCACTACCTGGTGTTCACTGCCAGTGGGTGTTCTGGTGTTGGCTCTTAAAAGAAGCAGGAATCCTATTGTCATTCCTTCTAGCTTTAATGATAAAATTTACTTTCAAGTTTGTGTTTAGTCTCAGGCTATAAAAGTTCAGTACCTCCCCAGCACTTGATTCTGGGTCATTTCTTGGGGACCCTCACCATACTCTGAGACAAAATAAGCAGCTCCAGATAAAAAAGCTCCAAGTTTCAGCACTGAGTGCTGAAACTGGTATAAGAGCAAGGCTGTTAACAGCAGTCAAATTGATTTTGAACTTCAGGAGATTTGCCTTCTCCCTGACTCTCAAGGCTTGGCTCTGACTTAGATTAAATCTCTTTCTATTTAAATAGACAAGAGCTGTACTGGAGGAGAGGAGGAGAAAGAGAAATAAATTATAAATTATGAAAGCACAAATATATATGCAAAAGCAATCAGGGGCTTTGACAGAAGAGTACAATTTATAACCCACCCCTAGATATTCAGTCTATATTATTGTTAAGAATTTTAGCAAGTGATTAGAGTTGGGTTGACCCAGCTTATTAGTAGTTGAAGGCAAATGAAGACCTTTAGTTTGAAAAAACATTCATGCTTCTAGATGACTATATTTCAAGAAGGAGAATGGTTGTGAAGTTTGCAAATTTTTGCTCACTAAGGACATAAATGTTCTGAGACCCTGAGAATATATAACTAAAACATCTTTCATAAAACTGTTAGGATATCAATCATGGCTTCTCGTCAGGAAAACATTGTTGAACCCTACTTGGTATATACTGCATCCTCTCTCTCAGGCCCTTTTTATCCTTTGGCAAATTGTGGGATTAACATAGTAACAACTGACTCAACCATCCTGTGAGGTTCCAATGTGCATTGGTTCATTTATTCTTTCATTCATTCTTTTGTGATTTCATTAATACAATACTAAGGGCTGGAGGTACACATATAAAACAAAATTCCTGTCCCCAAGGGGTTTTCAGCCTGTTAAATGCCAGGCCACGTCTTCTAACTCATTTACTTCGGTGGTCCCCAAAACGGTCAGCGATGCTTCTGACTCTCCAAGCATGCATTTCCGGGATTAACACTGTCTGGTTCCTATTGCATAGGGACAGCTTTTGCCTAGGAGTTCACTCATCCCACTTTAAAGGCAGTCTAGCTGAGAGGAAAGAGGCCCTTCTCTATTCCTCCATCTCCACTCTTACCGCTAATGCTATTACCTTTGACAGGTAACATTTGGATCCTTGGGCTGGTTGTCATAAGAATTTAGAAAACGAAGGATGGCCTCTCTTTAGGAAATGACTGGAAATCTCTGCTTTAGATACTACCTTGTCTTTTGCCTTCTCACTTTTTTTTTTTTTTTTTTTTAGCTTTGGCAAATGAATAAGAGAGGTTACAACCATTAAATCTCAAACAATAGAGACAATTTAAAGTTATCAGGTGAAGACAAATAAAAGGAGCTCATTAGAATCCTAACAATCATAATTTGTATAAGAACTGAAAAACACTTTTTGAGTCAAGCAACAGAGTAATTTTTAAGTGTACAGATAATGATAATTGGATATTAATGACATAATACAACATCTTGTCTGAAACTAGAAAATGACATTAAGCATTGTTTCCATTGTCATTTCAAGATTTGGTGCTGGTAACAATGTGAGATTTTAAATGCCTTAGGAGTTGTACGACAAAACCACAATTTGGAAAGCTTTTTGGTATTTAATTAAACATCAGTGTGAGCATAACTTTCCTAGTACAGGTTGGCACGTATCAATTGGTAAAACATGACAGTGATAAGACTATTAATCAGATTTTAGATTTTGGCAACAGAATGTATTGTTTTAAATTTAAGTAAGTACAGTGGTCCCCACTTATCCACAGGGGATACATTCCAAGACCCCCAGTGGATGCCTGAAACAACCGACAGTACTGAACCCTCTATATACTATAATTTTTTTCCTGTACATACATACCTATGATAAAGGTTAATTTATAAGATAGGCACAGGAAGAGATTAGCAACAATAATGAATAATAAAATTGAACAATTATAATAATATACTGTAATAAAAGTTACGTGGTCTCTCAAAAATCTCATTGTACAAATTTAATGCTTTTTCCATCTTAACTAAGTGCTTATCATGCACTGTACCTTAAAATTTCCATTTTGAGGTTCGACAGCAAGACTAGCATGACTTTCTTTTTCTTTCTTCACAGTTTTACAGAAAGAAGATTCATTCTTACCTCAGATCTTAGCAGCCTCAGCATACGATATTTTTTCTTTCCTTATTAAGTGAAGAACTTTCACCTTTTCACTTAAAGGAAGTATGTTAGGGAATTCCCTGGCTGTCCAGTGGTTAAGACTCCATGCTCTCACTGCGGAGGGCCCGGGTTCAATCCCTGGTTGGGGAACTAAGATCCCACAAGCCGTGCAGTGCGACCAAAAAAAAAAGTAGGTTATGGGCTCCTCTTTGTCATATTTGAATTGCCAGCATGACAACTCTTGCACTTTGGGGCCTTTATTAAGTAAAATAAGGGTTACTTGATCACAAGCACTGAGACACCACAATCTGACAACCAAGTTGGCTACCAAGTGACTAAAGAGTGGGATATGCTGGGCAAAGGGGTGATTCACACCCCTGGGACAGAGCAGAATTTCATCACACTTTCCATTTAATATTTTCAGACTGCAGTTGAACATGGGTAACTGAAACGTCAGAAGGCAAAACTGCAGATAAGGGAGGACTACTGTAATGTACATACATACATACAAGTAAAGATTGTTTTTCTCATAAATGAGATTTTATCATTCTACAATTTGATTTTCACTTACTAATGTGTCTAGGAGATAGCTAAATGTCAGAACATGTACAATCTTCATTCGTACTAACCGATGCTTTGTATTCCGTACCACAGATATACCATAATCTACTTAATCATTCTTCTTAATATGAATACTTGTGTGGTTTTCACTATTATAAGCTATGCCGAAATGAACACCTTTGCACGTTCATATCTGAGTACATATATATGTATTTTTGTAAGATAAATTTTAAAGTGGAATACTTGGGTTAAAAAATACAACCAAAAATCTACACAAAATATTATGCCAGTTTACCTACAATGGCTGTATGTTTATATCCACTTCTATCTTTATCAATGCTAGATATTATAATTTTCTAAATTTTTGACACTGGAGATTTTATATATGTATAATTATTTCACTTGAATTTTCACAATTACTAATTAAGATTTACTTTTGTATTTTAGAAATGCGTGTTTTTGTCATTATACACATATATTCAATGTATGTTGTGACTTGCTTACATGTGTTCTTTTCTCATTTTTCTACTGGACTGTCCTTTTGTTATTGAGTGGGGATTTTTAACCCTTTGTGGATTATATAGGACTATCATGTTTTCCTACTCTTGTCTGTTGTCTATTTTCTTAAAGTATGGGGTTGGGGCATACAAAAGTTTAACATTTTTATGTAACCAAACCTGTGATTATTTTTATGGCCTCTGGATTTATGTCTTGCCTTAGAAAGCCTTTATTACCATAAGATTATAAAAATTTTCTCCTGCACATACTTCTAATATTTTCATTGTTTAACATTTTACATTTTTTGCTTAATCCACTTGTAATTTATTTTCATGTATTTTGTTCTGTAGGAATCTTATATTAAATCTAAATTTAATTTTTATAAGAATTTCCAGTTTCCAAACACTATTTATTAATTATTGCATAATTTCTCCTGATTTTAGGAGAAAATATTCCTGTATGTCTATATTATGACATTCCTAAATGTCTATATATGTGTATCTCTTTCTGACTTCTCTATTCCATCAAATAGATAAGTGTTTATCTCTTTGTCCAAGCTACTACTTAAATTTCTATATTTTAAAGTTTTGAAGTGGGAAAATTCCCAGTATTGATTTTTTCTCCTTCTCTGAAAAGTTTCTTGTTTATTCTTATACATTGTATCTTTGTGAATTTTAGAATCAGTTTGTTAAGTACTGTAACCAATTCTGTTATAATTTCTGCATCCTTTATTAATCAATGTTTATAATGATCACAGAAATTTTTATCTTTTCTTATTCAACATGAAAAATGTCCTTTGAAAATCATTCATACCTTAAAATAACTTAAAATGTATTTGGGGAAAATAAGAATTTCTACAAACTCCTTATGAACAGCCTCCTAATAAGGTCAAGAAAAACATGTATTACTCACATTAAGATCACTTAAAATACTAGGAACATTTTCAACGGTAAGCAGAAGTGATTTTTGAAAGCAAAGTAAAACCATCTTCAAATAGTTCCTCCACTTGGGGAATTTTATAAATCCTGAGAAATGACATCATCAGTATGGCTTCTCAAATATTATGCTGTGTCAGGTCAGTGGGAACATCTAAGTGAATTAATCATTTAATAATAAATAAGTTGTGTGTTTGATCAATGATATTTTTCTTAAAGCTGTTGAATAGGAGACCATATACTCCCGCATGAAGCCATGAAACAACTATGGCCTTAAGGTTTCAACATTCTGACAAAGTTTGGCACATAAAAATGTTCCTTATAAGTATACTGTCTTTTATTTTATTTTTATTTATTTATTTATTTATTTTTAACGTCTTTATTGGGGTATAATTGCTTTACAACGGTGTGTTAGTTTCTGCTTTATAACAAAGTGAATCAGTTATACATATACATATGTTCCCATATGTCTTCCCTCTTGCGTCTCCCTCCCTCCCACCCTCCCTATCCCACCCCTCCAGGCTGTCACAAAGCACCGAGCCAATATCCCTGTGCCATGCAGCTGCTTCCCACTAGCTATCTACCTTACTACATTTGTTAGTGTGTATATGTCCATGACTCTCTCGCGCCCTGTCAGAGCTCACCCTTCCCCCTCCCCATAACCTCAATCCGTTCTCTAGTAGGTCTGCGTCTTTATTCCTGCCTTACCCCTAGGTTCTTCATGACATTTTTTTCCCTTAAATTCCATATATATGTGTTAACATACGGTATTTGTATTTTTCTTTCTGACTTACTTCACTCTGTATGACAGACTCTAGGTCTATCCACCTCATTACAAATAGCTCAATTTCGTTTCTTTTTATGGCTGAGTAATATTCCATTGTATATATGTGCCACATCTTCTTTATCCATTCATCCGATGATGGGCATTTAGGTTGTTTCCATCTCCGGGCTATTGTAAATAGAGCTGCAATGAACATTTTGGTACATGACTCTTTTTGAATTTTGGTTTTCTCAGGGTATATGCCCAGTAGTGGGATTGCTGGGTCATATGGTAGTTCTATTTGTAGTTTTTTAAGGAACCGCCATACTGTAGCTACCTCCATAGTAGCTGTACCAATTCACATTCCCACCAGCAGTGCAAGAGTGTTCTCGTTTCTCCACACCCTCTCCAGCATTTATTGTTTCTAGATTTTTTGATGATGGCCATTCTGACTGGTGTGAGATGATATCTCATTGTAGTTTTGATTTGCATTTCTCTAATGATTAATGATGTTGAGCATTCTTTCATGTGTTTGTTGGCAGTCTGTATATCTTCTTTGGAGAAATGTCTATTTAGGTCTTCTGCCCATTTTTGGATTGGGTTGTTTGTTTTTTTGTTATTGAGCTGCATGAGCTGCTTGTATATTTTGGAGATTAATCCTTTGTCGGTTGCTTCATTTGCAAATATTTTCTTCCATTCTGAGGGTTGTCTTTTGGTCTTGTTTATGGTTTCCTTTGCTGTGCAAAAGCTTTGAAGTTTCATTAGGTCCCATTTGTTTATTTTCGTTTTTATTTCCATTACTCTAGGAGGTGGGTCAAAAAGGATCTTGCTGTGATGTATGTCATAGAGTGTTCTGCCTATGTTTTCCTCTAAGAGTTTGATAGTTTATGGCCTTACATTTAGGTCTTTAATCCATTTTGAGCTTATTTTTGTGTATGGTGTTAGGGAGTGATCTAATCTCATACTTTTACATGTACCTGTCCAGTTTTCCCAGCACCACTTATTGAAGAGGCTGTCCTTTCTCCACTGTACATTCCTGCCACTTTATCAAAGATAAAGTGTCCATATGTGCGTGGGTTTATCTCTGGGCTTTCTACCCTGTTCCATTGATCTATCTTTCTGTTTTTGTGCCAGTACCATACTGTCTTGATTACTGTAGCTTTGTAGTATAGTCTGAAGTCAGGGAGCCTGATTCCTCCAGCTCCTTTTTTCGTTCTCAAGATTGCTTTGGCTATTCGGAGTCTTTTGTGTTTCCATACAAATTGTGAAATTTTTTGTTCTAGTTCTGTGAAAAATGCCATTGGTAGTTTGATCGCGATTGCATTGAATTTGTAGATTGCTTTGGGTAGTAGAGTCATTTTCACAATGTTGATTCTTCCAATCCAAGAACATGGTATATCTCTCCATCTATTTGTATCATCTTTAATTTCTTTCATCAGTGTCTTATAATTTTCTGCATACAGGTCTTTTGTCTCCTTAGGTAGGTTTATTCCTAGATATTTTATTCTTTTCGTTGCAGTGGTAAATGAGAGTGTTTTCTTGATTTCACTTTCAGATTGTTCGTCATTAGTATATAGGAATGCCAGAGATTTCTGTGCATTAATTTTGTGTCCTGCCACTTTACCAAATTCATTGATTAGCTCTAGTAGTTTTCTGGTAGCATCTTTAGGATTCTCTATGTATAGGATCATGTCATCTGCAAACAGTGACAGCTTTACTTCTTCTTTTCCGATTTGGATTCCTTTTATTTCTTTTTCTTCTCTGATTGCTGTGGCTAAAACTTCCAAAACTATGTTGAATAAGAGTGGTGAGAGTGGGCAATCTTGTCTTGTTCCTGATCAGTATACTGTCTTTTAAACGGTAATGGAGAGGGAGAAAATTACAAGATGACTTGTTCCATCATATCATACATTTTAAATTGTACATCATGGATTCAGATCATAATTACATTTTTTCTGGTCCCCAAGTGCCCCTACATAGCCTAATATGTACATGCTATATCATCCTAGCCAACCACGTACATACATATATTTTTACAAATAGACAAAGATTTACGTATAGAAAAACATATATACATATATCAACATACAAATATATATGCTTCACCACATGCACGTGCGTGCATTGGAAAGAGTAAAGCAAAAGGAACAAACAAAACAAACAAGCAAAAATAAAATAAAAAGATGACGATATGTATATTCAGAAAACACTGAGGAGAGAACCCTGGGTGCACAGTGAAAGAAAACATGGAAGAAAACAGACACACGGAAAAGGTAGGGAGTGGTGGCAAGAAAGCTGCATAGAAGTGGAATCATTTAACACAAAGTGCAGTTACATCAGTAAGTATTGCATCTGACCTAGATTGTTTGACCTTCTCACTTTCCAAAATTAAATGCAAATATAAGATTTTGTGAAGGCCATGCATTTTTCTAAAATTGCATCTGGAATGAGCTTACTAAGGTTATAAAAACTTCCTCATTTGACTAAGGATGAATTCACATGTTTGCTCTAAATAGGTATAATATACATACCAAATATGAAATGGAGTTGTCTTAGAACATTGTTCTACGTTTATGTACTAGCAGAAAAACAATATATTTCTTGGGAAGGGAGCATAATACACAGCATCTAATTTCAGCGAGTCATTTCTAAGTTTTCTTACTTCCAAATGATTTTTTTTTAATTAAGAAAAAAAGAAATGCTTTTATCAAAGTTGCCTACAGTGCAGAAAAGGGCACTTAGTTGGGAAATATTGATATTACTTGAATAATGGGCTTTTACACATTTAGCTCACTATTTATCTACATGATAGAACCTCATTTGGGATACCTGTGAGTAGAGTACTTTTCTGAGTTAATGCAGCCAGATTTATAGACAGTCCTTCGGGAGGATACTGCCTTTCTGGGATAACACACTGTGGGAAATGTGTCTCCCAATATATTCATCAAAGGTTAAGCATAACACAAATGAGACATCAACAGGGGCAGCCTTTGGCTAAACACCAACTTTTATCTTCTTAAAAATAATTCCTACAGTTTTATTTGCCTTAATTGCTATTTGTTTAACTACCAATGCTCAAAGGAATTAGGGAGAATCTTTAGAACCCAATTGTAAAAAAAAGCTTAAATGCAAACACTTACCGTGATATTCAAACCAAGTAGTATGAATAACTACAAGATTTTTCCCAGTTACTGTATAAAGTTTCGTATGTATGTGTTCTATATAATGTTAACATTTCTCCTATTAAGCTGGTTGTAAAGTGATGCTATATCTAGAAAAATAAATGCCATCTTAAAATGAAAAAGAAAATCTTATTGATACGGCAACTTGCATGAAAAGTTAACGAAGTGAGGAATGGTCATCATGAGGCCATTCATGATTCTTCTTGCCTTTTTTCCCAGCAAAAGAAAAGAGGACAAGGGTAACTTGTGAAGGTGACAAATTGAGTGAATTTATCTCAGTATTTCAAGAATTAATTACTGGGACTTCCCTGGTGGTCCAGTGGCTAAGACCCCACGCTCCCAGTGCAGAAGGCCCGGGTTCAGTCTCTCAGCGAACTAGATTCCACATGCTGCAACCAAGAGTTCGCATGCCGCAACTAAAAGATCCCGCGAGCCGCAACTAAGACCCAGCTCAGCCAATAAATAAATAGATAGATTGATAAATATTAAAGAATTAATTATTATGTAAACTACTTGTTGACTTCCCTCCCATCCCCACCCCTTGTTTATTATTTCTCAGAAATGTAGAGTCATGTAGGCATGCAATTTGCCAGTGCAGAGGGCGTACAGATTTACCACAGTTCTCCTGATTCTCCATCCAGGGGCTACAAGAATCTTCTCAGATCTTAAACAGGACGGCACGTCCTTGTGCACAGGCCCTATCGAGATTTTTTTTTTTTTTTTTTTAACATCTAACAGAAATACAGAAATGGGGCTTCCCTGATGGCGCAGTGGTTGAAAGTCCGCCTGCCGATGCAGGGCACACGGGTTCGTGCCCCGGTCCGGGAAGATCCCACATGCCACGGAGCGGCTGGGCCCGTGAGCCATGGCTGCTGAGCCTGCGCGTCTGGAGCCTGTGCTCCGCAACGGGAGAGGCCACAACAGTGAGAGGCCCGCGTACCGCAAAAAAAAAAAAAAAAAAAAAGAAAGAAATACAGAAGTGTGGCTCTAGTGGACAGGAAGAGATCTCCTATTCCCGCTGCCTCATATTATATGAGGGAAGGGCTTGTTTCTGGGTGACATGAAGCATTTGTCATCATTTTTCTGCCAGAAGAGTACAGAGTAAATCTAGAACCCACAAATTCATTGCTTCCAGGACACCTCTGTCTCTGACAACTTCATTTCCCAGAATGCAATGCCACTCTGCCCTCTGTCCCTTTCCTGGGATGAGCTGCAATACTGGTAGTTGTAGACTTCAAGCAAATGTGGGAAGAGGACTGCTGACGGGACAGAGAGTAGCCTCTTCATAAATCAGTTCCAGGACATAGCAGAGGGGTGGCTGCTTCATTTTCAAGTTCTGTTTTAGGGTGGGGTTGAGTGAGTAGAGGTCCGAGTGATGCTTCTTTCCACCTTCAGTTTTGGTTCAGCTGTTTCAGAGATCATCGTGATTAATGGCAATTTCATACAGAACCTCATTAGTCATTGGTTAATTCAACACATATTAATTGTTGACCTACTACGTTAGTCACCTAGCAGATGACTACTAGGTTAGTCATCTCTACCTGAAAATGAATATTCACGCTATGTACTATGGCAGATACCCAGTACAACTAAAATCCATGAATGGATAACAGCTCTCCATGTGTTGCTCAAAATACAGGCTCCTGATGACCTATCAAGTTAAGACAAACTCTGTGGAATGATGTTCAAAGCCATATTTAGTCCCAAACTACTTTCACAAAATCTTGCCCACATTTTTCTCTCCTTTTTGTCCCTCTGGAAACCAAATTAGGCTTGACTTTCTGAGCGGAATTCTTCCCATCATTCATTTGTTGGTTTTCCTCCTACCTATGCTCCCTTTGTTATTTTTGCATGTTGAAAATATGTATCATTTAAATTAATTCTCCTTTCTTAAAGCCTTTTCTGATACCCCCAGATTAAATGGGAACTCTCTCCTTTATACTCTTAAATACTTTGTACCTATTCCTGTAAAATTAACATTTTGATTTATTCTTAGCATTTGTATACTTGTAGTGATATCCTAAGCTCTATTAGAGTAGGAATTGTATTCTGCTTGCCTTTCCACTAACTAATTTATACAAAGTAAAATCTCAATATATATTAGAAGGGAAATGAACTAACTTTGACGTATTTCTCTGATTTGGCTTCTAGTGGTATGTAACTTTTTTTTGAGTTCCATGTGTTATTTCGAGAAAAAGTATTTCCATTGTACAAATCTAAAAATAAATATAGAATTTGATATTTTCCCTCCTTTCTCTCTTCCAGTGATAATATGTATTTGATGATGTTAATTCTTGTGAGGGTAAACCTTTGATGGCATCCTTGGAAGCCAGTTTCTGGAAAGATATTCCCAACATGCAATTGTCATCCTTTACTATTGGAAGTAGACTTGAGACTCAGGAGAGTGTTATCTCTATTTTTTAGAAAATGAAATACTGAAATAAAATATTTTAGTTAGACTCGTCTAGTGCAAAACAATCCTTCTTTCCCTACACCCATCATGTATAACATTTTTCTTATTTCTGATAAATTACGAAGTTTCTACCTTTGAATTTAAGAAATGTGTCCTAATACACATTATCTTTTCCTCCTGGGGCAGCAGGTTGAATTTGTCTAAATGTTCTAATAAAGAGTTCTGTGTATTTGGCCTTATCGGTGGCATAAGTAGAAAAACTACTACTTACAGACACCGCTATTGTTATCATCAAAAAAAAAGAAAGGAAAGAAAAAAACCTTTGTTTTAAAATTTGCTTGGACTGAGTGCATAGACTCCATTTCCTGAAGTGTAGAGTGATATAGGCCGCTACATAAATAATGAAAGTAACTGCAAAACCCATGTCCCGCTAATACTCCCTTGACATTAAACAAGGGCAGTTCTGTCTTTAAAATACTAAACCGTTTATTCTTATAACATTCAATCTCTTCTAGGAATATCAAGTGCTTTTGAACTTATAGATTGTTTCGGAGTATTCACAGTAAGTGACCTGTTTCTCCTGGAGTTTCTTTGAATTGAGAAGCCCCCCAGGGATGCCAGAAGAGAAGAGAAAGGAAACAAACCTGACTCACCATAGTCTAGTTAGTTTACAGTTGAAAGTGAGTAATGGAGCTGTGTGACCAGCAGCATGACCTTCAACTAGTAAGTGCTCCTCATGGACTTACAGTTAGGAGCCTTTTAATTCAGGCTCTAGTCTTGTCCAATATTAGGTTTAATTAATCCCTCTGCCTTTTTGCAGCCTAGCTTGGAACAATAATACTAACAACTTCCGGAGATGCTCTCTATCGATTTACTTAACCCATGATCTGCTAAATTTCAGCATTCAAATATATTACTGTTAACCGATGGATCTTGTTTTAAGGGTGGTGGTGATTACATATATATATATATGTCACAAATCTCTTACTATTGTCTGTATTATTTTATGAAATTTTTACTCTGACATAGCTTTACTCTTCATTTCAAGAGACAAAGTCCTGAAGAGTTTAGAATAATGTCATTTCCCCCTTGCTCACAATAAAACTAATATGAAAGAAGAAATACAATCTTGCCTTAGATACTTATTTTGGCTAAGGGCCAGTTAGAATAAGAATATTAAATCCCAGTCCCTCAGATGGCAAGAATTTCCTCTTCCCTCAGCTGCAGAGGCTGGTGCTCGGGAAGTGGTAGTATCATCATGTTTTAGAAGTATCCACTAATTTTACATAGAATTGCCTGTATAAAAGTAATACTACTGGAGACAGAAAAACAGCAATGTATGAATAGCGAAACTTTAGGAATAGTTATTCTCCGTTTTTTCCAGGTTGAGTATGTTTATGCTCTGTGTACCTCTAGGGAGATTAGTCTAGTAGTATTTGTTGAACACTTTCAAAGTGCTTGGAAATGACGGTCAAACAAGAACATGATCCCTGTGTTCAAGCGTCTCTATTAAAAAGAGACAAAGATCTTTTAAGCCTGCTCCAGGTACATTGGCTTAATGTAATAGTGTTCCTTGAAAGACATATGTAAATTTATAGTTTTGCAAATCGAATCACGTTTTCTTATATATTTAAATGTAATCTTCATACCTGCTTTACAGTAGGATTCTGTCTGTCCAAGGAGATTCCTTAAGATTTGAGATTTCAGTGATGAAAAATCATTTTAAGGGACACAGAACAACCACTTCTCCCACTTCTGAGAGGTGTGGTGAGCTTGAAGAGAAATCATACAATTTTCCTACTTTGCTTCAGAAAACAATCCTGAACTGAGTGAGCCACCCATCTCACATATCTCAGAGCCAGCGTTTGTGTTGGTGACACTAGGTATGTAGCGCCTCCAGGGTGAGCTGTGGATAAACGCCCCTGAAGATACTGCTGTACGTTGCCAAACCTCTAAGTCTCTATAAGGGGTGCTCCCACTCCTTCCAGTTTGGTCCCTCACTGAGGGACTATGGATGCTGAATGAAATCAAGGGGACAAAGCTGCACGGGATCCCCAAAGACTCTGCATTCATATATGAGACCTAAGGCAGAGCACCTCTGAAAGTATCTTCTGTTTGAGAGAACAACATTTTCCCTGAGTTGAAGAAGTAGGACACATTTAAAAATATTCCTTGAACTCCAGCCAAATTAACTAAAAGAACTTCATCCTATAAATTTTTAAAAACTGAGGTTTTACTGTACTTTCACTATTTTCACCTAACGGAATTGGCTATGGCCACTTCCCTGAGCTCTGTAAAAAGAAAGTAATAGTTAAAGAGCAAACACTTAAATGTAAAGAGAAGTTTGTAAAAGAGATGAACTTTTTGAAGGGGGTAATTTGATCACTTGAAGACACCATCTAGAGCAGACTTCAGGAATCTAGAGATGAAGATCGGTGACCTGAAAGTGGTATAATCAGAGAAAGAGACTGTTCCAAGCAGAAAATGAAGCAGGAGATAGAATTGGCAGAGTTAAAGGCTGTGATGAGAAGAGTAAAGATTCAAAATGGACTCAAAACCACACACAAAAGTTAACTCAAAGTGGATCGTAGACATACATGTAAAACCTAAAACTACAAACACAGGAGAAAGTTTTTGAGATCTTGAGTTAGCCAAAGATATCTTAGAACCAAAAATTACAAACCATAAAAGAGAATTTGATAAATTGGACTTAACTAAAATCTTTTGTTCTTTGAAAGTTGTGAAAGTTGAAGTTGTTAAGAACATGAAAAGTCAAGCTGCAGACTGGGAGAAAAAATTTTAAATCATCTATCAGATAAAGAGCTTAAATCTAGAATACACAAAGAATTCTTAATCTTAATAAGAAGGCGAACAACCCAATGTTTTTAAATGGGCAATAAAGTTGAATACATATTTCCTCCAAAGAAAGCATGCAGATGGAAAAGAATCACAAGAAAAGATGCTCAATATCATTACTCATTAGGGAAATAAAAGCCACAATAGGATACCACTACATACCAATTAAAATGGCTAAAGTGATAACAGTTGACCATGCCAAGTGTTGACAAGCATGCAGAGCAACTGGAAATCTCATACATAGTTGGTTGGAACGTAAAATGGTACAACCAATTTGAAACAGTGAGGCAGTTTTTAATAAAGGTAAGCATACACTTAATATACAATCCAGTAATCCCATACCTAAGTTTTTACTGAAGAGAATTGAAAGCATTTAACCACACAAAGACTTGTACATGAATGTGTATAGCAGTTGTATTTGAAATGACCAGAAACTGGAAACTATTGTATTCATCAACTGGTGAATAAACAAATTATGGTATACTTATAAAATAGGATATTACTCATTAACAAAAAGGAACAAACGACACATATATACAACATAGGTAAAAAAAACAGACATAAAACTACATGCCGTAAAGATACCATTTCTATGAAATTTCAAAGCGGGCAAAACTATAGTGAGAGAAAGAAAAGTGACTGCCAGGGGCCAGGCTAAAGAGAAGGGGACGTGAGGGGACTTTTTGGAGTAGTGAGAATGTTCTGTGTTTCAGTTATGGTGGTGTTTATACAACCGTATCTGTTGGGCAAAACTTACCAAAATATACACTTAAAATTCATTAACCTTACTGCATGAAAACTATACTTAAATAAATCTGATTTTTAAAACTGACTCAAAGTTACTGAACTTGAAAGCAAAACCAGTGAAGGAAGAAATTAAAGAGACCAGACACTGTCCTGCTTTAAGTTGAGGGAGGTAAACCTGTTAGAGCAGAAGCATCCTTGTCTCAATAACCAAACTGGTGATCTTGGACAAATCACATAACTTCTCTGACCCTCAGTTTTCCCAGACAAATTGCAGAGATTGAACAAAATGGCCTTTCTTTATAGCTCTGAAATTGACAAAAGGGTTGGGTATTCTTATGTCAAGGAGAGCCAATTCTGAGGAGCATTTAATCAAGAATTTTGATTCCTTTTTATCAGGCTGTGTTAATAAAATTGAAAAAAGGAAAACTCTGATTTATGTAGCTTGACAGTGTTTCAAAACAAATTGAAATGGAAAGGTTGAATAAGAAAACACAGGAAAGAAAGTGGCTCTGTAAATAATGTTTTCATATAAAAAAATTCCTCTGATGTACCTCTATTTGCACAGAATATTTTAACAGTGCTGAGGATTAGTCACTATCAACACAGACCAGTGGAGTTTAGGGTATCAAAAACACATGGGGTTATTAAGTGGTAGACTTGAAACTATCCGATGGTGCTTGTCATTAAGAAAAAAAGAAACAATAGATGAAGTGTTAAAATGGTGGAAATGTAACAGGGAAGCCTTGTATTTTAAGAGCCACAATACTGAAATAACTTCAGGAGATTGGCTTACACTCAAACAGGAAATTGACCAAATCAACATTTGGCTTGAGATAATGAAGTGATAAAAGGAGCAGTGGGGGGAGCACAACTGTGAGTGAGAAAGAGGCAGTGGAAGCTCTGTGTTAAGCTAGGAGGCTGTTTCTGAAAAGTGTTTTTAATTAAACCTCTCCACCCAGTGTTCATGAAACCTAAACACAATACTGAATTAGTGCCTTTGGGAACAGGTATAATATTAAAAAACAAAAACTAAAAAACCCAAATTGGACCAGCAAAAGCGCCTCCATCTTTTCAGACAAAAGTCTACACTGGTTTTGGTTTTGTTTTTATTTTTAATTGATGGTCCTATTTCAGGGAGTAACAAGGCAATTAAGAAAACAAACCTATTGTGAAAGCAGATGAAGAAGGGACCAGGTTGCACAAAAACACCCAAGAATGAATTTTGCTTTTCCCCAATCCCTATCTCTCCTAGTCTCTGACTCAGATTGGAGCTGAGTTCAGCTCCAGGACCTGGTAACTGGAACTTGACATTAGGAGCAAAGGCCTGGTAGCTGGACCCAGGACCAAACCAGTGAGCAGCTAGCCAATGAAGAACCCAACCAAAGCTGAAAGAGAAGATGAGTTAAACCAACTAGGCTTAGAGTTTAACACAGAATTAGTAAGTAAGTGCAACCGCCTAGAAATGAACTAATGAGGCTTTCAGAAGTTGAACTAACGTACCTAAAAATGTTCTTTCTCCTCTTTCTGTTTCTCTCTCTCTCTCTCTCTCTCTCCCCCCCCCCCATTCTCTGTTCCCACCCTGTCTTCCTGCAGTTATTTCTTTCCTTATCCAAATCTGAAACTGCATTAATAAAAATCAGAGTTGTCACAGGACTCTAAATGGCATAGGGTATTTTAGTTTGTACACTGGGGAGTCTTTGAGGTAATAAATAATAATAATGACTAACATTTATAGTATATTTTCTGCTTGCCAAGCACTGTCATAAGCACTTTACAAAACGAATCAAAGCAAAAAGCTTTATGAGATAGGTACCGTTATCATTCCCATTTTACAGTGACGCGGTTTGAATGACTTGCCAAAGGTTGCAGAGCTTGAGAGGAGAGTGACAGAGCAAGAATGAAAACCCAAGAAATCTGGTTCCAACTAGTATTAATAACCACAGGCCAATGGAGTAGCGTGGGAGGGACCCAGATCTAGAATGAAAATTGCCCTTAGGATGGAGCTGATCCCTGGAAGAACAGACCCAAATGCAGGTGCAGGAAGTTCAGTCCTGTGTGCAGAGCATGGTGTCCAGGGGGTGTGGCAGTATTTAACAGGTGGTGGTACAGTCCCACAGTCAAACTCAAAGAGGTTCAGCCTGGGGTTGGGGGATTCCAAAAGGTCAAACAAGAGCGTTGAGAGAGAAACAATTGTTAATATGGCCCCTGTTCTAGAACTAGAAATACTGGAAATGGCACCAAGATAGAATTCAAGCAAAGAAAACATGACAGATCTAGTTACCCTTACTAATGGGACTGAAGCCATCACCATGTTTGCACCAAGACTCAACCTCCCTTGGGCTGCTCTCAGCCAATGACTCAGTGTGGCAGCGCGTCCTGGGAGATGTGGGACTCCTTTGATGGGCTGCCTTGGTTTGAAAAAGCCTTGCCAAACTTTCCTTAGGTGGTATAATAAGCTTCCACATAACACCTTCTTCTCTTCACTCAGCATCAGTTGTCATCTGACAGCTCTCTCCCACTCCCTTTCTGCCTCATTTTTTTTCACAGATGTTTCCCCTAATAAAATCCTTGCACCTTTAATCCCATTTGGGCTTCTGCTTCTTATAAGACCCAGACTAACAAAAGCATCTTATGCTTGTATAGTGCTTTACAGTTTACAGAGCATTGTCACATATATTTGCCCATTTGATCTTCCCAGAGTTCTGTGAGGTAAGCGGGGTAGGTCCAGGTATACCCATTTTACAAGTTTGGAAATTGAAGCTCGGAGAAATCGAATGCTGTATCTATGGTGTGCAACCTGTAAGATGGCCCCTAACAATCCCTGCCTGCGGGTATTCACGGCCTTGTGTATTCCAGGAGGCAGGGAATACATCCCCTTGAGTGTGGGCTAGACTTAGTTAATGACTTCTAATGAATAGAATATGACGGAACTAATGGATCTTCACTTTGGAGATAAGATTATAGAAGTCTGCAGCTTCCATCTTTGTGCTCTCTCTTGCTTTCTATTGAATCATTTGCCCTAAGGGAAAAGAGCTGCCATGTTGTAAGGCAGCCCCGTAGAGAAATTCATATGGTAAAGGACCGAGGACTGCCAACAACCATGTGAGTGCATTTGACAATGGATCTTCCCCCTCAACCCCCAGTCAGGACTGCAGATGAGACCACAGCTCTGGCTGATAGCTTGACTGCAACCTTCTAAGAGACCCTGAGCCAGAGACACCCAGCTAAGCCACAGCTGGATTCTTGGTCTACAGAAACTGTGAAATAGTAAATGTTTATTATTTTAAACTGCTAAGTAAAGGGAGAGTTTTTAAGTAGCAATAGAAAATGAACACAGTATCCAACGATCAGAGAAAGTAAGTAGCCAAATTCAGAATTGAAACTTATCCCAAAACTTTGTCTAGCTGCATTTTATTCTTATCTCTACCCCAATTTTCAGTACAACCTGTCTCCTTTCTTTTTGTAAACAAAGTTGAATTACTACTTCTTTTATTTTTAAGGGTATGGTCGAAGAAACATTTTTGCTGTGGTAACAAACATCCCTAGATCTCAGTGGCCTTGAACACTGAACATTTATATTTGGTTCACGAGCCTGTCAGTTGGTTGTAGCTCAGCTGGATGCTTCTCAGGTCTGTTCAGTTCTGCTCTATATATCTTCACATCCCAGGCTGAAGGACCAAGGCTAAAGAAGCTGTCCTTAGCTGGAAATGCTGTTCTCATGGCAGAGGCAGGAAGACAAGAGGCCAGACTGAATCATTTAAATACATTTATAGTTTCTGCTCAGAAGTGGTATACGTTGTGTTCACTCACATTCCACTAGCCAAAGCAATCACTTAGCCAGCCCAACAATGTGATAGGATAGAATATGCTGCCTAAAGAGACATGGCGTTGGAGGACAGAGAGAATGAAAACTGCCCACCAAACTGAGAAGTGTCTTGACACTGAAAAAAGAGGCAGACGGCTCCATATAATCAATGTATCAGTGTATTATACAGTAAGTTAGTACAGGGTGGTACCAGCGTCAGGCAGACAATGCTTCCAGAAAATTCTCAGCTACACTCTGCACCGTTGACAGGCCATTGGGAGAATTTTACGGTTAACCTAGAGAAGGGGGGGTAGGTGCTTGGAAACAGGACATACATTCCTTAGTCAAGACTTATGAAAGGATAACTAGTCTCGTGGCCACTGGGAATAAGTCAGTGAAGGGTTTCATCGTTGTTTGGGGAGTAGCAGAACATAGAGGCTACCTGGTCCTAATGATTATCAAACAATATCTATTAACTACAAAGCCCTTGATGACAGAGAAGTGATTTACCGCACAGTACAGTCCTGGGTCTGGGTCTACTGTACAGTCCAGGGTCAGCGGAAGGACAGGAGAACGTGTAAGGGCCCAAAATGGATTCAGTTATGCTAACAGCCATACACATGGGAAGTTACATGGCAAAGGGTGTGGATTTATAATGCATGGGAGCTACAGTTAGGAAGAATAATATAATCTACCACATATGATTATGAATGGTTATGAATTTAGACCATATCAATGGTTGAAAAATTAATGCTTAGAAATTTTTAAAAATTAAAGTATTAATTGTAATAAATTGTCCCCCTTAAAGTACATCATAAAAACACCAACACTCATGGAAACCATTGAGCAGAAGGGTAGCAAATGCTAGACTATCATTTGGAAAAGCAATTGTCAGAGCAACCACATCCAAAATGAGTGACCTTGGTTTAGTCATTATATCTTTCCAGTCATAAATTTTCGAGATGAGAATTGTTCCTTTCAATACCATGCTCACTTAAGGTGTATTTTTCTACTTTGTTTTTTAAGTGGACATGAAAGCCCACAGGAAAACATGTGAGATCCCTTGCTTAATCCATGAAATGGTTAACACATCCTATCAACCCTGAGTTGGCCATTATTAGAATTTCTAAAAAGTTGTTACCACTATGCCTTGGAGAAAAAAAAGAAATAGAAAAGAGAAGATGCAAATTTTTTTTTTTTAACAACCAAACGTTCCGGTAATGATTTTCCACTCTTTGCCTATCTTGATGCTTTATATAGATTCTAGGTTAAAAATATCTGCTGTAATAAAGAAATAGGCAGCCAGCAAATTAGGAAGTAGGCAAAGCTAATTAAAAGAAGTCTAAAGACTATAGAAGGTACAGTCCTACTCGATTTTTTAAAGAAATGTCAATGTTTCAACCTTTTCTAGACAGTATTTTCACAGTTGATTTTTAGATTAACTTCACTGGCATCATCACACTTTTATACAAAAGTATCACAGCAGTGATGTATGTTGATGTCTGGCAGTCCAGCTTATCCTCTGGCTGGACGCTAAACACATCCCCTGTGTTTTCTGATGGACCTGTAACAAAAGTGCCCTAAGTACAGTAGCCACAGAGGAGAGAACTGAGGGGGTTGAGGAACCAATGGTACATATGGATACGCAACACAAAATCAGTCTGCTTCAAAGGGACAGCACCAGGAGAGAAGGCGTACATAGAGTAAGCTCTCTCTCCTTTCGCGTTAGCCTAACTAAAGCCAAGAGAGACCAATGCTTTCAGGTTTGTATAAGCTTAATTTCCAACTTCAAGCAAAGGTTGGACCATCACTTTTTTTTAACAGTAAGAGTAATAGGGAATTCAGTTCTATTAGCTATTTCTAGCCTCCAGTTCTTCCAGAGCTAGTTCATCTGGGTGGAAAAATACTTAGGTGTAATCTGCATGTTTATGACCAAGGTTATATAACTGCAGCGCTGTTTTTGAGTCTTTATACCAGAGTCCTAGAACAATACAATGAGAATATTATTCTCTGAAAGTTTGTTAATGTAGATGGGTCCCTCTTCTATCTCTTCTCTAGGTCCTTCCCCGAGTCACTGGGTCTCTAACTTTCCTTATGTTTTTACTTTCCCCTACTTATTTTTAGTTTCCCAATATATGTATTTTGTATGTTTCTCAAATTAACTAGGCATAAAACTGCAAGGCATTTCAAGCACTTTTTTTAATATAAATTTGTCATGCAGATACCTAAATTTTCTCTTTAAACATAATTTTTTGCCCTAACTTATTATGCACCCTATTTTTTTTATTGTTGTAGGGGGCTTGATCAGTAGATTTCAACTTAATAAAAGGACCTCCACTGTTTCCATAACACAACAGGATTGAACACTGGGATGTTGACTCTGATGATCTCCAACTGATGTCATTATGAGCAGCATTTAAACACTGAACTTTTTAATACGTGAGTCCCATGTTAACTCAGATTAAATATGTTCTATTAAGCATTTGATTCCATAAAGAGCTACATAGCTTGTTAATGCTTTGAAAGAATTAACACTATCTTTAAATGGGTAAGTCCATGCAGTGGTTTTGGAGTCTCTCTCTATATATATTTTTTGGAGTACACAAACTCTGGGTCTTAGTTTTCTTGTAAACCAAGATGACTGACAAACTTCAAGTTCTGTTAACTTATTTTATTTCTATATTTTCTGAAATCCATTGTATCATATTTAGCAAGTCACATTAAATTCAGTTACTCCTTCTTTGAGATTGGTCATAGGGAGAATTATAATAAGGCCTCAGATCTTAAAAGTGTGCATAAATTAAGTAAAGCTGTACACCTTTTTAAAAAGTTAGCCAAAATGTACTGAGAAATTGTATTCTATTATGTATGGTTATGACTTCATTAGGTAATATTTTGTTATGTTTGAAAATACAAAAATTACAATTTACCCACTTCTATTAAACACATTTAAAATATAAATAAACAGTGCCATACATAATTTTGTGAGTTCTAAGCCTCACATGTTAGTTTACTGTTCACATTTTTGTTCTCATTCTTTCAGCGTAGAAAATCTAAACTCCTATTACATGTTTGGATACTAGTATTACACGCATAGATTATTTTAAATATATGAACTTATTACTTAACCAAGAATATGAGTAATAAGAACCAGAGAGTCACCCAGGGAATGCCATTACTATCTGATATAACTCACAGCAAAATTTCATTCTAATTCTTCAGTGAGTCAGAACACTTGGTTCAAGCTCTTTCTGTCCTCTCTCTCGACAGTGCTTCCTATTCTTGGTCACATGCACAGCCATAAGCAGAAACACCAAAAACTCTGAGGAAAGGCATTGTTGAAAAGAGCTGGAAACCGAGCCTTTCTCCTAAGACGTCTAGCCACGAATTCAAAATTAGAGGGATTCAGAAATATTGAAATCCCTGGCTAGTCATTAGAACTATGTTTCCAAATATGTATTATGTGTCTATCCATCACTGACTGTAAGAAATATTGCTCAAATATTTATATGAAAGTAATAAAAATCAGTGACCATAAATATTATAATGTATTTTTATGTACAGTGCTACTAGCAGAACTTGAAATTTAGTTCCGTTTTTAGTCTAAGCTCTCTCCTCAATGACTAACTCCGGCAACTGAAGCCCGAATTAACTCATCATATTCATGGTTCCTGGCTGTGCAGCTTGGCAGCTCTGACAGAGGAGCCTCCTGGCATACAGTATAGACAGGACAAAACCGACATTCACATTCAACCTGACACTCAGGTTGCCTATTGTAAGAAGAGATATTGAGAATAGAGCCATATTTTAGGCCTAGGTAGTGATACTGAATGGATGCTACCCGTTATACAGAATTTTCTTTACCTGTAATATAATTTCATTTCACCAACAGTTGCTAAAAAGTGGATGACAACCCAAATGAGAACCACTGTCCAAAGGAGCCAATTTTACATGTGAATGACTGTTTTTATCGTGTGATTTCAAGTTGTAAGTGGCAGCCCTTGCTCCCAAAATTCAGTCTCCTCTGTTGTCTGAAATCTATCAGCAATAATTCGGTATCATCACCCTGATACCGAAACCAGACAAAAACACCACAGAAAAAGAAAGTTACAGGCCGATATCACAGATGAACACAGACACAGAAATCCTCAACAAAATACTAGCAATCCGAATCCAGGAATACATTAAGAGGATCATACACCATGATCAAGTGGGATTTATCCCAGGGATGCAAGGATTCTTCAATATCCACAAATCAATCAGTGTGATACACCACATGAACAAACTGAAGAATAAAAACCACATGATCATCTCAATAGATGCAGAAAAAGCAATAATTCCTTCCATTGGAGAACATAAATACTGCTCTGGATGGCTACATTTCATTGGAAATAATTTGGGGAGGGATGCCCAAATTAAATACCCCAAATTTTAGAGTGAATAAATTTGTTAGGCATTTTATTCATTCATTAATTTTATTCATTCATTAATTTTTCGTTCACTCATTCATCTAACTGATTCCTACAACTGATAGAGCACCTTCTATGGGCCAAGCGCTCTTCTAGGTGATGGAAATCTTGAGGGGAGCCCTTGAGAGGAGCACATCCCCATTTGGCAGCAGAACACTGAGCTGGTGAAGTTACCCAAAGTGGGGAAAGAGGCATGGAACAGGGAAAAGACATTCACCAAATCTACTCTTCTACTTCAGAGTTTTGCCTAAAGCTGGCACTGGCAGTGCCCACAGGTGTCCAACTTCAACCACAACTGGTGAAGCATGCAAAAAGCTGCCTTGAAAAAGGGAAGTTGACTTCGGAAGTGCAGGATTCCCTAGAGTCCAAGATTTCATTGGTGGAGAACAAGTTTTCCTTAGCATTTAAAAAATGTTATACTGTAAATCCTTCAGTGGCAGAATCCAATTAGTCTCCCAAAGAAGCTGCTCAACATATTAAGACGCATATGTTCAGCAAATCTAAAATGGAAAATTTCATCTTCCTGATCAAGCCAACTCCCCTATTTTTGTAAATAGGACCAGACACAAGACTTGAAACCACAAAATCACCTTGGACTACACGTTCCAATCCTCTTTCCCACCTCCCATGTTCCATTTTGGCCATGTTCTTTTCGTTCTCCTTCTACGATCCCTTCCCTCCCCGCTATGTTCTGCCTCAATCTGAGCTAATGTATCAACAACTTAAGTCATCTCCCTGCCTTCGGCATTTCTACCTCTACTATCCATCCTGAAAGCTGCCACTATAAAATCATTTTGATCATATTTTTCGTCCTTTTGCTGCAAGGTAAACACTCCTAAAATTTAGCTTCAGGCCCTTGTTGTACCTCAAATTGTGCTACAGCCGACCCTTAACCTTGCTGAGCTTCAGATAAAACCTGAACCCCTTAGCTTGGTATTAAATTTATCTACCCCCTATCCTTACCATCTTATGTATAACCACTATTTTAAGGCTTCTATTTCAGTCCGGATGGTTTACTCACCCCTCCTTAACCACTCTTCATTTTTCCAGTTTCATATATTTACTCATAATTGTTCCACACACACATGCACACACGTGCGTGCGCACACACACCCACACAACTACAGATTTAAGCTTTGTGCAGCACTCGACAGTTCTTGGAATGTCTCTGAGTCTGATTGTCAACTGTAAATGAAATTTTAAATATCTAACCTCTCAAACTTGTAGGCTCTTTCTGAGGACCAAAGAAACTAATATTTTATTGACTCCTTGTTATATGCCAAACACTTTGCTAGTTTCAATAAGGTATCGTGTTGCCTTATTAAAATCTTCCAGTGATTCTGTGATAGAGGTAGATCTTATTTTCATTTTACAGATAAGGAAACTGAGGCAATCGTTTGTATGTAGATACTTTGAAAACTGAGAAACAGCTAGAAAAATGTGTGTTTTTGTCTGTTTGTGACCTCCTATTAAATCTTCTGTTTTATGCAATCTTAACTTTTTCTCCAACTACATTTTAAGGTATAAATGATTTTATGTATTTCTTTAGAGTATATCCTCTCATGATAGTTACTAGAGTTAATAATTGCTTTGTAAATATTTTCAGGTTTATTTTGATATACAGCTTATGTGATAGTTGATTGATGATTTTTACTTTTCCATCAGAGGAGCTTAAAATTTTCTTTCCTCCATTTTTGCCTATTAGGAGGCAGCCACATACCTGACATTAAAGAGGCTATGGAGGGGTTACCAAGGAAAAGAGATAAGCCTCACTTATGTGGGCTGCCTCAGGGTGTTATACGTAGGTATAATTAAGATTTGTCCTATTTGAAAATATTTCAAAATATATTTAAATGAGCCAATCAAATCTGACCTAATGAAGGGGAAAATATTAAGAGTAATTGAACATTATCCACGGCATATTTTAAAGAGATCTATTAGTGATGAGGCAACTGAGGATAACTTCACTTCCCTAGTGCTACATACAATAGACAAGATAATGATAGAGGCTCATCAGACTCTACCTTTGAAACTTGCCTTTGATGATTTAAATAGAGGAAGTAAAACTAGTTAATGCTTGAGCAGGGATTTGTTTATTCTATTTATCTGAAACTAAAGCCAACTATCATAGTAAGTTGAATGACCTTAAATTTCTGTATTTGAGCAGAACTTAATGGACCATTTGCTGATAGATGAATTCAAGAAAATAAACCAGCTCCCAAATATGTGTGTGGGTATACTATATATACTATATACTTTGCTACTCAACTCTAAAAACAAATGATTCTTTTGTAGAAAAATTAAAGTGATAGATTCTAAACAACTTTCTATATAAATAAAGATCCTAGACTCAAAAGGTGGCTGATTCAACTTAATTTTTTAAATTGTACTTTAGGTATACCTAATGATTAAAACTTTTTGGTTAAAAAAGGTGAGTTTGATTTCTACTACTTTTTTCCCTGTTCTCCAATTAGAAAGAACATGTTTTCATGGTACTTTGCTCAGTGGACGTAAACATTTAAGGATGGCTCCCTCTAAGTCCATTTTTTTCGACATGAAACAGGATGCCTGGCATGAACTATATTTCCTTTATTGCACTCTGTTAAATTCCAAATACAGTTATACATCTTAATATAAGAAATATGTGTGACATGGCACATTTTCCAAGACAATATGTTTGAAATGAAGGATGAACTAGGGAAATTAATCCAGCAGTCTATTAGATGATGACGGTTTAAGGAAATGCAGTCTTATCTTTTCCACGCATCAAGGCCATCAGTTTTGCCTTTATCCACTAGAGGGGGTAATGTTCCTCCATCCTAAAAGGACATGGAATTATCCCAATGAGATTTAAATGCGCACAGTGACCTTATTTCTTTTGAAACCAGGTTAATTAAATAATATAATACAATGGATGCCAAAAATACCAATGAAAGTTGCTTCAAAAACATTTGCGGAAAAAAAAAAAACATTTGTGACCCCAAGATCAGAAATGGTTGTTTTTGTCCACCCTAAAACTTTGCAAAATCCGTGGTTGTAAAAAGGATGGGTTAAATGTGTTTTAGCTAAGAGAGGAAAATTTTACATAGAGTAATGTTTTCTATGACCATTCCCAAAAGTACTGTGTTCTTTTTCATGTGATTAATTTCTCCTTACTAGAGTTGGTAACTGGATTGTTGTCTGTTTGGTTCAGCAAGGAGGCAAATCACCTCCTTACATTTAAGGTTGCATTTAAGAAATAATTAAAGAATTAAATAGATTTATAGAAGTTTATAATAAACATCATAAATACATGAATTTGACATATTACATGGTTGAATAGTGATACAGGATTCAGAATACTTAAAGATCAATACATATATACAGAACTGGTTTTTCACATATAACTATGTAATTGTCGCTGTTTATCATGGTAAAATTTTCTTTTAATAAATTCCAAGTCAATAAGACAAGAATGTTTTTTTCTTTAAACCTACTGAAAAATAGTTCGAATTGGCAGAATAGCCAATCATATTTGGTTGTTAAAAGATAATCAAAGTAATTGGTTAGAAATAACCAGTTGCCACACTGATGAGATGTCATAATTATAATTAACTGTGCTATTAGGTCAGTTGTTTAGTTATTTCTGTGAATAAGAAAAAGCCTCATCAAAATGCGGAATAATTAGTTCAGTTGAAAAGAAGAGATATAATTTGTGAAAAGCAAGTATATTACATCAACCTTATTTTTCATAATCCTAATCATTTTCTAAAATAAAAAATATTTCTAGTTCCTGGAGATTATTTCCCTTGAATAATAGCTACAGCAGTGGTTTCAAGTGGTGGGTGAATACCATACTTATCATACAACTTTTAAAAATATTCATGCCAAGAGCCCCCCTGCAGGAATGCTGATTCAGTGGACCTGGGTTGGGATCTCAGCATGGGGACTTGTAAAAAGAAATCTCCGTATTCTAATCTGTAGCCCTGGCTGAGTGTCACTGCACTGCCCAATTGTACCTGACTAGGGTTTTCTCCTTGTTGTTTGACCCCTAGAAAGTATATATTAGAAAGTCTTTGGAGGCAAAAGAAGAAAATTACTGTGAATTATTATGACTTTTTACAGGAAAATCTCCTATTGTATGAATGAGAGTAAAGACCTCAAAATACCTATGTGTGATAGTGAATTCCACATTACAGTGCAAATAAACATGCTTTTGAAGTTCTGTATTGTTTCTTAGTAATTTGTGCTGCCTGGAGATTTTCCAAAGACAGCTAACAAAGGCTTGTAGAAAGGACTTACAGCATTATGGAAAAATTTTTGCTATAGACAAGAACAAATATTTACAAACAATAATTCCAAATAGACCCAAAACCCTATAAATAACTATTGTGTTCTTGTAAATATATTACCATAAAAATGCAGTTATTTTAAAAGTAAGCAATAGCTTTATCTACAATACACATTAAAACAAATTACAGTGAGGTCACATCTCAAATGGAGACTTTATAATAACTGAGAAGTTAAATTATATGCATCTAAAATGAATTCGGCCTGTTTTCACAATGAAATATGTGCCACCTATAATTTATTTTACTATAAATAAGATTTCCTATGTATGTTATAGATACTTATTATTAATTTACAGTGCATGATTTACTTTAATCAATATAAGAACAAATTTACTGTAAATTAGAGAAAGATGCTATTTTTTTTCTCCTAGAAAGTCTTTTTTTACACTTACTAAAAAGGCGCTGTGGCTACAAAGAGCAACAGGGCCAGTGGAAGGAATTAATATGTATCCAATTTGCAATGCAATAGCATATTCTGCATGTATTAAAGATGTTGGGAGCTATGGGTTCCCAGAAGAAAAAGTGTCCAACTCTGCCTCTAAGAAGTCCAGATGTGGTGAAGGTGGCAGTTGTGGAAAATCAATGAAGCGTCAGAAATAGTTTCAGGATTCATTCATTAAATTCATCAAAGTATATAGAGAACTTACTAGGCACGTGGGCAGCATTTTTTTTTTCAAAAAGCAGATAATCCTTAAGAGAGATGAAAACTAGCCAGAAGAACAATGCAGAGAATGATGAATGACAGTGGGGATGGAAAGTGCTATAGCGAGTTTAAAGAAGGAAAGATCTTAAGAGGTATGTGGCATTAACCAGGATTTGAAGTCCAGGTGAGATTGTTTCTGGAGAAAGGAATAGCATCAGAAGGCACAGGCAGGAAAACATGGCGACAAAATATCATATACTAACGCTCTAGAAAAATGGTATAGATGATCTTATTTGCAAAGCAGAAATAGAGACACAGAGGTAGAGAACAACCGTATGGATACCAAGGGGAAAGGGGGCGTGGTGGGAGGAATTGGGAGATTGGGATTGACACATAGACACTATAGATACTATGTTTAAAGTAGACAACTAATGAGAACATACTGTATAGCACAGGGAACTCTACTTAATGCACTGTGGTGACCTAAATGGGAAGGAAACCCAAAAAAGGGGGGATATATGTATATGTATAGCTGATTCATTTTGCTATACAGTAGAAACTAACACAATATTGTAAAGCAACTATACTCCAATAAAAATTAATTTAAAAAAAAAAACGTGGCGACAATCTGGGGATGCTTTTTTTCTCTAGTTTGCTTGGAGAGTGTATTTTGTCCCTTAAACCCAGATCACATCCTTCTTCACTCCAGGAATAACTTCTGAGCTGTTCCATTCAGATCAACTCCTGAGTTTCTACTAGATTTATCACTGGAACCACTTAAACAATTAATTATGTGCTACTTTGCATTGTTTTCTAATTGTTTATTATATTTTTTAACTTCTTAGCTCTCGACATTGTGAATTCTTTGAGGGCAGGGATTGCTTTTGTACACATGTGCTATCTTTCACATTGTTTGCTATCCTGTTTAGACACACAGTTCAAATTCAGCAAGTATTTGTTTATTGACCGATTATATGACTAAATGTAGTAGTGGTAGGCTTGCCAGGTAAAAATGTAGGAAAACCAGTTAAATTTGAATTTCAGATAAATAATAAAAATATTGGTTGGTCTTACTTGCACTAAAATATCATTCATTGTTTATTTGAAATTGAAAATCAAATTTAACCGTATGTGTATATGTATGTATACATATATACACTCACACAGATTTAGGAGGAAAAAAATATATATAAATATATTTTTTCTTCCTAAATCTGGCAGCCCTAGGTAGTGGTGTATTCTTTATGGCTTTGTCAAAGTTTCCAATGTACTGAATGTCAATTCCTGACCATTCGTCCAAGAATAAACTCACTTATTTTGTTGTTTGGAGGCTGCTTCTTCCCAGAATAAGTGAACTGCATAAAATAAGAAGAATAAACGAATAACAGACATTTTTCAACCAAAGACAAGTGGCTGAAGATGAAAGAGTGAACAAAACCCAGTGGCTGAATCAGAAGGGATGAACATGAGAGCCCAGAGTCTACCCAGAGGATAGGAGGTGATACAGGTGGGAGGAGAATGCTGTCTGAAGACCTAGATAGGGAGATGGGTTGGGAAATAAGTTAAAAACAGGAAGAGACAGGAGAGGCAAGTTTAAAAAAAAAAACAAACAGCAAAAGAATTTTAAAAATGAAAAGAGAGAAAATGGTGAGAATGAAAAGTTGATGAAACTAGAATAGAAAAAAAGCAGGAGATGAAGAAATAGAATGAGATTGAAGAAGTATGAGGAGTAACACACACACACACACACAGAGAGGAGGGAAAAAGCCTGATTGGGATGGTGTGACAGGAAAAAGTTCTAGGAAAGGAACATGGGCTAAGAATTAATGTTTTTTAAAAATAAATTAATATTACATACAATATTCAAACTTAAAAAGAAGAAAATTCTGCAATATGGGACAGCATGGGTGAAGCTTGAGGACATTATGTTAAGTGAAATAAGCGTGTCACAGAAAGACAAATACTGCACGATTCAACTTATATGAGGCATCTACAATAATCAAATGCATAGACTCAAAATGCAGAATGACAATTGCCAGTGGGTGGCTGGAGGGAGAAAAGCAGAGTTACTAATCAACGGGTATGAAGTTTCAGTTAAGCAAGATGAGTAAGTTCTAGACCTGTGCCAAACAACATGGTACCTATAGTCAACAACACTATATGGTGCACTTAATAATTTGTTAAGAGGGTAGATCTCTTACCAAAATAAAATAAATCATGAAAATTATAGAGTGTGAGAGAAAAATGTCAAATTTATGACATTATAATCTGCATTTGTATGGTAGCTCTTTCTGAATTCTTCCAGACACTTTTTTTCTTCCCTACCTACATAGGCAAGGACATAGAATACCAAATGTCATCTCTGGCCTTTTGTGGACTGAGAGACTTGTTTTTCCTTCCTACAGGAAGTATTGAGGCATTAACCAGGTATGAGACAGGCATAGATAAGTAACACTTTTAATTCATCTACTTCAAAATCCTGTAAATTTTTTTTTTTTTTCTGGTACGCGGGCCTCTCACTGTCGTGGCCTCTCCTGTTGCGGAGCACAGGCTCCGGATGCGCAGGCTCGGCGGCCATGGCTCACGGGCCCAGCCGCTCCGCGGCATGTGGGATCTTCCCGGACCGGGGCACGAACCCGTGTCCCCTGCATCGGCAGGCGGACTCTCAACCACTGCGCCACCAGGGAAGCCCGAAAATCCTGTAGCTTTTACCAAAATCTTAGATAACTGCTTGATGGGTAGTTTTATAAGCCAACAACTTACTTCCCCATCTAGTTCTCTGCCTTGTTCAGTGGCTTCTTGGTCATACCGCACTTACAAATGGGATGCATTTTTTAAAATTTAGAATACGTTGAAAATAAATTTGACTTATAACTCTGATTCTTGCCATGTATTTTGTACATGTGTCGGAAGGACTGGGAGGGGTGGGAATTGTATTGTTTTGTTTCCAAAACTAATGAAAAACAAAGAAAATCTGCCCTGATGGTCCAAGTTTGTTTTCATTTCAACTTCAAAGATGGAAAACCTGCTTTTCTAGGAAACAGCAGGAGGGCTGCTCAACTGTCCTGCCTTGAAAACCTGTCTCCCACATAAATCAGTTGTGTTGACAGAGAGCACTTCCCCGAAAGAAATCACCATTTCTTCCCCTGTCTCCTGCTTATTTTTAATACATAGCACTTACCGAACCCAGATAGGATGAAGAATTATGGGCTACATAGCCTTGTATTTATATATGTTATTAGTTACACGTACAAAAAATAGGACTGAAGTTCTTATGTTAACCTAGAGGATAGTCTCTAGAGGCAAGCCAAAGGGCTCTGTCTTGTCTAGTCAATGGTTTGTTTTTTTTTTTTGGTCAGAGACTTAGATGACAACATAAAAAAATACTTACCAAATATGTGTTTGAGCATAATTTTGGGAGTTGAGAAATTCCATGTATGATGGAGTTAAGAGTTAAGATCCACAAAAACCCCAAAACTCCAACATGTGCAAAGAAGGGACAAATCTAACAATATGAAATTTAATAGGGGTAAATTTGGAACTTAACACTTGAGTGCCCCTCCCGTCCCCTCCCCTCCCCTCCACTCCCCTCCCCTCCCCTCCCCTTCCCTCCCCTCCCCTCCCCTCCCCTTCCCTCCCCTCCCCTCCCCTTCCCTTCCCTCCCTTCTCCTCCTCTCCCTTCCCTATTCCCATCCCATTCCTTCCCTCTCTGTCTCTCTCTCTCTCTCTCTCTCTCACACACACACACACACACACACACACACACACACACACACACCTGCATTACTGTGCTTTCCTGGTGGCGCAGTTGTTGAGAGTCCGCCTGCCGATGCAGGGAACACGGGTTCGTGCCCCGGTCTAGGAAGATCCCACATGCCGTGGAGCGGCTGGGCCCGTGAGCCATGGCTACTGGGCCTGTGCGTCCAGAGCCTGTGCTCCGCAACAGGAGAGGCCCCAACAGTGAGAGGCCCATGTACCACAAAAAAACAAACAAAAAAAAAACCTGCATTACTCTCAGTTGAGGGAAGCATGGCTTATTGGAGATTGTGTAACAAAGATTTCAAAGATTTATGGATTTTATTTCAATAAAAGCCGGCAGTATGATGTGGCTGCTGAGAAAGCTAATTAATGCACCTTTGAGTGTGGTAATAGACCTATAATGGTTTGAATGAGGGAAGTGATTGTCCTGCTCCAGAAACTGGTTTGAACAATCTTGGTGTGTTACATTCAGCTCTGAGAATCTGGGAAACATAGACAAATTAGACTGTATTCAAAGGAGAACAATTCTTGGATAAGGAAACTCAAAATAATTTTCCATGAGTTTCATCTGAAGGAATGGAAATATTAGCCTAGAGAAGAGAATATTCTTGGGCAATGGTAGTTAACTTCCAATTATTCATCAGATATCTGAAAGTGTATTAAATGGAAAAGAAATCAGATGTTCTCATGAATGGTAGAGGTGGAATTAATAAGTTGATGTTGCAAGGAGGTAGATATTGGCTCAATATAAAGAAATACTGTTAGTCTGAACTTAGAGCAGGTTGTTATGGAGGAGTTCCCCACTGGGGGAAATTCAAGTATAGTCTGGAAAACCATTGGTGTGGATGTTAAAGAATTCAACATCAGAAGGATGAATGTATTAGATAATATTTAAGGCCTGGGACACAGTATATTATAACCAATAAAGTTACATTCTCTGAAGTCAAACAAATTAGACCCAACATTTAGAGTCTATGTGACACTGACAGAGTATACAACCTCTTTGTTCCCCAGTTTCTTTATCTATAAAATAAAAATAATAGAAATTAACTCAGGATTATTGAGAAGATTAAGTGAGAAATTCAAATACAGTGATTAGTACAGAGTAAATATTTAATACATGATGCTTTGTTTAATTTTAAGATTTAGGTCCATTCCAACTCTGACAGTTGGAAGTCATTTGTAATAAAAATTTGGATTTGACTTGGATATTCTTGCATTGGGTCCTCTTCCAATGCTACCATATGTGATTTTCGTTCACTTTCTCTCTCTCTCTCTCTCTCTCCCTCCCTCCCTTCCTTCCTTTCCCCACCCTCCCCCACTCCCTCCCCCACTTAGCATAATACAGACACTCCTAGGACTCATTTACTCTCTGCTGGCTGGGACTATAGTTATAGCTTGTTAAGTGCCTAGAAAGTTTTTATTTCTTGCGAGTATTGTTACCTTGGGAAAATGCAGAAGAGAAAGAGTAAATTTATAGGTCTTGATTTCAACCTATGACACACTCCTCACATATAATTTGCACCCCATTAATTAACAGAGTGTTTTTATCATTGCTTCTGATGTAGCCTATTAAACCATAAAGAGAACTATATGTAGGAGCTAGAATTCTTTGATCTTTAAAAAATGTGTTTTAATTCTTGATTCACATACCAAAAATAAGCATAAATGAAATTTGAGAGATATTTATAGTCTAGGCATGTATAAAAGAACTACAGGTCCTAAATAGTCTAGTATTGGTAATAGTACAGTAGAATGCATGAATGAATGAATGAATGAATGAGTGAATGAATTTAAGAGCAGGACGATATATTTGCTCCTTTAGTTAAATATATAATTAGCTAAACTACTTAGTTGCTACTGTAGAGTTGCTTCCTTATATGGTTCCTTTTTTGGCATTTCAACCTTGATCAATCTACGGAGTAAAATACTAAATTAAATGTGAAATTCTTACTTTTTTTGGAAAGGATATTATTCTTTTATACATTGTTGGATTCAATTTTCTAATATTTTGTTGAGAATTTTGCATCTATGTTTATGAGAGATATTGATCTGGTTTCTTTTCTTGTAATGTCTATCTGGTTTTGGAGTTAGGGTAATGCTGGGCTCAAAGAATGAGTTGGGAAGTCTTTTTACTTCTATTTTCTGGAGATTGTAGAAAATTTGTCATATTTCTTCCTTCAAAGTTTAGTAGAAGTTGTCAGTGAAACGATCTGGACTTGGTGCTTTCTTTTTTGGATGGTCAGTTATTGATCAGTTTCTTTAGTAGTTATAGGGCAATTCAGGTTATCTATGTTTCCTTGTGTGTGTTTTGGCAGTTTAGTTCATTTCATATAAGTTATCTGATTTATAGGCATGTAGCTGTTTATGGTATTCCTTTATTATCCTTTTCTTGTCCATGAGATCAGTAGTGATGATCCCACTTTCATTTTTCATACTAATAATTTGTATCTTCTCTCTCTTTCTTTTTCTTTCTTTTTTTTTTTAGTTAGCCAAGGCAGAGGTTATCAATATTATTGATCTTTTCAAGGAATCAAGTTTTGGTCTTGTTGATTTTCTCTACTGTTTTCTGTTTTTGGTTTCAATGATTTCTGCTTTAATCCTTCTTATTTTTTTTTTCTGCTTGCTTTAGGTTTTTCTCTTCTCTTTCTAATTTCCTAAAGCAAGCTGAAGTATTGATTTTTAGATATTTTTCTTTTTGTAATATATTCACTAAATTCTATAAATTTCCCTCTAAGCACTTCTTTTCCTACATCCCACAATTCTTAGTAAATTGTGATTTCTGTTTCACTTATTTCAAAATGTTTTTTAATTTGTATTTAAACTTCTTTGACCTATGGGCTATTTAGAAGTGTCTTGATTAACATTTATATTTCCAAATAATTGGGGATTTTTAGCTGTTTTTCCTGTCATTGACTTCTACTTTAGTTAAATTGTGGTCTGACATTACATGAAATTTCTAAAAATCTTATATGTTCTGGTATGTTATAAGTCATAATTCTAGTTATTACTTTAAAATGTATATCTCTGAAATAACTACATTTCCTTGTCAATTGCATTATTATAAACTTTCATCAAATCTTTAACCATGGTCACTTTTAAGTCTTTTGTCATTTACAGACAGTTCTGGGCGTACTCTGATGCTTTTGCAAAAATGTTCCTATAAAAGGGTTTCATCTTCAAGGAATTCATAGAAAAGACTCTGACAAGTACAGGTTTCTGGTAACTGACGATACTGCTGAACTGAATGAATAAGCATTTTCAGAACTCTAATGGAAAACTGATGAATTCATAAAGTGCTAACAAAAGATCAAGATGAAAAAAAATTAATTACATGGGACTCAGTGAACTGATGAGGATGATTATAATTTTTGTGACTTTCTGTTTGAATTAAAAAAAAAATCCCACAAGGACTCAGAGGCAAAAAATATACAAATCAATTTTCACTGCAAAGTAAAGGAGCTGTTACAGTGGAGGATTACTGGACTGAATGTCAATATTATGACATAGTGTGAGTGTGTTTCATGTTTGGTAACTGCAACATTGTTGCTTTTGTTGTGGTCACCCATTTACAATGCTTGGTGTCAGTTTATTTATCTCTTGTAAAAATAAAATACAGTGTGTGTGTGTGAAAAAAAAATTGTGGTCTGAAAGCAATACTTTATATAATTTTTATACTTTTAAATTTGTTGAGGTATGTTTTATGGTCAAAATGTGGTCTATCTTGGTGAATATTCTATATGAGCTTGAGATGAATGTATATGCTACTGGGTTGTTGGATGGAGTATTTTATAAATGTCAATTAGATCAAATTGATTGATAGTGCTGTTCAGGTCACCTATATCCTTACTGATTTTCTACCTTTTTGGAATAATCAATTACTAACAGAGCGATGGTGAAGACTGCAACTGTAATAGTGGATTGATCTAGTTTTTTTCAGTTCTATCAGTTTTTGCCTCATGTATTTTGACACTCTGTTGTTAGGTGCTTACATGTTTAGGATTGTTATGTCTTCTTGGAGAATTGGCCCCTTTATCATTATGTGGTACCCCTATTTATTCCTGATAATCTTGCTTGTTCTGGAGTTGACTTTGGCTGAAATTAATATAGCTACTCTAGTTTTCTTTTGATTACTTTTAGCATGGCATATCTTTCTCCATCCCTTTATTCTTAGCCTGGGTCTTTACATTTAAGTTGTGTTTCTTATAGATAACATATAGTTGTATATTCTTTTTTATCCACTCTGTATACCTTTTGATTTGTGTATTTATGCCATTCACATTGAAGGAATTATTGATGGAATTGGATTAATATCTATCATATCTGTAACTTTTTTCTCTGTTGCATTTGTTCTGTTTCTCCCTTCCCCCACTTCCCCTGAATTCTCTGGTTTAATTGAATATCATATATGATTCCATCTTATCTTTTCTCTTAGAGTATAAATTATACTGTTTAAAAATAATTTTTAATGGTTTTCCCTAGAGTTTAAAATATATGTTCTAAAATAATCTAAGTCCATCTTCAAATAACACAATACCACTTCACATATAGTGCAGGTTCCTTATTCCCAATTCTTCCCTCCTGTCCTTTGTGACATTGCTCATTTCATTGATCCATTTACTCTAATCACCCAATACATTGTTACTATTATTACTTTATACTATTTTTTAGGTCAATTAAGAGTAAGGAAAATAAAAGCCTTTATTTTACTTTTATTTATTCCTTCTCTAACTCTCTCCCTTTTTTTATATAGATCCAAATTTCTGACCTGTATTAATTTTCCTTCCACTTGAGTAATTTATTTTAACATTTATTACAGGTTAGGTCTGCTGGCAATGAATTATTCGGTTTTTGTTTGTCTCAGAAAGTCTTTGTTTCTCCTTGACTTTTGAAGGATAAATTTTGCTGGATATAGGATTCTAGAGTGGTGAATTTTTTTTCCTTCAATGCTTTTAGATTTTCACTTCATTTTCTTTCTTGTTTTGCCTAGTTTCTGGTGAGAAGTCCGCTAAAATTCTTAACCTTGTTCCTCTAGGTAAGGTTTATATTTCCCCTCTGACTTCTTTCAAGACTTTGACTTTGGTTTTCTGAAGTTTGAATATGGTATGCCTAGGTGTGGGTCTTTTTTTTTTTTTTTCATTCTGCTTAGTGTTTTCTATGCTTCCTGGATTTATGCTTCGATGTCTGCTAAGTTTCTGGGGTTGCCATAACAAATTACTACCAACAGGGTTGCTGATAAAACAGAAATTTATTCTCTCACAGTTCTGGCGTGTAGAGGTCTGAGGCAAGGTGTCAGCAGGGCCATGCTCCCTCTGAAGGCTCTAGGGAAGAATCCTCTCTTGCTTCTTCCCAGCTTCTGGTGATTGCTGGTAATTGTTGGCATTCTTTGATTCGCAGCTGACTCACTCCAATTTCTGTTTGCATCTTCACATGGATATTTTCCCTTTGTGTATGTTTGTGTCTTCACATAAACTTCTTATAAGGACAGCATTCATTGGATTTAGGACCCATCCTAATCCAGTATAATCTGCTCTTGATGAATTACATCTGCCAAGACTCTATTTCCAAATAAGATCACATTCTGGGGTTCTGGGTGGAAATGAATTTTGAGGGAAGACAATTCAACCCAGTACAGTGTCTACAATTAATTTTGAAAGTTATTGACCAATATTACTTCAAGTATTTTTTCTCCCTTGTTCTTTCTTCTTCTTCTGGTATTCCAATTATGCGTATGTAACACCTTTTGAAATGATCCCAGAGCTCTTGGATATTCTGTTCTGTGTTTTCCTTCTTTTATTCTCTTTGCGTTTCACTCTGGGAAGTCTCTACTGACCTATGTTCAAGCTCACTGATTCTTTCATCAGACATTCTAATTACTGATGAGCACATCAAAGATCTTCTTCGTTTCTGTTACAGCATATTTTCTTTCCAACATTTCCTTCTGATTCTTTCTTAGAGTTTCCACCTTTCTGCTTACACCACCCATCTGTTCTTACATGTTGTCTACTTTTTCCATTAGAGCCCTTAACATACTGATCATAGTTATACAGGTTTCCCCTGCTATCCAAAACTAGAGCATTCCTATGAAACCTTTCATGAGCTGAAATGGTGTAAAGCGAGGAAACAATTACCGTAGGACACATCTTGCTAACAGATGCACAAAATAAATTGAGATGAAAGCACAGATGCTCACAGACACAGTTCAAAGCTATGGCAGCTTGATGCTGAGATGCTGAGTGTGGTTCCTGGGGAAGGAGCTTGGTGGTACCACTCTCACTGCTCAGGGTGTGCGGCCTCTGTAATGGGTCACTGAAAAATGAATGCTGATTGCTATTTTCAGTTTTCTCCTTTTTTTTCGTAAAAGTGAAGATCCTGTTTGGATTTCTTTTGGTTACTGAAAACGGGTACTAATATGGGTGTTTCATAAAAGTGAAGTGGCATATAATCAATTTTCAAAAACTGAAAAATACCTGTATTAATTTCAGTCTGAAAATTCTAATATCTCTAATATCAGAGTCTGATTATGATGGTTGCTTTTTTTCTTCCAACTGTGTTTTGTCATGCCTTCTGCCATGCCTTGTAATTTTTTTTGTTGAAAGTTGGACATGGTGTATCAGATAATTGGAAACTGGTGTAAATAGGGCCTCACAGTGAGAATTTCTATTAATATGGCTAGGATTCAGGCTGGGTTTATGTTTGATGTAGCTGTAGGTGCCAGAGGCTTCAAATTCTCTCAGTGTCCTTATTTTTATTTCCCCTCCTTACTTTGGGCTTCCCTAAGTATTCCTACTTAGAGGGAATCTGTGTCTTGCAATTCTTTCACCTCTGATCCACTGTTATTACACTGAAGCCTTGCTACAGTGGTGGTAAGGTGTACGGGAGGGGGAAACATTCTATAACCTGAATTAAATCTCAGTTTTTTAGTGGGGCTGTGTCTTGGGCTCGGCTATGACCTTCACAAGTGTTTCTCCTGTGGTATAGCCTTTCCTCCCAGCTCCCTTCCCTGGCTGCAGGGCTCCCCCGTCTGTTTCCTTGATGTCCTATTGACTATGTTTTCTCCCTCTGAGGTGAGATAGGTGAGACAAGAGGGCTAGAGGGGCTGAATGGGTGGAATGCCTTTCCTCCAGCTGGAATAAAACTCTGCTAGTCTTTTCCCCTGGAGAATAGACCTTTGTTATGGAGAAGACCCCAAGTATATTATTTCACAATGATTACTTATTTCCTCCCCCTGCCAGAGCCATGAGTCAGTGAATCTACATCATGAGAACTTTACCTGGAGTTAAAGCCCACCCAAGTGGGATGGGTGCTATTTAAGATACGAGTTTCTCACTCTCAGGCGAGTTCACATACAGCCTCCAGCAATTCATCATAATTACCATCGAAGTGTTCCTGCAAGTTTATGGCTTCAGCGTCTTCTGATCCAGGTAAGCAGAACTTGACTGTGATGCTTGGAATGTGCCCATCTCTCCAGGTTTTGGAGTGACTGTTTACCTTATGACCTTAGTTCTCTGATGGGTCCAAGAAAAGTCATTAAATTTCAGTTTGCTCAGCGTTTTCTTGTCTTAAGAATATCTCGAGTGATCACTTCCAAGATCTTTACGTGTCAGAGCTAAAACCAGAAATCCATTTGAAATATATTTAATATTCTATTTGTAGTCTAAAGTTCTTTTTTGCTTTTTTATAATAGCAAATTCTAAAGTCTTTAAAAATGTGAAATAAAAGTAAAAAAAAAAGAAACTTTTTAGACTTCAGTTATGATATAAATGTTATATTTCATAAGATTTCAACTGGTTTACCTTAATTCTATTTTCCTAGGAAGTCATCTGTTCTTTCTCGATTTTGCTAGTATTGTATTGTACTGAGGTATTGGTGGTGGAAAGAAGATGGGGTGAGCAATTTCAAAAAAGGTCTTGCATGATTCAGAACTGCATAACTGTAAGCCCATTTCTAAAACTCCATTTACAGCAGGGGCCAAGGCTGGAAGTTCTGACAATGCCTTAGGGGAGCATTCTCCCTGGAAAACTGTGGCATTGAATAATGATGAGCACCAGTACAAACCAGGGTACTTTTTTTTTTTTTTTTGCGGTACGCAGGCCTCTCACTGTTGTGGCCTCTCCCATTGCGGAGCACAGGCTCCGGACGCGCAGGCTCAGCGGCCATGGCTCACGGGCCCAGCCGCTCCGCAGCATGTGGGATCTTCCCGGACCGGGGCACGAACCCGCGTCCCCTGCATCGGCAGGCGGACTCTCAACCACTGCGCCACCAGGGAAGCCCCCAGGGCACTTTTAAAGAAAGTCAACTTTAAAGGATGCCTGAATCTTAAAAAGTCTTTAGATGAACTTTCAATTGGCAGGTTTTCTGCATTTACATGTAAAAGAGAGGAGAAATCTAGCCTTAATGTCATAATTTCTTACTTATTTTGGTACATTCAATTAGTTGAGTCTATTCCAGTTTTTTCATAATACTATCATTTCCTTTATGAAAATGATGGTAAATTTTTATACACATATAAATGCTTTAGTGCTTCATGGTTTTATACCATCAGTGGGACACTTGAAGGGACAGCAAAGGTTTGTCTAGCCCAGCTCCTAGTATGCTACATTCTAATAGTTTATCAAAGACTGACTGATTTATAGGCTTTCATTTAAAATAAGAATGGAATTCTATAACCTCTTTATGATTTTGATAAGTGTACAGATATTTAATTTTGTCAAATTTCTTTCATAATCCAGTAATACTTGATGTAATCATATTTGAAGGTTACAAAATACATTTGTAACCATCATCTCTTTTGATCTTTATAACAACAAGTGAAAGAGGGAGGGCAAGCAGCTGTCGCTAGAATTCTGATGTAAGCAAGTCTGCATGCTCATCTAGAACTGCTGGGGTACTTAGGCAGTCTTCTAGGAATAGTTTTTACACAAGGGTGTGATGTTTCCTGGTGAGATGCACAGAGGATTTGCATTCTATGTCTCTAGGATTCTCATTCCCAAAGAGGAAAAGACAATTTCCGGTATGGGACATGCATGAAGATGTCTGGATGTGGGGTACTCCAGAAAGCAGGGAACTCTCTGGAGTCTCTTTCATAAGGGCACTAAATCTCATTCATAAGGGCTCCATCCTCATGACCTAATAACCTCCCAAAGCCCCACCTCCTGATATCATCACATTGGAGGTTAGGATTTCAACATAAGAATTTTGAAGGGACGTTAAGAATTTTGAAGGGACATAAACATTCAGTCTATTACAGAGAGATTCCTCTAATACCTATATTAGTTACTATACTTTTGCATATGACAGACATTGAACTTAAACCAACTGAAGTAAAATAAAATTCATGAAATCCATTGGAAAGACACCAGAGTGGATCAAAATGAGAAGAATGAAAAAAGTGAACAATAGAAACTAGGTTGACCTCAGACAACGTTTCAGGTTGGAATAATGGCCTCAAGTGTGTGAAGAACATTTCTCAGTCTCTTTTTTGTGTTGCTAGTTTATTCTTTCAAGTTAGTTGCCATCATAAACTTGGATTAATGGCTGAAAGCAGTTCCTGGGCTTAAATTCTCACAAATGAGTCCTGAGGGAAAAAAAGGGCTAGCTATTTCGCCTAGTTATACCTGTCTCCTAGGAGGTGGAGCATGAAAGAAAAGGACCACATAACTAATGTAATGGGAAGACCTGCTCACATAGAGAATAGAGAGCAATTTCTGGAAGATGAGAAAGGATGCTGAACCCAAAGAAAAATGTTTACTTAGTAACTGTACTCAATTCCAAGTAACAGAAGACAGCAAAATTGTGGCATAAAAATAAAGGTTTTATTTGTCTCACATAATGAGAAACCCAGAGGCAGGCAGTCATGCAGTCCTGGGAAACTTCCTAATCACTTCTAGAACCCAACCACTTCCTTATTTCTTCTGAGCCAACCTTCTTATGCACTTGTCCCTCTGGGTCACTGAATGGCTGCTCTAACCTCTAACCTCATGCCCATGATCCAGGTCACTCCAGTCAGGGATGTGCTGTGGAGCTTAGTCTGGATCACCGTTACACTGTTTTGTTTAAGCCACATGAGCAGTGTCACCAAGTAGTTACAGCCATGATGTTGTACACGACATAACCCAAGGAAGCTAGGGCATCAGGGGAAGCGTTTGAATTTGTATTAGTCAGAATGAAACAAGAGTGTGACAATGTGTGTGTGTTTGTACTTATTTGAGAGGAGCCGCATTTGAAGCTGCTCTTGATGGCATCAGGTACAGCAGAAGAGTTTGGGGCCAGCCAGGTCCACTTGAGTTTTTCTGCGCTTATAACATGTTGATGGAACTGATGAGCCAGCAGGTAGTCAGATTGCCAGCTGCAGCGGCTTCTTGCCAGACTGTGGTGCTGGATCTAGGACACAAGGAGAGCCTTAATTGTTTCCCACCCCTTTCTTACCACCACCCCAGGTCTGGGGTGTTCCCTCTCCAAGGGCCAGGATTATTGTTCTCCTTCCACAGCCATAAAATTGGTGTGTTCATCCCAATAACTATAACTTCATCTTTTTCTAATCACCTCTGACTCAGACCTAGCACTTTTGTCTAGAAAGATATGGTGCACATGAAACAAGGCATTTTTACAAAAGTTACAGAGACCCATTATGTCCCCCACTTTGACCAAAGAGGGCCATGTAGAGGAGCTCAATGAACAATGCACTAAAACAAGTGGTCATCATCTCAGGATCTAAGACCCCATTGAATATCTCTCGGGAGAGATATTCTGGATGGTTGAACCAGAGGTAGGTTTGAATTCCCTATATCCACTTTTGTCTGGGCTACCATCCAAAGAGGGTAGCCAACCAGAATAGGCCAGGATTGCTGTCAGGGGAAGAAAGATGTCACACGTCTAGGAAACCAGGTTAGATGCTATGCATGCAGTGGGTTTGCAGGTAGGATGAGGAACACTGAGCTCGGAGAATTCACTGCTTTTATAAAAACCAGTAAGTAAACTTACTCTTCGTTTTGGAAGGAGATGTTATCTCACCCCTCAAAGTTTGCTTGTTGTAAACATAACCCTGAGAAATGGCCTGGGGTAAAGAGTGGTAAAGACCCTTACAGGGTCTCCTGTAGGAGTGCAGGAGACCCATGGAGAAGTGTCTTCTCCCAACAGAACTATAAGAAACAGTCTTCTGAAACTCATTACTGTCTTGACCCCTAGGAAGTACTTCTTAATGTTACTCAGTGTCATTGAGATGAAAACTCCCCAAGAAAATTTTCTATTTAGTCTTGAGGTCAGGAATAATTGGTCTTCTCCTGAACAATTGTAAATATGGAAATGGACCCTTTTTCTTCCTTCTAGGCTGCTGGAGCGGTTGAAGTGTAGCTTCAATATGTGGCTCAATTCTAACACTGTCTCTGGCACAAGGAGGTCTTCAATAAACAAAGTTAATGAAGGATACAGAACTGTCAGGTGAGATGTGCATTTTGTGGGGAACTCACTCCTGGTTCCATTTCATTCCTCTGCTCTTTTATCCCTTTATCTCATTTTTCTTACTTTAATTTAAAATTGTAACAAAGATCAACACATTTTATTTTTAATAAACTGGATTTCAAATCCAGGTGTTCTAATCTTGGTGCTCTATCTTGTGTCTAATTCTATTCTCTGTGAGTTGAAAAACACCTGGTCAATATTTTTATCTTAAAATATGCCTGAAGAAAGTTATGCAATCACCCATACTGTGTCCCCTCCTCTGTCACTACCCTATTGGTTCTGTTTCCAATGGTTGTCAGTTTTGTCATTTTCCTCTGTAGTCCAGATACTCTCGTTTTGTACATGTAGACCCAGACCCTCTGATGTTAATTTGAAGATTTCTTCTCGTTTTTTCCCAAGCCCATTCAACATTCTCAGACCTTTTAGTTACATATATTACTGAAAAACCATCTTAAAGCTATTTTTTTTTCCTACAAGCAATACCATACTCATTTATGTCCATTGCCCTTCATCCTGTTTTGAACAAATCATCTCACTATTTCTTTATTTTTGGGCTGAAAGATTTATGAGCCTTTATATATTGTAATTTCCTGCTATAGGAAGGCAGAAAAAGAACATTGTGGGCCCTAGCTGTGTCCAGATAAACACTCAGAATTCAGAAACGGCCTACTGAAATAAAATATTTTTTATTGTATAAATACTTGATCATTTACTTATGTAACAAAATTAAAAATAGCTGAAAAATTAATAGATATATTGCACAAAGAGGTGACCCAAGTAACTAGAAGTGGTGCATGACAAAATCTGACCTCTGGGGTAGTGATCAATTGATTACTCTGTCACCTGGAAAGCAGGAATTTTGAGCATGTAACACAGTTTAGTTTAGAGTGCAGTAACTTACCATATCCTTTAAAAAAAATCAGCCTATGAATTAAATTCTAAATTTGTTTAAGTGCATAAGCATTAATGAGAAAATAGGGGGTAGAAGTCCCAGATACCTCGAGATTGAAATTTTATTTACTGTCTTCAAATAATATACTGAAATTCAACTACAAAGGACATTTTTTAGTGATTTTTTTTAACCACCCTCCTTGTTTTATGTGCTTTTGTTGACTTTTCAATTTGTTCGTTCTTTCATTTGCCCACCATATTTCACATACTGTACAATGCATTTGGTAATACAGTACCAAAAATCTGAGAGAAGTAACAGAAACGGGAGTAATCATGAGTTCCTACACCCAAATACCTAAAACTTACTGGAACTCAAGCTTAAAATATTATTGTCTCATTTGATAACTCATTCTTTACCAGTTCTAAATCAGCAAAATATATCAGTCATTACCTTTATCCTTATAAATCAAATCAATGTGTCTCATTGCATGTAAACCTTCATTATACTTTTGCTACAAAATTTGTAGCAAGAGAGAACACAGACTACATTGTGAAAGCTACACCTGAAAGAAATCCACATATTAAAAAAACCTATTTTTACATGTTTAAATCCTCCCACACTGTATACTCATTATTTAAAATTAAAGGACAGAAGTCAAATTGAAAAACAGTAAAATTAAGAGACAAGATGTGGGAACTACAAGTTGTTTCACTTGAATAGAACCAATCTTGTTCTCTCTGGTTTTTCTCCCAGGAAAGGAAAATTTAACAATCAGAATAATAAACACACTTCCCTAATAAAAGCAATGCAATTGTGGTTTTTGTTGTGTAAAGTATTGGGGTTTTATACATTATTTCCTCTTTCCAGAACTGTGACTGAAATAAAAAAAAAGTTCATTCTAAATACTTACCATTAAAATGAGAAAGTTTAAAAAATTAGAATTCACTTTTAAATGTATATGCTGCCTCACATTTCAGTCAACTTCGGTAACAAAACCAGTGTTGGCAGTTTTACCAACTGTCTTTAACCAGTTAGGTCTGGTTCCCAGTTAATATAGTACTACTGATCCTTAATTCGTAGAACCACAGGGGAATGTTTAAATAAAAGAACACTCGATTTCATAGTAGTTTTTAAATGAAAACATATGTATCTGTAATAGGGATTTAAAAGTTTTTTTCAGTAAGAACTTAATGTGTGGCATCTGTTAGGTATAGGGTGTCTTTTTTAGTTTTTCTGAAGAGGCACATTAGGCCCAGTAAAGTTAATAGTTTAGATGTCAGTATCTCAGGAGTTATCAACATTAAGAGCATCCAAGGAAGGAAGATTTTTGTCAGTTATTTTTCCTTCCTTATTGTATTTAGGGAGAGAAGGAGAGAAAGAGAAGATCTCACAATACTTTCTCAAAGCTGTTTGATTTGGAGAAGCTCACTTTTCAAATTTGATATGCACGCTGTGTTTGGTGAGACAGGTAAAAATAGACGTGGCATAAACCACTCATATACCTGGGATTCTTATCAAATATTTTAAGGTTCCTTTGAAGGATGTCAGTGTTTGAGCCCATAATGGTTCAACATAAATCACCATTTTATAATATACTCTTGTTAATGGAGTGAGGGTTGACAAACTACCTTAACTTGAAAAAATAATAAAAATGGATAATTCGTAAACCTTATGATGACATAACATATTTGGTTTCCTGCATTCTCTAAATTTCCCTCTACCTCTCGGGTCACAGATTTTCGTATTTATTAGCATCCTTCTCGATCTTCTTTAGGATTGCCGAGCACCCTGTCTCTGCTCTTTTTAACATATACGACCAAAAACATCCAAAATGAACTTTGTACAAGTCAACTGGGGTCAAATATCGTCCACTCCTAATAGGTATTTACTAGCACTCCCCCGATGCCTCCAAATATGTTGGGGGGCTTGAGAGTGCCTCAGAAACTTTTAGAGAATCTTTAATACCTTGGACAAATGTAAATACCTCTCCCATCAATAATATTTCTAGTGCCTTAGGAGGCAATTTGAATATGGGGATGCAACAAATCTCAGTTGATATGCCTTTATCTTTCCCCCAAATTTTGAGAGTCATATCTACATAGTTGTCCCTTGGTATCCATGGGGGACTGGTTCCAGGATCTGTCTGGATACCAAAATCCCTGGATTCTCAAATCCCATAGTCCACCCTCCGCATCTGGGGATCCACCAACTGGAGATGGAGTAGTACTGTGGTATTTACTGAAAAAAAAAATCTGCGTATATGTGGACCTGCGCAGTTCAAACCTGTGTTAATCAAGGAACAACTGTAGTATATATTTCTATGAGTACATGTATGTACACTGCATATACAATATACAATATTTCAATATATATTGAAAGGTAGGTAGCATAACAAAGTGGATAAGGTCTTAAATCTAGAGTCCTTTGGCTTGAGTCCAGGCTCCCTCACCTACCAATTGTGTAATCTTGGACAAATCATAAAACCTCTCTGTGCTTCAGTTTCCTTACCTATAAAATGATATAATAAAATTATGTACCTCATGGGATGGTCGTGAGGATTAAATGAGTTTATACAGGTAAAGCATTTAGAACAATGCTTGTAAAATTATACAGATTCTAAAACTTTAGCTATTATTATTATTTACGTCATATGAATATATACATATAATATAAAATGCTTAGCCTACAAAATAAGACAGTTGTATATATTGCTAAATACCTTTTATATTTAATATATATGGATACCTTTATACGGCACATTTAGATTTTCTTGGAAATTTCACAGTTATCTAATAACCAACATGAGTGAGAATAGCATCATAGCTCATGTCTGGACTGCACATAGTATAAATTTCGTATTTTAAATCTATGCATTTAATGAAATAATATTTCTCACTGAGAAACTTGCCCTAATATAAAGTGTCAGTGAGCCCAGATGCAGTGGAAAAGCTTAAAGCTGGAGCAGTAAGGATTGGCATCCTGGCACACCCACAGAAGCTGCATGATTTGGGACAAGTCATTTAACCTTTCTGAGCTCTAGCTTTCTCATCTGCAAAACAGGGATGTAACATTTCTTACAAGTTTGTGGTAAGAAGTAGGGAACAAATACATTAAAAAAGCACTTGGGGGCTTCCCTGGTGGCGCAGTGGTTGAGAGTCCGCCTGCCGATGCAGGGAACACGGGTTCGTGCCCTGGTCCGGGAGGATCCCACATGCCGCGGAGCGGCTGGGCCCGTGAGTCATGGCCGCTGAGCCTGCGCGTCCGGAGCCTGTGCTCCGCAACGGGAGAGGCCACAACAGTGAGAGGCCCGCGTAACGCAAAAAAAAAAAGCACTTGGCCAAGAGCCGGGCACGTGGTAAATGCTTGATAAATGGAAACATTGATCTTTCTTGTGTCAGTCCCGCTTTAAATATGGGTATTTTTAAAAATTTTAACACAAACAAACATTCCATTGGAGGTTTTTGATCAGCTATGCTGTTGCTATATAACGATCATGTGTTAGTCTTAAGGCCATGTGGTTTCAATAACCGTAAATGGTTGGAAGTTCTGCTGCCTGTAGGAGCAAAAAAAAAGGAGAGGTTGGTGTAATTCAAGTTTCACCAACATCTCACCAGGCAGCTTGTGACGGTGTCCCTCCTTCCCTCTGCCCAGCCTCTCCTCTCCTGCAAGTAGGAAGCCTGCTGGTCCCCGAAGCTGTTACGCTGAAGAAGAAGAAGCTGAAACCCTGAGAAGGCAGCACTGCTCTGCTTGGTGAGGTTAGGCCAACCAGGCACGCTTGTCACCCATTGGCTAGAGAGGTAGGGGGAAAGGACTCACTCTGTCCCTTTATTTTCACTGAGTATGGGCTGAGAGGAAGTAGTTCACTGTAAATAACAACCCCCTGTCAAATGTTACTTATTTTCATATAATTGGTAGTGAGGGGCCCCCTTTTTTTTTTTTTTTGCAGTCGGCCTGATTTGCTTCTTGCACATTATATAAGGATCTGGGTAGTGATAGCTAACTGTGAAAAGCAGCTACATATGTATTATGAGAATAAATCATTTAATGTATGGCAAGAACTCTTTAGAATAAAAATTACACTTAAATTCCAGGTACGATACAATTATTGATGCATTCTTATGAGTTCTTGTATTCTTATTACACAAGTGACTCAGACTTGAAGCTTGCATGATATAGTCAATGTGAGGAAAAGTAACATACAGGCAAGATGTTTCATGCACACATGCACAGAATTTTTTCACACAGTTGGTGAGGCCACATTGATCCAGCAATTTGAATATTATTATTATCCGTGGTCTCTCTCATTAAATACTTAAGAAAACATAGTAAAATTGTTTAAGGATACACATTTAGAATGCTATATCTAGAGCAATATCCAAGTTGGCAAATGACTACCCTGCATATAAATTCCAGGCAGATGATAATTTAGAGTCCCCATGAAAGCCTGGAGTTTATTTGATTGTTCTCTTAATTACTGGGCTCTATGCTATCAAATATTTGTGGAAGAGGAAGTTTTCTTTGTGGGAGTGGATAATAACTGTGCTTACACTTTGAAATTTTTGCCTTGAGTTATTAAGATTTGCATTTCTCACTTTTGTTCTAAGGAAAGGTGTTTAGCCATTTTTAGAAAGCAGGTACCAAATAATCAATCGTCAAACACCCCATAAAGTTTCTGCCCTAGACAAGTGCAAAAACCTCAGGTATTAGCAATCCACCTCCAGAGACAAACCTACCAAGGGTGGAAAGGGGGAGAAAGGATGTATCACTTTTCTCGGTGAATATATTGTGATGGGTATGTGTTGCGTGCTTTAAGGAACTCTTATTTGCTTGCTAGCTACCGTTTAGAAATCAGCTAGAAAAAGTCTGCGAGAGATCGCAGACAGGCAAGCCCTAAGCCTCCCTCCCATGCTCCTTCAGTGCCCTGCTCTTGCAGGAGCGTGAAGAATAAACAGACTGGCCATTGATCTCCGGGTGGTGTTGTTGCACTCTGGGAAATGCTGGGGGTGCCGAGGGACGTGGCTCAGTCAATGGATGCGCGCCTGAAAAAAATCGCCCAGAAGAGGAGAGAGAACATGCAAATCAGCCTCAAGCTAGAGAAGAGGAAGGGAACAGCGAGAAAAAGAAACGTGTTGCTCGTATTGTGTCTTAGTCCTTTTCTCCGCCACCCTCCTCCAGACCCGCTGCCTCCCTCGAGACACCTCCCTCCCTGTTCCATTCTGGACACCAAATCTGGGAAGATCTGTCAGGATTCCCCCGCTCCACCCTAGTTTTGAGATTTAATACGATTCCCCTCCCCCCTCCCACCACCCCGCCCCGGGGCAAACCGGCAGCTGTTTTAAGTCAATGAAAGTAAGATTGGTAGAGAGAAGCGCTGGAGCAGCCCGGGAGCTGTCAGTGCACACACAAATCAGCCCCACAGCTTCTGCTCGGGGCATCACCTACGGAGTTTCCTCCGATGGTGATGCAACTCCGAGGGGCTCGCTCTCGCCTTCCTGCGCCGACTCCACTGTCGCAGACGAAGGAGTCGAAGCCCAGGGCCGAGCCTTTTTAGACCCCTGAACATCATTCCCCGGTTCTTGGGCACTGGGATTTCGGGCTTCACACACACGCAAAACAAAACCAGTTCAACCGCCCGGGAGGCAGAGATGAGAGCGTCTCAAAACTTTTCTCCCCCCCTCCCCCCTCCGCCAAGGAGTAGGTGGGTGCAAAGTGCCGGCGGCGGGGACCCGCGGGCGCAGAGCCGCTCTCGGGGAGGCACTGGTCGCTTTAAAAACCCAACCTCTCGCCGCTCCAGCCTTGGCGCTGGGCGGACGGCGGCTCGCCTCTCCCGGAAGGTTCCGCGGACACCCGCAGACCTCCACGCGCGCCCTCCGTGCCGGCTTTACCGCGTGCAAACGGGGGTGGGGGGCGCGAAGGGGCCCAGGTAATGGTTACAGGACAGCGGGTGAGGTTCCAGCGCAGGGAAGAAGTTGACAAAGGGGACTTGACCAAACATGAAGGCGTATTTACAAACGCGAGCTCCACCGAGATCTGGAGAGATTCCCCTTCTCCCTGCCTCCTTCCCCTTCTGCCATTTCATTTTATCGCTCTTTTAAGTGGAGGGCAGATTGTTTTGTTGTGTTTTGTTTTGAAACATTCCTGCATGGTGTGGGTCATCGCCGCGTTATTTACCATCTAGTTTACCCTGCAGCAGCCGGGGAAGCAAACTCTGGGGCTCCTTCCCTTCGGATGGACAGAGAGGGCGGCCGGGCGACGAGCGGCAGGAAGGAGGTCAGGGTGGGTTTGCGGGAGCCCGGGGGCGACCTGGAGGGAACGCAAGCCCCCGGCACCGCCCCCCGGCGCACGCCCCCGCCCCCGCCGCACCCCCCGGGGCGGGCGCCGGCCGCGCTGACCCGCTGCGGGTGCGCTGCCCTCGCCTCCCCCATTGTTCCGACTGTCTTTTTGCCTTTTGTTATTTGCACTCGCATTGTGTTGTTTGTCTCTGAAGCCGCCTCATGACCAGCAAAGGGATTTCACCTCGTCCTTGAGAGCTACACGGGGAGCGCGAGCGAGCGAGAGAGCGAGCGAGAGGCTGGGGGAGAGGGACGCGCGCGCGCGCGCACACACACACAGACACACACACACACAGACACACAGAGACACACACACACACACACAGAGTGAAAAAGGCGAGCCACCAAACCCATCTCCAGTCTCCTCCCGGGGGCCCCCAGCCCGCCACTGTGCCACTTTGCATCCCGCGCCTGAGGAGACGTTGAGGAGAGCCGGTAAGGTGCGTGAATCGCAGCGTTTTAACTTTGTTGTCGGTCCCGACGTGGTGGTGGGCAGCCCTCCAAGGCGCCGAGCTCCCCTCTGCCGCTCGCCGTGCCCGCCGCTCCGCACTCGTTCGCGGCTCCAGCTGGAGAGCCGGCGGAGGAGGGCGGGGGCCGCCGCCGGAGTTTTCCTCAAGTACAGAGGGAGGGGGACGGGGTGGGGGCGAGGGGAGGCGGGAGGCGGCTCGAGGCTGGCAGCCGCTCGGTCCCCCTCGCGGGGCGGCCGTCCGCGGGGACCCCGGCGTGCGGGCTTGGACCCAGTTCAGGAAATGCGATAACTTTATATTTTGCTTGGGGAGCCTGCGTGCTGTTGCCGGTATTGTTTTGCAAGTGGTGGCGGTGGAGGTAGTGATGAGCCAGGAGGGCAGGAGCGCAGGGAAAATCCTAGGCTCGCCCGTGCATCTCGGCCGGCGCCAAACGGCAGCCCCTCAAAGTTGGCCGGAGGGCCTGACCCTTCCCAGGACAGAAGCGCGACCCCCGGCCCACCCCACAACCTGAGCGCTCCCCCTGTTCGTCTTTTTGTTTCGCTTTCTGCCATCCCTGTCCCCAGAAGTACCCCCCTCCTCCCCCGTCCCCCCGGCGCGGAATTTCGGAAACGAGTCTCATCCTTCAGGATTCTAGGGATTTCAGACACCGGAAGCTTTAATTTTTAATTGCAACTACTTTTCCCCCCTCACCCCACTCCGTGTACCAAGTGGAGACCGCTCACGTGTTGTGTCACTTTAAGCGCGGGTTTGGGAAATCTCGCTTGCACTTTTGGGCTACAGTAATAAGCCAGGAAAAGAGGTTATACGAGTTGAAATCAAATTGGATTTGGAAATGTTTGCGTTTGATAGCAGCAGTTTGTTGAGTATTGGTCTGCTGGCATCGGATGCACACGAAGCACTGTTTACATATTTTGAGTCATTTTCCTTCAACGTTACAAAGCAAATCTATTAATAAATAGATTGACCCTGGTGAATATCTAAAGACGTTGGCCCCTGACCAAATGCAGAGTGTGGTGAATGTGAATCCATTTTGATGTCTTCCTTTCTCAATTAAAGGGGTCAGACTGAGGAATTCTTTGAATGTTGCAGAAAGATATTCTCAGTGTCCACCAACTCAGGCACTCTGGGTGGCAGTCGACAGTACTTCTTGAGAAAAGTTTAGCGATTTGTTGTCACCCCGTTGGGAATCCTCACAATATCCAGATATCCAAAGGAGTTTGTCAAGAAAGGCATGAGCCGATTTCCCCAGAGACTGCCTTTAGGCCCAGCACAGTTCTTTAGTCAAAGGCAAGACCAAGGGAGATCTGTGGGATTTTGGGTAATAAGTGTGGGAATCTGCAAAGGGACTAGACAGAGTGATTTGTTTCCTTGCTGTTCATAAATAATGGCCCCTAGTATCCTTAAAAAAAACCCCTCCCCACAAACGAAACAGGCCAATCCAGTAGGCGCGTGGGAGATTTGTAGGCAATGGACGTTTCAATCAGAAAAACCAGAGCAGTTTTTGATCAGGATGACAAGGAGTGAGGCTCGATTGCCAAACGTGATTAGGTTAAGGGCCAGATGGTTTTAAAGTATACAGAAATGTTTTTTAAGTTTGACTTTTATAGCATTTAGAAGGAGGACGATTTCTTAGAGTCTTTACAGAGCTGCTAAATTTTGATCTAATTTTGAAGGAATTCAGCTGTACGTGAACTGCTATTAGCTCTGATAGGGAAGGAATCTTGTTTCAAATGCAGATACATGGGACAGAGTTTCTGGGGGTGCTTCTTCCTGATTTAAATATAGATCTGAGGCTGAAGCCTAGATAAATTCAGCCACAGTGATTTAAAATCGTAAGTACTTACACTGAAAGTTCTCTGAGGCATTGTGTAAAGTTCTCCTGCAGATTATGTCATCAACTGTTTATTCCTCAGAAGTATACAAGATAAAAATCATAAGCATCACTTAAAACTGATGCAACACAGCATCAGTTAAATCCTTACACTGGTAGAGATTGCTTTTTTTTGCCTAAAAGGTAGATCTTTCATCACATGAGTTGTTTAAAAACATTTAATTGTGGGCATGGGAAGGCATGTGCATAATTATTTAGTTATTTGTGTTAATTATATAGTAACATACTTGCTTGAAATTCTTTCTTTTTTGTCCTTTCTTTCCAGTGGTCTTCTAACAACCTTGTACATGAAGAAATAACAGAGTTTTTGTTTGCCTGGGGGTTTTAAAAAAAATCTCTTTTTGTAGCCTTTTTGAATGGGCAATAATGAATCAATCTGATATAGACTTGCAAGAGTACTCTTAATACAGGAAAAAAGAACTTCAGCTCTTAATACGGAAACCCTATATAGTTTCCTTGTTGAGATTAAGCAGTTCTGGTTGAATGCCATACAGGATTCAAAACTCTCAAACTTATTTGGTAAATAACTAGGCGTTTGAGATCCAGTGGTTATTTCAAGTTAACTTAGTTCTATACATGTAAATGCATATCCTGTTTAGACTGACACATGGTTTTGTAAAAGAAAAAAAATGAATATACGCTTATAAAGATGTTATCTGTGGAGAATATGGAGTAAACAGTAAATAAGAAGAGTGAAATTTATGCTCAGGTATGGCTTCTTCCTTTTTTTTTTTTTGTCCTTTTTGAGCGTAAAGCACAAGCTGTCGGGAGAGTTTAAAATTTCATTTTCCAAAGAATTTGAACGCTTAGAGGATTTTTTCTCTTCTAAAGCAAATGAAAAATATAATGATAAAAGAATATACCGTCTTCTTGTAAAAGCTCTATCCCTTTATTGAGTGATAGACAGTCATTGTTTTCAAGGTATGTCTAGATTATATTAAAAATGTAACATGCAGGGCAGGATAAAACTTGTTTTTATTAGTCTAAAATACACTGGATTTCAAATAACTTAGAGTTCTAATGTTGAACACTACTTAGATTTCCAGCAGGTAGCATTGTTGGATATGATCGATTGGTGTAACCTGGATGGTTCACCCAATATCTGATCACCTCTAGTGGTAGAGAATGCTATAATTAAGAGTTTTGAGAGTAACCTGGAAAACTTATTGTCTAGGCCTGAAGTCAGTGCATTCCCTCACATACTCGTCACAATTTTTAGCCTGAGAAATGTAGATTTATTTTAAAGGCAAAGAGAGTGCTTGGCTGTTTCAAATAAACTATCCCCTGAGCTTAGAGTTGTAGATAGTTAATAAAATAAAAGTCCAATTTTGTTCCAAACATTGTTTTAAAACACCCATTTGTAAATTGTCTACATTTGGTTTTCATATGTTAATGATTTGGGATCTGAAGCTTCTTTCAGAAAGGCATTTTGGTTTATCTTAAAAAACACCATGCAAAACTGTCTAAACAACTCTGTAAATAAACTGTTCCAAATGCCTCAATTTGATGAATGAATTAAAGAATTATAGTTCTTAATCCAATTATGATCAGTCTTGTTATTCCATTTCCCATTTGAGGGTGCTTAGGGAGTGGGGATGGCAAATGATTCTCAAATGTGAGTGGAATCTTTGTTGTTTATTTTCCGTGTGTGATATAACTTAAATCACTCATACCTAACATTTAGGAGAAGGATTTTAGATGAAGAGATGCAATTTAACAATCTTCGGTTAAACCAACAGTTCATTTGCATGTAAAGTTGCTCTTCATGGAAGAATAAAATGAAGTTTTTAAGACTGTGAAGCAAGGATCTAACCTTTTGCTTAAAAATAATGAATTTTTATATTTAAAGGGGCAGAAATGGAGCACTTAAGGCTCAGTAGCAGGGCGGACATTCAGGCACTTTTAGTCACTTTCAGCTGGGCCATATTGGGACGTTTCCATGAGACTTTTTAATAAACTTGGCTGTTTTCAGTGTTCTTGTTTTAAAAGAAAGGGGAATATGCTTTTTTGGGTTGTTTCCTCCAGACCCCTGCCCCTTTAGCGGCCTATATGGGTGCTCTTGAATGCTTTCCTGATCTGGGGCCTGAACTTTAGGATGGGCCCTTGATTACCTCCCAGTTTGCTTTAATGGACTCTTCTGAATTTCTGCCCCATTTGCCCAAGTTAACCTCTGGCTCATAAGCCAATGGATTCACAGGTGATAACAGCTTATTATGTGTTAATTCTCTAACTAAAAGTTGTTATAATTATTGCAGTTTATCATGACTATCTAATTCCTTAGAGAAAGACGTGGAGTATCATGTGAAGCTGCCAGGAAGAAATACTTGTAAACATAGGGAGTTTTTGTTGTACCTCTCAAAGCATACCTTACAGGAAAGTCATTACTCTGCTTATGAGTAAGGATGACATTCAGTGGGGGCAGTGTATCGATGGAATTAGGGGAAAAATGGATACATTTAAAGAATACATGAAATAACCACTCTCTAAAAATTGAGTCTTCAAATAAAACACCCAGAAAAAAAATGAGTCTCCAGGAAGTGGCAGTGGTGGTGACGGTGTTGGTATTGAATTCTACAGATAGACATCCATTCATTCTTTATTGCTGAAAGTTCATTATAAGTTAAAAAAAAAAAACCCTACCTGATTATATCTTTGAGGCCCAATGACTTGTCATTCAATTACTTCGTGATTCTATGCTACCCCATCTCCAAAGGGGACAGACAGTGCAGCAGTCAAAGGGATGACCTCTACCTGGCATTCCCTGGAAGCTCACTGCAGCAGCAGTTCAAGTCTGGGAGCTAGGGAATTCAGGAGGGACCCAGGATGCAAAAGAAGCCAGCCCACTAGCGTTTGGAGTTTTTCAGTTTAGGTCTATTTATAATTCTTGCAAGACTTCACTTGGAGTTCTGAACATTTAGTGCTCTGCCCCTTTTCTTAACCTCTGAAGCTCGGGTTTATAATCCTTTTCTTGTAGGGATATTGCACGGATTACAGTAGGTATTGTATATCAGATTCCTAGCGTAGGGTCTCTCATGAACGAGGTGCTTGGTAAATGTTAGCTACACTCTCCTCTCCCTTCAATCAAGGCTAGATTTTGATCATTTATAATGTTCGAAGCTTCATTTTGTACTTGCTTTGAACTTGTTTGAATCCAAGAAGAAAAATATATCACTTTCTTGAGGCTGAGATCAACACTTTAAAATGGTGATTCGGTTAACGTCTATACATGATCTCTGACAATGTGGTTTTATTAAGATGCTGTGTTTGGTGCAAGTGTGAATTCTATCTTTTATTCATATAAATGTTCCTTCCGTGAAAGGAGCAAAAACTTTAGGACCTAACTATAGATCTCTCTTCTTGTTATAATTTTTGATTTCTTGTTACAGATATAAACTAGTGAAAATTTATTGTGCTGTTATCCATTCAGAGTCATGTACCACTGGGTTATGTTAAGTTTAGCCCATGTGGATAGAGAGAAATTCCACTTGGAAAAAGAGATAAGTCTGACTTTGCAATGTTTTGCCCTAAAAAGTTAAACAGTTCCTTCATCGGGAACCTCATAGGTTTGCTTGTTTAAATTGGGTGCAAGGAGAAAGGTACAATCAGTGTACCATTGTCTATTTGAAGAGATGATGTACAGTAACATGGAAAACTTAGTGCTTGTTTTCTTCTCGCAGTGATTCAGATAATTTCTCTGTAAGTACAACTGACCAAAGATAAAGAAAAGGCTAAGAGAAGAAAAAAAATGCAAATAAATGACTTGGTTATTGCATTAGTTTGGGTCCATGAAGAAGCAGACCCCAAGATGGGATTAGACATGTAAGATGTTTTTGGGGGGAGGGCACGGGAGAAGACTGGGAGAGCCTTTTAGCCATGACCCAGGTTTGACACTTATGTAAGGAGGAAGGGAAGGAAAGAGGATTGAGTAGAAAGAACTTGACTGTAGTGCAGCCTGAGAAGGGTTTGGCTAGGGAGCCGGGAGTCAGCCATTGGAGGAACCCTCTGTCTCAGTGGAATGGGCTGCATTCATAGCCCCCACTGTGCTCAGTCCTTAGCTAGGAGCAGCCCCCTGGAAGCAGGGCCTTGGAGCACAAATGATACTGGAGACAGAGAGGGGCAGCCGGTGGGACACTGAGTCCATTATATTCTGGCCACAGGAGATGTGACTGGTGTAGTTGTGGTTTGGAAGTATAGCCCTGAGCACTTGCTCTGGTTGGGTGGACCTGCCACTAAAAAAAAGACCTGGCATTTCTTTGAGTTCTGATGCTTTATTTTCCTCCATTGTAGAATGAGAATAATGATTGTTGTCACCTCACAGAGTGCTAGTCAAGATTAAATGAGGTTATATGAGATTATATATAAACACATAGTACCACGCATGGTACAGGTGAAATGCTCAACATATATTTCTCTCTCTTTAATGTAGTCATAAAATGCAATTGAGAGGTATAGGTGAATTGTATCAGGTGATGGTAAATATATTTAAATGGTAGGTAGTTCATGTAATTAGAAGGTGTTGTTTATGCAAGCAGACATCCTTAATGCCTTTTCAGAATAGCTCACTTCGGTTCTCGTGCTTCAGTCCTTATTTTTATGAGGCTGTAAACAGTGCAACAGATAGACCAACTGACCTTGACCATCTTCTGGTAATTTGCCCTAAAGCGTGAGGTAGACAGAACAGTCTCTTCATTTCCTTACCCCTCTAGGCTTCCTATTCAGTTGAGAAGCAGCTTGCACTGTAAGTCTGCATTTTATCTTGAGCCTCAAACACCTTGCGAGTCTTTGCTCCCCTGTGTTACTGTTCCTAAACCAACTTGCCGCGCGCGGCACAAAGCACTGAACTCAAGTGGCCCTCAGCGCGAGCTCCTGCTGTGATGAGTCACAGAGCCACCAGCACTTTGTTGCGTTAGATTTGATCACTGCCATGAGCAGTCCTTCGATTGTCAGCTAAGAGACCCTTCAGGGAGTTGTCCCTTAATAGAAAGTCTCTTTTCTTCCCTCCTGTTGTAACTTTAAATTAAAAGAAACTGTAGAGGAGCTGGTGGCCTTGCAGCAGTTCATTCTTCTATCTACTGGGAGAACAACATCTGAGAAAAGACGTTATTGGACTGAGAATTGAGTTGTTGCTATTTTTGGGGGGCCAGCGTCGGGGGAGGGGCGGCTGCGGGGGAGGACGAGGCTCTCGGTAATGTCGTGGCAGGACGGCTGGCGGGGTGCCGATCCTTCTGTGCCTGCTGGGAAGCATTTGGGGGATGGAAGACATTGACTTAGCATGTTGGGATACATGAGACCACTGGTATTTTGCCCCTGATTTTTAGGTGGTTCTGTGTATGGTACTGTGGGAAACTGGCACCGGGACAGCTTCAGAATCCAAGGAGGATGGGAGGCAGGAAGAGAGAGCTAATTTTTGACACATTCCTCAGACAAGTGCCCCCTCTAGGGAATCTGTGCCCAGGATAAGGACTGCTTACTGTGAGGCTTTTGGCATAGTTTTCCCCAAATAGCGAGTGCTGGTTGCTTCAATGTCGCTAGTTAAAAAGGTTGACAAACTGAACATTTGGAGAGACTCTCTGCTGAGCCAGGCGTTGTACCCTCTGCAGTTGCTGGTCCATCCCCATTCTGGGTTAGGGCCTGCCCTCAGATCGGATGCCTGCTAGGATTCCCTGGGGCACTTCACGGCTGCTGAAAGCTGAACTTGGTTGACGTGTGGTATCAGGGGCTGACTGGGGTTTGCATGTATGTTCTGGCGATGCTCGGTGTCACTGTGCAGTATTGGCAGCCTTTCACGTGTATCTGGCACAGTAAGTCTCATTACTTTACTCTTGCACTGGGAGCTGCTTTGGAACAAGTGCATACCATTTCTTATAACTCTGTCTTGACTCTCCATACTTCACTTTCTCAGCCTCCTCTCCACCGTACCTTTACTACTAGCAGAATAGTAGTGCCTTTTCTACATTAAATCAGGAAGTAAAGTGACAGTTTTAATGCACACGAACCAACCAACCAAACCAATCTCTAAGTTTGTAAAGAAAGTTAATGGGCTCACTCTTTATTTCTAGGGACCTCCTCAGCCCCGCAAACGTGCCTCCCTTCCCCTGTCACTGCTTACTGGGCTTTTCTTAACCCTTCTGTTCCCACAAGGTCTTTCTCCTTTTGGCACCATCAGCATTGTGCATTGAGTTAACTTCACCAGAGGAAGTGAGAACTGGAGAGTTCTCTAAGTACTCTGCTGCCTGGTTCGAAAGGGGTAGCCATAGGTGACAGACATTTGGAAGGTAAGCTCCTTGAGGGCACGGTGTTGTGTCTCCAGCACAATCACAGTACCTGGAACAGGGCAGCCACAGAATCAATGATTGCTGAGCCAACTTGTCTTGCCAACTGAGCTTCATTCCTATTCAAGGCAGCCCTGCACGATGGGGAGGTGGGGAAACTATAACAGTGGTTGAGCCTCGACCATGTTCCAGGCACGTGCTAGGTGCTTTACATGGATAATCCCCTTTAATCCTCACAGCCCACAGATTAGGTGGCAATTATCCCCGTTTCACAGATGGCCAAACAAACTCCAGGGGGTCAGGTACTCACTCATTTTCCTCAGTTAGTGAACAGGAGAATCACTGCCTGGATTTCAGTTTTTTTGACTCAACCACATGTATTCTTTCATCCTGCTGCGGCCAAGATACTGGTGTGGGGTTCCCATCCATGAAATGGGAGCACTAATGCCTGCCTACCTACCACAGGGATACTTAGGAGCAGGTGAGAAGTGGTCACTGGAAGTGATGCTTGAGCTGTAATTTCTTTTTTTTTTTTTTTTTTTTTTGCGGTACGCGGGCCTCTCACTGTTGTGGCCTCTCCCGTTGCGGAGCACAGGCTCCGGACGCGCAGGCTCAGCGGTCATGGCTCACGGGCCCAGTGGCTCCGCAGCATGTGGGATCTTCTCGGACCGGGGCAAGAACCCTTGTCCCCTGCATTGGCAGGCGGACTCTCAACCACTGCGCCACCAGGGAAGCCCTTGAGCTGTAATTTCTAAAAGTCACTTACTATTATCAGGTACCCACTGATCCATTTATTAACCAAATGAGTATTTACTGAACACACAGTTAGATGTTGCTTAAGCTGTACTTAACGGGAAATATTTTCTGATTTGAAGCAGAGTTTCTGACTACATAAAAACTGATATCAAAGGAATTTAATAGAACAGTGTCTCAAAGGTGATCACCCTGTCACCTCGCTGAAAACCACTTGGGATGTTTTTGAAAATCTACCTTTCTGGCTCCCCCTCAGATGTAGGGAACCTGAACCTCTGTGGTTGAAGCCCTGTAACCCTGAATTTTTAACAAGCATGACTGGCGATTCTTTTGCACATAAAAGTTTGAGAACCAGTGATAAAAAACCTTTTATTGATTTAGTTTGGTAGTGAGTTATATATGTGGCATATGGAGATCAAGTAAGATGCTCAGAGAGTAGTGGCAGGGCCAAGATAAAGCACAGGTGATTGCTGGATTGCTAGAAAGAGTTTTTTGGTGATTTGGTGTTAGGAGTTTTGAAATAAAATTTAAAGAACCTAAGTACATTTGAGTATATAGAACAGTAGCATGCTTAAGGTCCAGAGTGAGGGGACCTAACACAGAGTGGGTTGGGGCAGGGGCAGGGTGGCAGTTCTGTGCATTCCAGGCTTGAAAAGATCTTTCTTTTCAAGGACAGGTGGTTAAGTAAACTGAAGACCAGGGGTTGATTTATTTTTTTCAGTTCTGTATCCCAAATGTTCAGAACAGTGTCTGGAACACAGTAGGTGCGGAAAGACCTTTGCTTAACGAATGAATAAAAACAGATGGAGGGAGAGAGCAATATGTGGAGAACAGATTAGAATAGCTTGATTAAGATTATTGTGGTTAAAGAAATCGAGAAGGAGTATGCTGGAAAGGAATCCTAGTGAGATCAGATGAGGACAAGGTTGTAATTAGACTAATCTGGTCCTTACAGGAGAGTGCCTTCATACACACAGATAAACAACGCAGAAACAAACCTGAGGTTTGTATGGGATCGAATCAGCAGGCTGCTGTTTGTGTGTATTATCTTGGAAGCAGCAATTACTACATGAGGATAGGGACTGAGTCTGTTTTGTTCTCCAAATGATCATGGTACTTAATAAATATTTATTGAATAAATGACCGGGTTTCTACACGGACTGGAAAAGAAAGCTTTTAAACGATACAAACATGTCTTGTAAAAAGAGAAAAAAAAAATCTTTACAAATGCTAACCAGTAGATTGGTGATCGTGAAAATAGCAAATCTTCATAAAACTGGAAGTTCTTAGTCTGTTTGGAGTTCAGTAGGCTGTCCGTCGGATTGTTTGCCTGTCACCAAGCAGTGCTTTGCTGTTCACGTCACTTTCATTTTACTGTTGTCGAAAGTCCACGGTAATGCCTCGCACAGTGGCTTGCCGATATTAGCTATTGAATAAGTATTTGCTGAAGAGTTCAATCTGTGAATGAAGCGTATTGACTGGGGCTGGGGGCAGGGGAGGTGGGAAATTGGAGGCAGATGAAGAGAGTTGCCTTCCTTCACTTAGAATTCCCAGAGTGACCTGTGATCCAGTGACCTTTAGTAGGCATATTTTCCATATAACTCAAAGCCTGGTTATTGTAATCTTGAGAGGAAGGATGCTTGCTAAGGTAATGACTGCAAAGGTGGGTTCAGCATTGTTAGAAGAGGCAACCATTCGTTTGATCTCGAAAGTCAGGCTGGAAAATGTATTGGGGAAAAAACGGTGAAAAGTAATTCTAAACCTAACTGGAGTTTCAGTAGAAAAATGGCTCTAATTCAAACGGTGTAATGTTAACATCAATGCGCGTCTTGTGGCTCAAGCCCCGCATACTGCTTTGGAAATAAAAGGAGATTGTGTAAAGAATTAGCAATACAAGGCATTTTTAAGTGCTTTATTGCAGAGGCCTGTGATACTCTGTGAAATCTATGCAGGCTTTTTCTTCCTGCTGTGCTTAATTTCAGAATCTGATGCTATTACCCATCCTTGGAGGAAAAAAAAAATCATTCTCCGTTAACTCTTAAAAACCGAGTTTAACATTGCACTTGCTTTCAACATAATCTTTCTGACATTTCTCAGGAAGAGAGAAGCGGTGTATTTAGCCACGGAGGGTTTTTGTCTCCTGGTATCCAGGATTGCTTCTAGGGGGCGGCATTAGAGGAAGAGGGCAAGTTGGAAAGAAATGTTAAAAGCTTAAGTTTAGAAATGGCTCAAGCAGCTTGAAGAATAAGGTCCCTGAAAGAGTCGGCAGAGCTTGTGTTTGGCATGCATCCAAATCAGAAGCCAGAAAGGCGAATGTGTTATAAAGAAGATCAGGCAGAAGCCAGGACAGGAGTTAAATCTTTACCATATCGGCGACTATCTTCCTGTGACATGAAGACAAGCCCCCCCAAAGTAAGTTCCTTGGCATGCCATTATTGTGCCCCTTCGCCTGTCTAGCTTGAAGTAGCAGTTGATGTTGACTGGTAGTTTACTGTTGCTAGGCGTTGTGCCAAGCAGCTTATTTTTATTTTTATTGACTCTGCTCAGGAATTCTCTGACGTAGATACAGGTGTTGCTCCATTATACAGATAAGGAAACTGAGCTGGCCCAAAGTAGCGGAGCTGAGACTCGAACCCAGAGTGGTCTGATTCTGAGGCTTGGGCCCTTACCCATTGTAATATAGGAAGTAGATTTGAAGTCCTGCTGAGTCATCCCTCAAAATTATGCTTGTGTTTCCCCCCTTCCTTTATATATGTACTTCTGTCCCTCTAGGACAGGCTCTTTTCAGCTCATTTCTGAACTTTTGCAAAGTTCCCCAAAGTGGGATCTCTCCCTACAATCTGTGCTGTGTACAATTGTCAGGTCAGTCTTCCTAACGTGCTATTTAGGTTATGTTGTCCCTTTCTTAAACGTTCACGGTGCCTGAATACTACACACAGATGGGACCCAGACCCTTACGTCTGTTTTTTAAGGGCCTTACCGTCTTCTCCAAGTCTTCTACCTTTTCAGGCTCATATTTGAAACCTTCCTTTTGAGAACAGTTTGCTTCTGATCAGGATTCATGCTGAGCACAGTTTCCCAGATGACTCTCAAACTGTCTGTGACATGTGAGCCTTGTCAACTCCTCTCACAGTGCTCATGCCAGGGGCCTTCCACGGGCATTGCACTAAAAGCCATTGCTCGCATTTGAGCCCTGTCTGACTTAGGGAATTCTTCCGGAGTTGCTTTTCCATCTGCTTCAAACCTCCTCATCATTTGACTTTCCTTGGTTCCCAATCCACTTGACTCTCTCTTTCAACTTTCTCTTTTGATTTTGTCCCTTCATTCATTCAGTAATCAACAAATATTTGTTGAGCACCTACTATGAGCCAGATGCCACATTAACTGCTAGGGAGTCTGTGATGTGTGGAACAGGCACACACCTTGCATGCAAGGATTTAAATCCTATTGGGGTAAATAAATTTTAATCAGATAATCAGCTGCATTTCTGATGGCAAATTGTGGAACTATATTTCACAAAATTATAAACAACATACAGGACAAGTATCTGATATTTTGGCAGGACAGTCAGAGGAGGATGCTATGAGGAAGTCACGTTTGAAGCATGGTTAATGACGTAAAGAGGACATAGGGAATAGCATGTGCCAAAGCTCCAAAGAGAGAGGGAGAAGGATGTGTTCCTGAAATTAGAAGGCCAGCATGGCTGGAGCAAAGTGACTGGGAAATGGACATGGATGGGGCTGTAAAGGTGAGTCTTCATAATAAGGCTGATAAGAAACCTATTGAATAGTTTTAAGCAAAAGACTAATAAAATTTGTGGCTAGAGCATGTAGACCAAATTTAAGAGAGGAAGGAATGGATTTGGTAAGCTAGTAAGAAAGCTATTGTAATGACTCACGCAAGAGAAAGATAGTGGCTTGGATTTTGGACTTTAGCAGTTGTGTTTGAGATGGAGACAAAAGGAAAGGTTTCACAAGCACCCTTGGAGGGGAAATTGCCCAGTTTCAGGTGCTTTGTAACTGTCCCCCGGCCATTCCCCCTCCACCAACCTAATGGAATATTCCACCTGGGAATTACCCATTGTTTCCATGTTCCATAGGTTTAGAAAAGAGATGCATAAGTCCATACACCTACGAGGGATCCTGCTGGCTGGATCTGTACCTGCTTTAGCTCTCGAGTATTCAAGCAGAGAGATTTGATGCAAAACTTACAGTCCCTCCCGTCTACGCATATGTATTTGCTCTCACGTTTCTATGCTTTCCTTCTGTATATATCATCCCTTCATATAGATTTTCTGAAACCCTACCCATTCCTTAATTTCCACATTAAATTTTGCTTTTCCACAGCATCCCCACAGAATATACTGACTGAAGATCTCTCCTTCTGATCTTATGATATGTATACCTATAACCACTTTTAAGGCTTTAACTGTATATTGTACTGTATCGTAAGCATGTCGTGAATATGCCTTATCCTTTGAGGGATACTGTGAGTTTGCCTAGGGATGTGGATGCTGTAGTTCGATATTATACTCCTCTTTTGGATCATCATTTACGTCGTTAGCATGGCAGTCTACTTAACCTCTCTCAGTGTGCGATTCCTCATCTGCAGAATGGGGATAATTAGATGTACTTCATAAAGCAGTTGTGTGGGATTAATGAGAGAAGGAGTACAAAGTCTATAAAACAATCCTTGGCCGTAATGAGCTCCACCATGTGATGACATTTTATGGTCATAAATGTTATTGTTTGAAATCAGAAACCTGTATCTTATTACTACTTTTGTCTACTTGGAGCTCAAAAAAATTATTGAGTTCAGATTCGGATTTAAATTTATGTATCATTTCTGCCAGGGGGATACAAATATAAGTAAATCTTGCTTCTTGCCTGCACAAACCTCTATTTGATAGGGAAGCTAGTAACATAAACTGGTAATTATATATCAGTGTGATAGGTAGAGCGATAGAGTATTTTGAGAGCACAGAAGAGAGGTTGGGGGAAGATTTTCTAAGTGAATTGATGTATGAGCTGAGTATTTTATCAATCAATTAAATACATACTAAAATAAAGTATGTATATCATATAAAATTCAAAGCTACATAACAAAATAGCACTCCTGTCTTACTGACGATCATGCCACTCCATTCCTATTACTTCCAACTCTGTATTTCTAAATAAAATGTTTACTCCTTATTTTTCAAAAAATGTTAGTTATTGATTAACCTCCTACTATTTGGCTTTGTTATTCTACTCTTCCCCCACCCCTGCTTCCTAAAACCACACATACTCCTTTTCCCATTGTCCCAATATACTTTCGTCTCCCCCCTTTTTTAGGGTTAAATCAGTTCAGTAAACACAGTTACGGGAATTCCCTGACAGTCCAGTGGTTAGCACTAGGCGTTTTCACTGAGGGGGCCTGGGTTCGATCCCTGGTCCAGGAGCTAAGATCCCGCAAGCCCCGAGGCCAAAAAAAATCAAAACAACAAAATAAATAAAAAACCAAAAAATACCCCAAAAAGCACACAGTTACTTTGACTCTTTAAAATGTTGTTTATCACTGAGAATATTATATATTGATTACTTTTACTTTTTATACAACTTGTTTGGTTTTCCTGGAGTTAATAATGGCTTATGTTCAAACTTACAGGTTTTACTAGAAGTGCCCAATGTTTACTGGAATTTCTGAGTTAGGCTGAAAAAGGTGGAGTGACATATCCAGGGTGGGCCTTGGGGGCAGTCCGCTGTGGTTGGAAGGATCATTTTATCACTGACATAATTTGGAGTTAGTCTTAGAATTAGATAATAAAAAGACCACTGACTTTTAGTCATTTATATTGTGCTTCTTAAAATTTCTGCAGACATTGTGCTCCCTTATTGCCTATACTTGGGCACTCTGCTTCCGCCAACCTGCCCTTGGAAAGGCTCTGAGTTAAGCTAAGAAAGGAAGAGGGTGGTGCTTTGAGAAGGGAGGAGGGTATTCCAAGCAGACAGGACAACGTGAGTAAAAAGGCAAGAAGGTGAAAAATAGCGTGGCATGTTTGTGAAATTACAGAGAGTTTGGTGTTGGTAGAACATAAAGTACATGATAGGAACCAGCTGAGATGAGGCTGTGATGTTGGCAGTGGTCAGAATCAAGGTGGTCTTTTTATTATAGACCAAATGCCCCAAATTGTGTCTTTTAGGCCATGGGGAACCTTATGATGTGCAGTAACATATGGTCTGCTTTGCCTGTGAATGAACTAATGACACATTAGCCAGAAAATGCAAAACTGGCTCCTTAAGTCAGCAGTTAAAATGCATGTTTGGTGACATGTTAATACTTTAGGGGTACCCTATCAGTAGAATTTTTAGAGCGCACAATCCTGTAGAATGTGCATGCACGCACAGACACATATTCATAATTTATGTACATGTGTTATACTTGAGCTAATATTCAGGGCACAGTAAACTCTGAGAGCAAGGTTTAGTTTAAATAATAGTTGAAGTAACAGTGGTATTACATCAGAGTTCCCTGGAAACCAACTCTGACATGTAGATTTGCATGCATTGGATTTATTGGGAGGGTTCTTGGCGACAGCACCCATGAGGGGCTCAGAGAAGCAGGATGAGCCTAAGGAGAAGTTGACTATGATGCAGCTGGGGCTTCAGCTAACCTATGAGGAGCTCTGGAACTGGATAGCTCCTTGGAGATGTCCTGAACTGAGACAAGGGGGCCAGGTCTTTGTAACCATACATTGGTGCTGGATGTGGGCCATCCCTGGGGAGCCGGAGGAACTTTGGATGCGAGCAGTTCTTGAGAAAGGCCTTAGATGTGAGTCTTCAGCAGCCAGCACTCTTGGTAGCTAGGAAATGAGCGCTGCTAGGTAGCACACTGCAGTATCCACGAAACACAGCCTTCCCGAGACTCTCTATTTTTTTGAATTCTCATAGATTTTTCTTGAAATATGGCTGACAAAGAGCTAGCAGTTGGTCTAAAAGATACAGTTCTGCCATTTTCCCATGTTCACTTGTATTTGCATTATTAGTACTACTTTGAAAATTCCTAGGTTTTTGTTTTGTTTTGTAGGACATATTTTAAAACCACTTCTCTGCTTTATGAGGGTTAATTTATCTAAAAATTAGACAGTGTAGTCCACAAGCCACAATGTGTGACAAAATGGTAAAACAAAAGAGAGAGAATGGCATTAACATTAAGTTCTTCCAGTTGTGAAATGAAGGCCCCTGTGGCAATCTATTAATAGTTAGATGAAAAAAAGGAATACATGGATCATCTTGAACTTCCAGCTTTGGAGAAAATGTCTTTATGGAGTGAGACCAAGGGACATTTTAATTGGAGGTAGGACAGCTGACTGGACATAGACATATGGTGGTGGTAATGGTGTCTTTGTGTATTTATAAAGCAGGAGGAATTCTTGCCCAGTATGTGGACAAGAGTATAGGCCTAGGTTTTTCAGGTTCCCAGATGGGCATCTAAGTCAGTGTTCTCCTAATTGTTTTTGACAATGTATATACACCATCAATAAAAAAAAGAAAATATTACTTTACTAACAGTAAACATGCAAAAGTAGAAATTAAAAGGCCTGAGATAAAGAGGGAATAAAGGATATCTATAGAATAAGAAATATAAATAAAAATTGTAATATTCTCTTTTAGCATGCCAGTGGATTTTTTTTTTTTTTTGAACCCACCTTGAAGACTCTTTGAGCTAGTTTTCTAGAGCATAAGTTATATACTTAATAGGGGAGAAAGTGTACTGGTGTCAAACTTTGACAATTTTTATGAGTTTGACCTACGCAACTATTTAAATGTGATAGTATGAACTACAGGTATTAAGAAATAAATAAGGTTTTAGAACACAGTTGTGGTACTTTAAGATATTTTAAAAATCATGAAAGGAATGTGTGTGTGTGTGTTTGTGTGTTTGCACTAGCCAGCATCATAATGACTTAGCATTTCCTTCTGTTTAGCAATTCCTTATAATTAACTAAAAGGTTGGGGCCACACTGACACCATTACCCCTCTGTATATCTGGCTCTAATTTACGAGCCATATCCTGCCTAATATGCCAGAATGCTTTTGAATGTTCTCTCACTGCTTATTTTTCCTTGGATTCATGAATTTATAAATGTTGCATGCAACAATTAAAAGATATCTTTATTTGTGTCTCTCAGCAGTAGAGAACCTGAAAAGGCAAAACCTCTCCTAAATGTAGTAAGTTCCTTCATGTCCTTTTGGAATTTTAAATGTTTATAAGTATTTTTATAGCAAAACTCAGCCTGGCTTTAAAGAATTATTCCAGATTTATCATGTGCCTGAACTTTAGATAGCTTGGCTTCCTTATTAACATCTTTTATTTTGTTAATAAAAGTTCATTTCAGTTGTGTTTTCATTTTTATATTTAACACTGCTCACAAGTGTTGGTTGCTTTGAATTTCTTGGAAGGAAGGGGGATAAATACATTTCAGGTAGCATTATTAGCATTATTACTACTTTTCATTATAGATTAAATTAAAAGGTAGCCAGATTTGGAACCAGTATATAGAAATCTTAATAAGGATATGGTAATCATGGTTGGATTCCTAAGTAAGCCTAATCATATAATTTAAAAATATAGTTCATAAGTTAAAAGGCAGAAACCTCATTATGCTAGAGAGTGCTATTTTTAAAAATAATAAAGAATTAAGCTTCCTTTTTTTTTTTTTGGCGGTTGGCGGGCCTCTCACTGTTGTGGCCTCTCCCGTTGCGGAGCACAGGTTCCGGACGCGCAGGCTCAGCGGCCATGGCTCGCGGGCCCAGCCACTCTGCGGCATGTGGGATTTTCCCGGACCGGGGCACGAACCCGTGTCCCCTACATCAGCAGGCGGACTCTCAACCACTGCGCCACCAGGGAAGCCCAAGTTTCCTTTTTTATATACATACAAATGATCTTACCATTACTGAGTAAAGGACATATACTGTCTCTCAAAAGAATACTGTGCCTTGACGTTTTCAGGTGATTCCATCCATATTTTTTCTTATTCTCTTTATAACCATTTGCATATTGACCTTAATAGCAATTTAAAATATACAGTGTTGTATTTGACTATGATTAACTCTTAATTCATTCATTTAAAATATGTTTATTGTGAGTCTGTTCTTTGTCACATACGACAAATGTTGAGTAATGGAGTTACCATGGTAAGTAAAAGAGATTTGGCCCCTGCCCTTATGGAGTTTCCAATCTAGTGAGAAAGATGGAGGTTAATCAGCTAATCATGCTGGAGAGACATTCTCTACTTCGGTGTAATTGTGACTGGCAACTGGATTGTTAATTAAAAAAAAATTGCTAAAGCATAGAGCCTTAGAGAAACGATGTCATCCTTCCTTAAATATTTTAAGATTTTAAACAATGTTTAGTCAGTTTGTTTATTGGTGTTCCATTGTTTATCAGTATTTATCAATTTGCCAATTAATTGATGTATAGTTGAAGCTTTTAAGGATGGGTCTCTTGAGTAACATATCTTGTCATCTTCACACCCAAAATATATGTTCTGTGGTTTTTACTTTTGATTTGCTAAAAATGATAGGAGAATTTCAAGGCATTTGGCAAGCAATCCAAGTGCAGAAGTTAGTCTAGTTTTTTTAATTTTTATTCCAATTTTATGAAGCTACTAGACACCTAATTTAGTGGTCTTTAAAAACAATTTACCTTTATTCCTTAAAGAAGCATTCAATCTAGTGTCACTAACAGCATCCTTTTTGCCCTCATATTCTATTACTTATGTAATATTTAATGAATTTACTCAATTACAGTGGCAAATAGAAATGGTATAAAGAGCCCTGGGATCAAGCAGATAAGTAAAGCAGTTAGAGTGGGAGTGTGTGGCCTTTTTAGCCTTTTTGCTATGAGGGTACCCTGGCTAATAGTGTGTTTCACGGAGGGAATGGAACACACCCGTTACTCTGGTGACTTGGTGAACGTAGGTTGGCTATGAAAGTTGTATTCTAGGGCTAGTGATGAGTGCTGTGGAGTATATCATGGAGGATGAATACAGGGGGCTATAAGGAGATATTATAGCGTAGCCTGATTTATTCTAGAAGTCACAGCAGGACTTTCAGGAGGATGAGACATTTGGGTTGGAATATGAAGAGAAGTAAGCTGTGGTTGAGTGTGGAGAAAGAACACTTTGTGCAAAGCTCTGAAGTAGGTTAAAGGTTGGGATATTGAAGAACCAAAGGAGACCAGAGTGGCTGGGGCACAGAAAAGAAGGGCAGGAGTCATGAGGAATGAGGCTGGAGGAGGAGGCCGGCGTCCTGTCATGTAGCGTCTTGTAGATGCTGCTGAGGTTCTGGGTTTTTATCAAAAAAGTAAGGGCAAGTAATTAAAGGATTCAGATTTGCATTTTGAAAAGATAATTCTGGCTGTTGCTTGGAAAATGGAACGAACAGGGCATCAGTTACGTAGGGATTAGAGTAGTCTAAATAAGAAACGTTGTCCTTGTCTCCAAAACTATTCATTCTTCCATTTTTCAGGGCCTTATCCTGCTACAAGTCTAAACGGGTCCTTGAAATACTTGAGGAAAAGCAGAACCTAAATTCATCATAGGTATAAATCTTTTCAATACCCAGAAAGACCTGGAATGGTATTTTCTATAGCGTACTTTGCTTACCATTTTCTCCTTTTATGTTTGTATTTATAGTCATGATTTCAGCACATCATGTTGTCAAGACAATAGAAAAAAAAGGAAAAGTCATTCTTTTAAGCTTGTACCATGCTATTGATTTTCTTTGAAAGGACAACAAGTGTGTTTATTTTATCACTGTGGATCTAAACCTTAACCATGAAACACCATTCTTTACTTCTAAACTATGTGTAACAAAGAAATTCTTTATTGCAACGTCATCAATAATTCAAATGCAACTTAAAGGAAAGTAGGGCAGCATAAGGAAAAACACACTTGTTCCATAATTGAGTCGATTAAATAGTATTGAGTCCCACTGTCATATTCATATTGATGAAACAACTTTTATAACTACAAAGAGTCTAATAAGAAGTAAGGCCTCAGAATTATGAGACAATGTCACAGACATTTCTGTATTTTTTCCTATTGTAAAATACAAATAGTGAAAGCAAGCTTTTACTTGTGTGCGATAATGAAGGAGCAGCTTTTGAAAGGTACTCTTACTGGGATTTTCATAGTTTTCAAAGCTGTGCAGTAATAACCCAAGCTATTTTGGAACTGTGCATACATTAGTGTTCTGATGCAACATGATACAATAATGTGTGAAAACGTATACGATCGCACCTTGTTTAAATTTGCAATTTTTCAACGTAATCCCACAGTGAGCTCTTGTCAGGTTTTGACTGCATAGGGGAGGAAAAGTTTATAGAAGCCTAAGAATGGGTTTGGATGTAAATATCTGACTATGAAAATAAGACTTTCTAAAAATTGTACTTTTTTGAAAGATCAAAAGAGTTCAGTTTATCTTATATATAATATTTTGCAAATCAACCTGTTATTAGTTTTGCCCAGTGGAAGCTTAAGAACTTGCATAAATAACCTTCAGACTGAATATGTATATCTGCTCTATTTTTTATTTGCGGAGTGTGAGTGAAAAGTACAGAGTTTGATTTTTAAAGACAATGATCACATTATAATTTATGCATTCATATTAATGTTGTTTTTCAAAATTTCACCCAGAGAAGCAAAACCCGGATTCCATTGATGCCCTTGTCCAAAACATTTTGGAAAACTTCCTCTCAGAACTGTCTTTTGAATCATTTGCAAGCCTGACTAAAACATCTATCTCATTACTTTCTATTCGCATTTTATACCAAGATTCATCATGCTTTTTTTTTACTCACCAGAGTTGGCTATAAATGTCTCTTTGAAATGATGAAAATGGCTAAAATTGACTTTCAAATTATGAAATTTGTCACCATTGAGGATATTTAGAAATGTGTATGCCTGTGTGTGGCACAGACTTAGAAAGCAGTTTCAGAAGGAGGTAGAAATACTGTGAGGAACGGCTGAGCTTTAGAGTGAGTGAGTGGTGTTCTGAGGTGACCACTGTGAAGGGAAAGCACATTTGGATGACATGGTATGTTTGTTTAAAAACCAGTCACATTACTTTTTAATGACGCTGTGTATTAGTTTTTACAACGTATGCAAAGAAAAATGCAAACATGCCTTTTGGAATGCAAGGCCAAAATATCTTAAACAATTAGCAGCATATTTTATTAGGAAGACAATTAAAAGATTAAGCAACTACAGTGCTAATCCTGTGTTGGCAGATTCTTCAGATAATGGTCTTTACGTGGGAATGTCTCTGCACAGTTTTATTTTATTTAAATACTGTCATTTACTGTCTGATCTATAAGTGTGTGTATTTCCTTTAGCATCTTACATAATTCATACTTATTTTCATGTCATTTGAAGGTACTAGTTGGTAGCACTTGAATTTTTCATTTCAGTTGACCTCTTCCTATAAGTAATTGACCCGGTTTTCAGAACTATTAGTGCTTGTTTTCTTAACTGTCAGTAAAAAAAAGCAAGTAGTCACATGTGCTTGAAATGTAAAATAATTGGATTGACTTCTAAATACTTTCTTCATTTAAAAACAATCTGTGGTCATTCAGTACAACTCACACAAGTTTATGTGTTAAATAATTTATGAATAAAATGAATTAGTAATGTACATATCCAGAATGTTCACCACTTGCCTCCAGTTTGAACATCTTTACTGTGTTCTCTCTTAAATGGGTAGGAAGTGAAAGAAGTGATTGCCAGAGAGACTTAGTTGAGTAGCTTTTATTTTCTGAGTGTTAGAATTGGTATTAGTGCCGTCTAATAGAAGGAGAGGAAACAATTCAAATATAATTTTGCCATGGTTGGTTTTTGCGACCCTGTAAGATCAATGAAGATTAGAAGCCCAAAGATCTCAGAGAGTTTAGGACAACTTTCTGAGGCAGCGGATGGCAAATGATAGCCCCTGGGCAGGACTCTTGTTTAGTGAATAAAATTTTATTGGAACACAAGCATGCCCATCCATTAACTTGTTATCCACAACTACTTTCAAGCTGTAAGAGCAGAGGTGAATAGTTTGTGGCAGATAACATACAGCCCATAATACTAAAATAGTTACCATGTGGTCCTTTAAGAAAAAAATTGCTGGACTTGTAAGATAAAGGACCACTAGTTGTACCTGACATCCCCATCTTTATGAAAAATATAAAGCATTTAGAGAGCCTCTTTGGAAATTAGAGGCAACACACACAACATATTTGGAAACATGGTTATGATCCATTTGTCAGAAGATATAAAAAGATTCAAGGTTTAAGGGGAGCTCAAAGCAAGAGTGGGCCCTATTGCAAGTCTGGGCTGCAATCAGTGCAAACGGTTCTGCCTCTTGGGTCATAAGACTAGGCAGAAGCCCAAAGGTAGTTTCTGACTTTCAGCTTTCAGTGTTATCAACAGGGATCAAATGTCATTTATAGCTGCTTGAAAATGGATAGATTTAAGTGCAAACCAGTGTTTGAAGATCTGGTATACACTTTTGCACCACTTTTCGGTATAGCTAACACACCCTTTGGAGATAAAGGCTTCTTGTTTAACATGGTATGTAGTTTGTGTAGACTGATTTGTGTCATAGTGATTCTTTTATCCTGGTTAAACTATGTTCACATTTCTTTTTTTTCTGGTTTTGTGGTACTAAATGGGCTTTCTTTTCCTGAATGCCTTTATCCTTGACTATTCTAAAAATTTTAAAGCACAAGATTTATGCAGGAATTGTTCCAGACTAATAGCTACTTCCTTCATATTAAACACCTTAGTTTGTATTAATGAAATTGGGTGCTCTTTTGTTCCTTTTCCCAACAACGGGAACAGTTTTGGAGACTAAATCAGTCTTAACATGTGCTGTACCTTGAGTTCTTTGGTAACTTTATTTTACCTATTAACTGTCATGGATTTTTGACGGCAAATGTCATATTTGAAATTCCATTGAAGGAAAGTATAACACTGTGATAATGTTCATTTGCAATATAATTATTCATTGACAATTTCTAAAATCTATAATAGGTTAGAAAATAAAATCTCAGCAGCTTTCGTGTTCCCCATTAAGAAAAGTAGATTCAGAAAGCTTATATCATGGTACTGCTTACCAAAAGTTAGGAGTTTTATTCTTGTAGGAGCTAGGCTATTAAGTAATGTTCATATAATCCTGATAAACATTTCTCCATGACTGAATTTTGAGTGGAAAACTTTCTTTCCTAAAAGGCTCTAAGTGAAAAAAAAAAGGCCTGTCCTCTGACTATGTGTAGTGTGTGTGTGTGTGTGTGTGTGTGTGTGTGTGTGTGTGTGTGTGTGTGTATTTAGATCTATGTTAATACCAACTAATGCCAACATCTGGCAAAGAGATGGAGATCTGGGAATTTGTTGCTTGAAACCCTGGGACAAAGTGTTCTGCTCTGACCAGCAAACATAGCTGTGGACTTGAACTGGAATCTTCAGGGGCAGAAACGTCTTAACTGTCTGGAAAATTGGCCTGAGTCACCATGAAGGCACTAAAACAAAACTAATTTTAAGCAGGTCAAAGTTCAGTGATTCCCTCTGGAATTCAAACTTTTTAAAAGAGTCTCATGTTTAAGTAAAAAGGGTCAAAGTTGATGTACTGTTACAATGTTTTGAATGCTTTCCCTTAAGAACAGCCACCCAAGCTGGGATTAGCATGAGGAACTGCAAGGCTGGCACTTGCGTCTAGGTTAAAAATATTTTAAAGCAGTAAATGCCGTCAGTACAGAGAGATCCCTGGGAGCCTTTCTATTCAAAAATGTGTGAGCTCAGGGCAGCGACTGCAATGTAATTTAGGGCAGTGTATGCTTCATAGCTTTGGAGAATATTGCTTCCTGCTAATGTTCCATCAGAGAATGGTAGGATAGTAGTAATTTTAGAAGGTGGTATTCCTGTTTGTCTTACATCGAAAACTTCAGAATAAATAAGAGGACACAGCAACTGAACGAGAAATGTAACTGTGGAAAGGTACCAATGAATCTAAATTTGAACTGAACAGATACAAAATCAGCATGGGTGTAGGAATATTTTTAAGGCGAAGCTACGGTGCAAGTGACTTCCCAGGGAGTGAACTGCACAGGTACGTATGGTGTGTGACAAATAGCCTGCAGAAACTTTCAAGGAAGTGCCTTGTCAACAGTAAGGTCCTTTGACTATGACCGGATGTAATGCTGTTGAATATTTGAATTGAGGAATTATTTTCGAAAATGGAAACATAGGAGATTTCATTTCAGTATCTGGCATTCAGATGCTATCTAGATATCCCGAGGATGCCAAGGAATTAGCTAGTCAGAATTCCTTGAATGAGATTGTGCTGGAATTGTATGGTCGCCTTAAACTGAAGTGTGTGATTCTAGCACTTCTGATGTTAAAATGTTACACACTGCAGCTTAATGCGATTGACTAGGTATTTTCTCAGTCTGAAGATCTTGTTGCTGACTAGGATGAGACCTAAACAACATTCTTAGACGTTAAAAAGAGCCTATCATTTTATGGGTTGTGTCTAGGAAAGGGGAGAGAAACATTTGCTCTGCCTTCAAATTTAGAGACTCAGCTAAAAACTGCAGCTATGAAATTTGGCTGGTGTCCATAGTCTACTCAACTTCCTATAAAACTTTGGTTGTTCATATTAGCTGTTTTCTTTTTCCTTGATACCAGGGGCAGAATAATTCTGTTGCTCTTCATCATAAACCTATGATACTGACTTTGAAGAAGCTTTACTAATTTAGTTATTTATTCAGTAAATACCAGTTATTCCAATTTGAGGAATTACATTTTGCGTTGTGTTTACTGTGTCTCAAGAGATTTGAACTCGGTCATGTCTGTTTGTTTTAATAAGTCAGTCCCACGTGATAATTTTTACCAACAGAATAAAAATGCATGAGGAAGAAGGAAAAGTCAAGTTATGGTGTGACGTGATGATTCTCTCCTGTACAGTTTTTAACTGGAAAGTGATCTGAGTTGGGCTGAAAGATGAGAAGGTGTCATGCATGTTCTTTGTGCTTCCTTCACTAAGACAGGTTGATAGAAGGTGGTCTTCGATTTGGATCCTTGAATTCAGTTATGTTTATAATTATTAAGATTGTGAACGATGCTTATCTTAATGTAGCGATGCAGAGAGAAGAATAAGAGAGAATCAAATATTACAAAAGTTAAATTAGGAGAAGTAAAATGATAACTGTTTTCAAGAATTGGTGCTAGGATTATAATGCAGGAGTAGTTTTAGGGTAAGTTCTTAGATTTCTCAGAATCTTAATTATAGACCAGCAATTTAAATTTTTGAGCAGGGAATTTCCAAAACAAAATTTATTTACCATCAAAACTATATGAAGAAATGGTTAGAGAAACGTCAGTATATTCAATATTCTAATTTATTATTTCAACAGGACTAGTTAACAGTTTTATCACAAATGACCTTTTGAAAAAATAGTTGTTGCTCTGAACTTTTGCCCCTCTATGTGTCTTCGCAAGGAGAGCTTTTGAAGAGTCTTAAATCTGTCTGATAGTAAAATATCGTGATACGTTCTCGTTTCCCTACATCTCCAAGCTCTGTCAGCTGTTAAACTTGTGCTAGTCGACTGCTGGCTCGACATGCTGAGCCGGTCCTTTTGTTTAACTGGCATTGCTCTCAGCTTCCCCGCTTAAACTAGCTATCAGAATCCTCTAGGTCAACCAGATAGTTTGCCTTACTGCAAGCTCACCTGAACCATCTTCTGAGGTAGGGCCTATGATTTCATGAGAAATAGTCACCTCAGTGGGGAGCTACAGAACTCACCTCTATCTTCCAAGTGTTAACAGTAACCTATAATAATAATTTGGTGACACAAAATGCTTCTTTTTATGCATTACCTATTTCCAGAGGCCTTATTTAGGTTTGTATCAAAATGGATATCACAAACAGTGCAGCTTCCTGCTGAGAAGCAAAGTGCTACTGAGAGACTTTCTGTTATTCTTTTGGTGGCATCTGGGAGGGGTGAAGAAACATGGCCGGGGTGGGGAGGGAAGCAATTGTCAGTCGCTTAAGCGTCACCAGGACAAGCCGTGGTGGAGAATGGTTTTCAAAGGCAGAATAACTTGATGGAATTGTTATATCAGGAGCTGAACTTTGTTCTATTGCACTTGATAGGAGGCAAGTTTCAGAACAAGGAAATCAGCAGAAGTGGTTATAGCAGATATCTTATTTTTCTGTATGATTTTCATACTTCATGCTCCAGCAACAGTGACAGTGCTTACTTACCCAGGTGTAAATACAAACAATAATACAGTGCTGAGAAAGTTTTAAACTTTAAGTCTCCACCGAAAGTCTTAATTCTTCATCACAGAATCCCTGGCTGTGCTAGAGTCAGTCCAATCGAAAGAGCAGAGCTAATGGCAGCGTGTCCCATCTTTAACCTTTTACCCTATTTTTAAATCGCCCAGTACCTACCCCAAACATGCGAGTCTCCTCCATTGTCCTAGTTCTTCAAGCAAACAGAAATTTATCATAATTTTTCTTACTTAACTATACCCAGGAGTATTGTACTTTAAATAGAAACTTATGAAGGGCTGTTTTTCTTAAATGTTTAGAGTTAGAATTTCGGGCTGTGCTGGTAGTGAGAGATGGAAAAATACGGCAATATTATTTCACAGAAGGGGTCTTCCAGGGAGTCCTCAACTCACACCTTATAGGTAAAATTACCATTACAGTGAAGCCGTGAGCTGATTTTTAGCCCAAACGTGGGCTAGTCAATGACCTGCGTTTTAGAATTCAGCGATGGAGGTGTTGATGCATTTCCGTGCTTTAGGTTCCGTGGCAGCTTCCAGCTTCTGCCTTTGCCCTGACTGTACCCAGTCCTCTTACGTGGAAAAGGGATGGGAAAATGGCAGGGAGCTGGGCAAATTGTCAAGAACTCCATCCCAGAACTTTAACTCTGGCTCCCACTGCACCATTTCGCTCTTGCGTGTTTTCTGAGAGTGCAGGGTTTTTCTTGGCCTGCTGCTTCCCCAAGTGGCCAGCCCTTGCCTCTTGTCTGCACTGTACCCTGGGGATGTGTTCTCAGAATGCCCATTTCCCACCGGCCCCTGGGAGCACTGCGAAGGAGCAGCTGTCCTCGCGTTCCCACTCCCACTCTGAGGAGAGGCTTGGGTGCACAGGCTTCCGTCACATACTCGATTTGTGCATCTCAAGCACAGCTTGCTCGGCTCCGCATTTTGGCTTAGTGATCAGGCTGATCGTGTTCGTATAGGTGTTCATCTCGGGGTATGCTCGTATAGGGATATCCATATGATTTCTCTTTGCAAGGACTCAGTTTTTAAGAGTATTTAATGGCTATTGAAAAAAACATTAATGTTTTCGATGTGCTGCAAGAACATATTCATGGCATTCTTTTTGATTCTTTAAAAAGCTGTGTAACAACTAGATTTTTTAAGGCGTTGCTACCATAAAGACTGCTTTCAGACACATTGTATCTGTTTCCTTATTTAATGGACCATAATTCATTTTGTAAACATGACTCTTTCAAAGCAGGAAGACTTTCTACCACCGTGGTCTAAGAGTTCGGTCACTTTTCTTAGGGATTGCTCAGATCTTCCTTGTAATAGCAGCTCCCTGAAGAAAACCAGAGAAAAGAAATAACATCAAACCTTCAACTGCAGCTTTTGCCCCATTTAAATAGCAATGGATAATTCTGAAAAACTGTAAGTGGGGTGAGGTGTAAGATGGACTTTTAGCTCTCTTTTCAAAGTTTCTTCCCATTTTTGTGCTTACTTCAAAACCTTTACTTAGAATGAGAGTGCATTCATGTAGTTTATTGTCCTTTGTTTTCAAGGTTTTTTATAATGATTCGTGGGTAGAAATGTGCCAGGGCTTTGGGATCTGAGCTTCCTTTGGACCCCATAGGATGTCAATGGACTCATTAGGATTTAGCCAAGTTTTATGCATTATTCATAATATACATTCACAGCGTGTACACTAACGACCGTCTCCTGTGTCTGCTTAGTCAGGACCATTTGCATGCTGTATTATGGAAACATAATACAGGATGCATTTAGCCACATTTTCTGTATTATCCTTAATATATATTGTCATCATATTCTGTTATAGGGTATGTGGTGAATGTGTTTAAACAATAGCACGCACTTGTGCATTGTGATTCCATAAAAACAAATGTATAATAAAAGTCTTGATGGAAGTAATTATTGCACATGTGCAATAATAGTTTCTAAAAAAGCCTTCATATTATTTCTAGTTTGCTTTCATTGTTTGATTATCTAGTTATTTGTTTTATGTTGTTTTATGCCTGCTGGACGGATGTCCTGAAAATTTTAATTTTGAAAACAACATACCTTCTTTATCCCTCTCATATCTTTCCTCATTAGTTTCCCTAAATGAGTATTTAAAAATATAATATTTAAAAGAGACTCAATGATTAAGAAAAGCATGTTTCCTAGCTACCAATTAAAGATCTGTGGGGTATTTGTTATAAAGAGCCTGTGTTCCATGTACCGACAAGAACTGTTATGTATGTGAGAAATTAACATCAAATCATTAACATGAAATTATCTTCCATATCTAGGATAGAGGGGTTCTGAGTTCTAAAGTTAACATGACTCTTATTTATTTAAGGAATTGACACGTTTATCTTTTTCTTTTGGACATCTTGCTTGCAAAATGGAAATGACCCCTGCTTAATTGCAATAGCATATCAGATTCATTGTCTTTTAAAAAAATATAACTTGGATCAGAAAGAAGAAAATCTAGAAATACACCTATGTGTCACAGGTGTGAAGAAAACAAATTATTTAAAACTCTAAATGATAGCTTGTTGAAGAGTTATGCTGTGATGGAAATTTTAGGTACAGAGTATGGTAAAAGGATTCATTGAAATTATGTCTTTTCTTTTCGAGGGTTATTGGTGGTTTTTCAATACTTTGAAGTCATTTCGTTTTGGTTAGTGACTAGTAAACTTATTTTAGAATGTTCACTTTGAGAACCCTACAGTTCGTTTAGTGTCCTCCAAATCTAGTGCTTTTACACATGACCACATCTTATTTCATTATGAAACACTTTTTTGGAACAGATTTGGAGTTAGAAGCATATGAAAGGTGGGAGCCTTAGTTTGAAGGGCCATTAGTCTTTTTATTGATAATGATACCTTTATCAGTAATCTGTTTACTTTGCAATCAGTCTTATGAAATTTATCTATTCTGCTAGACATTATTGATGAATTTGTTTCAGATAAATGATCTCACTGAAAAATCGAAGTATACCCACTTGATAATATTGTAAACCATCCTTCTCTTGTCTTCTCTCTTCAGCAAGTTTGATATTATGCATCCAGATAAAATGGCCCTTTCCGTAGTATCCATATTCTTTGGAAATCTGTGGGGAAGTATAGACTTGATGCAAAATCTGGTTAATATCTTTTCTGCCTAGCTCAGTATATTACTCTCTTTTTCTTCATTGACTTTCACATAGTTGTTTGAGTCATGTCTGCATGTTGAGAAGGCAATAGATTAAAATCTTCTGGTTTTAGATATAGTTCCAAATGTGATGGGTTGAATTCCAAGTAGCCAGACCTCAAAATAGGACAGAGAAGTATATGGTACTCATCAAAACCTAGATAATTTTGTTATCTGGTATAATATGAGTTTGTCAGAGAGAGAGAATAGATTGAGTATTAGAGAAGTAGACAAAAGAGGGTACACCTTTTTAATCGATGCTTTTCTGACATAGAGAGAGGATCTCATCGGCTCTTGTTTTAACAAGCCATATTCTTTCTACTTCTATTTGAGATTTCCTCCCAGTGGGCTTATTTAACTAAGTTGATTGCTTTGTCTAACTTTTATTATTTGTTTAAATAGTTGCTCTGCACAAAAATTCCTCATGTTAATTTTGGTAATTTTTTTCAACTTTTTAGAAAAGCCATTGATCCTTGACATATATGTCTGGATGAAATGGAATGCCTAAGAATATTTTACTTATATCTTTACTTATTAAGATACATTTATAAATCAGATGGCTAGAAACTAATTCAATTTTTTAAAATAAAACTTTTTATATAAAGGAGTGTTGAATCTGATTCAGTATAGTCACTTTCAAGGCTGTATATACCTCTTTCAGTGATTCTGAAATTACTCAGAATATTTCAGGAACGCCTCCTTGGGAGCTGCCATAGAGCCTGAGGCATACTCTTTTGATAACCTCAGTGGACAAATTTTCTAACTTTGAAGAAAGTCTTTATATTTCAACATAGTCAAAAGATATATTTGAGCCAAATCTGGTGAATAAAACAGGTAGGTAGTCAAAAGGGGAGTGGAAGTGGCGGAAATTGTGGAACCAAAGTAGCCGGTCTGTTTTCTTGGGTCAGTCATAAATTGGAGGATTACAAAACAGGGCCTCCAAAGTCTTTTAAGCAATAGTAGCAACAGAGAGATGAGTATGTGGTTTCTTAAGCTCAGTTCGTTGAAGAATCACACTTATTTGTCTGCAAAAGTTTAAAATTTGGTTTAAAATAGATTTTAAATATGTTACATTAGTTTGTAGTTATACCTTACATAGTCACAATAGATTTCATGTCTTTTTGTGTTCATCTGTTATAACTGACATGCAAAGCTGTGTCCATTTTTAGATTGGTGTGCCTTTTTTTCCCAAATAATGAAAAATGCACAGAGTTTTTCAAAACCATTAATTCTGAGCTAAAATAAGTTGTCCAAATGGAAAACTAATCTGTATGTCTTTTGGTTTTTCAGATTAATTTTTCATTTAGTAATTTAGTATTTCCAGAGTTAAGTATTTTAAATGTAGACTTATTTTTTTCTGCTTCATTTTGGTCAGAGGTTGCTTTAGGTTTCATAATAATAAAATTTATTTCAGGGAGTTTCTTCATTTGAGTTTCCTTTCTGGCTCTTCCAGACCAGTTCAGCCGCTCATAGACAGGTACAGTTACCTGCAGACAGATCACTTCCATAGATGAACACTAAGAAACACACACAATTTACACAGACGCATTGAGTTTCGTGACTAACTTCCACAATCATACATGTAAAAGGACCATAATTTTGGAGGGTTATTTAGTAACAGAGTGAATATTCACAAATGATATGATTCTCATTTTGGGGTGGATCTCAGATATCACCATGTCTGAATCCCTTCTTTTGATAACTGTTTGGAATCATGTTGGGAGGGTGGATACAACTAAGAGCAGGCCCAACAAAGAATGTTGGATTAAGAGGAAATAGTTGAGTCCTGTTTTATTTTACTGTAGATTATTTGTAAACTCAGATTACTTCGGGAATTGCCATGTTTTTGAGGAGGGTTAAGGCAGGAACAGCAATTTTCCTAGTGAGGTGACTAAGGGGGAATATTCAAATTAATGTGTATACTAAAAATAAGGTTTGGATTAGGTATCAGTTTTTCAATTTAAACAGTTTTCTTTATCTTAATATTTCTGTTTAAATTTCAATTACAGATTTTTTTAAGGCCTCATTTTTAAAAAACAATCTTCACTTTATTTATTTATTTATTTATTGCCACGCTGTGTGGCTTGCGGTGTCTTAGTTCCCCGACCAGGGATTGAACTCCCGCCCTCGGCGTTGGAGTTGGAGTGCTAACCATTGGACCGCCAGGGAATTCCCTAAGACCTCATTCTTTAACCTACGCTGTACAATTGCCTGTTGCCATCACAATCTCTAGTCCAGAGAAGAGAATATTTAGCTAGCTTAGGAAATGTATCCTTGCTCTGTTTCTCCCTCTCTCCCTGTGTCCTTCGTTTCTCCCTTCTTTCTGTTTGTGTCTTTTTTTAAAATGTTAAATTCTCAAGTTAGTTCTTATTGCCTATTGGATACAAGTGGAGAAGGGCAATAACAATTGGCTTTCTAGGAAAGTTCTATATATTATTCTTATAAGACTTCTCCTAGTTCTTAATGGCTTAAATATATTTGCCCATTAGTCCCATAGTACACCCTGCCTGCTTTTGTATTACTGCTTCAGAAATAGCATGGCAGAGGGAGGATCTAAAGCCATCATCCGGGTTTTCTGTACTCAGGCCACTTAATTTCTCTTTCCTTACCTGTAAAATTGGGTTTAACTTACAGGATTTTTGCAAGAATTAGATGAGTCAGTTATATGAACTTTTTGCATTTTGTAAATTGCGACCTTCAGATGGATGTTAGTTGTTCATTCCTTGATTTGGTGAAATGCAGAGCAGCAAGTACTGCAGCTACATTTGCAGGGTTTTTTGTTGATGGTTTTTAAAAATATTTTGTATGCCTTTTGATGAAGTTCAAACTTTATCACTTTTCAACTGGAATGGCACTAGGCCTGAAAGTTATAACCCCTGGGAAAAAAATACAAGGTCTTCCTTTGGGTTATGTTCATTTTGGTTGTTCTACAGTTTGGACTAAGGTTTCTGATGGTACCACTGAGTGTGGACAGTAACCTTTATACTTGAACTCTTCTAAGATTCTACTCCTTTTTTTCTTTTTCTTTTTCTTGAGTAATGTAAATATAAATTTCAGTTCAGGCCTGGGGATGATGTGTATATTTTCTTATTGTTAATAGGTATGTGGTATAGAAATGGAGCATTTATATCTCATTATTTTGATAACACACTACAGAGATTCCAGTAGTCGTGTTTAATATTTATTTTAGGAAATTTGCCACTGCAGACAAATTTATTTTAGACTGCCTTTTCTGAAGAACAGTGAATTATTAAATGGTGGGGGAAAAACCCAACATGGTAAAGTAATGTGATATATTATCTGAGTTCATGGGAACCATTTGTAATCTTTCTTAATTCAGGGCGTTTTAAAAAAAATTCTCTCCATAGTGACTGCTTGTTTCTATTTCCTGCGTAGTAACTGGCCTCTAGATATGGGCTTGTACTGGTGAGTTTTAATTCCAAGTGAGGCGATAGGGACAAATACTTTTGGGTGTTGGTTGTAGCACCTCCATTCTAAGCAAGTCACTTCATCTTTTGTCTCCTTCATTCTCTTTCTTTCTAGCTTGTCAAGAAAACAGTGATAATATATTTTGCAGGACCGCTCAGATGACAAAATGAGATAATGTATATAAGGCTCAAATATTCTAAAATTGAAAAGTGGCAAACCAATACCAGCTATCAGAATACTGAGTGTTTGCCTACTGAAAGAGACAAACTACAATGCCCAGACTTTCAGGAGGGTTTTGTAAAAATTTTCTTCAAGAATTTAAATTGGCTGTGGAAATAAAATTTTAGAACTGGGACATGTTTCATAGCCTATAATCCTTCCTCCAAACCCACTGAAGGAAATTGAGGTCCAGGGCTTCTAGGTGAGAGTCTTAAAGTCACATAGATAAATAGGAGAATTGATCATAGAACCCAGGTCTCCTGGCTCCCTTGCTGGGCTGTATTATTCTCCGCTCTGCACATGGCTGGGTCTATCATTTGGCCTCCTTTTTTGGTGGTAAGATGTCTCTCAAATGACAGTGATAAAATATGAGTAGCATTCACCCTTCTCTCAGAAATGAAGGACTCTAGAGAGGCATTTTCCTTTTGCTTTCTTTTTCCCCTTGTGGTTATTGACAAAGCCTGGGATCATGTTGAAACTTGTTGCAACCACCAGGAAACACTTTCAGCTTTAAAAAATTTTTTTAAAAATTTTGTTTATGTTTTTAAATTTTTACATCTTCTTTCTTTTTTATTAAACATCTTTATTGGAGTATAATTGCTTTGCAATGGTGTGTTATTTCTGCTGTATAATAAAGTGAATCAGCTATACATATACATATATCCCCATATCCCCTCCCTCTTGCATCTCCCTCCCACCCTCCTTATCCCTCACCCTGCTCCCAATTAACAAGTAGCAAGCATGATTATGCTCCAGTTAGTCGGAAAGACTTGTCGGACTTTAATATTTAGATGAGGAAAAGACCTTCAGCCTTGAAGAAGAAAATCCCTGTTGATATTTTCCATAAAAGGGGATGTACAGTTACTTCAGCAGAGCCGACTCTGCCACTTTGTGTAGATGAAACCCTGAGAAATGGCTATGAAGAGAGCATGTTAGTCACGGCTCACATTAACACAGTGTTCCCTCCAATTTGTTGGTTTCTTTCTCATGAAAATGCTGTAGAATGAACCATCAGGAGGTTATTCTTTCCCTATGGTTTGTCCCCCCAAAAAACAAAAAATAATAAAAATTATTAAAAGCGCTTTTATGGAAGTGTGATGAAGACAGCTTTTTGTAAACGGATGTTTCACTAGTGTCATCCATTTAAGTCAAATAGGTAACATGCTCCAAAGGCAACTTTTAAAAATCACGTAAATTTAATTCACCTTTTCTAAAATAATTGACATTTACACTCATTACAACTTGCAGTGACTCACTCTCTCTCAAGAAAAAAATTTCTTAAGAAATCAGTAGGACATTCAGCTCCCCTGAGAAACTAGTTGGTTACATGCCCCTGTCTGCGTGCCCCCAGCTGCTCCCAGGTGAAGAGTTGGCCTTCAGTGATTGAATACGGTGCTGGGTAATGTGCCTTGAGCGTCTCGCAGAATGTCAGAAAATTCCCTTTATTTTCTTTAGCCTCTATTTGGCAACACTTAAAGATTCAAAAATAGAGAGAAAATGAAAAGAGATGTAGAACTGGAGTCCTCATTGCCAATCGTGTTTTTTGGTAGACTTAGAAAACTGAATTGTTGTCTCAGTGTCATAGCTAGAGGTTAGTTCAAGTCATGTCCCAAACCTAGGTTATCACTGGTTTTAGTGTTGTTACAGATAGTCTCAGCAAGGACATGGATGGAGCAAGTTTTAACTTTTGTTCTTTATGTGCTTACAACAAGAACACAACTAGGTTTACTATTTCATCTCTCTCCTCAGTTCCTATATTTATGTGGTTTTGAGAAACCTACTCTAAGCAGATGTCACATGAAGAGAACATTTCTCTGGGGAGGTTAAGATCTCCAAAATGTAGTCCATGGTACCTATAATTGAGTACCTACCATGTGCCATGCCCTCTTTTTTGGCATTGGGGATAAAGCAGTGAACAAAATGGACAGCCCTGGCCATTGAGGAGCTTAAAATCCAGTGTGCACGATAGAAAATAAACTATACATAAGAAATGTGATAATTTCATATGAAGAAGAATAAATAGCATAGTATGATAGAAAGTAGTTCCCAGTATTTGCTTTGGTTGGCATGGTCAAGGAAGATGATGGTCGAGTTTTGATCTGAATGATGAGAAGGAAGAGTCTGTGGGATGACCAGGAGAACAGATTTCTCAGGACAAGGAATAGCATATACCGGGGTCCAGTGACGGGGGAGAGCCTAGCTTGTTCTGGGGGGAAGAGCCCACTCTTCTCACACTTGTCATGACTCCTCTTCCATCTGCATTCTCAGCTCATGATCTTGCTTCCTATTTCTTCTAGAAATTAAAGGAAAGGGAAGAGGACTTCTTGAAACTTCTGTCACCTAGCTATGCACCTACCTGCATACACTGTGCCTTCTCCTTGCCCCTACGTATAAGCTCTAGGCAGTCCTAGTAAAGGCTGACTCCTCTGTTTATGAACAATCTACCGTCTGTTCCCTCTGGCCTGCTCAGACGTTCTTCCACCCATGTTCCTCTTTCTCTCTGGCATCATCAACTTTTCCCTCTACCTGATCTTTCCTACCAACCTACTATCAACATTTTCCTCTTAAAATATTATTTCTTCCATTTTAAGAGGAAAAACATTCTTTTGATGCCACTCCTCTCCAGCTACTCCACATTTGTCTCCATCTGTTTAAAGAAGAACTCCTTGAAAAAGTTGCGTAAATTTTTTGACTCCAAATTCTTCCGTCTCCTTTTCCCTTGAAACCACTCCAAAGAGGCATCTGTCTTCATCACGCCACCAAAACGAGTCAACAGTGGCCTCCATGTTGCTATGCCAATGATTAATTACCAGTCCTTACCTTACTTGTCCTGTCTGCAACATTAGAAAGTGTTATTTACTCTTGTTGCCTCATAACATGCTTTTAACTTGGCTTCCGTTTCCTTGATTTTCCTTCTACCTACTAGCTGCTGCTTTTCTGTTCTTTATTTGGTCCCTCTTCATTGCTGTAATTGCTAAACACTGGTGTGCCCTAGGGCTTAGTTCTTGGACCCCTTCTCTTTTCTATCAAAACAGAAATCTTCGCTAGTCTCTATCCAGCCTAACAGGTAAATGCCATACATGTACTGATGACTTTGAAATACATATCTAGAACCCAGAACTCTCCTGAACTTTAAACTCATATATACAACTCCCTAGTTGACAGCTCTTCCACTGTCTAATAGGGACTTTAATATAATAGGTACAAATATGAACTCCTGATCTCTCCCAACCCCATACCCTCTGCTTCTTCTGCAGTCTTTCCCATCTCAGTTATGGCCACTCGACTCTATCAGTGGCTCAGGCCAAATTCTCAAAGTCATCCTCACATAACTCTTTCTTTCAGGAAGCCTGTCTTCTCTACCTTCAAAATATATTCAAATTCTGACTGTATAAAGATTTTTTAAAAGAAAGAATGAAGATTTTTTTCAAAAGAATAAAGGGTTTTAGATTCTCTCTTAGAAGTTTAATGATCGTGCAAAGCCTACACACTTATACCTTATTTAAAGAAGTTAGAAAATACGTAGAAAACTATAGAAGATTGCTGTATATCCTGCAGAAGTTTTGTTTCCTAAATACTAATACAAATATCATGTTAAGGAAGTAAAACAATTTAAAGTAATGGTTTTAGAAAATAACTTACAGGTGTAAAAGAGAAGCATATGGTTGAACAGAGATTGCCAATGAAATTGACAGATGATTAACATTCATTAAAACTTTTAATTAACACCTTGGAAAATTCCATAGAATGATACTGTATGTAAATGACTATGTGTGATATCTTGGAGTATTCTCTTACCTGTTTCACAGAGGGGGAAAAAGGGATCACAAAACTGCTTAAGATAATGATTTTACCCAGCCTGGTGTTTGTTTTGGGTGTTATCTACTTGTGTCAATCATGCCAATTTGAGCTGCCAATATTCTAAATATATTTGTCTGAGATATAAGTGATTCTCTGTATTCTGTGGAGGAAAGAAAAACTACGTTTTAGTTTCTTATCATTCCTTCTTTTCAACATTTCATGATTGAGTAACTATGGGAGAATTTGGGCTTTTACCTGGAACTTTTCCAAGGTGATTTAAAATCCGGTTCATTCAAAATCTGGTTAATAAAATTTGTGATCAATATATATAACACTGGAGGTGGTGAGAAACTGATTTTTGTGAGGGATTCAAAATCCTAAATTGCACTTTTTTCTGTATGTTGAGACTAATTTTCTATTCACTGTTTGTGGTGAAATGGGAATGTTTCCTGTTGAAAATAGTGGTGGTTGGTTTATATATAATGTTTCCAAACTTTTGTAGAGGTACAGTTACTATAGGATTTTGTTATTAATTGTTGAACTCTGATAAAAGTCTGCCTTTTAGAGTTCTGCTCAAGAGAGTTGTGGTACAAATATAAGCTTACCTACCTGTTGCTGATTTCAAAAACTGGGGGTGGAGAGATGGTGAAAGACATAGAAATATGTTTTCTTTGACAGAAACATCTGTCAGTTGTTACTAGATAACATGTTTGGTCACCATTATACATTCATTGGTGGTCTAGGGTAATCCTTGGGGACATGAGTTATTCTCTCGAACTGTTATCTCTTGAGAGTCTCAAGGACTGCAAAGGGTGTATGGCTCTCTCTTTTTGTACTGTCTACTTACAATTATTGTGTTTAACTTCCTCTGCTTCTCTCTTTTGCTACTTTCTCCCTCTTCCACCCACCTATCTTATCTTCTCTCTGCCTTTCTTCACTGGGTTTTCCATGCTTCTGGGCTTAGTGCCAGTTGACTTGACCATTAGAATCATACCCAGCAAGTGATGGCCCTCTTCTCATGAGCTGCATGGTCATGTTGAGTTATGAATGATTTTAGGTCTTCTTGGAGATTTCTGTTTTTCAAAGCCATTCAGAATTTATTAATTTGCTGTTCAAGATGTTGGTCAAAAGGCAGCAAGTCAAGGGAAGGTAGAACTGGGTAGCACAACTGTTTCAGATGGCTGAGCTTTGCAGAACACTTGCTACATAAACAAGGCATTCTTATAATTTAAATTACTAAGTATGACTTTAAAGGATCAGTTATAATATGCCTGCTTTTGAAAGCTAATGTCTATTTTAGGTTCAGTGTTTAAGTTCCTTAGAATAATTTTTTATTCTCTTGTTTATTGTTTAGTGAGTATTAAGATTTTAAATCATTCTATGGATTAATTTAAGGTGTTAAAGCATTAGAACTGAAATACAAAAGCTTTAAAGATACAAAAGAACGAATTTATGTTATTATTTTTATCTTTTCGAGTGTTAGGAGCCTAAATGTGTTGAAGCTGAAACATGAAGAAACAAAAAATCACACAGAAAATACCAGTTAAGCGTGAATGTTGCCTGATTTATAATTCCATGTACAGAGATTATAAAGAAGAAATATAGCTCAAGAAGGATGAGATGCTCTAAAATTGTGATTCTGACTATGTAATTGAGAATAATCCTGCTGAGAAAGAAAAGGAGTTACATAAAAGTGTAACTGTATTATCAGGAGCTCTTTGATAAGCTCAGAATTTAAAGGGGGTATCAAAGATAGAAGGCGTACAAAACTAGGGCTTATATAAGAAAGGCAGGAACTTTGGGAGAGTTAATGATCATGGTCATTCATTCATTCTGTCAGCATTTATTGGGAAAGTTTATTATGCCAGATTATCTTGTTTGCACTGTGGATACTAAAATATAATGAGGTCTTTGCTCTCAAAAAATCTACCATGATAACGTTGGGCAATAAAATTAATAATTGGCATAATAAAGGAAGAACTCTTCAAACCCTCTTTCGTTTCCAAAATGGAAGGTGGAAATTCAGCATATTTCAGTGGAAATTCAAGCCCAGGCTGGGATAAAGAATAGAGTAAGAACTTCTTGAAGTGAGTTCAAGGTTCTAGTCCCAGACAAATGGGGCTTACAAAAGAACTTGCTCATATAATTTTGAGAAAAAAATGTTGGGTAAGTAGTAGCTTGAGATATTTAGGTAGATTTTTGGCAGGTAGAACAACTGAACTCATAGGTAATTGATTAATGGATGAGTGTTAATGGAAACTGGACTGTGATCTTGCCCTTGGCTTTGAATATTTACTGACAACTTCAGTCAAAGCGTGCTTAGCAGATCTTTAGATGACAGGTAGCTGAGGGGGTAGCTTATATATGTTGAATCAAATTATCAGAATTCAATATTCAGATAAATGTAAGATTAGTATGTAAGGCTAAAATAGGAGACTCTCTTGAGAGTGGTTCCTTAGAAAAAAAAGAATATGAAGTCTAAATGGTTAATCATCCAGTGCTTTGATGGCACTATTAAAAAAGAAATAATTGGCTAATTGTTGCAAGGCCTTATTGATACACTTCAATAGGTCCAGAGGCCTAACTCGGGACGTCACAACTCTCTTCAAATATTTAAATATCCAGCACGTGGAAGAGATGGTATAGTGGCTTTGTGTTGCTCTCAAAGTACTGCAAGAGATAAGTGAAGATCATTTTAGTACTATGAAATGGAAAACCTCCAAAAAATCAAAGTTGTCCAACAATGGAGAGGACTACCTCGTAAGATGGTGAAAGTCTTGTTATAGAGAAAGAAGTGGGCCATATATGTCAAGACAAGAATTGTATTAGGAAATCTCTAAGGTTTCCTTTCTTTCAAATTGCATAATTCTGTAATTTCACAAACTTGTTATGACAGTTTGAGAAGGTAAGAGGGATTTGCTCCAAGGGAAATAATATGCATATGAGTGGGGGCATTTTTAAAAAAAGATCAAACTAGTGGCAGTCCTGAAAACTAGAGATTAGAGTCAGAATGGGGAGTGGCTATTGCATTTCTTCCTCAAACATTCTTGGGCTTTTCTCAGATAAATACAGAAGCATGTAAAGAAACACAGTGGTCTGAATTTGACCCCTGGTTTGTTGGGGAGGTAAAGCATAGACATATATTGGAGATCCCTTTAATTATTCCCTAGTGTTCTGTTCTCCTTTGACTAGAAGATATGCTTGCCAGGTTGCAAACCAGAGGTTTCATTTGGGAAACCAACAATCCTTGCCTTTGTATTGAATTAAATATGGAGGTTTCATCTGTAAGAACTAACCATGTTGGACTGGACTCCTAAGTACCTAAAAACCACTTCTAATGTTGCTCAAATTAACCTCATTAGACCTACCTGATATCTTTTCTGTCAAGTTAACACAAAAGACTCTGGATGGATTAGAGTCCTTGGTTGAACAGATTCTAATTGAATTTAGAGATAACTCTGTATGTACGCTGGGATCCTGGATTTGGGAAAGACCTGGAAGATGACCTGATATCAAGTTCCTATTTTACAGGATGCAGAAACTGAGTTCTAGGGCTCCTGACTTGCCCAGGACAATTCTGTTTAGTTAGAAACAAGGTTGAGAACCCAGCTCTTAAGAATTTCAGTGAATTCACATCTCTGTCTATTATACCACACTCTCATTTCCTCTTTTAAACTAAGCTGAAGGTATGCAGTGTCTCAAGACACTAAAGAAAAAAAGGAGCTTATATCTACATTGTCTTCATTAAGTTAAAAGTGTTACATTTAAGTCTTGAGTATTTTTCAGTTTTATTAAACTTTGATCTCTGCAAAGAAAATGAGTCAGTTGTTAAAGTTCTGTTCTGATGAAAATGGAAAGGCTGGAGATAGGATTCTGTGGTTAATTTCGAAAAGGATTTAGAGCTTATGATAGTCTTAACGACTTCCCTAAATTATGTAGATTACTATTCCAGTAGTAGATAGATCAAGTATCTGTGTTTTAGGACAGCTTTTAAGGTGAGCAAATCTAAGACATCTGAACAGAATATCACTTTACCTAGAGTTAATTCAGGCTTCTGAACTTGTGTCAGAGAGGAAAGTCAGCATACTTGAGCACTTTGCTGCAAAGTCTCTAAGAGTAAAAAATCTTTTTATTATGATTCTTTTGTTTATTCTCCCTTGTGACTGGAATATAGATTTAAGTAGTGGTACTTCATTGTTTTCAACAATAATTGACTCAGTATTGGATTCAATCATGATGATGGCTTATCAGTTAAAATGTATTGCAGTGATAATTTCAATGGAGTTTTTATTGAGCAAACTCCTTAATGAGTATCTGACTCACTAAAATTTATGATAAAAGTAAGGTGTTCTCAATAAATGTTTGTTGAATTAATTCCATTAAGATTTTGAATAATGAATGCGTAAATATTTTAGAAATGTATATATTTAGAAATAATCAAATTGATGCAATTTGATGTGACAGTGTTTTTTGGACAGTTCCTGATCAGTAATTCCTGTGTTCATGTCACGTAAATTAACATAGAGATTTAACATAGTCATGGAACCTTGGGTGTTGTGGGGAAAGATGTTTGAATAGGCTAAGTGAACCTATTTGAATGGGGAAGGTGAACAGATTACTGAATTAAATTTAGAAAATTAAAATCATATGAATTTAAAGGTTGAATTAAAAATTAAATTAGGATATTTGCAAGTAAAAATCAAAAGAGAAATAACTTTTCTGGTTCATGTGACTTCAGGGAGGAAGACAGAGAGCAAAGGTAGGGGGAGTGGTTTAGAGATTTCCTTGTAACAAAGTAGTTTTAGTAATTTATTGCACGTCTTCTGTATACTGTCTATTCCAATAAAGTACAAGTCACTTTCCCTGGTCCTGCGGAATTTGCCTTCTTTGGGAGTGGAGACAGGCTAAGACACTCACCTATGAAGCAATTTGTTATAAACGCCTAAGATTTGTGTCATTGTGCAAATAAGTGGAAAATACTCTAAAAACTGTACTTGGCTTCTCTTCCTTCATTGCCCCTTCCCAGCAATACTAACTTGCTGCTCACGATGAGCACTCAATAACCTTGGACCAGCTCCTGATCGAGATTCATGACTTTCATGTCATAAGAAATTCTTGTTGGGGCCAGGTCCTCACCTCAGAATCATGCTCGTACCTGGCACGTGTTTCCTCTGTTCAGATCGCCTACCTTGTGCCTTCGACCCTTTGATTTCAATCCCAGCCTATCATCAGAGTCACTTGTGGAGTGTTAAAGTTCAGGCACTAGCAGACTCTCTGGGGCTGTGGCCCATGCAAATGGATTTTGAAAAGACTTGAAGATGTGTTTCTGATAACTTTTAACTATCCAGCTTCTGGGGCCAGTGATCTGCATCCCATTTGCTCATCTACCTGGGCTTTACTTCCTGCCTGCTTGTTCTCTTCCTGCCTATATAATGACCCGTCCTTTAGGTGTTTAATTTGATTTGTCTTAATCAACATTCCGGGGGTGGGGGGCATAACTCTTTTAAGATCATTAAAAATTTGAAAACTGGAACCAGTTGATTGAGTTATAGAGAACCAGACCTCAGTTAAAAACCTCTGCCATATGCCTAGCATCTATTCTGGTCAGTGGTGATGTGTTTATCCACTCCATCATCTTTCTGTGGAATATCCTATTTTTTGTGTCTTTATTTTGTGTTCTAGAATTGCTTCCAAACATACTGTGCTCACCTGTGTGTTGATTGTAGGTAGCAAGATGAACCAACGTCTGTTTTGAGCATGAAAATACACTTGTTTCTGTAACTACCTGATTGTGGGATTAATTTGAGAAAAGTGATTCCAGTCTATTTGAATAAGTTCTCTGATGTTGTAAACATAAAACTTCTTATTCAGATGACAGGTTTCTTTTTATTCATTCTTAAAATGGTTTGTGAAGCCATTAATACAGATTAAGTGAAAAGAAATCAGATCATTTTTTACTAAATTTTGTGGTTGATATTTTCAACATTTATCAATAAAAGTAAGATTGGGAATGTCAGATTCATTGCCTGGTCTTTAAGGCTGTTAATGGATTTCTGGTTCCAATGTTAAAGTACAATCTGTCTGACATGATTTAAATATTTGATGTAGATAAGACCCAAGTTAGCGGATTTGCTGGAGTAACACGAACTAATTTTCTAGTTATTTGCTGGCCCAAGAGCATGACAACCATATATAAGCGCAGATCAAATAAAAGTGAGGACTTTTTTAAAGCTTGCTGACTAGAGGCCAGTGCGTTCCACATCAGGGCATCTCTCTCACTTCCCATAGGGTAGGAGGTTCAGTGCTGTGTGCTTTCGTGATTACTTACTGGGTTGATGGCATTTTGGCTATCACTGTTAATTACTCTTTATCCCCAAGGAATATTTTAGGAATTTATCTCTTAGTATTTCTTATCTTTGTGAATTGCTGACAAATAAATTCTGGGCCTGATGTGTCTCTTCACCTGTCATCTTTTAGTTGTCGCTATAAATGTCATGGTCATTTTTAGGATCATGTAGCGTCCATCACTTTTACCCTGAAGTGATTTAAAGACCACTTATAGGAAAAAAAAAACCCAAAAAAACGGTGGGAGAGAAAATCAGGATGAAGCAGAGAGTGGGTAGAGCAGAAGTCCAGCATAAAATGTAATGGACACCAGTAGGCACTTGGCTCTTACTATCTTTGGAACACTTTAAACCAAAGGGTTTGCTTTTGTAGAATTTTAGAGTTGAATGTAACCTTAGAGATAATATAGTTCGTAGGCTTCATTTTAAAAAGTAAGAAAAGAATAAGAAAGGTTAAATGACATGGTCATGGTCACACAAACAGTGACGTTGTCTACTTACTGGCCATCATGCTGCTACTTATCTTTATTTTTAGGGTGAGCAAAGTAGGTCATTTGCCTCAGAGACTCAGGAAGGCTAAGATATCAGCTACTTCCATTTTGCCCAGTGAACGGACATTTTCCAAACCTTATTTTCCTCCTTCCTTGTCTTTGCCGGTGTTGACGCCTCATCCTTTCTTAAAATCTCTCTTCTCTCAGTGTCTGTGGCTGTGTGGTCTCTGTCCTCCTCCTAGTGTGAGCTTTATTATTTATTTCCTTCGGGGACCTCTTTATGCTTTCACTTGCTAACGCCGGACCTCCAGAGTTCTCCCCTTAGCTCACTGTTCTGTATGCTCTTCTTGGACAGTCTCATTCATCATTTATTTAGTACTTAGTAGGAGGCCCACACCATACTAAATACTGTGCTCGATACTGAATAATGACAAGCCTGACCCCTGGACTATGGGATGAGTGATCTTATCCATTCTTGGGGTTTCAGCTGTTGCCCATATTCTGAGGAGCCTTGAATCCATAGCTCTGGTGTGATTGATACCTTGAGTTCTCCATGTATAACAAGCTTGGCTGTTTCACAGAAATTCGGGATGCTGAACGTGGACTTTGTCATTTCCTTTCCCCCTCATTCCTTTCTTCAAATATGCTTTTCCTCCTGAATTGCCCATTTCAGTGTCAAAGCCACTTAGCCACACCTGCAGAAAGTTGAAAGTCAGCCTTGATACTTGTTCGTTCTTTCCCTTCCAGTGACTAATTCCTGGCCCCTCTACCTTATTCCCGCTCCTTTGTCATTCCTTGTCTTCAGTTTTGCCTTAGGCTCCTAACTGGACTTGACTTCTCCAGCCTTACTCCCCTTTCCATCACCTTCCTGAAATCCACTCTGCACAGGGTCGCTGGAGTGATGGTCTAGACCAGAGGGTAATTGAACCACGTCATTCTCTGCTTAAAACCCTCGCTTGGTTTCCCATAGTCTACAGGGTAAAGCCCAAGCTCCCTCGCGTGGCATCCGGGTCGTCTGGGACCTGGCCCTACCTGTGCTGCCTGCCCTTCTTACCCAGCTGTTTGCTGCTCTCTGATGACGTCACGGTGTTTGTCGAGTCAGAGTTCTTGCTTATGCTGTTTTCTTTGCCGGGTACATAACACCCCCAACTCATGGTTTTCTGCTCTGTATTACTTGGCTAAACTTAAAAAATTATTATGACTAATTTCAGATAATCACAGAAGGAGATGGAAACATACAAAAAGTTCCTATATTCAACATTAAGATTTTGACACTCTAGTTCATTTATACCCCCCTCCTCCCACTCCCCTTTTTTTGCAGAAGTATTTAAAAGTAAATCCAAGATACCATACAGTTTCGCCTGTACTTCAGTGTGCGTCTTCAGAAGTATGGACATTTTCATACATAACAACAGTGTTATTATTATGAAAGCTAACAAAATTGACAATAATTCCCTGGCATCACTTAGTAACCTGTGCATAATGAAAACTCCTAAGTTGTTGCAAAAAAATCTTTTTACAGCTAGATTGTTTGAATCATGATCCAAATAAATAATACATTGTTAAATTTGGTTAAGTTTCTAATTCTCTTTTAACTGAATACATTTCCCACCCCCGTGTTTTTTTTTTGTTTTTTTTTTTTCTCTTTTTGCGGTACGGGGGCCTCTCACTGTTGTGGCTTCTCCCGCTGCGGAGCACAGGCTCCGGACGCGCAGGCTCAGCGGCCATGGCTCACGGGCGCAGCCGCTCCGCGGCATGTGGGATCTTCCCATACCGGGGCACGAACCCGTAACCCCTGCCTCGGCAGGCGGACTCTCACCCACTGCGCCACCAGCGAAGCCCTACCCCCGTGTTTTATTAATGCTCTTTTCTTGTTGCAGAAACTAGGTCAGTGGTCATATAGAACGTTCCATATTCTGTATTTATTTACTTGTCTTCTTCTGGTGTTGTTTCTATATCCACTGTATTTCCTATCAATAGAAATTAGCTCTATCTTTTAGAATAAGATTGATCAGTGGGTTCAAGTGGTGACAGCCTCATCCCTCCCTTACCATCAATCATTGTGCAGCTAATGGTTTAATCCATTGATGATCACTGCTTGAATCAGTTATGTCATTAAGGATTGCAAAATGTTAATTGCATAATTCCATAATATCTTCCACATTTGCTGGCTGGAACTCTTCTATAAAGAAGAATTTTACTTCATCAACTAAGAACATTTGGTTACCCTGAAATGCGAGTTGTATAGGAGAGGACAGCAAGAATACTAGTTTTCATTTTGGTAACCGCGCTAAATCTTAATCATCCTTCAAGGCTCAGCTCAGGGGATTTCATTTGTACGTAGCCATTGTTAACCCTGCAGAGCCAAACTAAATGCTACTTCCTTCTTCCATGATATTCCATACTTATCTCTGCCGTTAGCTTTCTCACAGTATATTGAAAGTATTGCATTTTTAAACTGAAAATTCATTTCATTGTGGGTGATGTGGCCTAAAGCAATGCTACTGAAAGCAATTTGGTAGAACACACTCTACTCAAGTCATTTGTTCAGAATCATTATTGCATCTCGTTTTTCTCTGAGGCAGTTTTTGTAAACTTTTATACATCTTGGAGCATTTTTGTCTATTTCAGATTTTTTTAATTGTTTTTTCTTTTTAATTTGTTTGTCAACCAGCTGTGCTTATTACTTCATATATTTGTAATAGTTACAAGTTGAAAACAGTATAAATGTTTGAAAATGTGACATTGCTTAAATAACTTATAGGACCCCAAGCAGTGGAATAGTATACAGTCATTAAAAATAATTTTGCGAACATATAACTATCGGCATGTAAAGATTTTTATATTATGCAGTGACAGAAAAAGATTACAAAAATATGCTATGGTACCATGAATTTTTTTGGTCACACATAGAAGTGTTGTCATACTGTTACTATGTTGTTGTTATTGTTACACCATGAGGAAAACTTTCAAAGTCTATTCACAAGGCAAAAATAGCCCGGAATCAAATTACTCTCAAAATTCCCATAAATTCTCAAAAATGCAGGACGCTTATACCAGGAGGACCGGTCAGGAGGATGCACTGATTAGAGGAGTACTTAGACCCACATCTTCTACCTCCATAGCTTTGTATACAAGCCCTCTGGGTGGCCAGCAAGCAGGAGAGGTGAGTATATTCTGATGCTGCTCCTCTGACTGCATATAGGGGATTCAGAAGGACACACACTAGAGGGAGAATAGTGTTTCCCTGGGTGTGCTGGACTTTAGGTCCCGGATGGAAGGTGGAATAAGTTTTCTATATGAATAAACTGTAAATGGTTGTGGTCTAAAAAATACCATTAAGGCTAGACTTGGTATACTGTCTTAAAAAAAAATTATTATTTTTTTTGCGGTACGCGGGCCTCTCACTGTTGTGGCCTCTCCCGTTGCGGAGCACAGGCTCTGGACGCGCAGGCTCAGCGGCCATGGCACACAGGCCAGCCGCTCCGCGGCATGTCTGATCTTCCCGGACCGGAGCACGAACCCAGGTACCCTGCATCGGCAGGCAGACTCTCAACCACTGCGCCACCAGGGAAGCCCTTAAAAAATAATTACTAATAAAATTATATCTATGAAGAACTGTGGTCCATATTAAATGATAAAAATCATGATGAACTTGGTAAATGCTGTCCTTCCGAAGTGTACGCTTTTGTATTCTGTATATATCTTGAATAGGGGTTCTTAAACTAGAGTCATGGATGACTTTCCAGGGGTTTATGGATTCCATGAAATTGAGTGTAAAATTTTAGGTGAATGTACTTTTCTTCTGTGTGGAAAGAAATTAGATTCTTAAAGGTGTTCATTACTCAAAATAAGGCCCTTAGTTTTTGTGCCCAGAACTGGAATAAAACAGATTTCTGCTTATATGGAATTTCAGAAACATCTGTGTAACCTGAAATTTGATTAATAGGTCAGCCTTGTGCACGTAGTAAGATATGTTCTGATTCCTCATAACTTGCACTTACGGGGTGAGTCAGAAGTATATTTACTGTAAGAGTACCATCCCAGCAAACCCCAATTTTACATTCTTTCATTGGCACACGAAATAAGAGGTACAGATTTAGAAAATATATGTGTTTGCTGCTCGAAGTAATTAAACTACTTCAATTAACACTTCAGTTTTTTTTTTTTTTTCTTTACTAGTTCTGAGCTTTCCAGTGAGTAATAGCTAGCTCTTAGTGGCAGTGAGTCCAAGGCTCAGAACCCAGAAATCTGTGGACTGCAATGGGGTTTTTTAAGACAGAGAAAGAAGTGGGCAGCGCTCTTAGTGCTTCAGACTCACATTGAGTTAAATGAGTCATGTGTTGATACCATTCATTTACTCTAAAAGATAACATTAAGAAATTCCCCAAAGGGTGAGCTGTGACAAAGCGAGAGAGAGGCATGGACATATATACACTACCAAATGTAAGGTAGATAGCTAGTGGGAAGCTGCCGCATAGCACAGGGAGATCAGCTCGGTGCTTTGTGACCACCTGGAGGGTTCGGATAGGGAGGGTGGGAGGGAGGGAGACGCAAGAGGGAAGAGATATGGGAACATATGTATATGTATATAACTGATTCACTTTGTTATAAAGCAGAAACTAACACACCATTGTAAAGCAATTATACTCCAATAAAGGTGTTAAAAAAAAAAAGAATGACCTAAAAAATATATATATATATCCACAAATAGACAAATAAATGTCTCAAACACACACATATATGGATAAAATCAAATAGCAAAATGGTAACAATTGTTGAGTCTAGGTGGAGAAATATATCTTCCAATTTTTCTGTATGTTTTAAATTTTTCATAATAAAACTTTGAAAAAAGAAAAAAAAAAAAAAGAAATTCCCCAAACTGCTAAAGATAGTAGAGACTGAAGAATATCAGATGTGGAACCCAAATCCCCCAAATCAATCCCAGCTTGACTATTTTCCTTGGATGATTTCCTTAACTCCTCCACATCTCAGTCTCTTTATCTGTAATAATAGAACTAATCTCACAATGTTCTTTTGAGGATTAACTTAGTAAATACATATGAAATGCTTAGAACAAAGTGCAGTAATGTGTGCATCAGCCGTCCTGAGCAGAGTACTGGAAAGGGGTTGAGAAAAGAGAAGGTCGTAAATGGCTGTGAAGAGAGTGGTGTATGTTTGGAGGAGAAATTGCCCACCCTCTACTTGCTGTCCCCCAGCCTCACCTGCACACACACAGATACCCAGCCGTTGGCCTTCCAGGTATGGGAGTGGTGAAAGCTTAGTCTTAATGACATAAGCTATTAGGACAGTGTTTTACATAAAGTTGATGGACTCATGGTATATATGTGTTTGAGAAGTTGTATAATAATTGCCTATAAAATAAAGGAAAAAAATTGCTTTTTGACCCACTTGGCTGGTTGGTTGCCTTGACGAACTTATCTGTGTAACAGTGGTGGGACACTCTGAATAGTTTCTTGTTTTCAGAGCACCTGTTTTCTCTGGGTGTGTTTACAAAGTTCTTATGGTTAGATTTATCTACCTTATGGCTAAATATGGACATATTCAAAAGAAGGTCCATGCTAAAAGCATGACACATACTGACTTCTTATTTTTTTCAATTGTAACATAATTCAATAACATCTCAAGAAACTACCATCTTATTTTTAATTTCTGTGACATCTGTTCTCTTATATTGACCGCATTCCTCCAGCAAGCTTCCACTTCACTGCCTCTTTTGTTTCTGTGGCTTCTTTCCTTTTTCCAGATAAAACTGAAGGTTTTTTACATTGCAACTTTCAGTTCAAGCCTTATACTGATATTATACAGGTATTGTTTTAATTTAGCAGTTTAAGCCACTGTTTCTGAAGCTTCAGAATAAAAAAAAAATCAACAACAACAAACAGGGCACAATAAGCCTTCCTTGTCTTTTCCAGATTTAGGCATAGATTTACAAACATGGTCAGATCTCAGAACTGTTTTACTAGTGCTACAAGTAAATCCTAAAGTCTCCCACAATGATTCTGGTTTTTAGTCTCTCCTTATCTGTATCACCTCCTCTCTCTGCACAATTTGCAAACCCCAGGATTGAGAGGTAATACTTTAAATAGTTTTGATCTTGTTTTTCTCACCTGCACCTCATCTTATCTTAGATGCAGCATGAAAAAAAAAAAAAAAAAAAAAGTGAGAGCAGCCAGAGTGGTTGGAAATAGTGTAATTGCGCCTTGTTTGGATTAGCTCGAGGCTCAGTTTGCTGGGCTTTTTAATCCACTCACCAAGGTAGATATGAACTCAAAGGAGACCAGGTTTTGTTTAAAAGAAGGAGAAAACTAGAGCTGGAGTTCATACCATTAGCTATCATGAGCAGAAAGGAGGCAGGCTAGGTTCTATTTGAACGTTTATGCGTACTATTTATTTAGTTAGTTCTCTACTATTTTTGCATTGGACACCATTTTGGAAACATGGTAGATATTTTGAAAATAAGGTACAGATGCTTTAAATTTTAGGTTTGTCATGAAAGAGGCATGTTTTTTTGGCCACTGGGAGCACTTTAGGTTGACTCCTATGTCCTCTCGAGATGCTCATGTCCTTTTTCTAGCACTTTCTCATCTTCTGGCACCACAAGATGTCCCAGCCTCATCTTATATTTTCCCTGCCACCTCACTGGAGTCTGCTACTTCAAAGCATCTCCTTACTTGTAGCTAAATACCATTGAATAATGGTATTTAGAAACTAAGATCTTGCCCCATGAATTTATGAAAAAGACCTTTGCTTTTTATCTTATTATTATTATTATTTTTTTGCCATACGTGGGCCTCTCACTGTTGTGGCCTCTCCCGCTGTAGAGCACAGGCTCCGGACGCGCAGGCTCAGCGGCCATGGCTCACGGGCTCAACCGCTCCGCGGCATGTGGGATCCTCCCGGACCGGGGCACGAACCCGCATCCCCTGCATTGGCAGGCGGACTCTCAAACACTGCGCCACCAGGGAAGCCCTATCTTATTTTTTAAAACTATTTATTTTATATTGGAGCACAGTTGATTAACAATGTTGTGTTAGTTTCAGGTGTACAGGAAAGTGATTCAGTTATACATATGCATGTATCTATTCTTTTCCAGATTCTTTTCTCATTTAGGTTGTTATATAATATTGAGCAGAGTTCCTGTGCTATACAGGAACTTGTTGGTTATCCATTTTAAATGTAGCAGTGTGTACACATCAATCCCAAACTCCCTAACTATCCCTCCCCCGCTTACCCCCTGAAGACCTGTGCTTTTTAAGAGGTTATAGAAAAAGAAAGAAATAGTAAATAAATAAATCAGAATATTTAGAGGCGTGTAACTGCAACCAAGAAGGCTGTTTCCAAGTATTAGGTCTCGGGAGCTTGTAGAAGGTACAGCATTCTTTTCAGGATGTGAAGACATTGGAAAGCATTGCATCTGTATCTTTTCCTGAGATGACCTAGAAGCATTTGTAATAATCTTTACTTTTTACAAACGATCTGTTTTCTTTCTTTTTTTCTTTCTGTCTATTATATCGACTATAAATTATACTGTGCCGGTGAGGAAATGTATTTGTTTTTCACTACTACTTCAAAGTAAGGAACATGGAACAAAAGCAAAAGCAAAATGTAATCTATTAAAATGAACACTTATGTTAAAAAGTCTTGTCTATGCTGGTTTGGGTTGTGGGAATCTACACCTTGTTCATGTTATTGTTCCCTGCACTGGGTCTTCCCAAGTACACAAAGGCATATCTTGCCCCTATCCTGGCCCCTCATAAGTAAGTGGGCATCTTTGTGGAAAATAATGCAGACTCAACAAGATCACAGCCTTAGTGCTAAAACTGATCTTAATGAGGTACTGTGTATGAATTAATTAAATTAGTTTGCCCCTCATGTGGCAAGCTCTGTTTAGTGTTTGTCTGGTTGACTAATTTATGAGGATAAAATTATGGTACAGTCTCTGCCTTGCTTGTTTTCATCAAAGAGATGGGCTAATTTGTAATGAAACTTTATCAATCAGATCATGCAGTTGGTCCACCCTCCCAGCTCTGACTAATGAATTAAGGCTGTTTGCGTTCTTCCACAGAGGGCACATCCTGGTGCAGCGGAGCGGGGAGGGTGCGTTGGCTATAGATTGATTATAAGATGGATGGTTTCTTTTCTAGCAAATAGATAACAAACTCCCCTGTTTTCTGTTTCTTGGCATGTTTATGGCTTTATGATTATCTTTCTTCTTGCAGGGTATGAATTTAAAGTGGAAAGTGTGCAGAAGTGCTGGTTTATATTTGTTTGGCAGAAACCAAAAGTTGTACATTTCATATTGGAACCACAGTAGCTAAGAACTCTCAACAATGGGAGAAGGAATAATAGTACAACTGGCAGAGAAATGGAGAGTTTTGAAAGGCGATATTCTTCAATGTTGGGAAAGTAATGAAAGGTCAAAATGAAGCTCAATAGAAAAGCCATTATGAAAGGAAGGGGGAGAATTTGGCTTTTATGTTGCTGTCAGGATTTGGGATTTGTTTTCTTTTTATTCTGACAAAACTCTTTTGGGGTGTGTTTTTTTCTCTTCAATTCAAACAGTTTATACAAGTGTTATTTTAAACTTCCTTGTGTTTACATCATCATGTCTTTTGAAAAGAAACTATTTTTCAATTTTGTTATCTGGGAATTTTTAAGACAGAGCCACTGTTTGTAAGACCTACATACTCTCACATGTATGCGTTAATGTGAATATTTTTATTTTCCCTGCCTGACTGAGAAATAAATAAGCGTAATTCAAGAATACTTTGTAAAGGATTCCATTAAAAGTCTGTACTGATTTCAATGTATTTATACAATTATTTTGAAAATTTATACTACTTCCCAGTAATGGATTAGTTCATTTATGAAACGCTTGCCACATAAAGATATTTTACAAATACAAAAATGACATGAAGCTCCATGTCAGACAGCAAGTCAGTGGCAGGAGTGGATTTAGGATTCCGAGTTCTGACTTCTGTCCTGTCATCAGGCTACTAATCTGCTTGATTTTCTGAAAGAATTTGAGGCCCGAGGAAAGAAGATGCCAGAAATGCATTTCCAAAGAGATGAGTCATTTTGGGTGGTTTGATATAATAAAATCTGTGTTTATTTTGCAAAAGGCTTTTGAACAGATATTAGAGAAACAAATTTCATCATTATGTTCAACTTTATACTTTATAACATTGTACTTTCTGTTCCAATAGTTAAGAGCACTAAGTTCATAGCTCCTCTCTTCCTGTTCTCTCATGAGAGTTTTCTATTTAAAAAAAAAAAAAGCAGAGGTTTTTAGTGTTTTATCAGAATGACTTAAAATATTATTAGTGTCCTTTGACTGGACTATTAAATCAGCCTTTCATCTTCCTAGGGCTATGCTATGTTTTGCCTTCCTTGCTAAGAAACTTTCTGTGGCTCCCCACTACCTACAGAATTCTTCCTTCAGACACTGAACACCCTCCATGATGTTAACTCAATCTCCTTTTCCTGTGTTTGGATGTATACCATCCAACGTAGACTATTCCGTCTTTCGTGAATGTGCTCTAGATTTCTCTCCTGATATATTTGTTCATGTTATTGAGCAAATAACCTTTCCTTGCAGTGTCCATAACACCCATCTTTGCTGAGTTGCCACATCTCTTTTGAAGTGCATATCTTATGCTATTGACTTTGTGAAACCTTTCCTGTCCAGGAGGTGCAAGAACAAGGCTCCTGGTGTCAGGAAGCTTGCCTTCTGGTTGAGGATGGGGATACAGACCCTAAGCAAGAAAATAAAATTTAAAAATACTTAAATCCTAATGGTAATGCATGCTGTGAATACAGTTAGATAATTGTGATAGAACTATACTTGGGGGTGGGGGTGGGGAGGAAAGTATAGGCCAGATTAGATTGCGTGGTTCAGGGTGGGCCTCTTTGAGAGAATGTGCATTAGACTGTGACTTGAATGCAAAGAAGGAACCAGCCATGGGAAGATCTAGGAGAAGAGGGGAGAGGCAGAAAGGTCCTGAGACAGGAGAGATCTTGGTGAGTTACCAGAATAAGAGGAAGGTCAAGTATCTGCAGCATCCTGAGAAAGGGGGTAATAGTAAGAGATACTCTTGGAGAGGTGGTGAGAGACCGCTTCGTGTAGGGATTTGTGAACCAGCATGTTCAGTGTGTGTTGATTTTAAGCTCTTGGTAAAGATTTAGGCAGAAGAGTGTAGTGATCTGATTCTTTGCAATTCATTTTAATTATTTGTACAGCCCTTTTCCGTAGTGGATTATAAACTCTTTGGGTAGGAATTATGTATTAGTCAATTTTGTTCATAAATAAGAGGCAGTCAGTAAATACTGGTCAAAATGTTGAGTGAATGAAGCTTGGGGGGATTCTGAGAAATTATTTTTGTAGGTGTTTGGAATTAATATTTTACTGAAGCACGGAGAATCAGGATCATACCTGGCTCTTCACTGGTGGCCATGCTCATGATCCTTTGAGGAAGGAAGAGGTGGAAAGAGCATAGACTAATATGATAGGGGCAGTGCAGCGAGAGGGCTAAAAGTGGGAATTTGGGAGTCAGATTTTCTGAGTAGGAGTCCCAGCTCTATCACCAACTTGCTGGATCTTCGGAAAGTTACTTTATCTCTGTTTCTGTACCAGTAAAATGGATAATAACATTAGTTACCTGATTAGTCTGTCGCGAGTCTCAACTGAAATCATCCACCTAAAACACTGAGAATGATGCCTGGCATTTGACAAAGACCCAATAAATAAATCCGCCAGATGTTAGGACAAAGGCTCTCCACAGTGTATACTGCTGGAAGGCTCTTGTTGAAATTCTTCCAAGCTTTCAAACCAATCCTGAACCTCCTTGCCCACTTTATCTGGAATTTTAGGATGATTCTGTTGGTAGTTAAGAAGGTAAAACAGAGGAACTTTGTTTTTAAAAAGTAAACAGACTCAAATGAAGACTTCTACTTTTTTTTTCCCTGTGGCAGCTGAGAAACTTCTTCAACAAATAATATTTTGGAGAGAGATATTATAGCCATTTGGTAAACAGTAGTGATCTAAATACGTCTTGTTAGTTTTCTTTTATAGTTGATTCAACTATAAAATTGTATGAGAAACTATACCCTGGCTTTAGCTCTGATGATACCATGTTCTATAACTCCTATGATTATATAGGTTTATAGATAAAGCCTGCAGTGGCTTCATAGCACTATCTTCGGTGTCTCTGCTAAAGGACTGTGTTATAGGTGAGATCATTTTCTAACAGCTTCCTCTCGTATGAAGTCCAGGAGAGCTCTGTGTCATAACAAATTCCATGCTTAGTGGCGCTTCTCAAAACCACAAATAGTGGAGAGATGAGCTTTTTTACCTTGGGAAGAAGCCAGTAGAACTTCTATATCCATAAAGAGTAAGGTGTAAAGTAATAAATTCAGTCTATGTTCTTTAACCAAATTATGTTTTAGAAGTTTGATATTTCGGGCAAGCTAGATTATATCACCACATTTGGGGGGGCTCTTTTATTCTCATTAATCCACTGAAATTTTGGATTGGAAAACAATAAACTAATGGTGGAATTCAGACTGGAGCTCTTTGAGGGTGTGGTTTATTGTTCCTTTTCCAACTCTTAAATAATTCTGAACATTTTAACCAGCCAAATACAAAAATCCCTCAAGGCTTTTCGCACAGTTGTTTTCTTTCTCTTCTGCTACTCCCAGTAACATTACATAAGTTACCTGGAACTTGGAAGCTTTGTACACTGAGCCAGACAGTCAGAATTCCTGGAATCTTCATTTCCTCAAACATAAGGGTGAAGCTGGATAATTTTTGGATGATAAGGAAGGATCTGGGAGCAGTGTTAAAAATGAATGCTACTTTTTCTAATTTTTGTTCTTTTCCATATAGTCAAAGCCAAAAAGGACAGAGGCAAGCCATGTCTCCGAGGATTTGTAGCGCCATTTGGCTTTTCTCAAAAAGTTTGGGTAAACTCTAACCTCTCTATGTTTAGGCATCACTCTTTATAGGTATTTTTGCTTGTGCAGGAGTTGTTTGAAAATGAACAAAAGTTGCAGTTATTAAGATGCTGGAATTCTACCTTCACCACTCCCCTCCTAAAACACACTTTTTGGATCAAGGAGTATGGACACTACTGTTCTTCAACTTCAGCACTGTTTGGTTATGAGATTAGACTGTTTCAAGTTTGTTTTCCCTTGAATAGCTTAGATCTTTGTGGCCTGTTTTACTGAATTTATTGTCATAGAATAAATTATGGGATTCACTTCATGTTTAATTCTCAAATATAGTTTAAAAACCTGGAGTGATTTGTAACCCTTAGAAATTATCCAGAGTCCAATCCCACCTTTGGCTTTGCCAGGAAAGGACTCTCTCACAACGTTGCTCTAGATGTAGGTTTGCGTTCTTTGCTCTCCCACACACCCACCCCCCAACCCTATGGTTGTTTTGATTTTTATTCTCAAATCTACACCTTCTCTGGTTACACTCATTAATATCATTAATAAGTAGTTATTCATAAGCGGTACAGTTTTGGATGTTAGTGTATCATGAGATATACTTCACAACTTTAAACATTTTCTTTAATCAGATTCTTGAAGCTAAACTAGAAATGACTTGTATCTTTTTGATGCTGTTGTCCTGGAAGTCAACCTCGAAGTAACCATTGGTCTCAAATATTCACTCAAACTGAAAAGAAACCAGCATCCAGATTCATTATTAAAACCAGGTTAAATTCTCTGGAATTAACTTCCCGAGGGTGGTTTTGTGAATTATCTTTTCCATATAATATTCCTAGTGTTTTAACTACCTTTTGGACTCATTTATAGTTGTAAGTGGAGGAAGGAAAAAAAATAAGAACAAGAGGGTTTTGGATAATCCCTTCAGGTCTTCTGATTCTGTACCTAGTTATACTGGCTTTCCTTGATTAGACTAAGTTCCCACTACACTGGGTTCTGCTTTATTCGTACTGGGTCCACATTCTAGTGCAGTGCCCACAGCAGACACCCAGTAGATAGTCACTGAATGACTAAGTCACTCTGATACTTTTTTAGTTGTAGCCAAATTGAACAAGAACTAAATTTCACTGTTTCCTGAGTAAATGTCAGATTATAAATAGATATCTCTATTTGACAATGGTACATTGAAAACAAGGTGGACTATGGCAATTTTATAACAAAAGTGGCTATCGATGGTAGATTAGCAGTGAGTATTTGAAGTTGCCATGCTATCATGGTATCAGAATAAAATTACTTTTTAAGACAAAGATGACATAATATGCAATAATCAGATCCAAAATTAATAGGCCACCAGTCATGTATCTTTGGAGGTAGACTCGTTGAATTCTGTAAATAATAAATTCTGTACTTAATTCTATAAGCAATACTGTTTTATTGTTTGGTATTTGTTTTCATTACACTGATACTGATGGAAAGACTGATCAGTTTTCTTTTATGCTACCATGGCTATTTAATTTTATTTAGCATTTATGTTTTATATGAAATTGTGGTACATTGGAACTGCCTCACCAGAGACTCCTGTTATTCTTAGAATGCTATGCATTACACTATAAAACACACCATTAAGATAAGAAAGTTCTTTTCTTGAAAGCACATCATCCCCAGGTATGAGTTAAAGTGAGAGGTTGAAGTTGGGAGAGTTGGATCCTCATTTGAATTTGGTCACTTACTTATGGTGTGACTTCAGGTAAGTTTTATAACCTTTCTGTGTCTTTGTTTTATCCATAAACTCTGCTAATAATAATCTATGCTGTCTGTCTCACACAGTTGTTGTGACGATAAAATGAAACGATAAATGTAAAGCACTTTGAAACTTTCAAAGGTATTATTATCTGCTGTCATTTTTATTGGATGGTCTGGATTAGAAAACATATTCCAGTTTCTTGCTTGGCAACTGACCTACAGGGAGCAGTAAACCCATCAGGTCCTACAATTATCTTGCCTTTATATATTTCATAAGTGCAAGAGGAGCTATGTCCATATTTTTTATTACCCTGCGTAGTGCTATCTGCTGGAGGGGGAAGAAGGGAATGGAGTGACTTTCCTACCCAGTCATTCCATGTATACGTTCTACACACATCAGTATGATTTACCCAAACATTTTATCTCTTCTTAAAGCATGAAAACCTTGAAGTTTTTTTCACTGTAGGCAAGGAATCTCAATAGATATCATTATTTCTAAAGAGCTTGTGTCAATTTTTTCAGTTCTTTCACACCACCCAATACATTCTACAAATGAAGTTATCAATTGATACAAGTACTTCTGCATTTAAAGAGGACTCAGTTGCATCATTACTGACACTGACTTTTAGAAAACACACTTTTTATTTTAGAAGAGTTTTAGATTAACAGAAAAGTTACAGTATAAAGAGTTCCCATATACCACCCCTGCTCTGGTTTCCTCTATCATTAACATCTTACGTTAGCGTGGCACATTAATTACATTACAATTAATGAACCCGTATTGATACATTATTATTAACTAAAGTCCATACTTTATTCCCACTTCTTAATTTTTCTGTAGTATCTTTTTTTCCTCTGTTCCAGGACTCTATCCAGGATACCACATTACATCTCTTTAGGTGTCTCTTGACTGTAACTGTTTGTTAGACTTTCCTTGTTTTTGATGATTTTGACAAGTTTGAGTACCACTGACACTGACTTTTAGCCAGAGATTTCAAGCTTACTCATTAGAAGAAAATAAGAGAGCCACTCCCAACCCACAGACAAAACCCCATAGTGTGAAGAAGGATATGATTTATTGGGAACTATAGGATAGGCAAGGCTCACGAAGTCCAAGCAAGTATATAACAAAGATGGGATTCCTTCGGGAAACCATGCCCTTTTGACAAACCACCTTGTAAAGTAGGTATTGGGATTGAACACCAGGAAAGACCATGTTATATTGTCAGTTGTGCCCACGACAATGAAAATAGTTTACTTAATGAAGCGAAGGAAGGAAAGAAGTCATCAGAAGGCTTGAATAGTGTTCATATATATTTGAATTTTCTTATTTCAGTGTATTCTTTCTTAAAAAATTTTAATACCCACAGAAAACTTCATATCTTAAACTTAACATCTGAGACCTTGTATATAGCAATAAATCTAAACCATTTTACAGTCCATTCTTTTGTAAAAGGGCAATTTTCATCAGAAGTATCAAGAACAAAATACATAAGTATCACTTGTAGAGTCCAAGAAGCGATTCAGTTATGGTAACGTTGTATAGCATCACTTGCCAATGACAAGATGGCCTTAAGTGTTTATTATAACCCCGAACCTCTGTTTCTATTAATACTTGAGGGGATTGAATCATTGACTTTTCAAAGCAACTTTACCAAAGTCTATGAAATGATTACTTTTTATAATTTCAGGATTATTACTGGTCTTGTACCTTGTGGGCTAGAATCTGTCCTTCACTTTTTTGCATTTGTCTAGTTTTACTAAACGCCCTGAGATAGATGTACCACAGTATGCAATGTATTTTGATTTGGGCAAGATATTTCCTATGGGGAAAAATGTTACAATCTTTGCTTCACACCAAAAAGAGTGAGACTTTTCAGGGACTTTTAAATCAGGGGGAATGAGACCGAGCAATCAATCAGAAGGCATTTGTGTCCTTTATTACCTGACTTTTAGTTGGTTACCAAAATCAACAGCTATTTCAGTGGTTGAGTTTTCATTGGTACTACATTTGGACTTTGAATTGTGAAACCTTTTTTAACCAGTCTGAAATGTTTGAATCTAACAGGCTAATAGGAAGGGGAGACAGATGGTAGTTCTTCCTTCCTCTTTTGATTAGTTTGAGCTTAAGAATTTCATTATGACCAAGAATTTGGTGAGTATGTGTATCTGCTTGTAGTTCTTGCTTTAACCAAAGCTGTTTATACTTCATTGCCGCAAAACAACTAAATGGAGTGAAGATGTTGGGTTCCTAATTCGGCAAATGCATTTCAACGTGTAGTGACTTGTTGGCTCATAATTTACCCTAAAATTTTTTTTACTAGGAGCGTGAAACAGCAAATCTCTATAATGTGAAAGGCAAAGCATTCTCTTAGGCCATGAGGGAAAACAGTGCAAAGAAGGTAGATGGAGATCCGTTACTTACTTACATACTTTTAGAGTGAGTGTTAATGCACTGGACAGCCCTGGATTTGAAATGTGATCCCAGTGTTTATCGTAATGGATGTTTGTCCTACATCCATTTCTTTGTCCCTTCATCTGTCCTTTATCCCCTTGTTCTCCTATATTGGTCAGTTTAGTATGCCTTGGTTATTACTGGACTTCAAAGGACTTCTGTGCATCTTCTCTTTTAAAACTTCGATTCAAATATTATTTCTAACTTTTGTAACCCCGAATTTATCATTTTTCATTGCCTGAAAAAATTTTTTTTAACCAAACATCAGCATGTGACTCTAGTGAGCATTACTTTGGTGATGAGTGTGGGAGGGATGTTCAGGACACCCATGATTGGTATAATAAAGGAGGTTAAAATACTCTGGCAAGGGCTACCTAGGAAGAGGAGACTCTTGAACACTTCCCAGAAAGCCTTTTAGGTGCTGCCACAGGCTGGAAAAATGTCCATGTAAGGGCCCGATTCAAGTCAGAGCTACAGATCAGTTGCCGTGGGTTTTACCACAAATGTAAATCAGAGAACCCACCACACAGAGTCATCTGTAATTTCCCCATTAACTAGTCCCTTCACTCCAAGTGCACACAAGCCAGCATGAATGGCTACCACCCAGGCAGCAACCCTGGCATGAAGAGAAAAAGAAAGAGATGTTCGGTTTTTGTGTGTCAGTTTGTTTGTCGATCTTGGTTGGCTTTGGGATGAAAAGAAGAAGCGTGAGCTTGTCTTCCCCTTATTTTGAATGGGGCAGCTTCTTTTGGTTTTTGTTATTTTAAAAATCTTTTTTGAGGGAGTGATGTCATTTTTAGCCATGTGTTTTAGAAGCCTGGTGCTAATGTTTAAGTTAAAATAGGCAGAAAGGAATATTAGAGTATCATGCTACAAGTAAGTTCACAAGTGAGCAATAGACAATAAAACGGAAATGAGAGAGTTTCTCCATGCCCAGTTTGGATATTTATATGGATTTTGGAGCTCTTCATGTGCCTCCCATCCACCCACACAACACCATTAAAAAAATATGATGTGTGTATCAAATGCAGCCTGAATTTCCATGAAAGTGTTCCAAAAGAAACTGTGAGTTGCCCATGTAACCAATTTTCCCCTGAATTTTCCTGTGTAAGTGGAAAAAAATAACTGTTCGGGTTTCAGCCACACTTGGATAAACTGGCTTCATACCTGTTTCAAAATGTGCTTGCATAGTACTAATGGTCATATTTAAAGAAAATGCTTCGTCAAAAAGGACAACAGTCTAGTTTACTTTATAGTAAATAGAAGGAAAAGGATATTAAAAGTACTATAAAAGCAATCTCTTTCCTTTTTTTCTCCCTTAAACGTCCAATGCCCATCTCACGAACAAGCTTGGGAAACCACAGGGCAAAATTCCAGGAGACAATTCTTTTCTTAATTAAGAACTCCATACAAGTTCAAACTAAAATCTGAATCCGTTCTAGGTGCCCTAGGTGCTTTTCTTGCCCTGCACAGTGATAGAATATGTAACCCGAAGAAAACCGCTCTATAGAACAAATGGTTTCTCTTCTATTCATTGCAGTGTCTGTTCTGTGCCATTGTTTGGCCACCCAAATGTGACAAACCAGCAGGGTGAATGTGTGAAGTCTGCCATAAAGGGCAGGAGGACTTGTGAACCCAAGAGACATTTGCTTTTAGGGCTTCAACATCAATTTTGCCTTCTGTCTCTGTGGGCAGTACAGAGTGAGCTCGAACCTAGGTGTCTTTATATATCACGTTAAAAGTTAGAACACGTTTCAGGTGCATTTGTGGGTTGTTTTTCATAGACAGAAACCTCGATGTGTGGTTAGCAAAGCCTGATGGAAAAATCAGCCCCAGCTGATCTGGAAGAGAAAGTGAAAACATACACCCCTCTGTCTCCATCAGTCTTTTCTTCGGATCCTTCCTTGGGATGACAAGAAATGTGGCCAGCTTGACCATGAAAATGGGTAAATGTTTATTGGATAGTTGTTTCATTTTTACCACTTGACCATTCTGGGTTTTATTGGAAGGTCGGGAGGCAAGAATTACTAAAAGCTCCCAGCTATTTGGAAGCAAAGGCTTTTGGTCAAGTGAAACAGCCTATGATCTCAATTGCAAGCCTTATCTTCCCTCTTTATTCCTCTTCCCTCATACCCTTGTGCTTCTGAAGGAGGCCTGCTCTGGCTAGGCCTCCTTGGGTGTCTGCCAGGTACTATGTGGGATGACTGTCCAGTTTCCCAGAAGCCTGCTCAGACCCTGGGGAATGGAAGCAGCTCCCCAACCCCAAACGGATTTTACCATGTGCCTCTCTCTCCCACAGTCTCCCTGTCACTTGGCAAAGGTAGGCTTGGGAACTTGCCCCTCTTCAGACCGGCATTCAAGTTTGATAACTGGCCCTGATGGTTGATCAAATACACTGAGGTCTACAAGCAGGAAAGGATTCTAATTTCTCCATCAGAGGCATTTAGGAAAAGGGAGTTGAAGTAACTGGAAATCCGAGTGCAAACATCACTGCTCCCCTCTTTAAGAGGTTTGGACATCTGTGTTGGCATAAAAAGGTCATTTTAGGCCTGAGGGGTTTCACATTGTTCCTTTAAGTTAGACCTTCGATGTAAACTATTTTCAACACTTGCCATGAAGAACAAATGACCTTTAGTTACTTGCCCAGAAGACAAATGGTACATTAACACAATAAATATAGTTTGCTGGGATCTCATCTCACCCTGGCTTTAACTTTCTATTAGAATATTTTAAAACTATAGAATCCTTGAAATCTGTAATGGATTAAAATTAATATGTGATACGTTACCTTTTGAATTCTGTGTAGGTTTATGATAATGCCAATTAATGGAAATTGTCTAATATCACCTATATACTTCAGAACACATTCTGGACTTGGTTAGTAGAGGGGATCTGGGTAAGAATGGGGTTTGGGTTACAGGAGGATTTTAAGTATTTATGGAAAAATAAAAGATTTAATATTGAACATCTTCAAAATTAAATGCAGAATTTTCTAGTCGGATCTAATTGCAAATTTAGTGATATTGTAGGTCCTTTTGTAACACATTGATCAGATCCTTTTGTAACACATCAGGTCACAATTCCCATGCATTGTATCTGGGAACTTGGCAGTACGTTGTAACAAATAAATAATAGGACAGGCCTGTAGTATAAGGGGCTGAGGAATTTTTTAACCTTGAGGAAAAGCAAACATTTTAAGTCATGCTTGAGTAGATCCATGGGGAATCATTCAATTATCTGCGTTTTTCTCCTCTTCTTAAAGTCCACATCTTTGACAGTTTGACAAACTTAAAAACTAAATATCTTAGTTTTGCTCCAGGGAAATAAGACTTATTTATTGAAAGTTTTCCTCTTTGGTGAAAAAGAGGACATTGGCTGCTATGAACCCAAAGGTCAGAGGTATTGGTACATCTCCTGGCAGCTGCTCCGTTAGACAGACGTTAGCAGACATTAGAATGTGTGATTATGACAGCCTATTTGAATGGGATCCTGAAGTAAATATTCGCCATTTTCCTTGGGAGAAATAGCTCTGAAAGTAGAATGTTGGTAATTACAGAGATAATTTTTGTTGCTCTGGAGTAACTTCCTGTCTTAACTGGAGTATTAAGGAGGATTGTATATTTTTAAATGAAGAAATGGGCTATGCAAAATATTCAAAGAAGCAGTAGGGAAACATTTTGGCTTTTTCTTGCAGATCCGGTCTCCTCATATACCTGCTTTATGTCCCTTTCAATGAATATTCATAAAATATTCTGGGTTGTGGAGACTTCTCATGTATAAAGTCTCCTTAGAGCATTTTACCTTTTGATTTTTGTGAAGAAACATTGATGATATTTAGAGAATATGGGTGGGGGCCAGAAAGTTAAAATATGATAAGCAACATTTATTACAAAGATATAAAGATATAAAATATTATGACACATAAAATATTGTAAAGAAAGATTTTCCAAGCATTTTTAAAATTTAAATTTTGTTTTCAAATAAATGAAGCAAGGCATGAATCTTCCTTTGGTTATAATTATAGATTGTTTGAAAATCTAGTGTTTTCAAGGAATAATTCATTGACTTAAGTAGGGTGTAGGGAGTTAGGAGGGTCAGAGATAAGCTTTGGGCAGCTTTTTTCATAAACTTCTGATTTTATAAATACCTGTGGCACAGAAGTTTGTTTAATATTCTTTTCTAGGTGGCATATAGGCAATTATACCTAGTTTTTTTTTTATATGCCAAGATATCCTACAAGGTGTTTCATGTTTCTTTTGTTAAAGAATTAATTAATTGATGAGGGGAATACATTAAATGTAATGTACTTAGATATCAGCAAGGCATCTGTTTATAACATTGAAAACGGTGGCATTAGAGTCAAAGAATGCTGATTACGTGGCTCCACGTAACAGTGAAAACTTGGAGTGTCTTTCCAGAGCGCTCTGTCCCTGATCATGGTATACAACTCTGTTTCTCAACGAGCACCTTGCTGGTAGGAGGATCAGATTTGAAGAGCCTTCAGGACTGGTATAAATTAACCAGTTGGTTGACAGTATCAGGGTTCAAATTCATCTCAGCAGAGTGGAATAGGTCAGTGGGATGAATATAAAGTCCCCATACCCAGGAGATAATAAAGAAGTGATTTCCTTGTATTGCAAGGCCAAGGGTTTAATCGCTTCAGGGGACTCAGTATGGGTTAACACTTTTGTATTGTTAACTTTGTTTGGGCTGCCCCCCAAAGTATGGTTGCATTAACAGAAGTTGAGCGTTTGTTCAAGAGCAGTGATACTGATACGGAACTGAAACTACTGTGTAACATTCCAGGAGTCTTATTTTTCACTAATTTAAAATCATATCTTAAAAGCATTAAAGGAGAGAGCAGCCAGAATGATGTGGGTACTTTAGGAAGAGACAGGAAGAGAAGAGGCGCTCCAGGGGTCAAGGTGGCTCCCAAATGCAAAAGATCTTTGGACACAAGTGTGCTTAGATTTCTTTCTTGTTTAGCCATCATAGGGAGAGGGGCATGGGCTCAGTCAAAAGAAGAGCCTTTTATTATAACTGTTTCAGATTGGAATGGGCTATCATTAGAAATAGTGGCCTTCCTGGACATATTCCACAGATGTTGAATTAATTACATGGTAGGATGTTAAAGAAACACATACACCTGGTAATGGTTGGACCAGGTCACTTCTGAGTCTCCTTTATGTTCTGAGATTTTTGAGTTTCACATTATTTATTGAAAGGGTTAGGATTTATGTTTCATCTCAAAATAATTACAAAAATTAAAAGCCCACTAGGAAAAAATACTATCAGGAACCATGTAGTAGATTATGTGTAGAATGTAGTGGATTGTGTATAAAAATGTTATAGTAATAGCTACTTGAAAGACACACATTTTTTAACAGGTGGAGAAGGGAAGACAAGCATGTCAGGATTGAGGGGAGAGGTGATAAAAATATTTAATCATTATATAAAGAGGCCTTAGAGTGGAAAAGTATATACTAGTAATAGTTACCAATTATTGATACCTATTATGTGTCGAACTTTTTTGTAGGTGCTTTTAGATACATGTTACTAGTCATCACAACAAATGGGAAGGGTATTTGTTATACACATTTTACACATGAAAAAACCAGGTGCAGACTGATTGCCACGTAGAAAGCCAATGGCAGAGACACTAAGGAGTCTTTTGTTCCAGTCTGCTCTCTTTCCCCTGCAGCACTAAAAAGTCTTGCTAACAATTGTTTGGACAGTTCTGTGCTGCTCATATCCTAATCTGAACTACTGGTAAAGTTATTTTTTAAATAGCCTCCAAGTGGAGGAGTTTTAATTATGAGTGCTAGAAAAATCTTGGGATTATTCATACAATTTGAAGCCAAGAACCCCCGCCCCCCACCATGTTATTTTAATTTCTGGCCTATGTTCTCATTATTATTTGTTGGGATTTGGTATTCACATTTTGGGGTCTTCATTCTGCTGTGATATATTATTAGTGTTCTGTTGAGTAACAGAAGTTTACTTCCTTCTACTATTTAACTTGAACCCACCTCAGTTTTTCTGTACAGGCCATTTTCCCAGTACCTAAATGCCCTTATTTCCTTCTCCATCTGTCAGAATCTTGTGAATTCTCCTTAAATTCCAATTCCTGAATCTGCTTTAAATCTTTCTGTCCCTCAGGGTTTCTCATCCCTCTGAACACAAAAGCATTTTTCCCCATAGGTTTTAAAATTAACTTTAGTAAAGGGCCTTATATTATTTTATCATTTGCTTACTTTTTTCCACCTCCAGATTTAAACTTTTTGGGTTCAGTCTTATATAGAGCAGTGGGTTGAGAAGAACACAAGTTATTTATGGCTATAATCATTTGATGGGTAGAATGCTATCTATTTAGGGGAAAAGGTCCAGAATGTTCACTGGAAACTGATTTCGGAAATCTTTGTTTAAAGAATTTTTTTTTTGAAGAAAACCAAAATACGGCTTGTTATCAATCATGCATAATGTTAATTCCCACCAGGAAAATGTAACTCAGTTTCTTTAAGAGAATAATTGCATCACAGGGCATTCAGTGGTAGTAATTCCAGCACAAACGGGTGTGTGCGAGTGCACACACACACACACACACACACACACACACACACCCCTCCTCTATTGTCTAAAAGTCTGAAGGTACTCAGCTGTGATACATTCTTTCCGAGAAGAAACAAGCACAAAAAATGCAGCTTTCCTAATTAATAAGATTTAAAACATAGTCAGCTAGCAAAAGGCAAGGGGATTTAAGATTATCTCCAATAAAGGCATCTTATTTCTGTAACTCATTTTTAATTCAAGAAAACATGGTTCTTGCCCTCAAGAAGTTTATAATCCTTTGAATAGAGATTAAGAGAAGGGGGAAGTCTTTTGTAAGGTGCACTACCTTCCTAGTAAACCAGGCAGAAAAAGAGACAAGAGACAAGAAAGATTAATGAGTTGAAGGGATTGACTTATGAGAAAAGATTAGAAGAACTAAATATGGGTAGTTTGGCGAAATGAGTATTATGGTAGGAGACATGATAAATAGCCAAATTCATTCCTTTGTAAGGCTTTTGAGACAAAAGATTCCATACAGGCAAGATGATGTTTATTAATAGTATAAACTTTGTACATTTCTTGCAGCTCAAGTCAGCAGCATATACAAACTTGAAATGTAATGGACAATGCAAATCTAGTTAATCTTTGCCTTTGTGACATAATGTATATCTGATTCAGTACACTTTTCTTACATAGAAAGTGAAATATATATATATATATTTTTGGTACGCGGGCCTCTCACTGTTGTGGCCTCTCCTGTTGCGGAGCACATGCTCCGGACGCGCAGGCTCAGCGGCCATGGCTCACGGGCCCAGCCGCTCCGTGGCATGTGGGATCTTCCCGGACCGGGGCACGAACCCGTGTCCCCTGCATCGTCAGGCGGGCTCTCAACCACTGTGCCACCAGGGAAGCCCGAAAATGAAATATTTTTTAAAAATTTAGCAAAAGCACGTTGAAGACTTCATGTATTGTTTGGAGACAGAATAAAGAAAATGCAAAAGTTTGTTTATAAAATGCCTTTTATGTGTGGAGTTTAAAATATGAAAACTTTAGGAAACCAGTTTATAGCCAATTTAGGCTCATTGTGGCCAAATTGTTATCACCTGGTAGCTAAATAAAAGTATAGGTAATTTGGGTATTGATCCCCTAAGCTTACCACTGTTATAGACTAAAATGATCTGTGGGCAGATGCACGTGAAAAGAGGCTGAGACTCTGTGGACGATCATTTTGCTTCCGTAAAACAAAGGTGTTCCTCTACTTTTGCAAGCCGAAATGATGGTGAAATACACAAGGACTCATTTGCTTTTCAGTTTTGGTTAAGAAGACTGCCTCTATGATTAGCGTCTCATCTGAGAGGAGAACTTGTGGTGCATTTAAACAACTGAATTAAAGTGACAAAGAATGGGGAGGCCCAAAACAAGGTTTAGTTTCTGTGGTGAGTGATTTGGAAACGCAGTAAGGACTTTCACTGAAAAAGAAAATCTGTGGAGCTAAGTTAATTCACCTGGTGTTTTCACTTTCCAGAAAAATTCTACGTTTTTCTCTTTTGTTTTGGTTAAAAGAAAAATGCAACCTTATCTTCAGCACACAGTTTTATTTTTGAAGATTAGAAAAGCCTGATGCTTTTTAAAGGAAAATTGAGAAATCTATCTAAAATGACTCTCTCATTAGTTACTAAACTGAGGAAAGAAGTATCATTGTAACTGAATTTGAGTTGTCTTAAACGTTGCTTTAACTCTGTATTTTCACTGTGGTTCCCTGTATTTTCACTCTAGCTGCTACACTGCTGTGGTGTTGATGGGTAAATATATTTATTTATAAAGTGTATTTGTATGTGTATATATTTGCACACGTAACACATTAAATAACAAAACATCCAAAATTGATTTCCCATTACAGGACAAATATCGACATAAGTAACGTATCAATGAGATAATTTAGAGCAACCTTTTATTCACAGTACTCTTACTGTAAATTTTTAAGTGTGCATACGTAATGTGTCAGTAATCCACATTTATGTGGTTTCCTTTGCTGTATCTGGTCCTTTAAAGAGGCAGTCTATACACATTTAAAAGTAGTATTATAAAATGGAATCATAAGAATGAAAAATTATCCTGAAGTATAAATTTTCTAGAACGAAGAACTTTGGAATGTCTACTTTTTGGATACACTTGGTTCATAAATACACTCTTTGTAGGAGAGTTGGACATACTGGAATGGAAGTTCAGTGACAAAGTGTGGAGATTTTTTGAAAGATCTAACATTCCACACTGATCAAGGATTACTTACATCTTCACTCTGGTATGTATTGATATATATAATAGTAATAGTAGTGGGGAGAATGTAATTTCTGGTAATACTGAGTGTCAGCATTTCAAAGACTGAAAAATCTGTGAGTAAAATTGTTCTTAATGTGTTATCATTGCCAAATGAAAGCTGTCCTGATTTCCCCATTCTCTCCTCTGAGGAATTATACTTATCTTTCATTCTGTGTCAGGAGAAGCTGTCATTTAAGGGCAATTTCTGTTCCTCTGCTGGCATATTTCTTTTATTTATGTTCTTTCTTTTCCCATATGGGAATCTTTTTCAGTGTGTGAGTGTACAGTTTATCCATGCATAAATGGCAGTACTAGCTACTTCTCCTGTTGTCTTAGGAGTTGTTGCTGTTGAGAGGTGCTGCGTAGGATGGATACTGAGGGGAATGGCAATTTTCTTCTAATGTCTGAAGTTAAAGATAGTTCTTCTGTTCACATGTTTTGTTTTTCTACTTAAGATCTCTCAACCTGTAAGGCTTTTGATGACTATATTAACTGTAATGATTATGAATAATCAAGTGTTCTCCCAGATCACATTGGACAGATTTACCAAAGGATATTTTAAGAATTTCAAAATATTTCTGAATTTAGGTACATGATTCCGTACTACATACTGGATAATCCAGACTGTACTGAGACCCTTGAGGGTAGACAGAATTGCAGTGTTGAGAAAGCAGTATGGCACTGTGCTTCAGCATGCAGGCTCTAGGGCCAGACCACTTCAGTCCAGATTCTTCCTCTGGGTCCTTGCTAGCTTTGGGAACTTGGGCAAATTAGTTAGTCAGCTGTATCTTTGTACTCAAATTATTCTCTTCTGAAAATAGAAATTATGTAGCTTTCAGAATGAAAAGAGTTAATACTGGCCAAGTTCTTAGAATTCTGCCTTTGGTAGGTATCCAATAAGTATTAGTTGCTATGAATTTTTTGAATGAATTCTCCAGCACCTAGCACAGACATATCTCATGTTAGATAGTCACATAATAAGTAAATATACACAAAATTGAATCACTGGATATCCCTTTAGTACTTCCCAGTGTAAAATTTTATAGAACTTCTTTTTCATTTAATATATCTTTGTTGAAATTATGTGTTAAGTATTGTCTTAAGCACTTCGTAGTTGGAGATAACATTATCTATGCCATTTAAGAAGCATATGGTCTTGGGTAAGTTTTTTAACCTCTTTAGCTCATTTTCCTTAACTGTGAAAGGGTTGTTGCAAAGAGTAAAGGAGGCTACACATAGAAATATCTATGTGGAGTGCTTAGCTAGTGCCTGGTCGTAGTAAAACACTTAATAGATGTTAGCGTGTTTTCTAGTGTACAAGGTAAAATATGTATAAAACAAATATGCAGGGTAGAAAATGACACATTCAATAAGAGAGATTAAAGCGTTAGTTGTGCATATTTCCAATGGGGCAGCAGTGGAGGTGGAGAGGGGTGGTCAAGGAAAGTTAGGAGGAGTTGGCATTTGACTTGTGCATTGAAGAATGCATGGAACTTAGACATCCTTTGTTCAGAGAAACGGCATTTCAGATAGAAAGAGGTTCTGCTTGTTTAGACCACAAGGGGCATCCACTCATACTATTAGTAGGGGAAAAAGAAGAATAGAGTCGGAAAGGTAGATTGGAACCAGATGATAGAAGTCTGTGAGTAAGTTGGATGTTATTTGTCAGGCATTTAAAAGATGTTTAAGATTTTTGAGCAGGGGATGACTGGAACTTTTCTGAGATAATTCAGGAAAGTTTCATTTTGCATTTATAAGTAAGATGGAATAGAGATAGAGATATTGAAAGCAAAGGCGTTTGTAAGTAAGATGGAATGGAGGAGTTGGGTGATGGTTCAAGGAAGGGATGATAAAGTCCTGAGCTAGTATAAGTGGGAATGCAGTGGAAGGAACAGATGCAAAAATAGTTTAGCGTAAGAATTGTCAAGGCTTGGCAACTAGATGTGGAAGAAAAGCAAGAGGCTGGACAAGTAATGCTCCAGGACTTCTATTTTCAGGTAACTAAGAGGATGCTGCTGCCATGAACAGGAATAGGGAACACCGGACAGGACACGGAGCAGGTTGAACAGGAACAGTAGTGAGCTCCATTTAGAATTTATCGAGCCTGAGATGTATTGGCCTGCATCCTGGTCATCTGGGTGGAGAGGTCTTCCTTTAAGTAGGTGGGAAGGAATATAGTTCTTTTTATAAACCGTGAAATCTGTGGATGGAAGGTCAACATTGCACTGTTCTGATAAAGCTGTTGAGTTACAGCGTTATAGGAGGGTATTTTTGTTTCTTTTCTTTCTTTCAAGAAAATAATAAAATGAGAGAAGTCAAACAGAAAAGTATAGATGTGTTCTTCAGTGATCTTAACGTATGAATGGAAATCTGATCCTTTATGAACTTGGGATTTTAATATCAAATACAATAAACTATGTTTAAATAGTGGTAAGGTTTTATGATAAGTCAAGTGAAAGGAGAAGATTCAAGATTAATTCTAATACCTCAGTAGTAATTTAAAAAGCTCTTTCAATATATTACCAAAAACATATTTTGGGGGGTGATAATTAGTTATTCCTTGATTCTGAATTCCCCAGGTATTGGACAAATTCACTTTTTTATGCTTAATTATATTTACTTTGAGGGTTTTGTGTTTCTTTTTGGAAAGTTTTTCTGGCTTTTTATAAACTAATAAATAAGTTTGATAAATTAATAAAATATATGATTCTTAGACAAGTTATTTTATTCACTGGTGGCTTCCATTAAAGTCAACTTTATTTAGTTGTTTTTTTTAATAGGCTTTAAGGGACAAACTAGGCTGATCAGTTAGTGTCTGGTATACTTACATATAAATGATTAATCCTTGTATCGAAGTATAAAGTATAACTATAAATAATAAGTAAATAATAGAAGAATACAACTAAACAGTGTTTACCAAGCTCTTCAATTTACAATAGCAGTTGGTGTAAGTGTGACAACAATGTTCTTCTCATTCCAAAGAGAACCTGAAACCCAGAGAACTTAAGGGATTGGTCTATTTCTTTAAAAGTTGTTCTTTATAATTAAACTGAGACTGTCATTCATGTACAGTAGTGAAGAATTTATTTTTTCAATATGTGTCCCTCATTCCTAGGGCATTTAATGTTTCTAAAACCTGCTGAACAGTGGTAATTTTCAACACTCTGGTGGTGAAATTTTGATTATATGTAGGTCGTAAAATTCTTTGACTAAATCTAATACATAGCAGTATATTAAAATATTTAAATCTCCATCCTAGATCTTAAGTATGAGTTTACAAATAGAAATGATATCAGGAGGCTATAAACCCATTAATTTTGGAATGTTTAACCTTATTTTTGAAATGTGGCATGAAATTTTCTTTAGACTGGAATTCTCATTCTTTTAAATCACTGAAACACGGACTAGGTTTTCAATATCAATTTTATACAATTTCGATGTCAGAGATTTATTTTTGCAGTAAACTTTGTGAGCCTCACTGTGTTCAGGGACAAAACAAATATGAATAAAACACTGTCCTTGGGCTTCCCTGGTGGCGCAGTGGTTGAGAGTCTGCCTGCCGATGCAGGGGACACGGGTTCGTGCCCCGGTCCGGGAAGATCCCACATGCCGCAGAGTGGCTGGGCCCGTGAGCCATGGCCGCTGGGCCTGCGCATCCGGAGCCTGTGCTCTGCAACGGGAGAGGCCACAACAGTGAGAGGCCAGCGTACCGCAAAAAAAAAAAAAAAGAAAAGTAAAAACACTGTCCTTGCCCTCAAGGCACTCCCAGTCTTTTGGGGAGGGTGCAGGCGCTGCTGTGTGATAACTGAGAAGAGGGAAGCAGGGGGAGCTGTGAGTCCAGGCTGGAGGAGGAGTCTCAGCTTCTCAGCCGTCCAACTTCCTCTTGAACAATTACAGTGAGAGTTGGTTCACATTTTAGGTCAGCAAACTCTACTCTTGGTCAGTTTTCATTGTTGCAAGGCTTTTTTTTTTTTAAAACATCTTTATTGGAGTATAATTGCTTTACGATGGTGTGTTAGTTTCTGCTGTATAACAAAGTGAATCAGCTATATGTATACATATATCCCCATATCCTCTCCGTCTTGTGTCTCCTTCCCACCCTCCCTATCCCACCCCTCTAGGTGGTCACAAAGCACAGAGCTGATGTCCCTTGTGCTATGCGGCAACTTCCCACTAGCTATCTGTTTTACATTTGGTAGTGTATGTATGTCAATGCTACTCTCTTACTTCGTCCCAGCTTACCCTTCCCTCTCCCTTTGTCCTCAAGTCCATTCTCTACAGCTGTGTCTTTATTCCTGTCCTGCCCCAGGTTCATCAGAACCATTTCTTCTTTTTTCTTTTTAGATTCCGTATATATGTGTTAGCATAGGTATTTGTTTTTCTCTTTCTGACTTACTTCACTCTGTATGACAGACTCTAGGTCCATCCACCTCAGTACAAATAACTCAATTTTGTTTCTTTTTATGGCTGAGTGATACTGCATTGTATATATGTGCCATATCTTCTTTATCCATTCGTATGTCGATAGACACTCAGGTTGCTTCCATCTCCTGGTTATTGTAAATAGAGCTGCAATGAACATTGTGGTACAGGACTCTTTTTGAATTATGGTTTTCTCAGGGTATATGCCCAGTAGTGGGATTGCTGGGTCATATGGTAGTTCTATTTTTAGTTTTTTAAGGAACCTCCATACTGTTCTCCGTAGTGGCTGTATCAATTTACATTCCCACCAGCAGTGCAAAGAGGGTTCCCTTTTCTCCACACCCTCTCCAGCATTTATTGTTTGTAGATTTTCTGATGATGGCCATTCTGACCGGTGTGAGGTGATACCTCATTGTAGTTTTTTTTTTTTTTTTTTAATTTATTTTTATTTTTGGCTGCATTGGGTCTTTGTTGCTGCACGCAGGCTTTTCTCTATTTGTGGTGAGCGGGGGCTACTCTTCGTTGCGGTGCACGGGCTTCTCATTGGGTGGCTTCTCTTGTTGCAGAGCACGGACTCTAGGCATGCGGGCTTCAGTAGTTGTGGCATGCAGGCTCAGTAGTTGTGACTCGTGGACTCCAGAGCTCAGGCTCAGTAGTTGTTGTGCACGGGCTTAGTTGCTCTGCGACATGTGAGATCTTCCTGGACCAGGGCTCGAACCCATGTCCCCTGCATTGGCAGGTGGATTCTTAACCACTGTGCCACCAGGGAAGCCCCTCATTGTAGTTTTGATATGCATTTCTCTAATGATTAGCGATGTTGAGCATCCTTTCATGTGTTTGTTGGCAATCTGTATATCTTCTTTGGAGAAATGTCTATTTAGGTCTTCTGCCCATTTTTGGATTGGGTTGTTTGTTTTTTTTGATATTGAGCTGCATGAGCTGCTTGTATATTTTGGAGATTAATCCTTTGTCAGTTGCTTCGTTTGCAAATATTTTCTCCCTATCTCAGTGTTGTCTTTTGGTCTTGTTTATGGTTTCCTTTATTGTGCAAAAGCTTTTAAGTTTCATTAAGTCCCATTTGTTTATTTTTGTTTTTATTTCCATTTCTGTAGGAGCTGGGTCAAAAAGGATCTTGCTGTGATTTATGTCATAGAGTGTTCTGCTTATGTTTTCCTCTAAGAGTTTGATAGTGTCTGGCCTTACATTTAGATCTTTAATCCATTTTGAGTTTATTTTTGTCTATGGTGTTAGGAATTGTTTTAATTTCATTCTTTCACATGTAGCTGTCCAGTTTTCCCAGCACCACTTACTAAAGAGGCTGTCTTTTCTCCATTGTATATTCTTGCCTCCTTTATCAAAGATGAGGTGACCATGTGTGCATGGGTTTATCTCTGGGCTTTCTATCCTGTTCCATTGATCTATATTTCTGTTTTTGTGCCAGTACCATACTGTCTTGATTACTGTAGCTTTGTAGTATAGTCTGAAGTCAGGCAACCTGATTCCTCCAGCTCCGTTTTTCTTTCTCAAGATTGCTTTGGCTATTCGGGGTCTTTTGTGTTTCCATACAAATTGTGAAACTTTTGTTCTAGTTCTGTGAAAAATGCCATTGGTAGTTTGATAGGGATTGCACTGAATCTGTAGATTGCTTTGGGCAGTATAGTCTTTTTCACAATGTTGATTCTTCCAATCCAAGAACATGGTATGTTTCTCCATCTGTTTGTATCAACTTTAATTTCTTTCATCAGTGTCTTATAGTTTTCTGTATACAGGTCTTTTGTCTCCTTAGGTAGGTTTATTCCTAGGTATTTTATTCTTTTTGTTGCAATGGTAAATGGGAGTGTTTTCTTAATTTCTCTTTCAGATTTTTCATCATTAGTGTATAAGAATGCCAGAGATTTCTGTGCATTAATTTTGTATCCTGCTACTTTCCCAAATTCATTGATTAGCTCTAGTAGTTTTCTGGTAGCATCTTTAGGATTCTCTATGTATAGTATCCTGTCATCTTGTTGCAAGGCTTTTTGACTTTATTTTGTTTTGCTTTAATGGTTGACCAAAAATTGACCACCTTAGAATGTCTACTTATGGGTCTTAGTTGAATTCTCCAGAGCAGCACTGCACTCTACACCAGTGCTTTGCAAACTGTGATGAGGACCAGTTTTTTTTTTTTTTCCTAATCGGTCATAGACCGATGCCATTGTAAAACCCAATAAGAATGGATTTGAAAAACAGATAAAAGAAAACCAAAGGCATGCAAAATCCAAGCTTTGATTTTTTTTATTGTTAGATTCGACGGATATAAAAGGACTGTGTCAAATTTTTATCAGTGTTTCTGTGTCTTGCTCTTAGGTGCTATCCCCTTCTCCTTGCAAACCAGTAACAGTTTTTGAAGGGACCATGGTCCTCAGAGCATATGTGGGGTAGCACTGCTCAGCACATATTTTAGCTGTCTTTCCAGAGAGTTGACTGTAAAATTTTCTCTTCTGCTTTTAATTAAAGTTTAGAATCAGCCTGTTGACTTTCCTCTAATAAAATTCATTCTTTCTGTACTTTATGAAATGTAGTCTATCCCTTGCCAGGTACTCATTGTTCCAGTACTCTGAAAATACACAGGATGACCAGAGCCAAGAAACAGGAAGAGGTGACAGTACTGGTCCCCACAATCAGTTCAGAGTGACTCACGCCTTTCCACCTCACACTCATCACTACCAGCTTTAGCTCAGTTCACGAACATTTTGTTGTGCCGACTTTTTATAAGATATTGTGCCGGGTGCTGGGGCTGTAAAGACGGATAGCACATGATTCTTACGCCCAAAATGCTTATGATCCTACAGGAGAGACTCTGACCAAGTTCTGTTTTTACATATGTTTAATATGCTAAATTTTGAGATATAAGTGATATAAAATAAATGTTATTAACTTGATTGTTTCTTTGTTTTTTGCGGTATGCGGGCCTCTCCCGTTGCGGAGCACAGGCTCCGGATGCGCGTGCTCAGCATCCATGGCTCATGGGCCCAGCCGCTCCATGGCATGTGGGATCCTCCCGGACCGGGGCACGAACTCGTGTCCCCTGCATCGGCGGGCGGACCCTCAACCACTGTGCCACCAGGGAAGCCCAACTTGATTGTTTCTTGAATTTTACTACTTCTCATCTCAAATGAGTTGTAGAAATTTTTTAAAGTGTAGGTCTAGGGTATAGCACATGGCAATATAAGTTAGTTCATACAGAATTCTCGTTAATAATTTTCGTAATAAAATTATTTAAAATATTTAAAATTATGATGTAGTAGTCCTCTCAGTTTTTCTTATAGACCACATTTTCCCCATGATAGATATTAAGACTTAAAAGGACATTACGTTGGGTGTGTCATCCAGATGGAGTTATTCAAACACGATTTTAAGGCATCAAATAAAGGCAACCCATTTTCTTAGTTTGTAAGCCAAGTTGTTTTTCGTTAGCACTCATTAGAGAACGATTCTGCCTTAATAAGCCTTGTTAAACCAAACATCTTACTAAGGCAAAATTAAATATATTTATATAGTATTATTTATGTAACAAAATATGTATAAAGCCTCGTTGTTTTATTTCCGCTTTAAAAATGATCCTTCAAATCTGGTAACTTCACTCCTCTTATATCTCCTTGATGTCTTCCAGTCATTTAGTCCTTATGAGGACAATAATTTACAGCATCCTTTATACAAATAAAATATATTTATGTAAATGTTTCTTTAAAAGTTTAGTATGCTATAAAAATGGTCAACCTTTATTGGACAAATTTTTGATCACTCAGGGTTTTTATCACATATTAAGTGATTTTCTAGATTTCCTGAACATTGCTTGCTTTTTATGTTTTGTGTAACCAGAAACAGCAATCAGGTATGCAGAGTAGCTTGGTAAACTAGCACTAAGATCACCTAACTGCTTTTTAGGCTCAAGTCTCTGATATTAGAAAATATTCAATACATTAGGGCATTTGTTAAGAACTAGAGAAGCTAGACCTTTGCGGGCTTCTCTCTGACTGAGGGCCCGTCATTTGTGGGAGGCTGTCTTACACCAGTGCTCACACTCATAGAGATGATTATCATTTGGATTCGTTCAAGAGCAGTTGGACTCTATTTTTTGGTGGTTTCATCTGGAGAAGAAAACCTAAAAGCATTCCTGTGGTTTTGTGAAATCTAAAGACAACAGATATAAATACTTAAATTTACATAGTGGTGCTTCACAAATGTAGATGGTTGAAAACACCATAGTCAGTCCTATTGCTGGGGGTTTGCTGTTGTGTTCAACCAGTGGTGTGACCTCACTGGCTCTTGCCACCTTGCACCAGCTCCTGTGAGCCTACGTGTGTGTCTCTTCCCAGCTCTGTGTTCAGTGACTTCATGGTGGGGTGGTAGCTTGAAGTCGGCCATCAGGAAGTATTTTGCCATGGAATTTGCAAATGCTACAAGTCAGGGCTTTTTTCCTCCTGGAGAGTTGATTGTTAAACATATACCAGCACAGCATTGGTTTTGGCTTTAATCTTATTATGAATGCAGATAATAGTGTATGCTGATGATATTTGCTTAGTTTTAAAAGTGATTCCCTCAGACACTTTGGAAAGGCCCTCTCTGCATGGTACTATCCTAGCAACGGGATATAAAGAGTAATGGAAAGATGAATGTTTTTTAGTAGTCAGTACTTTGTGAGTAACTAAAGGAGGAAAATTCTTTGCAGAGGTTAAAATCAGGTAATGCTTTAAAAAAAATTATTTTGTATATTATTGGTATTATATATCGCAGAATGATGTGCCTATTATATTGGTATATGTATTAAAATAATTGACCATAGGTGATGCCATAGGTATTGTTTTAAAATTATGTTATTTTGTCATGTACATTACATATAACATTATATGTGTATAGATACATAGTAAAGCTTAATTAGTATACTATTTCTTAATTATAATAAGGCAATATACGTTTTTATTAAAGGCTCTGGCAACTGAAGTGTTTTCTGAGTGTCTCCAGGAATTGCTTTTATAGACTATGGAGGTGAAAATTCAGCATGTACACAAACTCAATTCCTGGTGTATAAATCAGAATAGATTCCAAGTACAGTGACCTTTATATTAAGAACCATTTGGGGACCTTAGAAGACATAGGCTACTGATAGAGGAGCTTTTTCATCTGGACCCAAATTCAAATAAAACATCTGGAACTTAGTGAACAATGTATCTTTGCAATTGTATGGCACCACATCCTCTACTGGCAATGTACTGCTGGCTAGGGTAGAGGGAATGATTTGTCTGTTATCAGAGGTCTCTCCTAATTAGGATTATCAGGCCTGCTACTGCTTACCACATTATGAACTAAGGTATGATCCTTTGTGAGGGAATATGATGAAAGGATGGGTAGTTACAGGCCATGCCCTCTTGATTCCCTTTAACCTTTCTGAGCTACCCTTGCCTTTGTTCCACTGGGCTGTCAATCAAACAACAGCCCGACTTCCTCTGGGTTCCTTTCACACACAGCTTTGCTTATCTGTTTGAGTGGCGTGTGTCTGATCTTTTTTTGGGGGGGCATGTATTTACTTTTAAGATCTTCTCTTTCTTATGTAGAAAAGGCAATTAGACCCGTATCTGTTTATTTTAAACAAAATGGCTGTTAATTAGTGTGATCAAAAACCCTGCCATTGTAGACTATGGGTTCTACTTTGTAGTTGCACTAAATTGAGTACCGTTTGGTGCCAGTTGACATGATAACAACGCAAAGTCTGGCTTCTTAGAAATTAATGAACAAACACATTTATGAGGCTTTGTTTTGTCTGGTTTACATCTATAGGCTCCGAACGCATCAGAGTTCTTATTTTTTTACTGACTAATGCTCTTGCTTATTAAAAGTGCAAAAAATTACTGAAAAACTTTTTTTTTTTTTTTTTTTTTTTTTTGCGGTACGTGGACCTCTCACTGTTGTGGCCTCTCCCATTGCAGAGCACAGGCTTTGGACGCGCAGGCTCAGCGGCCATGGCTCATGGGCCCAGCCACTCCGTAGCATGTGGGATCTTCCCGGACCGGGGCACGAACCCGTGTCCCCTGCATCGGCAGGTGGACTTTCAACCACTGCGCCACCAGGGAAGCCCTGAAAAACTTTTTTTGATAACTTAATATAACTGATGTGTGAAAGCTATACCATTTTAATTTAATTGGTTCATTTATGATTTTATAAGTTGGAGTACAAAGAATGCTTATTTATTCCATCAGTAACGCACACTAACATTTCTTTTTATTAAGCTGTCAATTTACCAGAACTCTAGAAACATCTTGAACTGTCAGCCCCCCTGGGCACCTGCTCCTCCACCTCTATGCCCCACATTTAACATTTAGAAGAAACAAGCAGATTCAGGTATTCATTTAATATAAACAATTTCAAGAGCACGGGTCAATCTGAGATGACTCAATCTCATACATCTTTAACATCTTCAGTGCTTTCCAATGATAGTTAATATTCAGAATAATGACCATGGGAGTATTCTAAGAGTCTCCTTTATGGAAAAATGAGATTATGTTCATGATATACTACTTCTAAGGCAGAAAACTATAACAGTGTATACTAACAATGTTTTATATTGAGGATTTAGACAAAAGTAAATTTCTAGTTAGGTAGTCAGAAAGTTAAATCAAAATAAAGTAAAATTGACCAGCATATTTCAGCTCTTTAATTGTTCTGGTTAGTTATAAAGTTTAAAATTCATAATTTATTTATCTCATTGAAGAGAAAGAATAGGATGACAAGAGTATCAGGGATCAAAAGACCCAGCTCTTCGGATGTGTGCAAACCTTTTGAATTATGGTAAGATAGGAGCACCAGTCATAACCTGGTTTTGCTAGATGTCTGAAAAAACTCGATTTAAAACTCATGCTCCAGGACTTCTCTGGTGGCGCAGTGGTTGAGAGTCCGCCTGCCGATGCAGGGAACACGGGTTCGTGCCCCGGTCCGGGAAGATCCCACATGCCGCGGAGCGGCTGGGCCCGTGAGCCATGGCCGCTGAGCCTGTGCGTCCGGAGCCTGTGCTCCGCAACGGGAGAGGCCACAACAGTGAGAGGCCCACGTACCGCAAAAAAAAAACAACACCAAAAAACTCATGCCCCAGATCATTTGTGAAATAGCAATGAAACTTGAGTTTTGATTGACTACTTTGGGAAAAAAAATGCTTATTTGCGAATGGTAATAGATCAAAATGCCTCTCCAAAGTTATTTAGAATTAAAATTCTAATAATAATAGCTACCATTTATTTAATCTTTACAGTATTCCAGGTAGTATTCTGTGGTCAACAATTAATTAATGCTTGGATTCATTTATATATTACTGTGTTTAAATTTAACAGTAACCCTACAGACCAGGCTTTTGTATACTCATTTTCAGTTGTAGAAACTGAGGCTCTAGCAGGTTAAATATCTTGCTAAAGTTCATTCAGCAAGTAAGTGATCTGAGATTTGAACTCAGATCATTCTGACTCCAAATGCTTTCCACAACGCTGTTTCCCGATATTTCACAATAATAGATTGTTTTGTAAAGGCAAGTTTTCGTATTTTGTGAGGAAATTACATCATTACCCTGTTTTCTTTATGTTTAACTTTTCCAAAATAAAAAGAGAGAGTTCCCCCATTTCTAGTTCTCTCACTGTTTGGAATCCGTTATCAAACACCCTTACGGATGACAAGCTGTTCTTAATAGATTTAAGTGTTTCAGTGATCTTCATCACTTATCTTGGAAGGTTTCTGCCTTAATCTGTCCTCACTGTTGAACATTCTTTCTTGGTATTTAGCCTAAATTTACTTCTCTTGATTATACTCATTACTCCTAGTTACCTCCCTTATTGTGGATGTGTCAGTAATGATCTATCTTTAGCCAACTGGCCTTTGTTTACAGTCCTTCCCACAAGATTGAGGCTGATCTTGTAATGATGGTTAGAGATGATATAATATAGATGTGGGTAATTGGGCAATCAAACTCAAAGTACAGTCTAAACCTAGAATTAGTAGGAAAGTAATAAAGGGCACTCAGTGTTGGTTTTCTATATCATCTGTACTTTGGTTTGCATTTAAAGACATGTGTACTTGATGCTTTAAGCTTGCTTACTCACATTCAGTGACTTTGTATGGCTTATAGTATTAGCGTATACAAGCCTAATTAGCAGTTTAAAAGTTTATTATGTATATCTTATTGGATATGACACCAATCTTATTTTTAAAATTATTTTACAGTAAGTCAACATTTCATACAGTGTAACCTTTGATCATATTTGCTTTCTGCTTCCTGCCCTCAAGTCCTTGATTTCCATTTCCTTTTCAGTAGTAATGAGACAAATTATCAAACAAGCTCATTTGAGGAAACTCCAATTGTAATCAGTTAGCTTGATGGAGGGAAAGATTTTTGGTATGCAGCAGTCATCCTCCCCTGTGGTTACCCAGTGTGGTAATTTAAAGCTTAGTTTAGTGTATCGAGCACCCACAAAGTGAGCTTTACAAAGTAAAACCAGATTTCTTCATTCCACAGAGAATAGATATCTAGTCATAAGCTGCGTGTGTCTAGGGATTTTTTTTTGTTTGTTTAACGTTTTCATAATGCGCTAACCTGGGGCATCACAGAGAGTGGTTTTTTATGTTTTTGTACAGAACTGAAGGTCTAAAGATCTGAGCTGAATAAAAAGCATCACAAAGTTGTGAATCTAGAACATGCATGCACAAGGGGGAGAAACCCAACCCAGAAATAAAGAGCCATCAGAAAGTGAAGCTGACAAGAGAACCCTAAAATAAAAATCAGGAACCAAAGCAGAAAGAAAGGAAAGAAAGGTTAGAACAAAACTTAGGGTGGAAACAGGCCAGGCACTGTGAAGCTCAATAGAGAAATAATTCATCGTTTTTGAAAACATTGTTAAAATCCCTGAAGACCAAGAAAATAGAAGCACAGGAAGAGAAATGTGAATATTTAAAAATAAAACAGTTAAAGCTATAGATGCTAGACAAGACAGACATAATAAAGACTTCAAGACTGAGAGACTAGACGTTATAAGAAGTTATACAAAACAGTAACAGCGGGAATAGGAGGGGACTCCTGGAGAACTGTCCTGTGGGGTTGTGTTGGACTAAAGCCTTCTGACCTGAGTGCACATGGGAAATTTCTGGATTCTCTGAGGTCTAGGATCAGTCTTACACATTTCTGATATTTGGGACCAAGCCTGGGAAATCAACAAATCCCACTAGATAATCACATCTATAAAAGCTAACACTAACATAGTACTTACTGTGTTCTAAACTCTGTTCTAAATACTATATATATATATTTTTTTTTTTTTTTTTTGCGGTACGTGGGCCTCTCACTGTTGTGGCCTCTCCCATTGCGGAGCACAGGCTCCAGATGCTCAGGCTCAGCGGCCATGGCTCACGGGCCCAGCTGCTCTGTGGCATGTGGCATCCTCCCGGACCAGGGCACGAACCTGTGTCCCCTGCATCGGCAGGTGGACTCTCAACCACTGCGCCACCAGGGAAGCCCCTAAATACTTTATATATTTTATATTAACTATCGGAATCTTCCTAATAACCTGATGAAGAAGGTATAGCATGGTGCATCCCCATTTTACAGGTGAGGAGCCAGATACCAGAGAGATTAACTTGCCTAAGTTACACAGCAAGAACATGGCAGCACCAGGCTTTGCAAGCAGGTTGGCCCAGAGCCCCTGCTCTGATTGCTGTACTGCCTTAGCCCCTTTCAGGGCCCTGGAAGCTTTATGGTGTTTTGTTCCCTTCACCTGTTCTATCCAGTCAGTCACCAAATCCTGACAACTCCAGCTTTTAAATATCTGTACAGTGTGCTTTCTCATCCACCCATTGTCATGATCTCAATGACTCCGGTGCCCTTGACCTCCAGCATTGCCCCCTTCCAAACCTCCTGCTCACTGCATCAGGCTGACTTTTTTCTAAACTGTAAATCTGACCATAAAACTCCTTCCGTTAGAATTGTTCTGTTTCTCCATCACATCAGGGTAAACTCCAAATTCCCAATGTGGTGTAAAGGGCCATTTTCATCTGATCACGGGCCCATATTTCCCCTCATGTACCGCAACACAACTTCTGCTCCAGAAAGAGTGGATTATTTGTGGTTCCCTGCACATAGCCATGGTTCTTCACCTCCTCCGGAGTGCACCTGTTGTTTTCTCTGCCCACAGTTTTCTTCCTCCTTTCATGGCCTGGCTAATGTCTGCTCATTCTTCATGATTCAGTTTAGGCAACACATCTTGCTGGAAGCCTTCCCTGGTTCTGTAGGGTGAGTTAAATCTCTGCTTCTGTTTGTTAATTGCATGCTGTGGGCAGCTCCATCGTAACACATGTGCTTAAGTGTGTTCATTGGTTTCTGTCTTCCCTGCCAAGTGGTTAACTACTCAAGTACAGGGTTCATGTGCCCAGGCTCTCACGGGGACTGACACAGAGTAGGTACTCAATTAATGTTTTCTGAATGAATGAGCAAAGAAATGAACGAAGGTATCTGACAGTATAACTACTTTTGCCTTTGGAGTTTCGGGTGAGGATTTAGTATCAGATTTAGTATCAGACCTTAATCAGACTTTAATCCCTGTGTATTTTTCTGAAATAGGGAATGAGGGCCAGCTCCTTACCTTTGCTGAGGAGACGAATAAAGGGAATGGTTTTAAATTACATATGAGTAATTAAGTGGAGGAAGTAAGACTTTCCTGGCAGTTTTGGTAATGAGAGTGCATTTAAAAATGGTCTGAATATCTTCAGTGCACTTTAAAAATGGGATGCATGTACATTTGGCTTGTGGAAAAACCAGCACTGTGGAATATCGTAGGTTAGAGTCTCCGTCTGACCACATCACATTACCTGGGGGGCTTTAAAAAGCATACATTTCTTGGCCTTCATCCTTAAAGATTTGATTTAATGGGTTTTGTATAGGGGCCCACACGCTGTGTTTTTTGAGCATTAAATGAGATATAAAGCCCTTAGCACAATTACTAGCAGCATGTACTCATTCAGTAGTAGATGTCATTGTTATCATCAGCACCGTCACCATCAACACCATCCCCTCCATCTCTATCAATACTGTTAGCATCACCACTATTCCTAAAGTTACTTTAGAATTATCAGTGGTGCTCCATAACCTAAAGGCCTAATCGACTAGAAGGTCGGAAATGGAATATTTTCCAAATACTTCTTATTTCATTGTTCATGTCAAATGGTTCCCTTTGAAAACACACCCACATTACTAGCCCACTTTACTAGTTGTGAGACTCGGACAAGTGATTTAAACTCTGCACCTCAGTTTCCTCATATGTAAAGTGGGGCTAGTAATATTTCCTATCTTATGGGGTTTTTATTAATACACATAAAGTAATTAGAAGAATGCTTGCATAAATAAGTTCTCAAAAAATATTAACTTTTACAAGTAGCAGTAGTAGTAAAAGGGAAAAAAAAACAAACCCAGGCTCCACATTCCAAAATGTTGAGTATCAGTACCTGTGTACTTACACCCACATACCATATAAGCAAGTATAAACACACATACATATGTTTATTTTTGCAAATACTGATGTTCCCTCATTTCCCAGGGTACAGATTCCAAATTCCATCAGAGGAAAGCCAAAGATCTAAACCTCTTATCTGAAGCAGTCCTTAATTTGTTCACGACTTCCAAGTAGGTGACCCCTCTTTGTCAGCACACTTTTAAACTGATGAAAGTTTAGATTCATTTTTAAGTTTTTATTTATTTGAAAAAATCAATAAATAAGTAAGCAAATTTAAAGAGACACATTCAATTCCAGTGGAGTGAATGAGGAGAGAAAAGTTTGTGTTTCTGGTCATGTAAGAAAAAAATAGCTGAAGAGTGTAGATTTCAGTGTTCCAAAATAAAAAATGACGCCTGACCAGGATTGGCAGCTTCAGATCAAAAGGGCAATTTTAGAAAATTGTGGTGAGTGAATGAGAGCACTAGTTTATTGAAGAAATCAATTTGCTATCTTAACCAATGGCACCAGTGCCATCCCTATAATCCCTGAAAATAGACAAACACTTTGCGGTTCACCAGTCCGTAGATCACATCTACTTCCTTCCACCTGGCAAGCTCACACCCTTTTCAAATCAGATAGTATCGCTGGAGCTTTGTGGGTTTATGAAGCCACAAGTTTATTAGTTAGATAAAATCTCTAAGCGTTGAGAAGTTTAAAACTGTGTTGTCAAACCAAATTTCAGTTATGATGGCAATTTCCGAAGAAAATATGACACACTAACTTTTAAATCTTGTCATTCTGTTTCCTTGAGAGTGTGTGATGTGTGATTATCTATGGCAGGGCTTCCTGTCTTTGTTTTCAAATTCAGCTGTACATAGAGAGTAGCAATTGAAATACTGAAACTTAGAATCTGCAATTGGTAAAACACCTCCAGTTGCCCTACATGCTTCTATGGATAAAGATGGGGCAAATGTTTTACAAAAGAAAAAAATAAGGCCTTATTTAAAAAAATTAGGTATAATTGATGTATAATATTATATTAGTTTCAGGTATACAATGTGATGATTTGGTATTTATATATATTGCGAAATGATCACCACAGTAAGTCTTGTTAACATCCATCACTATACATTGTTATACTTTTTTTCTTGTGATGAAAACATTTAAGATACACTCTCTGAGCGACTTTCAAATATGGAATAGAGTATTATTAGGTATAGTCACCATGCTTTCTTTACATTACTCCCTCTGGACTTACTTATTTTATAGCTGGAAGTTTGTACCTTTTAATCCCCTTCACTCCCTCCCTGCCACTTCTAGCAACCACCAATCTGTTCTCTGTATCCATGAGCTTGTTTTTCTTTGGTTGGCTGTTTAATGTGTTTTTTGGTTTGTTTTTTAGATTCTACATATAAGTGAGATCATATGGTATTTGTCTTTCTCTATCTGACTTAATTCACTTACATAATGTCCTCAAGGTCCATCCATGTTGTCACAAATGGCAAGATTTCATTCCTCTTTAATGGCTCAGTAATAATAATATTCTCTGTCTATATCACATTTTCTTTATCCATTCATTCATATCTTGGCTACTGTGAGTAATGCTGCAGTGAACATAGGGGTGCATATATCTTTTAGTTAGTGTTTTCATTTTCTTCAGATAAATACCCAGAAGTAGAATTGCTGGATTATATGATAGTTCTATTTTAAATTTTTTGAGGAACCTCCATACTGTTCTCCACAGTGGCTGCTCCAATTTACATTCCCACCAACAGTGCAAGTGTTGCCTTTTCTCCACACCCTCTCCAGCATTTGTTATTTGTCTTTTTGATGATGGCCATTCTAACAGATGTGAGATGATATCTTGTTGTGGTTTTGATTTGCATTTCCCTAATGATTAATGATGTTGAGCACCTTTTCATGTACCTGTTGGCTGTTTGCCTTCTATGGAAAAATGTAAATATAGCTTTAAGTGTATAATGCAGTAGTCAGAGGAGAAAACAACCTTAGGGCAGGGAGAGGTCCTCTTTAATATATTATTCTGTCTCATTGAAATGATCAAAAAGGTCTAATGCAATAAAAACTTACCAGAACTCAGTATTCAAAGGCCTAAGTAAGCCTTTTTTCTTCTATTTTAACATTTGACTTTAGGAATAGAAGCTAATCGTAAGGAAATAACCTGATACCAGGTAACAACTTTTGAAAAGCAAATTGCAGGGTATTCATTTATGTTATTATATTTTCTTTCAAATTTTAAACATGGAATTGCTAAATGAGAATTAATTTTGACTATGAACTATAGGTATAGAGTTAGGAAAATGGAAGTTTCCAATTAATCCCAGGCTTACTATATTACCAAAATGTAAATATGGGTATTTAGCTATATTCTTACTGTTACTCTCTGTGAAAGAGTGACAATAAGTCTTCCCAATATAATAACATGATGATATATAAGCCTGTATATTGTTGGATACTCTCCAGAGCTCTTCCAAATGTTAATATGTGCTCAGGTAATCCTATGAGGTAAGAAGCAATAGAATAAGCTTCATTTTACAGTTGAGGATATTGGCAAGAGAGAGGTCAAAGATGTAACCCCAAATGTTATTAATTAATAACTGAGCTGGCAGTAGAGTCTCCAAGAGCAGGGAATATGCTAGTATATTAAACTGAAGTACAATTTTATGGGGTTGATAATATTAAACAAAATAGGTTTGTGGTTATTGTGAACCTTAAAACATTGGTGCCACGTGGGAGAACAATGTCTCAACAAACAACAGGTTTTTATTTTGCTTGACAGTCATCGCTGCCAGAATAAGTGTTCAATGAAGGTTAGGTCTTATTGTTACTGTTACATAGATTGTGAAAAATTACTAGACATACCACTCAAACCAAAGTAAATTAATGCTCCTGCAAAAAGATGCTAAATTATGATATATTTATGGTAAAGGACTATTGTTATCTCAAGTAAGCGACATTGTTGCTCTTTTCACCACCATTCAGAAAGTAGGAATTTCTCACTTGAAATTAATTAATTAGTGTGAATTGCTGTCTTAATAGGGATGGACTGTAATGACCCATGGTCTTATGCATTTGAGCAAAAGCTGTCACTTCACATCAAATTGCCATCCTCCTATTTCTCTTACCTAAGGTATAAATCTGCGGACATCTTCCGTACGGCACAGTGACAGCATCGCAAACAAACGCCAGATTCAGTGTGTTCGAAACAAGAATCATAGAGGCCACTTTTATGGCTTAAATGACCAGCTTAGAGCATGTTAGACTTAGTGCAGTGTGTCTTTCTGCAAAATAATGTTTTCGGTTGTACAGCTGGTACAGTGAATTCAGTACGTATCACTGGGCCAATCTGGTGTACTTAGATGTTTCTCCTTATCCTTTCTTTTGTAAATGTATTGTCATTTGGTAGAGGGAACCCAAATCTCAAGACAAGCATATACAGATACCTGAACATTCATGGTTTCTCAAGAGAGCAAGTCTCTAATGATTTTTCAATTATAGGGCAAGTGTGTTTGGTGATACCAATTTACTCTCTCCAACAAAATGTGACCTATAACAGGAAACCAATTCCAAGTTACCCAGGTCAGTTTGGACTGGCCACACGACACAGAAAATTATCTAGGGGCATACAGGGATGAGTTGATGAATCTTCTGGAAGCATCTGTGAGGAGGAAACCACCATGAAGAGCTGTTACCACTGCTGTTCTCCTTCTGGTACCACTACAGCGCTGCTTTCTCACGAATCCATCTGCTCTTAACATAGCCTGAAAAAGGAGGGGGAAATGCATCTCTGAGGGAGTGCTTGAGAAAAGAAAATGGAATAGTCAGGGGTAGCCCCGTGCAGATTATTCCTCATGATGTGAAAATGCTTTTACAAGGAACAGGGAGACTTCTGAACTGAGTAAGTCCAAGTAAAAACAGATCTGGAAAACATTGCTGTTTGAACCTAATCCACTTAACTTGGTCTGTCTTTAAGTTGCCCACTTAGAGTTCAGTCTTTCAGAAGTTGAGCACCCCTGTCACCGAGTAGTGGTCAGATTAATTGTGCTATCCTGCTTGCTTGCTGGCTGAAGTCTTTTTTGTTACTTCTAATGTAAGCTTTTAGAAAGCTACAAAGTACAGTGACAGACACTATCATATTCAATTGGACATGCTTTCTGCAGATTTGTTAAGGATTTACTTTACACATTTGTAACATTTAGTTGCCATGGAGATGACCCCAGTGGTAAGAGGAACAGCCTTTAGGTTGGACCTCAGATTTTCCTTTCATTTCCATTTAATTTGATTTGACTGCAAAATGTCACTTCCATTGCATTGATTAAGCTTCATTGCTGCCACCAGCCCTGTTAGAAGGGTGAAAGGGCAGGCCAGCTGCTGTCATTTTGCACCCCTACCCTTTTCTGATATCAATACAGATAGGCTTTTGAGATGAGAAACTCCTTCGCTACATTGATGCAGACACAATTTCTCTCGCTCACTTCATGAAATATAATAAAACTAAAATTGTGCTCAGAAATCTTTATTCACTCAAAAGCACACTTTTTGTAACCTCAATTTTTCTGTTTGAGCTCCCTGTTCCTGTAAGGTATGATATATAGTGTATGAAAACTAAAAATTACTATGTCTTAGGTTTCCCTTAAAATTTTTTTAAACTCAGCAGTTGGCTACTCTCTTGAAATAGTTCTTTTATAGTTCACATGAATTAGAAATAAGTTACAAAGTGAAATTACATATACAAATATAAAACATTAATTCTTGCTCATAGGGATTGGAAGCGCCATCCTTAGGTATTAATCAAGGCAGATTGGAAGCAAAATGATGCTGTAGACACAGTTTTTCTATGGTGCACCCTGTATTGCTTCTGTCTGCTTCTTTCTCTGTTCCCTCCCTTGGCTTATAATGAATGCTTCAGTAACCCAGAATTCATTCATCTCTCCTTTTAGGTAAAAAAAACCCCCAATTTGGTAAATTAATTCAACACTAAGATTTGAGAAAATAAATGCGTTAGGGAGTATAGCATTTATATTTAACCGGAGAAGCAGAGGACATTATTTAACACAAAAAGCTTACTGCTAATAGGAGAACACCAGTCCCAAGTGGGGAAGACAATTTGACAGGAAGCCTTCCGGACACTTTTCAAACCATAGCACCTAGATTTCAGCCTCAAAGTGGATACTCGGTTCTGTTGTGTTTAGGAGTTTGCTTTATTGGGCTTCTTTAAATGTACCATCATTTGGGAAAAAGCACTCAGTTGCTTGATGGAACATATACAGGAAACCTGTGAATTTATGGCTGAAAACATACACGTCAGTGATCACGAAAGATATGCCAGCACCTTGAGGGCAGAGCACCTTGACTGGGGCTTAATAATTTCATGTTTCTGTAAGAAGGGTAGCTTTATTGACTAGGAACGGGATTGGGGGGGAAAGGAAGCAATCTTGCTATTTAGATATTGATTCCTTAGTTTGTGGGGTTATGGCTAGGATCAGGTCTGCTGTCCTTTGGGAACTGATACCAGCGTTCCATCCAGGGGCCCTTTGGATGGGTCATATGATTTCTGTTGGAAGTCCAAAGGGATGTGCATTGGGAGAGTACTGATGATTTCCTTTTTGGTCCCTGCTATAATAACTGCACTTAACCAGACAAGTTTTGCTCTGTTGGAATATTCTAGAATTCTGGTTAATAATATAGTGAAAGGCATAAGTGTGGTTCCCTTTAGTTGTTATCGTGAAATGATTCAGAGTAGTATCTGTCGGACTGTAACGTGCATGTGAATCATCTGGATATCTTGTTAAAATGCACGTTCTGATTCAGAAGGCCTAGGGTGGGGCCTGAGATTCTCTGTGTCTAACAAATTACCAGCTGAGCCTGATGTTGCTGGTTCCCAGACCATACTTTGTATAGTAGGGACTTAGGGCAAGTTCTTGATCTTGGCAGCACATTGAAATCACCTGGGAAGATTAAAAAACCTCTCTGCCTGGGTCCCATTAGACGCTCAGAGATTAGCACTTAATTGAGTAGAGTGTGGCTAGGTAGGATTTTTAAAAGCTCTCTAGGTGATTTTGATGTTCAGCAAAGGTTGAATATCGCTGGTTAGGTAACAGACCTGTGAAGATGGGGAAAAAATATACGTAGATGATAATGTTACAAATGATATTTTCAAAACCCTCCTTAGGGTTTTTAGTTTTGCTATTAGTCTGGAGACAACGTTGAAACAAATATGTAAATAAAAACAAATTTGTCATTCCGTTCATTAATTGCAAATACAAGTCCACAGATGAGCATTTAGCAATATTATCTTCAGCAATTTCTTCTTTTGAGAGTAATCTAGGTTAGGTTGCCAGATTTAGCAAGTAAATATACAGACTCTGAGGCCCCATCCCAGGCCTGCTGCATCAGAACCTGCATTTTAAAAAGATACTCAGATGATTCATATGCACACTACAAATATTGCATGGGACACACTTAAAAAAATTGTTGTTTATTTGAAATTCGAATTTTTTTCGGTGTCTTGTATTTTATCTCACACCCCTATCTAGGAAGGAATTAACATTTATTTCATTACAGAATAAAAATGGAAAGTGGTATTCTGAGTTTAGAGAACACTTTTAATATCTTAGCTCTCATTTCACCTCATCTTCCTGTGTCTGTAAAGCCTCCTGATTTTTAAGCCTAACAGAAAATAAAACCAGCTGATAGACCTCAAGATGTCATGCTGTGTTGGAAACAAATAAGATGTATTGTTCTGTGTTGCAAGAATGAGAGACGGCTGTATCACTTTTAGGGTAATAGTTTACATTACAAAATTTTTTTTTCTTAAGTTTATTTAAAAATTGTCACATATTTAAAATTCCTTTTATTTATGGAATTCAGAAGCCACCTTATTATAACTAAAGTGTAATAATTGGTTATGCTCATAAAACTACAAATACTAGAATTCCGCAGAAAGAGAATTATCCAAAGGCTTATCTTACTATGATCCCACAAGGCTAAAAATGCTGTGTCTATGTACACAAAGAAGAAATACTAATCTTTTAAAAAATTACTTAGATTAACTAAAATGTCAAAGTCGAGCACTGGTTAAAAACAATATCCATTGTTATAAACTCACATTTAACAGGTTCCTATTGACTAGCAGTCTCCAATGAATCACAGATATTGAAAAAAATAGGCTATAAAAGTATAATTACAAAAATTAATTTTCAGGTTGAGGTAAAAAATACATCATTGGCATTATTAGATATTTCTTTTAACCGTCTCCCCTTTTGGAGTCTTTGTCACATATCTGGTGCTCTATTAGGAAGATATTCATATGCTGGTATTTAATAGAGCGATTTGTGCTTTAAAATGTAGTGTTGAGAACTCTACTTGGAATGTGTTGCCGTATATAAGATTGAGCTTTAATAGTGTTATATTTCAATCTATAAATAACTTTTGCTTCCTGTCTGACATTAAAACAATGTATGGCATTTGGCAAAAAGTAAACTGCCTAATGATTTAAGTGCCTAGTTAAGGGATGTCACTGTAAATTTTTTAAACTGGTGAAAACACTGTAAGAATGTGTCTTAGCTTTATTGATCCTTCAAAATAAATGATTTATTTTGGCACTCTGAAATCATAAATGCTAATCAACATTCTGAAAAGTGTGGCATTGTTGATCTTTATTTATGGTGAGTCAAGTTAACAGGTATATTGTGTTGTGAAACTCTACTTAATTAGTGAGAATCAGGAAGGCAAATGATAATGAAGGCCTCAACTTACAAACATGGTGAACCAAGGGAGGACAGACCTTGTTTATTTGTAATCTTTGTAGTCTTGGTGAAGGGACACATCACTTCATAGTCAAATCTCACATGACCTAACTGGACCTCCTTTTAGGAGGTTCTTTCACTTGTAAAATGAGAAAAGGAATATTCCGCCATTGAGTTGTGAAGCTTAGTAAAGTAACATGTAAAGCTCCTAGCATGGTGCTGGTAGATATTTGGAAAAAAGTTAGTTTCCACCTCTATCACCCTGATCCCCTAAATCCCTCTAACTCATTGGGGCCATTCTCCTTCTTTGGTAGAGTTTCTAGAAATATAATATGGCATGTTGGATGCTGAAAAGAGATAGACTATTAACTGTTCTTTGGCCAGATTTAAGCTCAGATGTGATATTCTTTTTTTTTAATTAATTAATTTTTATATCTATTTTTGGCTGTGTTGGGTCTTGTTTCTGTGCCAGGGCTTTCTCTAGTTGCGGCAAGCGGGGGCCACTCTTCATTGCGGTGCGCGGGCCTCTCACTATCGCGGCCTCTCTTGTTGCGGAGCACAGGCTCTGGACGCGCAGGCTCAGTAGTTGTGGCTCACGGGCCTAGTTGCTCCGCGGCATGTGGGATCCTCCCAGACCAGGGCTCGAACCCGTGTCCCCTGCATTGGCAGGCAGATTCTCCACCATTGCGCCACCAGGGAAGCCCCAGATGTGATATTCTTAGGTGAAGTCTAGTTAAAGTCTGTTGAGGAAAACAGTTTTTAATAAAAAAAAGAACACCCACTTGTAAATCAAAAGATAGAGCATCTGGTCCTGGGACTAACTGGACATTTGATTCAATGCAAATTATTTAATTATTCTTGGCTGAAGTTTCTTTACTTTTACAAAAGAAGTAGAGTTGAACTGTAATATTTCTTTGTTGCCCTCCTTGCTCCTTTTATAATGTTTCTTGGTTTGGTTTTCCTGAGGTGCTGGGTCAGAGATTGGGAGTGTGGTCAGTATCAACACTGTCTACCGAAAAAAAATGCACAACCTAAAAGTTGAGAGTTATGTTTTATTTGGTGGACAAAACTGAGGCCTTAAGCCCAGGACACAGCATCTCAGATAGCTCTGAGAAACTGTTCCGAAGAGGCAAGGCGGGGAGCCAGGATATGTAGGAGTTTTTGCAACAAAGACCAGGTAGTTGGAACATCAAAAGACTACTGTTAATTAAGGAAAACCAGATATCTCAAATTAAGGAATTTAGCACTTCTCTCTGTATGGGAAGATGCAGGAGTCTAGGCTCACTGAAATCATTCCTTTGATATGCACCTCAGCTATCTGGGGCCAGTATCCTATGCTTCTCATCCTGAGTCTCCTTAGGGCGCACCATCGGGGGTGGCTGCAGCAGTTGACTGCTAAGTGAGGGGGGCATCTTGCCTCCATCCTGAGTTCCCTCAGGGCTCACCATCAGGGCGGCTGTAATGTGACGGCTTGAAGGCTGCAACATCCTTTGTTTAGTGATGTGACAGGTGGCATTTTTAGTTCACAATACCTACGAGGGAGTGAAGGCCCCAGGAGTAGGCAGAGTGAGCAGTTGGACTGAGATACACAGGAGCTCAGGCCTCAGCCCGTCCTGCAGCGGGGGCTTGGGCGCTGTGTGGCCCTTCAGAGTTGTTCTCAACTGAGGCAAGAGTGCTAGGCCTCTGTCCTCTCAGACCCTTTCTTGGGGCACAACTTTGGGCAAGGCAGCCCCGCTTCTTCTTCTGGGGGGGGGGCAGGTCCTGAAGAAGAATCACTTGGTAGTTAGCAGCAGGCAGACCTCCTGGCAGCTAGATTGAGTCCCTCCATCTTGGAGGGGGATCTGACCCAGCCTCTACTACCTGAGGTTAGATTGGTTTCCTATCATTCCAGGACTCAGATCCAGCAGAATACCAGTCGTTATTGGAGTGCTGTCTTTTTCAGAGATGTTTTGGGGAATGTGCTAAGATTTAGAATCTCTGGGTGTACTTGAGAGTGTTATTTTGAGCGTAGGCTCCACTTATGCATTTTCTGAAGTGAAATTAAACAAAATTTCACTCTGATGTGAAATCTTTGCTGAACTTTGCAGAAGGATAGACTTTTTGTACTATTTCTAAGGGATCTCTCTCATACAAATCTCTCCAAAGGCACCCACATAAAACAGCATTGGCTTTTGCAGTTTCATTTGTAGTTATGACCAACACAAAAAATGCTCAGGTACAGTATGAGACATTTTAAAAATGATAATAGATAGTCTTACAAGTCACTGAGAAAATCAGCCTACTTTGGAACTTTTTGATTCTATTCAGGTTTTGTTTCAGTTTTGAATAGGAGAACTCTTCCTGTCGCAAAACTCTTCACCTGTCTTTAATTAGCTGATCATTTTTCAAGTTTTAGGATCGTATATTTTACAGATGTGCTGTGGTTTAGCCCTCTGGATAGAGACCCTGCAGTGAAGGTATTTTTATGTTAGTTGAAACAGAGGGGGCTGAATGGATAAGACCATCAAGAAGATAAAGCTAACTTTATCTATTATCTAAAGCAGTTCAGTGTATTGAAATATACCAGTGCATTCTTGCGGTGGTCTTATTTGGTGGAATAGATAAAGTGTGAACTTCTGTATCCCCTTAGTTGGCCTGAAAATGGGATGTCAAACAGCATATAATCATCTTTCTTGTTTAAAAAAAAGAGAGTGAGAGAAAGCGATTTCTATTTGTGTCAGATTTTAGATGTCTTAATATTCTTTCCTGTCTAATTTTGCAGGAAGTGATAATAGAGTTCCTGTCAAATTAGAGGCTGCAGACTTTTAACCTATGTCGTGAAAAAAACATTAGTTATTATTACCATAAACATAATTCAAATAAAAATTTAGTTGTGTTACCATTATGTTGAAGGGTGCATTCCAAGCATATAATTTTACTCATTATAGACATTAAAAATTCAGAATGACAGTATGTTGGAGAAGAAATTTTAAAAATACATGAAGGGTTTTGAATTGTCTTTTGCTTCCAAAGATGCAGTAAATTTGTAACTGGAAAAATTAGAATGAAAGTGATTCCCATGAAAAATTGTGTAGCTCTGTTCCTATGGAACACAAAATTAGTTTCTAAAATACCATAGCCAGTTACATGTTTGTAATTTTGAGGCAGAGGTCAAAGCGGATAGTGTCGAGTAAGGGAAAAAAGAGAGATAAGAAAGAAGCAAGTGGAAATCTCACACTGTGTCCAACTCCATGGAAAGAGCTACAAGCAAGTGATATTTCTGATTTTGATGAAATAACAGTTGAATCTGTTTTATTATTCACCTGAGAATTATTTGCTTGAGTTAGATTGCTAAATGTGAAAATGACACTGGATCAATCTTTAGAATTTTTCAAGGCTTTCTTGAAAGTCTTGACAATTTTGACTCTCTCATCATTACATTTTCCAAGTGCTGGTAGACAGAGTACATTTTTTCAGTAGTTCAGGTATATGCATGGACTATCTAAGCAGATGTGTTCTTGGTATGAAGGGGTATTTTCTCAGCCAAATTAATAAAACAAGAGAATGAATGAGAAAACAAAGAGCTTAACTCTAGAGAAGTCCTCTCTAACCGCTTTTAGCAGTGTTATCAAATTGGGTCACAGATAATTAGATTAATTTGACTACCCTATGGTTTTATTTGCAGAAATGTAATGTGGCAACTCTCTTTGCTCTTGGATATCTATAGGATACAAGAAAATGGAAACACTCGGCTTTCAAAAATGAGAGAGCTATTATGTCATGCTCAGAGATGTAGACGCTGATAGATTATCAACACCTGAAGCCACTCTATTAAAGCATGCTTTGGTGCTGCAAGCAAAAGTCACAGAAAAGTGGCTCATGGTTCGCCATCTAAGCTTGCTACCATTTGGTTTCCTTTAATTGGCTATCATGTCCATTTACCAGAAATTGGCTCTATTTTCTAGATGCTGGATGTAGGAGTGATTTACTTGTGTGAGTGTGATGAGGATTACACCTGTAAGAATATAGTTTCAAACATAATTTCCTTAGAAAAATGACTAACCACGTGTATCTGAATATGTGTACTGCAAAGCAATCACAAAACCTAGAACCTGAGCAGCTTTTCAAAGAATCTGACTTTTCCTAAAGACAGTATTGGAGTAGAAGGGTCATGAAAGCCTCTGGGTGGGCCCTGGTCTGTAAGGTATTATTAAGGACAATTTAAGGATAGTATCAAAGGAATTGAAAAATAAATAGCACAGCACAATGCTTGGTGTAGGTATTTTACCTAATATATGCATAACTTATAAACCCACATCTTAATACCACTCTGAGTAGATTGCTTTCATGTTTAGAGCATAGCCACTTAAGCATGTACTTTTGCTCAACTTCTTAAGAAATCAGTTAGGCTTTTTTTTTTAAGAAAAATATTCCAGCATTTAACTTTGCTTTTCTGAACTAACAGGCATTTTTGGTTATCTAATTACTTTAACCATGTATTTCCTGAAATGTGGTTGTCTACTAATGGTTTTAACCACAAATACAGATGCTCTAATTTCTGTTCTTTTATAGGTCTTTTTGAATGAGGTCCACTGCTATGATCAGGAGGAAGGTTCATGTAAATCTAGAATAAATATTTTAAAAGTATAAGAAGTGAGTACTTCAAATGTAAAGGAAAATAAATGTAACATTTTTTTCTGAAACAAGTGTAGCAAGGATTTTAAGACTTTCTGTTTAATTACTTTGCATTGAAGCCATCTGGTTTGGTAACTTTCATGACCTTATATTCCCTGAATGTTCTCATAAATCAAAGGAAGAATATGCTCAATTCTAACAATAGTCCTGGGGAAAATTCCATATTTGAAAACAAAAGAAAGAAACATAGAAACAAGGTTGCCTTGGGAATTTTGAGGTCCTGGGTAAGGTTAATTGGGAGGGCATAAATTCTTTATCCTCAGATTTTTCTTTTCCTTTCTCTTCTCTCCCCCTAAGCTTTCCTGCCCTCTAACCCATCAATTTCTCTTGCCGCTTGGGCCTTCACACTTCAACATTGAACTTGGAAATATAAATATATTATAACAGACAAGAGGATGGCCTTGATGATCTGTTAAAGTTCCTTTTAGTGCTCTATTTTAAATTCTGAAGATTTCATAGAAACTTGAGGGTGAAATGGCCCTCTCGAGGTCATCAGTGCAGCTCCCTCTGTGTAAGAATGCCTCCCACCTTCTGCGAGTTGGTGTTAAGAGTCCCAAGGAACCTCGTCTTTCTCTGGACTTCTCTGGCACTGTGGACTATCTCACTGACCAAGTTGGGAAATGAAGCGCATATCAGATTGGAGAATTTTAAAAACTATACATTTGACTTTCTTCGTAACCTAGATGTTTTCTGTTTTTTTTTTTTTTTTTTTTTTTTTAATTTTGGCCGTACCTCCTGTGGCATGTGGGATTTTAGGTCCCCAGCCAGGGATCGAACCTGCACCACCTGCATTGGAAGACGGAGTCTTAACCACTGGACCGCCGGAGGGAAGTCCCCCTAACCTAGAGTTCTAATGTATAAATCATTGCTTTAGTGAGCCACTCTTTTGAAAGAGATCTATGTTAAATGTCTAGGTATTATTTTGAGGGGGAGTGGGGCTTCCGGTGGATGAGAATTTTAGGAAGTCAGAATCCACTGAGAGCAGGCAATTTAATAAACGTTAATTGAGGACTTCTGTTGAGACATTTGCAGACTTGGATGCCTCAGAGGACAAGGCTAATAACGTAAATCTATGGATTGAGCCTTATATAAGGCAATAGGGATGGTGTGAGACCCGAAGCAGTCAAGACCTGTGCTAGCCAATCATAACAGGTGTTTGGGCCACATCCTGCCTCAAGCATTCAGTTGGCACACCCTTAAGTCTCTTTGCATGATATCTGCTGGATCTTGTGGGAGATTCACAAGTGAACACCTATGATTGCTGACCTCACAGAGGAACAAGAGTAATAAAAATCATTATTCTAATGACAGCAACCATTATAGAGTGGCTGCTGGGTCCCAGGCACCATGCCACTGTTATTCAGTCCTTATACTAATCCCGGGCGGTGATCATATTCAACTTTATTTTAAAGATGGGTAAGTGGAGGCCCGTTGAAGATCAGTTACTTGCTCATGGTCTCTCTTCTAATAGATGTTGGAGCCTAGGTTAAAATTGAAATCCTTCGACTTGTTAACTTCCAAAACCCATTACTATTCAGGTGTATCTCAAGCTATCTTCTGTGAGATGTTAATAGATACATTTCTTAAAAAAAGGACAATCGATTCTATAGTCAAATAATGGAGAACAAAATTTTTTTATTTTATTTTATTTTTTTTCTTTTGCGGTATGCGGGCCTCTCACTGTTGTGGCCTCTCCCGTTGCGGAGCACAGGCTCCAGACGCGCAGGTTCAGCGGCCATGGCTCATGGGCCCAGCCGCTCCGCGGCATGTGGGATCTTCCCGGACCGGGGCACGAACCCGTGTCCCCTGCATCGGCAGGCGGACTCTCAACCACTGCGCCACCAGGGAAGCCCTGGAGAACAAAATTTGAGTTACAGAAAGTTAAACCTCAGACATTACTTACTTTTTGCGTAGTCTTTAATATTACTGTGTATTGTGAATCCCCTGAAGTGGGTATATTTTACAGTGTTTCCCAAGCTAATGGGAACTTTACAGATTATCTCGAGCCCTAGTGTTCTACAGAACAAACTTTGGGAAATTCTTATCTATAACACCCAGACCCCTCACTGAGATAAGAGTTGTCATTAAGGCGTAAAGTATTTTGGGGGTGCAAAGATATCAATTTGCAATCAGAGAATGCATCAAAGGGAAGGTAGCATTTGGGATTGAGTCTTAAAAGTGGATAATATTTTCACAGATGATAATATTTACATAGCTGATATTGAGGGTTAGAAAATATTCCAGGAGAAATTATTTCAGTCAGAGGGAACAGTGCAAACGTACACATAGAGACAGGAATGTGCGGTGGTGTATTTGGGGAATGCAGAAGACAAGTGTCATTTTGGTGTTTATCATGTCTTAATCTTATTGTTAATTATATTTCAGAATATTGGTCTTATTTCTCCAAGTATTAGAAAAGCTCACTTTCAGATTTCAAGTCAGATGACAGAGGATGTCATCTTCACTCATATGATTAAAATTATTAATTCACTGAGCAACTATTTACTGGCTGCTTATTAATATATTCCAGGCCCTGTTTTGGGTGCCTAGGCTACAGCTGTAAATAAGGTATACAGGGTTCCTGTTCTCAGACAATGCGCAGACAAAAGCAATATAAACGTAAACATGGCAACAAGAAAATGTCAACTGGTGATAAGTGCTATGCAGAGAGATAAAATAGGCTGGGGTGATAAAGAGTGCATTAATGGCTATTTTAGAAGAGCAAGAAGGAGCCAGACATTTGAAGATCATGGGGAAAACATATTAGGCAGAAAGAACAGCTGGTGCAATATATCCCTAAGGGAGCAACGAACTTGAGCTTATTGGGGAATAGAGACGAGGCTAATGTGGTTGCAGCATTGGCAAGGAGGAAAGTGGTAAGAAGAGTTCAGAGGGATTGATAAGAACCAGACCACAGATTAAAGAGTTAGAATTTTTTCTAAGTGGGTTGGTTAACTATTGGCGATACGAAAGAAAGGGCCTTAAAAAAACAAAACAAACAAAAAAACGCCCCAGAAAACGGGCACTCTTCCGGCGGTCCAGTGGTTAAGACTGCGCACTTCCAGTGCTTCCACTGCAGGGGGCGCGGGTTCAATCCCATTTTGGGGAACTAAGATCCCACAGGCTGTGTGGCACGGCCAAAAAAAAAAAAAAAATGGTGGGGGGTGCTTAACCAAGTGTGTGTGGTGTGTGTGTGTGTGTGTGTGTATGTTTGTGTACATGTAATCTCTCTGACTGCTTTGTGGAGAGTAAATTGCAAGGAGAAAGAGTAGAAGTGGGTGGGGAGGGCAGTTAGGAAGTGATTGCAGTAGTCTAGGAAGGACTAGCTTGGATTAGGGGAGGTAGTGGTGATGGAGAGTAGACATTTTTACATACAGATTTTAAAGGATGTGCTAATGAAATTGATGTAGGGGGTAGATGGAAGGAAATTAGGTGCAGGTTGGTGGTATTTGCTAATGAGGAAGCCTGAGGGAGATGCAGGTCTGGGTGGAAAATCAGAAGTTTTATTTTGGACACATTCAGTTGGAAATGCCTATTAGACATTCAAGTGGAGGGGTCAGATAAGTAATTGAATAGGTGAGTCTTGATTTCAAGAGTGAGAGGTCTGTGCTAGAGATATAGGGATATATTATTCCACATTCTTCCATTAACAGAGTTGAGAAGGTCTACCCAGTTAAAATGCCGTTTAAAAGGTAAAAAAAAAACAAATACATAAATAAAAGTATTTGTTTATAAAAAGTTAAAAGTCAATGCAGTATGTAAATTACTATAGTGTAGCATGGATTTGGGGCACAACCAGTTTTCTCATCATTTATTAAGTACCAGTAGAAAAGCAGGAGAACATTAAATTTTAGTATGTAATACCTGGAAGGTCTCCTGGAATTCAAATACCAGTCTCCTCTGCAATGTACTGGACAGTGTCTTTCCACCAGAGGCCTTATTGCACAGTACTGGAATGGCACTCTGTTGCCTCCCAGGGTGGGTGATTCTAGGTTTATAATAGGTTCTTCCTTTTCTTCAGTAGATAATTTCCCACTTGTAATCTTCCCTCCATTTTTACCAAATGCTACAAATTGAGACTTAGAGGACGGTCAGATCTTCACTCTTTATAACAGCCCCTTCTATATTTTGAGATAGTTGCGTCTTTCGTGTTTTCTAGGTTAAGCATCTCCTGTACACCGAGTTGCTTTTCAAGTGGCATGACTTTAATCTCTCTGCCTGTTCTGGTTACTCTTGTTTCCAGAGCGTTTTTTCTGCATCTCTCTCCAAGCATGGCACCTGGCATTCCTGCGTTTCGCTAAGTACGATGGCTATGTTCCAACAAGACTGAATGGAGATAGCTTTGGCTTTCATTTTCGGGAACCCTACTTCTGTTGATGGGAACCAATCCAAGGCCCCTATGCTTTTTTCTTTTTTAAATAAAATAAACCTTTATTTTTACAATAGTTTCAGATTGTAAAGTTGAAAGAGAGTGCAGCATTCCCATGTTCTCTTTAACCAGTTTCTCCTATTGTTAACATTTTATATTATTGTGACATGTTCAGCACAACTGATAAACCAGCGTTGGTACGCTGCTTTTAACTAAACTCTGTACTTCATTTGGATTTCCTTAGTTTCTAGGGAAAATATACTTTTTCTGTTCTGGGATCCCATCCAGGATACACATTACATTTGGTTGTCATGTTTCATTAGCTTCTGAATTGTAACAGCTTCTCAAATTTTCCTTGCTTTCTGTGACCTTGACTGTCAAGTATTTTGTAGAATGTCCCTCAATTTGTGTTTTTCTGATATTTTTCTTATGGTTGGACTGGGGTTATGGGTTTTGGGGAAGAAGATCCTAACGGTGGAGTGCCATTCTCATCATACCATGTCAAGGGCACATGCTGTCAACCTGACTTATCACTGATGACACTGACCTTGATCACCTGGCTAAGGTTTCCCATTGTAAATTTATTTTTTTCTCCCTCTTCATACTGTGGTCTTTGGAAGAACAGCCCACAGTCACAAGAGGTAAGGAGTTAAACTCCACCTCCTTGAGGTAGAGTTTGTACATAAATTATTTGGAATTCTATATGGGAGATTCGTCCCTTTCCCCCATTTATTTATTTATTCAGTCATTTATATATTTATGAGTGTGGACTCCTAGATATTTATTTGATACTCTGGATTATAATCCAATAGTACGTTATTTGTTTTGTTGCATAAATTGCTCCAGCTTTGGCCATTAGGGGCTTTACCAGGTTGCTCCTGTGTGTCTTTGACATACCGCCATTATTTTGTTCTTGCTTGTACTTAAAAATCTGTGCTACTGCTAACACATGAATCTCCAGTCTTATATTGTGCCGTTGTTTTTGGGGGTGGATTATGGGTATAAAAACAGGTCTTATGATTGTCCTTATTAAATTTCATCTTCTTGGAGTCTCCCATTATTACCATCATCTCTTGCTGACTATAGCAGTAGCCTCTTACGTGGTCTCTGAACTTCCATTCTAACCACACCTACCTGTACTATATTTGATTTTCTTTAAAAGCAGCCAGAGTGATTTTTTTCTAAACAAACCAATTATGTCACTCTTCCCTGTATCAGTACATAATTACATGATCTGACTCTTGCTTATCTCTCTGATCTCAATTCTTAACCTTTATGTCTCTCACTTGGTCTATTTTAGCCACATGACTATGCTTTCTGTTCCTTAGAAATGTCAAGCTTGTCCACGTGAGGCTTGACTAACATTGGGCCTCTGCCTGGAATGTTCTTTCCTTATACCTTCAAATGGCTGATTTTTCCTTGCTATTCAGACCTTAGTTCCAATGCCACCTTGTCAAGGAGGCCTTTTCTTGAATTGCTTCAGCCTTTCCTTGTTATATTGCTATGTTTTACTTATCTCACAGCAATCATCATAATGGGATATTTTCTTCATAATTTATTCGCTTCTTTGTTATCTTCTGCTTCTCCCACCATAAGAATGTTCATAGCTGTATCTCCAGTGCATAAAGCAGTTCCTGGAACATAGGAGATGCTCAATAAATATTTGTTAAATGTTGATTGCTAAAGGCCCTGTTACTTCTTCTGAGTAACACTTACATCTGGGGTCTCCATAATCTGTTAGCCCTTGTGTTGTGATTACCTTTGTTACTTCATATTATTTTTATAGGCTTGTATTGTGCAATACTGATTAAGATCTTACAGTAATTCTTCAGATAACATGTTGTGCCTGTTATAGTGAATTTACTCTGTAGAAAATAAAGCTAACCCTGTTCCCATTAACACTTGCTTCTATCCTGGAAAGCCAAGTCCTCCCTGTGTGCCCCCATTCCTCTGCGGATCACCAGACCAAGATAAAAGAGTTCGAGGCAGAACTTGGAGCCACCAAAACTTTTCCTGACAACTAATATCAATTAAGGTAGAAGTTCTCTCTGCATATGTTTGATCAACATTTTATAACCTCAACTTTTCATTTTATTATCCAGCTTATATCTCTGTCTTGACCTCACCAAAATCAACATGAAGTCAGTATCTTTTTTTTTTTTTTTTTTTTTTTTGCCGTATGCGGGCCTCTCACTGTTGTTGCCTCTCCCGTTGCGGAGCACAGGCTCCGGACACACAGGCTCAGCGGCCATGGCTCACGGGCCCAGCCGCTCCGCGGCATGTGGGATCTTCCCGGACCGGGGCATGAACCCGTGTCCCCTGCATCGGCAGGCGGACTCTCAACCACTGTGCCACCAGGGAAGCCCTGAAGTCAGTATCTTAACTGAAACCCAGATACGATATATCTGACATGTTCTTTGTGTGACCACTTTAACCCCTTCTGACTGCTTATAATCCCTATTTCCTGGTCTTATGCTCAAAAACCGTCTCATTAATAATCCATTTGAGAGTCTTTCTTTGGATCTACACAAAACTCAATAGTCTGTTGCTGTGAAATACAGTTTCCTTTTACCACTTTTTTTACTCTCCTTGGACTCATACACAATTACATAATTAAAAAATTTAACAAGATTCTCAAGCAAACATAATGTTTTACCATGATAAGGAGTAAATTAATTAGACTTGTCTGATATGGCCATGCAGATTTGGCCACCATATAGCCTACATGGGCTATATGGCATTTTACGGTCACTATAAAATGACTCATTGACAATTCCTCATGTAATTCAATGATTCATAATCATTTTAACTAACTTAAAGATAAGCGCTTCATAACAATGTGAGCCCTTGTGACTTGCTTCCCGTTATAATGAGAATTGCATTAGAAACTTAACATTAGTCCATGGAGGTAGTCCATAGCAGTAGAATCAGTTACTACTTTTCAATCTCAGTTCTTTCAGATGGTAGGAAACATATCACGTACCATTCACTCTTGCTGTGGTGTTGTTTTTGGTCAGCTTCCTTTGGGAACACACTCCGGAGACTCTGATATTTGCAGTTACAAAGTTTACTGTTGTGCGCTCTTGAGAACAATACCTATGAGGAGTGAGGGAAGCAGGATGGGCAGATGGAGAGGTTGAATTGAGATGCAGTTGCAACAGGAGCCTCTGCGGATCCTGCGGGGAGCTTTAGGGCTGTGATGGCCCTTCCAAATGGTCTTGAATTGAAGTCGGGGGCTGTCCTTTGTACTTCTTCACTTAGCAGTCATTAGATGTTTGCTGCCCCGGGGAGGAGTGTAGCCTTTGGCAAGGTAGCTCCCTTCAGCTTAGGCAGTGCCCAGAGAGGGGCTCAGCTGTGAGCTCTTAGCATTGAGTACTGCTGACAGCTGGGGCAGTGAGTGCTTCCCTACTGAAGGGAAGATCTTCAGCTGTGTGGACAGTACACAACAGCATCTCCTACAGGTGAATTCAAATAGATTTCATGTTCCATTCCTAACTTCCTATTTCTGTGCCATTTGCATTCACCCTCAAGTTATTACACTCCTGTTCTTGCCAAAGGTGCTGTATCTTCCCTGAGTATCTCCTTCTTTAGTTTCCTCATCTGGAGTGGGGATAAAAATATACACATACGTATACACACACAACTACAGTGGCCTGACATACAGTTCAAAGCTGAATATGATGTTAGTTTCTTCTACTCAGACTTACGAAATGCATCTTCAACTGGTCTAAGGCCGTAACAATTAGGTTTCATAGACCCCGATTCCTCCCTTTGAAACAGAATAGTTCCCTTTTCTTGCATCCTGTAGGCATTTCAGGAAGGATGTAACACAGAAATATAAAATGTGTTTAGAGAACTTTCAAAAATCAGCAACCCCCTATGCAGGACTAGCTCAGCCCCTCCCACCTCCTTCACATCAGCCTCCTTGTTAAATGCCTGTTTAAAGACTGCAGGTTTCTGGAAGCTTCTCAGACTTCTGAATATTAGCATGTAATGGAATAATAATCTAAGGATTTACTGACCAAGTCCTTTATTCATAGTTGACAAGAAAGCAGTGCATTTTTGCAGCTATTACACGTAGTACTATACTAGAATGGGTGTTGAAAAAGCTACATTTCCTTGTTCCTTCAAAACAGTTTTTCCTGCAAGGGAAACTCAAGTCTCAACCTGTTCCATCGATAATGCACAATAACATTTGATTCGAGTCAGTACTGATTATTGTACAACTTGGTCTGCCAGGTGGTATTATCCTTCCTCCAGCTAACCAGTCTCTGCTTCGTTATCAAACATCTCTAAAACTCTGACAACTCATTCTTGTTCTAACATCTTACATGTGTGGAACAAAACAAGCAGACACTTGACTAATGTCAAGAATGTGAGTTCCTTTTTTTCTTTGTAGGAACCTGGTTTATGTAAAGGAGTGAATTGTCTCTCTAAGATATGACAGAATCAAATTGATTTGGTGTGCTGAACAGTTCACATTTATTGGCCGGTACCAGGAATCCAATCAGTGATTTTCAGCAGGGTATGATGGAAATCACTGAATTCATGTAGCATCTTAGGTGTTCATCGAAAGCAAGTGAAATCACGGTAACCATCTTACGATAACCTCATTTCAATCTTTACCTCCTGGGCCCATCTTTTCATTTTAGGTTTTGAGGTTTACGAGATGTTTTAAAATTTAAAAGTTTTGATAAACAGCAAGGTCTAACTGTATAGCACAGGGAATGATAGTCACTATCCTATGATAAACCATAATGGAAAAGAATATGAAAAAGAATGTATATATATGTATAACTGAATCACTTCACCGTACAGCAGAAATTAACACAACATTGTAAATAACTATACTTCAATAAGATAAATTTTAAAAAGATTTAAAAGTTTTAAAAACTTACACATTATAACTGCTTCTGGAAAGAAGTGGTTAGCATATGATGTCTCAGATCATGTCATGTTGCAGAAAACACCCGTGTCTTCCCATGTGCCTTAGAATAAGCACTAATGTCCTTACAATGCCTACGATGCCCTGATCTTTCTGGTTCCCTGGTTACCTCTTTAACACATTATGAGGTCTCCCATCTCTAGCTCTCTCCCCACCAACCACACTAGCTTCCTGCATATTTGTCTAAGCTATTGGGACAGCTCCCACCTCAGGAACTTTGAATTTGCTCTTTTGTCATACACGCCTCAGTTAAATCAGTGATTTGCTGTCTTACCTCCTTCAAGTCTCATCAGATGTAACCTCCTTATTGTCTCCTCTTATGACTTTTAAACTCTGATACAGCAGACTCCTTTCCTGAACACCATCTCTTTTGTTTGCTTTATGTTTTCTCCTTGGTATGTACCATCTTCCAGTATACCATATGTTTATCTGTTGTGTTTATTGTCTTCTCTGCTCACTAGAATATAATGTTCACAGGTACAGGAAGTTTTGTGTGTTCTGTCCACCCACGAATTGCTAGTGCCTAAAATAATGCCTGAAACTAAATAAATTTTTTGTGGCAAGAATGAGTACAAGTAAGATAAAAGCATGTAATCTATATTGAAACACACCTAACAAGACATCAAATATAGACTGAACTATGATTGAGGTAGGACTGTATTCTGACAGTATAAAAAATTTGTCTCTTTTCCAGATCTCAGCAGCTCAAATAGTTTTTCAGAGGTACCTTCAGAAAGTGTATCCTTAAAGTGTTTACCTTCCTCTGTTAGCTGCCTTTCTTTTACTTCTTGCTTTGCCTGTCGCTGCATATTGTCCAATTTTTCATACCTTGTTGAGACTTAACGTGTTTACTGAAATTCTACTGTTTTAAGCTTCCCACCTCCTTAAATCCACAAAGCACTTCAAGAAAGGATTTCCATGTATTATATTTTGTTCAGAAAGCCTTATCTCAGGCAGCCATATTTGCCCATTTTCTTTTTTATTAAAAAAAAATTTTTATCATCAATATATATGCAGAGTGTTGTTCCAATAGACTGGGTTAGTATCTCTCCATGAAACCACACACAATAAAACGGTTTCCTAAAAAAAGTTAACAATGCATAAAGTGCTGATACAGTGCTTCAGAACACTTAATTATTTCTTTTCCCCCCATTGTTTATCATTGTTTTGTCAACTTTCCATATCACTACCCACAATGCTTTGGGTTCGGTTTTCTTTGAACATTCCTTTCCTCTGAACTTACCATGAACTTGTGCCTGTAGCATGCCGCCACAGAATGCCACAGCCACTTTATAAAGGGGGAAAAATCAACACTTTTGTTGTACAAGGTGCTAAAGGAAGCTCAGATAATATAAAATAGTAAATTTACTTGTCCCGTTGCTATTTTAGGCTGAAGTATGATGCTTACTTTAAAAGACTATTAGTGTAATAGTTTGCACATACTTGAGTAGAATCAGGAATTAAGTTTGTGTAGGGGGGAGGACGAGGGAAAAGAATTATGTTTCATAAGATTAGGTGGACTGTAGGAGGAGAATGATTGCATAAATACCAAATATGATACGAGAGAGGACGGACACACTTATCACACATGCAGTGTAGGATGATGTAGAGGATTATTTGTTTTATACAGAAGGACGGGAGGAGGGATTTTTTTTTTTCATTTCTGATTATTTCTCTGCTTACAGGGTTATGTTAGGAAATTATTGTTCCTTCTATCAAAGTGTCACAAGAGGGTCTCTGGACTGGGAAAGAAATCCTGGATTCTTATCCCAGCCCTACTGGTGGATAAAAGTGAATGGGAATGGCCTACAATACGAGTTCTTGCCTGACTTGCCTCCTCAGGTGATTACTTGGTGAAAGGGGGAATCCATGAACTCTGTTTGTGGGATGTGGCCCAAAGTCATGTTTTTTTTAGAAAACCAGGATATTCAGTAATTTTCCCTATATAACAGGCTGTTACATTTGACTTGCCGTGTTGCATCAGAGCTGCCGCAGAGCTCCAAAGGACCAAGAGTAATGTGGATCAATCTGTCGATTAAGGATTTGCTAGGAGATTGACAAATCTCCGTTTTGTTTGTTTGTTTGTTTGACCTCTCGGCGAGTGAGAGGCGGAGGAAGGGAAACTATAATAAGGTTGATCAAGAGTGTGGTAGTAGAATCCTGTGGAGAGAATTAAGAGTGCTGAGGTGTTTCTCTCGTTCTCTCCTCCTCTCCCCCTCCCCTCAAAAAAAAAATGTGATTGTGGACGGGAAGTCAGAGAACCCCTCAGGGAGCTTGGTGGGTGGCGCCTGGCCTCTGGGGACATGGATTCTGGTACTTGTCATAAGCGTGTAAAAGTCAAAAGGCAAGAGACCACCGCAAAGAGACAGGGATGTAGTGGAAATAAGCCCCATTTCCACAACCAGCAGGAAAAAGTGTGGTGGTTTCCTGGAGGGTTATGTGGATCCTGTAGAAGGGAGCCAATGGTAACCTCTCCCGCCACTGCCTCCCTCCTCTCACCCACGCCCACACTGAAGCATTTCCTGTCAGGAGGGAGACAGTCTTAGCAGAAAGAGACTAGAGTCTCATAATCTGATGTAGAAGTTGAGGGCGTTCTTCAGTCAGAATTTATGGCATTGACAGTGCCCAAGAATCACAGTCTGAGGACCTCAGGGAGGCGAATCTCTGCGGAACCCAAAAGCACACACGCTGCAAGAAAGAACTAGGTCTGGGGGGGGGAGGGGTAAATCAGGAGCTTGGGATGAACACATGGACACTACTGTATATAAGATAGATAACCAACAAGGACCTACTGTATAGCACAGGGAGCTACCCAGTATTCTGTGATAACCTATATGAGAAAAGAATCTAAAAAAGGAATATATGTATAACTGACTCACTTTGCTGTACACCTGAAACTAATACAACATTGTAAACCAACTAGACTCCAGTAAAATTAAAATATACATAAAAAGGAAAGAACCAGGTCTGAACATTGGCCAGTGGCAGAATATGACTGTCTCAGCTGAGAAAGACTTTTTCTACCTCTTACTTCTTCCCCTTCCCCTCATCCTCTACTCAGTCAGCTGTCAAAATTGGACTCGGATTTGTACGGACTAAAACGTCAGATTGTCCCCGACTAGGATGTTGGCTTATTCAGTAAACGTTTATTGAACGGGTACGTGGAAGGTATTGTGCTGGCATATGCATTTCCTGATCTCAAGGCGTATGTCTACCAATGAGTTTTTCCCTATTCTTATCCTTAATGCAGTTTTAGTCTTCTCAAAAAAAAAATTGGCAATTGCATTGCTAGATCATTTCCAGGTCTGTAAGCATAGTTTATAATTTGAATACCCCACTTTCACTTGAGTGAACAAGTTGAGAAGGAGATTGAGCTCAGAAGATGGGGGCAAGAATAAGCATGCTTAGGACAGACTCATTAGATAAGTGGAGGGAAAAAAAGAGCAGCAAAACAGATAACTATATATTATTCATTATGATCTCATTCAGTTGCTGAGTTGTTTAATTTTAGCTCGATGTTATGAAGTTAAAGACCTTGTTTTGCTCGTTTGCGTCTTTAGAATTGATAAATATTTATTGGACAGGTACTATGTATAAGGCATTGTGATAGACATGTCTTTCCTGCCCTCAAGACATGTATAATCTAGTAGTGTAGAGAGATTTCATTACCACAGATTACTGCAATATTCAGAAGCATAAGATTGGTGAGATGTGAATGGTATTAAGAATCTTTGATTGCAAATGATAAAGATCCAGTTTGAAATAACTTAGCCAAAGAGAAGATTTATTGGCTTGTATAACTGGAAAGTGCAGAGAATGACACCCACTACAGGCATAGCTAGTATCCTCAGAACAGGGTGCCTTTCCCTTTTCCCATTACTACTCTGCTCTGCTCGTCCCTGTATTAGCTTCATGCACAGGCAGCTTTCTCCTTACAGAAGCAGCTCTAGGCTATGCCACTCTTTATTCTTTTTTTAAAAAAAAATATCTTTATTAGAGTATAATTGCTTTACAATGGTGTGTTCGTTTCTGCTGTATAACAAAGTGAATCAGCTACACATATACATACATCCCCATATCTCCTCCCTCTTGTGTCTCCCTCCCACCCTCCCTATCCCGCCCCTCTAGGTGGACGCAAAGCACCGAGCTGATCTCCCTGTGCTGTGCGGCTGCTTCCCACTAGCTATCTATTTTACATTTGGTAGTGTATATATGTCCACTATGCCACTCTTTTAACTAGTATCTCCAAAGAAAAGAGTGCATGCTTTTTTTTTTTTTTTTTTCCTGATCATCCCAGGAGGTTTCTTGTGACTGACGCACTTTGGATTCTGTGCGCTTCCTGAGTTGCTCACTGTGGCCAAAGAGATGAAGCCACCCTTGGTTGAAAGCTGCCCTCTTTGGGAGTGGAGGTGGAAGGGGTGTTCTTTCACCAGGAGAGAGCGTGGAGAAAGTATGCAGGCAAAACCCACATCTCCCATTAGCTGGCTGAGGGACAGTGCTGAGAAGTGAGGGGTCTCTCTGATGATTGCAGAAGATATACAAGAAGCTGTGATTTCAGTAGAGGGTTTGGTGGGACGTGGAGGACAGCTTCTGTCTCAGACAGAGAAGCCAAACCATGGCATTTACAAAGCTCAAAACAATTCAAACAAGGCCCTGTGACTCTCTTTCTATATACATCTTAGCGCCTTGAAGGTAATCCATTCTCTATAATATTTTCCTCAGTTTCTGCGTTTCCCTTCCCTCCCACTATGGTCACCGGTCCACTCACGCCATGTCATTTCTACTCCTGGCAAAGGTCACTCATGACTTTTTTTTTTTTTTTGCCGTACGCGGGCCTCTCACTGTTGTGGCCTCTCCTGTTGCGGAGCACAGGCTCCGGACGCGCGGCTCAGCGGCCATGGCTCACGGGCCCAACCGCTCCGCGGCATGTGGGATCTTCCCGGGCCAGGGCACGAACCCGTGTCCGCTGCATCGGCAGGCGGACTCTCAACCACTGCGCCAACAGGGAAGCCCCACTCATGACTTCTTAATCTGCAAATCCTGTGGCCTCGTTGCAGCACTACCTGACTTGTTATCTCTGACACTGTGATTCATATCTTTCTCCTGGAAAATTTCCCCTCTCTTGACTTCTGAGACACTGCTCTCTCCTGGTTCTTTTCTCTCCCCGCTAAGCATTCTTTCTGAGTCACTGGTGTTGGCCCCTGTATTTCAGACCTCTCCTAGATGTCTCTTTTCCCATCATACATGTTCTTTTCTGGTCAGTCCCATTCATTCTTATGGCATCTACAACCACCTCTGTTCTCATCTGTACCTGTAGCCCTGCCAGAGTTCTAATCCCTCACCGCGTATCCCAAACTCCGTGATCCATGAAGATCACAGATTGAACATGTACCTTATGATATTTTTGTATCTATCCTGTTCTTACTATTCTCACTGCTGCCACTCCACATTTTAATTTATAATTCGTATCTTGCCAACAATTAAGAAAGATTTAATGTTGTTTCAAGCCCTGCTTAGGCCTCAGTACCATATTCTAGCTGTTATCTCTGGATAATCCCATACTGTCAGTGACATTGGACATCGTAGACTATGCCCTTGTCCACATTTAATGTGTAAGAAACTAGGGTTTCAGATTTAGTTTGAGTTTTTTAGACAGGAAACAACACAGATTAGTAATGAGAGAAGTAAACTTTGGGGGAAGTATATAGAGAAAGAGGCATACAGCCTGGTCTGCATAATTCACAGAGAAGGTCTAAGGCAGGCAGAACTACAGAGAGGTTACGGAGGTTCAGGAAGATGATGAGGTGCACTGCTACATTTTTAAGCCTGTGGCTACAAAATGAGCTTTAGTTCCCACTGCTGCCATTCCCCTCCCTCAGTTTTCTTTGCATGATTATCCTTCCATTTGAAACATCAAAGGATTCAGTTGAAGACCACATTACTACCTCTAGGCAAATGTCCATCCTTAGCACTCTGTAGTGACCAAATCAAGATAAACATAGTTCATCTTTAGTCAAGCAGGTGCTCTGATCAAATTAACTTCTGCTATTTTCGTCAAAAAGAATATCACTTGTTGACTGCTTCAGAAAACATGTTTCAAAGGTCCATTTAACATTACCTTTTCTTCAGTCCAAGTGATAACAATTTTAGCAATATTTTGGAGAAATGTTTCACAGTGGCCAGCTTGTTTGAATAGATAATAAGCCATACAAATGTATACTACAAACCAAACAGTGTATCTTTTGGTGCTGAAAGATGAGTTTGAAATATTTCACCTGTGTAAAGATCATTAGAAGCTAATGAATGTTGAATATTAAAAAAAATTATAAATCTGTCCAAGATATTAAAAATATTTAGTGTTAGTGTTGTTTTATCATCTATTTTGCTTAAGAGAAAGGCATAAGCATTATTTTGACCATCTGAGAATAATCGCCTTGATTCTCATCCTTCTTTTACTTAAACAGTAAGTCATAAAATCATATCAGGGCATAATATTTTATGACCTGACATTCTGTCTTCGTGGAGATGGGTTTTCATTTTATTTTAATTTTTGAAGCATGAATATAGTCTCTGTTTTAATAAAATAAAATAAATAAAAATAAAATGTTTTGTTACAAAATACACGATCATTGTAGAAGATTTAGAAAACACTGGTGAGCAAAAAAGAAGCAAATAAAATTTTATTCACAAGTAACTACTGTTAAATGCATCTAGACCTTCCAAGATTTTATTTAGGAATATAAAACTTTTTGGTTTTTTAAAAAAGAATAATTGAATCAGACTCTTAACTTTTACTGGAGGCTTCTCATGTGACAGGCACTGTGCTCAGTGCTTAACATATATCATTTGACTCCTACCACAATTCCGTGAGCTTCCTAGCAGTATCCAACTCTAATGGACAAGGACCTGAAGCACACAGTGGTTTATTATTTTGTCCAACTCACAGCACTAGTAAGTGGCAGAACCAGAATTCAAATCCAGATCTTTGGACTCCAGCCTGTGTTGAAAACTACAACACTGTACGGTGAGGGCATTTAGAATATAAATAGTAAGCTGTCACACTGAACAGGCTTGCTCACTCAGTGTGCTCAATCTGCTAATCTTTGACATTCCCAAGGTGTGGTAACATTGTCATAAGGCTTGAGGAAACCTTACGCAGAGTGGAAAGAGTAGAATGATTTTCCTCTGGTAATTCATAGAGAATATCCTGAAGTCCTATTAGAAAAGCACTATAAAGTACATTTTCCGTTTCTTCTCTCTGATTGGGCACAGTCACCAAAGCCCATACACCTCTCTGACTCATTTTCAAGAGGTACCGTTATCATCAAGAAATGCATTATCAACTACCAAGTCGCTCACCTTAATTCCTGCCTTTCTAGCCAGCCACCAGCAGCTTGCGTAGAATACTTGAATTTTACTTCCCTGTTAAAGATATAAACTCCCATCTTGGGTACCAAGCAATGGATGGAACTTACATAAGAAATGTAGAGAGTGATGAAGACTCTAGCATCAGTAGGCTATTTAATAGATTTAGCAATAGAGCTGCCTCTAACTTACCATGATTCTCAATGAACTTGTTGCTGAGATGGGAAGCATACAAGCCTCATAGTCAGAATGGCCTGACGTCAAACCCCAGTTTTACCACTTACTAGCTCTATGATCTTGGATATATTGCTTAATCTCTCGGACCCTCTGTTTTATCATCTGAGATACAGATATATAGTTAGAGATAGGTAGATGTACACTGTCTGGTCTACAGTAGATAACCAACGAGTCTGAAGTCTTTCTTGAAAATTACTAAGACAGCATTCTGCTTTGTACCTGTTCTTCTATGGGATGGGGAGCACGTATTGACCATCTCTTCTTTAGTGAAGCCGAATTTGGTTAAATTCCTATATAGAAAAGGATAAGTTAATTATACAATTTTCAAGCATAAGGAGAATTCAGATATAATCCAGTTCAGCACTCTGATTTTAAAGATGAGTAGATCTGAGACTCAGAACTGGGAAATAAGCTGATTGGTGGCAGAACCAAGACTCCATCATCTTGTCCAATATCACGGTGTAAATAGTAAAGTTACGATGATGGCTGACAAAGGAGATAAAATTTACAAAGTTTTATTTTGTGAGTGTTCCTTGGAAATAAGGTATGTGCAAGACTGATCTCTATACTCCAAATGAAATTTTGAGTCTTAGAAATGTAGTTGCTAGTGCATCAACAAGGAGAACGCAATAAAGTCAGAGATGGTCCTTTAGCAGTCCCCAACCTTTTTGGCACCAGGGACCGGTTTCATGGAAGACAGTTTTTCCACTGACGGGGTGGGGGGTTGGGGGCGGGTGATTCAGGCAGTAATGAGAGCGATGGGGAGTGATGGCCAGCCGGCCACTAACCTCCTGCTGTGCGGCCCACTTCTTAACAGGCCGTCACTCACTTCCTGCTGTGCGGCCCAATTCCCAACAGGCCGGGGACTGATAGCAGTCCGAGACCCAGGAGTTGGGGACCCCTGTTTTAACTCCTAGGACTGGGATCTTTGTAATGAGGCACAGGTGTCTTCAGCAAAAGACCATTACTGTATGTATGTGTATCTGATATTTTTTTTTCTGCTTTACCTCGTAGAGTGAATATTCATTTTAATTATTGATACTCTTAGGTTTAATGAATTTTACATATTAAATACACACATACTCATAAATATCATACACATACTTTTAGAATTTCCTTAAATATAATTTTGTTGTGGTTTAATTTTTTTACTAGTTTTTGAAAGCATACCTTCTTAGTGGTAATAAACGTGTGGATTTACCACTTTTCATAACTGTATTTTGAAAGCTTTATAGTCCTTTAGAGACAGATTCTCTGGAAGCCCTGCCAGTCAGAAAACACCCAAGATTAATAACAGGAATGATTTGTTGATGTTGACATCTTGCAAAAATTATGCATTAGGTTTTCTTTAAAGAGGCATAACATGTATTTCCCATATTCAATTCTTTAACTTTTAGCTCATGTTTCAAATAGACTATTGGTGTATACTTAAATTGTTCCTCCAAGATTTCCAAAAATTACTTGACGAATGATGATAATGTAAATTTTAGAGTAAAGCACATGGTAAAAAATGCTGTTAATGGATTTGGCTTTTTGGAATAACATTGATTTTTTTTTTAAAAATTTGAATTTCATATCAGTGAAAATTTGATAACTAGTAATTTTAGTTTCACTTGACCTCACTTGTGGAATAGGTGAAAATGCCAATGGCAGTTATAGGGTATGAGTCTCATTACCACACTGGTCTCCTTTATTGAGCTGCCGTTTGTCAAACCGTGAACATATATATGTAATGTGCTGCACTGGAATATATTCTGATGATCCTTTAGCATGTTTTCTTTGTTTAATAAAAAAAATAATTTAGAAGTTGACTGACAGAGAAACATTTGTGTATTTACCTGCTGCAGACATTGTTAAAGAACACACTGGATGATTTACAAAACATGCCTTTTTATAAAGACTCGAATTTTGAAATGGAGAGATTTGTGCCCATGTTCAGATATATATATTTTTTGTTCCAAGAAAATAGCTAGATGAGAAGGCAACACCTAGCGAATAAAGCATTGTAATTCCTTTTATAGAAGCTCTTCTTGTGTGCCTCTTCTCCACCCCATCCCTATTGAGAAATGTTGAAACCAGTTAATTTATCTTTGAGTTTTTACGAAGTGTCAGCGACTATTCTAATAATAAAAATAAGTAGCATCTTTTGATTTTTCACTACACGGCATGTACTATTCCAGCAACCTTACACATGCTAACTCTATTCCTCAAAACCACACAAATAAGGCACAGAAAGTTATTTATCTTGTCCAACGTCACACAGCTAGTAGATGGTAGCATCAGTATTTGAACCCAGGCAGTCTGGCTCCACCACCCCACACTGTTAACCAGTTCACTGTACTGCTTCCAAGTTGCAAAAGACCGTTAGAATGATGGCTTTTATACTTATAAGACCAATGGCATTATGAGCAAGTTAGCTTCTTAAAGGAAGGATTTAAATAAACTTATACTTTTTTCCCAAGTCTGCTTGCTCCTTACCACTAAAGGATTGCTCTCCTGTCCTGTCATGTATAGTTGCCACATTGATTTTAGAAATGGACTTGGAAAAGACAGAAGAATCCATGTCTTGGAAATTTTCAGTAAAAGAGAAATTAAAAGAAGTTAAACTTTCCCATGCTGTTCAGCTTGGTCAGGACGGTCAGTACTCTATGTTCCTGTGTAAAAGCAGGTATTTGCCTCTTCTGAGAAGAGCTGTCAGTGAAGTTAACAGAGGATTTGTGTTGAGTTATGTGATATGGAGAGTTACAATAAATAATTAGCGTTGTCACAGCTTTCCCCCCCCCCTCACAATAGCTGAAAGGTTAATTTTAACTTTCTCAAAAAAAAAAAAATTATCAGCACACAGCTCTGCTGTTTGTTTTTCAGCCTGTGTTCAAAATCTCTAGTCAGCAGCAAAGCCCTGAAAAAAATCAATATTTAGGCTCCCTGACTCCTGATAGGGGTGTAAGGGCAGGGTTTTCTACTTTTTAAATTTGCTCCCTGATGTTTCCTTGCCCTAGCTTTTCTTGATGTAGGAGAAGAAGGAAAGTTGTATCAACCCCCTGTGGATAATTCCACCATCGTGGATTTCTGCCTGTTAGTCTTTTACTGTTACACACATTCACACCTCATATATTTTGCTCTAAAAGCAGAACATCTGAGATGATTCTGTGGTTGAAAAAGATCTGAAAGAGATGGAAGATGGATTTAATGTTGCCATTTTTAGATAATGCTGTAAATAGAATGGCAGCTGTCCTCAGATGCATAGCAGATATATAGTACATATGCTGAATAGAAACAGATAAAAGATTGCACTCAATTAATCCTCAGGAAAAGTCATTTTAGCCATGGACTCAGTCATTGAGTTTTTAAGTGCACTTATTCTACACCCTCATGTGATAAAATCCCATTCTTTGAAGGTGGCTCAGGAAGGGAAAAATTTGCTATTATCCTCAACTAGATTTAAAGCAGTCTATTAAGATTTTAGTTATTTGCCCTCCCCCCCCCCATTTTTTAATCCTGTAAGCAATTCAAATCTACAAACACTTCTGGAACACCTGTTATGTATAAGGTACTCCTGGTGTGGTGAGGGGAACAAGACATGAGCTATTTCTTGTATAGAAAAGGCCTAAGTAGAAATTTGTCATGCAAGATAGAATGTGATAGTTGCTATAAGTCAATTTTGACAGGTATCTTTAGTTCAATAACTAATAATCGTTAGTTGAATATTTATAAAACAACACCTCTGTTTCAGGTGTATTGCTAATAGGTACTGTGGATACCAAGTTGAATTAATGAACCCAGTCCTCAAGGAGCCTTCCTCAAGGGAGTTGGCATTTAAACTAAAAATTACATCCAATAATTGAATATAGAATTTAAATGTTCAGAAGTAGCAGACTCTCCCAGAAGGTGCTGGGGAGTAGAACAGGGCTTCACAGCAGAGGTACTGAGTAATCAAGATTTTGAGGCATGAATAAGAGTTTAGTAAATAAATCATGAGGGATAAAGGCAGTAGAAGGGGAGGCATTACAGAAAAAGGGAATATCATGCCCAAAGCTAAGGTGGCCTGAGACTGAATGGTCTGGGGTCGCCCTCATCCTGTACAATCTCTCTGCACTGTGGAAGGGTGTCTGGAGTATTCAGTAACGACAGGTTATGAAAGTCTGGGCCAAAAGCAAAGTAGATTGTCCATGTAAACTTTGTTTTCATGACGGCAACTTACCTGCTTTCCCTTTAAGGTGGACCAGGTTTTGAGTGGTCTGATTCCTGACTCTGGAACTCATTATGTTGTGATCTTGAGCACTTTTCTACACCCTTTAGACCTCAGCTTTTCAACAGTAAATGGAAGTTCTGATATTTCATATAAAACAGTACATTGTCTTATACCTAGTATGTAATGATGACTTTAATTATTGCTCTTTTTTTTTTTTTTTTTTTTTGCGGTACGCGGGCCTCTCACCGCTGTGGCCTCTCCCACCGCGGAGCACAGTGTCCGGACGCGCAGGCTCAGTGGCTATGGCTCATGGGCCCAGCCGCTCTGCGGCATGTGGGATCTTCCCGGACCGGGGCACGAACCCGCGTCCCCTGCATCGGCAGGCGGACTCTCAACCCCTGCGCCCAGGGAAGCCCGCTCTTTGGTTTTTTGATTGACCATCTGTTGGTGGTGCTGCTTGCTGAGGGATCAAGACATAACTGCATTCAGTGAATGCAGTGTAGCTGCCGTTCTTCCCAGAAGTCTGGAATTTCAGTGACGTGGGAGAGGACATGGCGAGAGCTCTGGAATGGGAATTTGCAGACCTGAATTCTGGTTCTACCTTAGCCACAAGCTGAGACTGGTGATCTTGACTCAGAATGTGCCCTGTGAGTTTCTTCTTCTCTGAGGTGGCGGGGTAGGTGGGTGGGTGTGCAGTAAATGTCTGTCTGACTCATGTCCTTGTTGTTATGAGTAGTTTCTGAGGAGCAGTCCAGTGACTCGAAAGAGATCAGCCACACAACCTAATTCCAGTAAAGCTTTACGCAATCAGAAATGTGATTTCACATTTTCTCTTGGAGGGGAAAACTTGTCTACAGCAACCAAACTCCTTTTAAAGAATGGTGGTTTCCCCATCGTTGTAAAAAATGACAAAATGCAGTTAAACTTCATTAAACATGCGGAAGGGTGTGTGGCCAACCTTGCTCTTTCTTTCAGAGATGGAGAATGGGAAGAGGGGGTGTGGTTTGCTGGCCTGGATGTGTGGTGGTAAGGTTGTGGTTAGGTGAGCTTTCAAGAGCACGTCAGCCTGTTGAGCTTCTGCGTATCAGAACATATAGGACGTACCCATGAATATGTTCATGGTTGCTGAAGTTTACATCTTGAGAAAACCTGGTTGGTATTGACAAGGAATATAGTGCTTGTTTCTATGGACTAGTTGTTATACTCATGAATAACAAGTGTTCATTCACAAAGTACAGAGAGATTAACATCCTGAAGAATATGTCGTCGGTAGGGCCACAGTCAAAGGAGTGTTACCTCCAGATTCCAAACCACAGCCCCTGGATGTGATTTCCTCTCTTGACAAAATCTAACTGCTATTTTCACTGTACATTAATTTTGATATCATTTTGAAGTAATAGCATGTATGGCTCTGTAGTCTCTTAACGTACACAGCCCTCTCTCTCTTTCCTCTATTTTCCTTGCTTTGTTTCCACCATTAATCTAATAACCAGCCACTTCTTGTACTGATTATCTTGTCATTGAAACCGTAAAAGCCTATGGCAGGTAAACCTATGGCAGGCAGATGGTCGCCCCAGTATGTCAGCTGTCTCGGATGTGGGGTTTTTTTTGGGAGGAGGTGGGTACTACAATGTGTTCTGGAAGAAAAAAACACACAAAAAAGAGCCCAGATCGTACAATTTGAAATTTAACAGAATGTATTTGCTAACACTTTCAAAGTTTCCTTAAGACCAAAATTCATTATGGAAGCATCTTTTGTGGCGTATGAAGTGAAAGAGAAAGGGGGAAACTACGGTGTTGGAAAGAGTGCGGAGGTTGTTATAGTAGATTTTCGATAGCAGTGTTTGTGGCTTTGGCCTTTTGGTGGGTGTACTCTTGGTTGGGGTGACGGGGGGTGGGGTGGGGTGGGGTTGGGTGGGGGAGGCAGGGATACTCCCAAGCTATTGGTTGCTTCTGCTTGTTCTCATAGCAGCCTGAGGGGAAAAGTGCTTGTTTAAACACTAATATATTCCGTAAAACCCAACAATTATGGCAAGGTTTTTAAAAAAGAAAATTACATTCAAGATGAATGAGGGTATATTGAAATAATTATGTTTTAAGGTGTGTAACATTAAAAGATATTGAATACAATATTGACTGTTTTGTGGAAATAGCAATAATGAGATTCCTTTCACCTAATCTTACAATAATTGGGTTATTACTATGCAAATGAAGGTATTACTTTAAAAAAGTAAGGAAGCAAGACAGATCCTTGAGGCTGTCCTTTATCTATTCTTAAAGCTGTGCTGTCAGTTCTCCTTAGACTGAAGATCCTTTTCTAAACAATGTGGAGATGTTCGTTTCGCTCCATGCCCCTGAACTTCCACTATAATGTTTTTTAGCTGCCACAGGTAGCAGATCTGTGGCTGGTGATCTGATATATTTTTTATAGCTCTTTGTGGAACCCAAATGAACAATTGAAGTGTATAATTATTGCCCACTGTCTTTTTTTTTTTAATGAAATGTTGTGAATTTTCCTGGCCAAGATTCTTGCTGGGGCCCTCATCTCCACTTTCCATGCAGCTCTATCATTATTGTGTAGTGTCAGGTGGTACCTAGGCCTCTCAAAAGCCACCAGGTCATTTAGGGCTAGCAGACCTCTTAGGACACCTTTGTGGCTGAGGAAGTGAGTCCATTAGTCCTCAGTCATCCTCAAATCAATGGTCTGTCCATTGCTATCACCACGATGTCCATTTAAGCTTCTGTGGCACCCATGAAACGAATAGGAATATTTGGGACAGTTGCCATTTTGGTTCATGACCCAGGTAAATACCTGTGTGTTCAGGGGGGGAATGGTATTTCAAACTGTTGATTGCTGAGGCTTTGGGTAAAAGGCGATTATATTTCCTGAGAATGTTGCACGATTTTTACACCCTGCTTGTTATATGAAATGCTCTCTGTATAACCAAAGATACAAAGTTCCATATTAAAAGTTCTCTAGTACTCCCACCTAGGGAAAGCATCACACAAAAGTCTTGGACTGAGCCTTATTGAAATCTCACAATGGACTTTTTGTAGTTTTAATGCTCTTCAGTAGTATATACTAGATTAATCAGAACAAGTAGATTTGAGGAAATCATGAAAGAAAAATTTCATTTACCAAGTACTTTTGGTTCCAAGGATTAGGAGGTCAAGAAAATGCAAGCCTTATCAGTTTATTTCAGAATCAGTTGAGACGTGAGACACTTTATAAAAGGTCATCAACAACCGCTCTTTACCATGTGTTCTTCTGTAGTTCTTAAGGTAGAACTAGGCTCAGAGTGGCTACTGCCCGTTATATTCCTGCCATTCTCTGTTCAGTAGAGAAAACTTAGAATAAATTCATAAAATATAGGTAACATTTTCAAACAATTCACAGTCCTGAAAATATTAATTTTAAATCCTTACATTTTTACAATTCAGCTAATTTGGTTGGCTTCAATAAATCATTGTATGTGGGTAATTTTTATTAGATTCCCCTGAAAAGGATATTTAGGAAAGATGCAGAGTTCTAGCACATCATTTGGGTTAGAATAAGTTATGCTGCTGTTATAAACAACCCTAAAATCTCATTTACAAGATCTGTTATGATTTTAGGTGATTCTGCAGGTCATTTATCTACCATATGCTGGCTTAGCTTTTGAAACTTCAGTTTTATGACACCTTTATATATACCTGCTTGCATGAACTCCCAGGCCAGGGAGGACTGAAGAGTTGAGCACTGCCAATTAAATGCCTTATTCCAGAATGATAAACATCACTTCTCATATTTCTTTGCTAGAACTAATCATATAGTCATTCCTAATGTCATTGGGATGGAAAGTATAGAGGAGAACTAGATATTGATCAATACTGTACACTGATCACATCCAGTATTTATATATTCCACTTTTTGAGAATACCTTTGAAATATGAAATGCCACTCTTGATATGTGGGTGAAACTTACAGCAAGGAGTGTAATGAACGATTTTCATTAAAAGCAATATACATTTTGCCCCTATTCATTGATGCACCCATTTGTCTAGACTTCCATAGACCTTATTATTCTTGGGTTTGATGGGACAGGTTTTACCTTGACTAAGGTCACTGTGCAGTTAACCTTTGCAGTTAGGATTATAGTGAGCTTTTAAATTGTAGCTGTGACCAACCTGCAATAATGATAAACATTATAGAAGAATGCCCTTTGTCCAGGTTTGATGAGGGTTGGTGGCATAAAATGCAGCTAACAGTTTCTTCGGTTGGAAATGGGGTTATTTGATTTGCGAAAGAAAGAAACATTGGAATCAGTACATTCTTCCTCTCATTCTGATAGGATCTACAAAGAAAAGAGAGAACACTTTAGTATGATGAATGCCCCATTATCTTTTTTTTTAATAAGTTTTTTTCTATGTCTGTAAGTCTTTTTTGTTTTATAATTGATTCATTTGTATTATTTTTATTTTAATTTTATTTTATTTTTGGCCGCGCCACAGGGCATGTAGAATCTTAGTTCCCCAATCAGGGATCGAACCTGCGCCCTCTGCATTGGAAGCATGGAGTCTTAACCACTGGACTGCCAGGGAATTCTCTGCCCCATCATCTTTGTAAACAAGGCAGAATATTTGGAGCTAATAGGTGTTTAGCAACAATAAACGTTTGTATCTCATTTAACTTTTTGGGGGTAGCAAACAAGAAGAGAACAGGAGTGTGTTTGACCTGAAGGTGGGGAATGTTTTACTACTTAGGTGGGACAGCTTTCTGTCATCCTCAGAAGGTAACCAAGTAATTTCTTTTAAATATCATCGTGAACTCAAGAATTTAAGCATATTTGATGAGCTTGATCAATTGCAATTCTCACCCTTTTTGAAACTCAGATTGTCTCATTTTTGACCAACGGAAACCACTTCGAATTGGCTTCTGAGTACTTTTGACATAACTGTTGTCATCTTTGATAGCTTCCTTGCTATCTGGCGTGTCAAGATGTTCTGCATTTTGTACATATACTGCCCCCATCTACGTCTCTAAGCAGTCTTGTGTTTTGAGCACTAGGTATGTTCATTTCTACTGATTTGGTCATTATTTATAGGCCTAAACAGACAGTGCTATTTTATGCACTTAGAATATATGTGAGGTCTATCAGAAGTTTTACTAATATTTTTAGAGAGCCATATTTCAACCATGGAAGAGTATCATCTTCTAGCTACCAATCACAACATATACATTTAAAATGTTTCTGATCTTATTATTTCTTTGGCTTAATACTTTGGGCAGAGTCTTCTTTCACAAGTTTGTATTCCTATTTGGCTCTCCTTTGGGTAGTGGTGATCAAATCTGCTACAAGTTACTGTTTCTGCAGCCTCCTATACATAGAGGTCTGCTTTCATTATTTTAGCTTAATTGCTTCATCTTGATCACCATTTACCAATATTTATCTGCTGCTGTGATTTCCTCAGAAGTTGTCATATACATTATATTACTTATATATTTCTGTAGTTAAGCATTTAAAATTATTTTTTAAGTGAGGGAGTGAAAAAAATAAGGGAGTAAACATGATCATTTTGCTGAGCTAATATAGCCCATATCATAGTTGGCTTAAACGGTTAATTGTAGTCCTGGAAACTGCAGCCCACAACATTGTTTGGCAATGAAATATAGAAAGTTACAGAGTTTATAACATTCGCTTGTTCAGAAAACCCTTTACGGGCTGGGCCTCATCATAAGGAACTCTTCACTAATATGACCAGGGAATAAAATGCCCCTACTCTTAGCAGCTGTGTAGGAGGAAAGAGGAAGGGTGGAGCTGTAAAATCTAAAGTTTTTGGGTTTATTAGAACCTTGGTTATGTATAATTTTCTTGTGCCCTCGTTTGATAAGAATGCCTGGACCAATCTTGGTGACTCTGACAACTAACTACTCCATCTTTTCAGAGGATGGTGTTCTGCCCGTCTGAAATGGATCACCTGGACTTGTGCTTTCAGATACATACAGAACCTCCCTTCCTCTTATTTACCTGTCCTGCTTCCACTTTTTCAAGTCTTCTGGAGGCTCTAAGACTAACCAGAGGGCCATGAAATGAGATATATTATTGGATCACAGCCATTTGTGAGTGATGCACAAGTGTCATGGAGTATTTTTAAAGAAATTGGGGTAGTTTTTAAAAAAAAGCCCAACGAAATTTAATAATAAGAAAGATGGTATCTCACATAGACATTAGAGGTAGGGCAGATTATTGGGTTGAATTTGTCCATTGCTTTCAGCATCTTATCTCTGCAATTGCCTGAGCTCTGACCTCCTCTGTACGTCACCTTTATTCTTAAAGCCAATTGCATCTGCAGTTCCAGCTCTGACAACCATAGCGTTTGAGAAAGTGACCATCTCTTTCAGTGGTTCTCTCTTAAAAGTGAGGAAATGTTTTCCCAGAAACAAATGTCACTTATGTTTCACTGGCCCACGTTGTGTCATATGTCCATTTCTGGGTTCAAACCATGTTCCAGGGGAATGCCATTCATAGACTAGTATAGGCGTGGGTTCACCAAGCCATCAATGGAAAGGAGGATGGGATTACCATGATTGCCTTAAATTTGCAGGACCCACTGCAGAAGTTGGGCTCAATCCTTCATACTGCACTGCTCTTACATGCTGAGGAAGGGATATTGAGGAGAAAACCACATTATCTGTTACATTATGCCTTAGGGCTTATTTGTTCATTTGTATGTTCATTTGTTTGGCTGTAGCATGTGAGTAAAATAATGAGCAATTACTGTTGGAGTAAGAAAAAGGAGGGCTTCCCTGGTGGTGCAGTGGTTAAGAATCCGCCTGTCAATTCAGGGGACGTGGGTTCGAGCCCTGGTCCGGGAAGATCCCACATGCTGGGAAGCTACTAAGCTCGTGGGCCACAGCTGCTGAGGCCTGCGAGCCACAACTACTGAAGCCTGTGTGCCTAGAGCCCATGCTCTGCAACAGGAGAAGCCACCGCAGTGAGAGGCCTGCGCGCTGCACCTAGGAGTGGCCCCCGCTCACTGCAACCAGAGAAAGCCCGTGTACAGCAATGAAGACCCAACACAGCCAAAAATAAAAAAATAAATGAAATAAATTAAAAAAAAAAAAAGAAAAGAAAAGAGGAAAAAACCCAATCTGATATAATGTATCCAAAGAGGTGTGATTTGCTGGTAAAAATCTTTCCAAAAATCCCACTGATTTTTATTATTTTTAAAATTTCACTGAGTGTGGATTACATGAGCAACCTAATGTTATCCCTTTGTACCTCTAGACGAGCTCAGTGAAAACCAACTTCTGTGAAGTATGGTTAAACTTGCCCTTAAGAGCTGTCATCTGCACTGAGTTTTTTATGAAGCCATCTTTCCATGGCTTCTCCTCCCAAGCCCTCTGTTATAGGTCAAAGTGTCCTGGGCTCTAGCAACCCATATCCCCCATATTTTTCTAGATCCATGCCTAGAATATTGTCTGTTCTTCCCTCCAACTTTCCAGATCTTTCCTGTTCCTCAAAACTCAGCTCAATACTATGTCTATGAAGCCTTTTGGTGACCAGGCCAGTCTGAGGTTCTTTTTTCTCTTTCCTCTGAATACTTTAAGTATTATTTTCTACTCAGGTCAAATCATCTGCTGTCTTTGAAGTAGTTAGATCACAGCTTCTTTATTGATATGTTTTAATGACTTTGTTTTTTACCCATCATCTGACAAAGTATGTTGCAGATATTGCTCAACAATAGAGTTATTTAGTTTGACTGAGTATTCAGAGATGGGTTGAACTGCTTATGACACTAATATCAGAACCAGGAGTTTCATCTTATTCATAGAGGAGGCCTGAATACTGTTTTCACTCTGGACTTTCAGTTTGGGCTAAGAGCTGTAGGATGAAACAAGTTTACCAGCCTAATCCACAGATTGGTATGTAGTTCTTCTGTCTTTATCCATTCAGTCTTTAATATATCAGCTGAAGGGATAATTTGGGATTACTCTCTGTTTTCAGAATTTAGTATATTCTCAGGATTTTGCTTCTAATCAGGAATAATGTCTTTGTGTTGTAAAAAGTATTAAAATATTATGTGTTATCTTATCCAAACTAGATGTCAGTTATTTTATAGTATACATTTGATCCTTGATGGTACTGTGGCTGGAAAGGAAAACAAGTCCTCTTATGTAGAAATGTGGCCTATTAACAATGAAAAATGTATTTATAGGTGGTTTTTCTTTTAACAGTTCAGAGTCTGTCTATATTGAAGGTATTTGGTTTGTTCACCTACTGAGTTTTCACTGGTAAAAGTATAACTTCACCTTTAGTCCGTGAACATTAGCATAGGGGTTGACCCATTTAACTTTTTCATCTTAAAAATCACAAAGGCTTTTCAAAATTAGCAGGGGGCATTTACACAGCAAACTAGTGGAAAATGTTATGAGCTTTCTTTAGCTGGTTTGGTTTTAGCTGCCACTTTGGAGCCTTTACACTTCTTTCCCTTTCCTACCCCATCTCCAGGAGGTAAACAAAGAAACAATTTGCATCAACTCTAGAAATGCCTCTGAGATCACTGCTCTAAGAGTGCTGGGGATTTGGAGTAGAAATCCTGAAAAAGAGAAAAAGGCAAGGGTAAAAGCTCTGTTGACAAGGGAGTTTCATAGGCATGTGGTGAGAGCACAACATTGGACGTGTGAATACAAATTCTGCAAGTTTCCTCTCCTCTTGTGAAAAAAAGTCTAGGCGTGTGGAAGTTCTGTCTGGTTAAAGAGTTAGACACAGTGGCAGCTGTATAGCTTAGTTTTTCTTTCTGATTCAAATACTTCCCTGTTGGAGTGTTTAGCACCTTCAGTTCTTCTTGTCCTGCTCCTCAGCACATGTGGCACCACTGGTTGGGAGGAAGGCTGATGGCTGGCTCTGTACCTGATGCTGAACGGTGCTTTATCATTTGGCCAGTCCGCTGGGCTTGAATGGAAGGGAATTTGAGTTCTCACTTTGGTGCACACCATTAGCACATTCGTCATCTGCTGGCATCAGGTCAAGGAACACCCAAGTCAGCTCGTGAACCAAGTTTTTCCCTGGAGTAAACATAATACATATATTTGGCTAGGAGTTCAGCTGTTAAAAGGTGATTTTTTTTTTCTCGGTGGGATCAGGTATTTGTTCATATTTAGATAGCATATAAGTGGAGGTAATTTAGACATTTAATCAAAGCAAAAATCTATTCTAAAAAAATAGGAAGACCTCATCATAGATTCACAGATCTGTGTATTTGTGTGCTCAAGGATAATAATAATACTGGGAGACGTTTCAGAGAAAAGAGATGAGTAGAAATAAAAAAATTTCATGAATTTGAGCCCAAGTAAACGAAACTCTATTATTTAATTATAGTAGCTGACTGTGAATATAAATGGGAGATGTAGAGCAAGAATTTTTTCCAAAGTTTGGATCATAGAAGATTTTATGACTAAAAGAGGAAATCTGTCACTAAGAGCTACAAACTAGAGGTTTGATCTTTCATAAAATAAATTGGGGAGTATAAAAAATATTTGGGAATTGAGCACTGTCCCTTTTGTATATGCTCAAGGATTTTTACATCTAAAGTGAATAAAAACTGCATAATGTGGGAAATATGTCAGTGTCCTTCAAATTTGTCCCTCTGTAATAGCATGGTTAGGTGGGAAAAAACTCACTGATACACAATGGAAAAGGACATGCTAGCTTTTACAATTTCATGTTGAGAACTTCTTGTGGGCCAGTGCCTGCAATAATATCCATGGTTGGGCCATTTATTTGCTACCAGTTGCTACTTTTGGCACGTGGGTACATTTAAACCCCAGAGTCTTGGTTAAATTCCAATGTAGATGAGTGATGATATTCCATCTGCCATGTTCTTTTTTTGCCTTCCTTAAGGAAATGAAGCATAACTGCATTCCCAAGCAGACTGTTCATATACAACAGATAAAAATTAATATTTTTATTCCTGAATGTGTGGTTCAGTGTCATCAGACCTCAGTTCTAGGCTCAACTCTGTCACTGACTCACTCATGACCATGTGCGAGTTAATTTCATCTCTCAGAAATGAATTTTCTATAAAAGGTGAACAAGAGCCTAGGTAATTGTTAAGCCTACTGAAAATTGTAACATTATTAATGGTTGTTTGTCCACATTCTTGATAAATGAAATAAGAGGAAAATTTTGTTCAGACTTCAAAAAGTTTTCAGATTTCTATTCACTTTAATGTATTAGAAAACATTCTCTTAAACATTATCTTTAAAGTTGTCTATCCAAAAAAGTATACATCAAATGACAGAAATATTGGTGTTTCAAATCAGAGTGATATATTGTTTTCCCCCTGTCTAATTCCAATTCACGTATCAGTTATCGTTTTAGTAGAGGTATGAATGTGTATGTAGTTCTAAGTGGGGAAAAACAGGAGCATTTGGGGAGGAAACAGGACAGTATCTCACATAGCTACATTTATTCTGATGTTTAGATTTACCAAATCCCACATTTTTGCAGAAATATTCAGTAGGCCATGATTCATGACACCTTTCATTCAAACTGATAATATGATGACACCATCGGACTGTGATAAATTATGTAATTTGATGTCATACCTAAAGCAACCACTAAAAAAGCTGTACAAAGAGACATTACAGATAAATCAAAATTGAATTATAAAAAATGTTGAAGGAAGGAAAGAAAAAGAAAACAGAGAAATGAAAAACAGACAACAAAAAATAAAATTACTCGCTTCAAGCCTAACATATGAATAATTACATTAAATGTAAATGGTCTAAATACAGCAATTAAAAGACAGATTGTTAGAGTGTATTAAGAAATAGCACCCAACTACAATGCTGTATCTTTATAAATTCTCTTTGAATATAATGATGTTGGCAGGTTGAAAGTAAAGAATGGATAAAAATGTATCATGCAAACATTAATAAAAAGTAAACGGGTTGCTATATTAATATCAGATACAGTAGACTTTGGAGCAAAGAAAATTACTAGTGACAGAGGAGGATATTATATAATGATAAAAGAGTTGCTCCATCAAAAAGACATAGCAATACTAAATGTGTGTATTCTAAATTACTGAGTTGCAAAAAATGAAATATTTGAAAAAAGAAAGACACATTTATAAATATAGTTGAAGACTTCAACACCCCTACCTCATCAATTGATAGAAAACTAGGTAGAAAATCAGCAAGAATATAGAAAACCTAACATCAGTAACCAACAGACTCTAATTGGTACTCACAGAACACTCCACCCCACAGCAACAGAACACATATTCTTTTAATGTAGCCAAGGAACATATAACATGATAGACCATATCCTGGGTCAGAAAGCAAATCTCAACAAATTTGAAAGAATTAAAATCATAAAGAATGTATTCTTTGACTACCATGGAATCAAATTAGAAATCAACAATGGATAACATGTAAATCTCTGAACACTTGGAAATTCAGTAACATACATTATATATATGTATGGGTCACAAAAGAAGTCTCAAGGAACATAAAAAATACATTGAATGGAATGAAAATAAAAAATACAACATCAAAATTTGTGGGTCACAAGTAAAGAAGTGCTGAGAGGCATGTTTGTAGCATTAAATGCATACATTAGAAAAAAGTAAAAGTCTCTAATCAATAATCTTACCTCACACTTCAAGAATCTAGAAAAAGAAGAGCAGAAAATACCCAAAGCAAGCAGAAGGAAGGAAATAATGTCAAGAACAAAAGTTAATAAAATTGAAAACAGAAAAATAATCAACAAAAAAGCCTAGTTATTTGAAAAGAGTGATAAAGCAGACAAACCTCTAGCAAGACTGACAAAGAAAAAACAGATAAGACACAGATTACCAGTGTGAAGAATGAAAAAAAGTGTATCACTGCAGATCCTGCAGACATTAAAGGGATAATAGGGGATACTAGAAACAATTCTACACACATAAATGACAACTTAGATGAAATGGACCAACTCCTCAAATGACACAAACTACCACAACTCACTCAATATTAAATAGATAATTTGAATAGCCCTATAACTATTAAGGAAATCGAACAATGTTAACATTTCAAAAATAAAACACTCCACTCCCAGATGGCTTCACTAGAGAATTCTAACAAACATTTAAAGAAGTAACATCAGTTCTACACAATCATTTTCAGGAACCCATTCATTTTATGAAAGTGGTGTTAGCCAGATACCAAAACCTGATAAAGATAGTACAGAAAGAAAACTAGAGATAAATATCCCTCATGAACACAGACACAAAGATCCTTAACAAAATATTAGCAAATAGAATTCAGCAATATATAAAATAACATATATTCCATGACCAAGTAGGGTTTATTCCAGAGATCAAGGTTCGTTCAGTACTTGCAAAACTGTTGCACCATTCACCATGTTAACAGGCTAAAGAAGAAATATCACATGATCCTATCAATTCATGCCAAAAAAGCACTTGACAAAATTCAACACCCATTTAGGATAAAAATTCTCAGAAAAATAAGAACAGAGAACTTCCTCAACTTGATATAAAGCATCTGAATAAAACTGCATAAATTCTGTAACAACATTACTCTTAATGATGAAAGACAATTAGTTCTCTTCAGATCAGGAACAAGGTCAAGAATGTTTGCACTCACCAATTTTATTTAATATCATGCTAGAATTTCCAGCCAGTACAAAAAGACAAGAGAAGGAAATTAAAAGCATAGAGATCAGAATCGAAGAAATAAAACTGTCCCTATTTGCAGGTGACATGACTGTTTATGTAGAAAATCCCAGGGAACTTAAAAAAAAAACCCTTCCAAGATTAATAGGTGAGTTCAGCAAAGTAGTAGGATATAAGATAAACATACAAAAATCAGCTATATTCCTATATAATAACAGTGAACAACTGGACACCAAAGATTAAAACACAATACCATTTATAATCACTCAAAAATTTAAATGCTTAGGTATAAATCTAACAAAACATGTGTAGGACTTGTATGCTGAAAGCCACACAGTACTGATGGAAAATCTAAATGATGGATTGGAAGACTCACCATAACAAACATATCAATTCTCTCTAAACTGATACACAAGTTTAACACAATTTCTATCAAAATTCCATCAAGATTTTTTTGTAGATATAGACCACATTATTCTAAAAATTTTATAGAAAGGCAAATGAATCAGAATAGTTAGAAGAATTTTTAAATAGAAGAATAAAGTGGGAAGAATTAATATAACCAATTTCAGGATTTATCATATAGCTACCGTAATCAAGACTATGTGATCTTGGCAGAGGGATACAAATATATATCAGTAGAATACAACGGAGAACCCAGAAATTGGCCCACACAGATGTAAACTGATTTTTGACAAAGGTGCAAAACCAATTCAATGGAGGAAACATAGCCTTCTCAACAAATGGCACTGGAGCAGTTGAACATCCGTAAACAAAAAATTGAACCTTGACCTAAGTCTTACAACTTATACAAAAATTAACTCAAAGTGTATAGAGAACTTAGATGTAAAATTTAAAAATAAATTTTTTATGAAAAAATGGAAAATCTTGTTATAAAGCAGAAACTAACACACCATTGTAAAGCAATTATACTCCAATAAAGATGTTAAAAAAAGAAAAAAAGGAAAATCTTCAGGACCCAGGGCCAGGCAAAGCATTGTTAGACTTTATATCAAAAGAATGATTCATAAAATAAAAAATTGATAAATCAGACTTGAGCAAAATTGAAAACTTGCTCCATGAAAGACCCTGTTAAGAAGATGAAAAGACAAGCTACAGACTGGGAGAAAATATTTGCAAACTATATGTTTGGACTTGTATTAAGGATTGGTATTAAGAGTGTAATCTTTCAAAACTCTAAAATAAAAAATGAAACAATCCAATCAGAAAATAAACAAAAAACATGAAACATTTCATGGGAAAGGATATATACAGATATCATCTAAGCACATGAAAAGATGTTTGACATCATTAACCATTAGAGAAAAGCAGAATGGGCTACAATAAGAAATAGTGACAACACTAAATGCTGGCAAGGATTGAAGAAACTGGCTCACTCATGCGTTGCTAATGGGGTTGTAAAATGGTACAACCATTTTGCAAAACAGTTTGACGGGTTTTTAAAGAAAACTTTACATACAACCACCATAAAACCCAGCAATTGCTCTCCTGGGCATTTATCTCAGAGAAAGGAAAACTTATGCTCACACAAAAACATGTATACAAATGTTTATAGCAGCTTTACTTATAATAACCTCAAACTAGAAAGAAAGCAGTGCCCTTCAATGAGCGAATAGTTAAATGGTCCAGACCATAGAACACTGTTCAGCAATATGACTGAACGAACTATTGATACACACACCAACCTGGATGAATCTCCAGAGAATTGTGTTGCTCATATAATTTTGTTTGTATAATATTCTTGAAATAACAAAATTATAGAATTTGTACATTAGTGGTTTCCAGGGTTTAAGAAGGAGATAGGATGGGAGGGCTATAAAAAGGCAAACTGAGGGACTCTTATGGTGATGGAAGTGTTCTGTATCTTAACTATCAACGTCAATATCTTGGTTTTGATATTGTACTATAACTTTGCAGGATGTTACCATTGGGGGAAACAGGGTAAAAGATACAGGGGATTTCTCTGTATTACTTCTGACAAATGCATGAAAATCTACAATGATGTCAAACTAAAATATTTGATTAAAGAAAAACACAACCTTCTAATGGCTTCTAGTTTAAAATTCAGAGCCTTTCCTTGGCCTTTTCCAACATCATTCATGTCCTACTTGTCTCCCCCTGACGTATCATGCTGCAGCCACAGTGGCCTTTTTGCTGTTCCTGCACATGCTCAGCAGGCTCTCACCACAGGACCTTTGTGCTTGCTATTCCCTTGGCCTGGAAAGTTCCTCCATCTGGCTTACTCTCTTTATCCTCCTCTCTGCTCATAAGTCACCTTATCGGAGAGGATTTTTCCTTGAATAGTCTCTCTAAAGTAGCACCCCTGTCACAATCTATTCCCTTACTTGGATTTCTTTGTCTTCTCTCATTAGAAACAGGTTTGATGCTTTTAAAAATTCCAAGTTTTTAGGATAGGAACCTTAAGTTCCCTACTATGCCTACTCTTTTCTATGTTTTCTTCTGGGATTTGGAGCATTTGATTTTCAAAATCAGACCAAACAAGCTGATTCATTTTATTTTCTTTCCTTCTGCTGATGCTTCTGTAACTTTCTAGATGGAATTTAAGAGTTCTGTGGTAGTGGATGTTGTGTATTCTGTCGGGTTCAGTTTATCACAATCTTCTGGCATTTCCCCAAACAGCTAAGATTTGAGAGTCAACTTCCTCACACCGTGAATCTGCCTCTAAGTGACTTAGCTCTAATTCTCTTCTAGGCTTGTTAATCAGTTCACAGTGTAAAGACACACTTTAAGAGGATCCTTAGAAGTCTTGGACAAGCTTCCCCGCATGTGGCAGGTATGTGTCTACACACTGAGTGTGCAAGAAATGTAACCTGCACACTTCTATAGTTAAATCTATTCTATAGTTAAATCTAAATTCTGTTTATTCTTCTATAGTTAAATCTAAATTATATTTTAACCCTTCATTTAACCATGTGGACTCAATTTGAGGTTGCATCCTAATTCTAGGTAAGGTTTTGAGGGTGAGGGGTGACATATCTGCTCCTAAGCTGTCATCTCTCTATGAGTCATCTTTGTCCTCTCATCCTTTGTCAGTACTTGTGAGCCATTGCTGAGGCACACTTTGGTCTTCCTTCGAGGGTCTTCTCTCCTTCTCTTGGCTTCTTCCAGATACTTCCTGGGCACATGAGGGTGTGCTCCTGCTAAACTGGAAGAATCTCTGGGGTGGCATAAAGCTCTTTGCTCCTTGCATGCCACTCTGAAGTACGTGGTCCTTGTTCTTTTGCTTCCGAGGCATGCTATTGTGGGAGGTCCTTGGCAAATCTGGTCAGGTCCATCTACCTGGACATATCACTTGGTCATTTCCAAGGTCCAGACTCCATCCAAGAAAGAAAATCCTTTCCACCCTCCATTATCTCCCACCAACATATTTGGGATTTCTCTCTGTAACAGTACTTCGAACAAGCACAACTTAGGAAATCGTTTACTTTTTTTCTTGTTGTTTCTTTAAAATGAACTGGGGAATGGGGGTGGGTATTCCCATGCCTCCGGATGAAATTTAGGTCTCACGTAGGCTCCATACCTAATAGGGATTACCCTTAGATTAAAAAAAATTTCTAGCCACACTTTAAATCACAGACATTCAGAAATTAGAATGTCCAATCTCAGACCATAATTGTAGCTTCAAAGTGCATGTAATATCAAATCATCTCTCCTCCTCTGTCTGAGGCCCATTTTGTGGGTTGGGCTATTGCAGTGGGAGAGGGTGTGCTGTTTTCTTTCTCTCTCTGTCACCTCCTCCCCCATTTGCTAGCTGCTATTGCTAAACCCTTAGGGGTTGGAACATGGGAAGGAAAGGGAAGAGTGGCTTGGGGTTGTTTCTTACATGCACTGGTACTATGTGAAGCTGGCTCCAGCTTTCTGGGCCTGGCAGTTGTTTAAAACTGATAGTCACTTGGCCACTTTGGGGGGACTTGGGTTGCTTCCCTTGCTGGACCCATTTGTCTTCTACTCTCCTGACTTGGACAAGGCTTCTCCTTCAGCTGTCCGTTTCCCACACAGCTCCTAGTCTTCAGCTAATCCATCCCACAGGAACTCCTGTTTAGTGTATCAGGAATACTTCGTGATGGTCATCTTGGGCTTCAGTCTGGCTCTCTCATCCCTGGCCCACACCAGCTTCATGAAAACATGCATCTCATGAACCTCCAAGGGCAGGAGAGGTTGAGGGTACTTCTAAAATTCCAGAGCTGCTCCTAGCCTGACCCTCTTGTCCTCCCGATTTCCAAGGTGGGAGCCAGTCTGCAGTCCATTGGGTTTCCCAAAGTCCAGCCTGTCTAAATTATTCCTTTGAAGCCTCTCTAAAGATTTGAGAGAGAAAATAGTCCCTTCCATCCCTCTTGCTTGGGGTGAGGTGGGACTTGCCATAGGGCAGCAGCTCAATCCAAGAGCCATTTCACAACGCTTTTCCTCTCCTCTATCCTTTTGATCCTTTACATTCTCTGGTTGGCTTTTAGAACCATTCAACCAGTTCTTATGATTTTTTTTTTTAATCTGGATTTTGATCTAGCCCTTTACTTTGGGATTTCATGCCTGTTCAATGAAGGTGCGTCAGTTGAATCTTGCAGTCTAATATCTGGTCATTCTAGCCCCACTAGGAAGAGTTAGGGTGGTGGGGAGAGGGTAAAGTTTCAGCCACCCACCCCCAACTTGGCTTCTGGATTCACTAATGTCCGTACATGCCTTGACTACCTTATTCTCCACTCAGAGGTGTCTAGATCTGCTCTTAGCTTAGTAAATAAATAGGAGGGTCTCTTCTAAGTCTGTTTCCAATGCATGAGAATCATTCCAATTTCTCAGAGCGTCTTAGGCTTTTGAAACTCGAAAACCAATAATTGACATTCTTCCTTCCCCCATGCTTCCCTGCTCTGCCAACAATTTTCTTATGAAAATTGAGTGTAGAGTATAGCAACTTGGCTGACTGAATGGAGAAAGAAGCAAGATTCAAGGAAATGAAATAAAATACTTCAAATATTATACCCTATATGATAAAAAATATTGCCTGCCCTCTTTTGAGTATCTATGATGTGATTGTTAACCCTTAGAATGGCGCTGCATCCTTTATGTTAAGGATTTGACATTTGAGGAAACCAGGTGTATTAGTTTGCTAGGGCTGCTGTAACGAAGTACTACAAATGGGGTGGCTTAAACAATAGAAATGTATTGTCTCACAGTTCCGTAGGATAGGAGTCTGAAGTCAAGGTATTGGCAGGGTTGGTTCTTTCTGAGGGCTGTGAAGGAAGGATCTGCTCTGGGCCCCTCTCCTTGGCTTGTGGATGGCGTCTTCTCCGTGTCTCTTCACACTATCTTTCCTCTCTGAGTGTCTGCTCTATGTTCAAGTTTCCCTTTTTTCTAAGAACACCAGTTCTATAGGAATAGGGCCCACACTAATGACCTCATCTTAACATAACTAATTATATCTGCAATGACCCTATTTTTAAATGTTACACTCTGAGATACTGGGAGTTAGGACTTCAACATGTGAATTTGGGGTTGGGACACAATTCAACCCATAACACCAGGGTTCAAAGAGGCTCAATAACTTGAATGTCACACAGACCTTGAAATGCCATTGTGGGGACTCCACACAATGATGGTGTGATTTTAAAGTTACGTTCTTTCTGCTGTACTGCACTTCATCTCAGGTGACTCTTGCATGCAGCCCTGTGCAATGAGGAGAACGCTGTTATTCCTTTAAACAACCAAACCAGACTGGCTGGGGCCTGGATCCACACAGCAAAGGAGTTCAGACTTAGATCATACTATCACAAGAACTCAGAATAACATCTTAACACAAAAGAGGAACAGGAACATGTTTGTGGAGAGGTTCAGTCTAATACCATCATACCATAGGCTAGAAAATGAAGTTATACCTGAACTAGAGGTATAGATTATGAAGAATTCAACTGGCTCTGAAACTACTAAAGTGGTGTCAATGTGAGTTCGGTGATGTTATTCCTATGGCCTGTGGTTTGCATTTTTGGTGTTCTTGACCTGTATTCATATCTAAATATGCTGTGTGTACATGGTCTACTCTATGTAGAGCATATTTAAACAATGTGTAATAAAACAAAATATTTAAAGAATGCAAAGGAAAAAGAATAAAATGTTTGCTATAAAGTTCCTGCAGGCATTTACTGGATAGTGATAATGATAGTTTTACTAAAAAAAGGATAAAATACGTTCAGCTTCAATGAGGATTATATTTAGGCGAATTATCAGATTATTTTGGATATTTTCTTCATAAAAGCAATTCTTTAGTGCATCCTATGTGGAAGATAGAAATTGTAATAGTGATTTGGAAACGTGGCTTCATGCATATGAACATAATTTGAGTCTTGTAGTATTTAGCACTGTTCTATTCCAGATGGCAAAACATTTTTATTATTCCTTTCAGTTAGTGCATGAAATATATACCTATGGAAATAAGTCCATTATAAGCTTTTCCTTGCCAAAACTCTAATAGATGCTCACTTACTGAGAAGTATGTGTACTGAGAAATATTTAAGAAAAATACACTTTAATGAAGCTGCACTAATGATATTTATTTAGCTAATTGTGTACAGGAATCTAAACATGATTTCAAGTAAAGTAGACTGTTGGCCATGTAAATAAACCTGGCACAGGTATGCAGAATTTTAAGAGAATTAGATAGCAGATCTAATGAAAATTAGAGTAAGCCTCAAAGAAATATTTTATTATAAATTAGATTTCCCATTATAAAACAAATACAGCCACACAGCAAAAATATTTTAAAATAAGGGTAAAAAATTACTAACAATACCAATGACCAAAAGCAATAACAGTAATCTTTTGATATATTTACTTCTCTTCCTTTTTCATTCATTTGTTCAGCTAAGGATTACTGAGCACTTAAGGCAGGCACTTGGGAGATAAAGATGGCTAGGACAGGGTTTCTGCCTTGAAGGAGATTTTAATTTATCAGGGGAAACACACCACGGATGAGTCCTTATAATAGGTCATAAGTATAATACTGGAGGAGAGTGGGCCAAAGAACTTGCTATCAACTCTATTGTCAGGTCCGGGAAGACTTTAACATGTAAGTTGGGACAGAAACATTAGAAGAAATCTGTTAGCCAGAAAAGAGAAGAAAATACACTTCAGTTAGAGGAAAGAACATCTGCTGAAATAACATCAGAAGGAACTGTAAATATTGCAGCACGTCTGGAACCACAGAAAATGAGGTTGGAGAAGTAGGTGGAGGTGATATCATGGAAGGATTTGTACCAATTATACTACTGGCAAGAAAGATTTTCAAGTAGGGAAGGGATATGTTTAGAATTTCATTTTAGAAAAATTGTTTATCAGCAATATGATTGGATGGACAGCTTAAAAACTGCGACGCTCAGGAGCGAAGGGTTTGGTAAGGAGTGAGATACACCAAGAAGCTGAAATAAAGCCTAAATAAAAACCACTTGGCTTGCATGGGCCTTTAGCAATATTTTGGGGGAGACTGTAAAACGTGTTCTTATGGTCCTGTGTTTTTATAAAATTTGCCAAGAGTATGAGTTTTTAACTTCAGTTTGTTAGGAGTGCTTCCTCTTTCTATAATATTTCCTACCCCTCTGTTATGCTTCTCTTAATGTTGGGTAGCATTGGTAACACACATTTTGTATCCACAATTTTACCTTCTTTTCCTTTAAAGAGCCCCCAAATTGTATAAGCTTAGGCCTCACTTTTCAGATCTAGTCCCAAGATGATATTGAAGGAATCCAGAAGAGGGATGGCAGATTCTTAAACCAAGATTGTAGCTGTAGAGATGAAGTAGAAAAAGATGTGGAAGACTAAGGGGGAGAAATTATTGGCTCTGTTGGTGTGAGGGAAAGGATAGTGCCAAGATTTCTCCCTTCTATAACTTGACGAATAGTAAGGCTGTTAACAGAAAAAAAAAAAGCTAGAGTCAGGTCACTGTTGAAAGTAACAGTTTATTGAACATCTTTATGTATATGTATGTTTTCACATTTTTGGATTTACAAAAGTTGATTTACTATATCAAAGTGTGTAAGTATTTTAATGCATTTTGTTATCTGTTACCAAATTGCTTTCCAGATAGACTGTGCCATTTAACACTGCTATAGTTAGTGTAGACATGGGTTTTCTTGTCTACACTTCCACTAGCATTGAACATTATAGTTTTAATTTTTTTAAACTAAATTATTGGGTAAAATCAGTACCTCCTTTTCATTTTTCTATAAGGTGAGATAAATGTGATCTGTTATTGTGAGCTCTCCATAGGAATCTGTTTTTCAGGGGTAGTGATTGTGGTTTTTTCCTGGTAGTGATTTAGGAAGCATTAGGAGGTAGTCATGAGTCTTTTATGAGAGCAGTCATTACTATACACTCTAAGTGCGTGCATACATATCTATATTATAAAAACTAGAAATATATGAGGCTAAAACAATTTTGTAGATTAGATTGTTTTAGACCAGGTGTCAGCAAACTTTTTCTTATAAGGACCAGATAGTAAATATTTTAGGCTTTGTAGGCTAGTAGGCGAAATGGAGGATATTATGTAAGTACTTCAAGAGAGGAAAAAAATTTCCACAAAATTTTTATTGACATGGTTCAAAATATAATAGTAATAATTGAGGAAATTTTTTTTGAGGAAATTTTTAATAATAGAAGTCTTATAATGAGAAATAATTGAATTCTTTTTTGGGAGGGGAGACATTTCACTTAATTGTAGTTTAGTGTTAATGTTCTCTATCATCATGTTGATTATAAATGTTCATTCATTAAACAATTCTTATTTCATAGGTAGTGAGCTGGATCACAGGCCATACTCCTGGTTTAGACAATGACATTTATGTCATTTTCCTGTTAAAATATTTGGTTTGATAATAAGTTTCATTTCTGTTGCATACTTTATTTGAACCTCTGGCAATCTACAGCTTGCAAAACACTCATCAAAATGCGTGTGTGTGTGTGTGTGTGTGTGTGTGTGTGTGTGTGTTACATGTATGTGATGTGGGCCATTTTATTCTTTATAGCCAATGCAATTTAGGATATATTTGGGGTAGCAATACTATTATAATGAAGCATTTTGTCTGTTTAGATTAAGAGACCAGAGAAGTGAAACAGGAAACTAGACTTGGCAGGTACAAATTTGGTCTGTTGGTATGTGTATTGGAATGATTTTGAATGTTCCCTATTGTTGACTTTGAGTTGACTGTAATTGGTTCTGTGCATTAACGTCTACTTCTAACCATTGAGGGTTTGTGCTTTGGCTTTAGCTTTGCTCTTGCTCAGCTACTTTCTAAAAGGTCTTATTTCTTTTTCTACCTCCCTCAGAAACTTGATGTCTTGAAATATTTTTTTATAATTCACATTTCATTTGCTAAGAATTCTTGTGGCAGCACCACCCAGTTCCTATGGTTTCAAGAAAGTAAAGGAGGAGGAAGGAAGAAAAGAAACAAAATAGAAAGACATGAAAATTTAAAAAGCTAATAAGCAGATCCTTTCGCCCACTTTAGAGATTGGGATATCCACCTCCAAAGTTTCAACTGGAATTTGATTCCTAAATCTAAGACCAATTTTCCCTTAAACTCTTAATGAGAAGTTTGAGGAGTCAGTAAAAACTTCGGTAAGTTTAGTTACTTTCACAAATATGCTGAGTTATGGATTGGATTTAAGAACTGACAGTTGGACTCCAAGTTTATGTTTTATCTTTTTAGTCAATATGAGTGCACAGAATTAGTATCTTTCTAATGCATATTCAAAGATAATTCAAATGGATGAACTCAATATGAAAACCTCATATTAAAAAATATAGAAAACTTTTCTTACATTATGAATACATAGAATATTTTGATTTAATATTTTGTTTAGTGGAGAAATATGCTGTACCTATTTATACAACACACACAAGCTTTGTGTAATTTTTAGAGATAATGTATTATTAGATTACAATTTGTATGTTTCTGAGAGTCAGCACAGGAGAAAATTCCATCAAAATTAAATTTTGGAATTACTTTCTTCTCTTATTTATTTCCATAGGCTCTTTGGAAAACAAGGTTCCAAATGTGTATTTCCACAGTCTTCCTGCCAGTGGCTACCTCAGCACGCTCTTCTCAACAATTATCTTGTATTTTAGCTGCTGAAATATGTGACAGTTTAAACATTTTTGTTTAATTCCACATTTTCTTTATACTTTAGCTGCAGAAGGGCTTTGATTTTTTAGAAGATGGTTGCTAACAGTTTTATAATTCCAAAAACAAAATTTGCTCCAAATATTCTTTTGTATGGTTTCTGAATTCTTCAATTATTGTTAATTACCAATTGTACTCACTGTGTCTTAAAATAAGATCCTTTTAATAGATATTTATAATCACAATTATTGACAAACATCTGATATTTACTATTTAAAAAACATTTGTTCCACCAGAAAAGAAGTAAATTATTTCACCAGAGGCAAAACTAAGCTTCAGGGTCCTTCACTCCTATGAGTTCTTTCCCAAGTTCAGAGACCCTGTAGGCAATGTGTTCAAATAATCATATATTTTGTAAAATTTGCAATCTAAGCTATTTTAACTGCAATCATTTATGACCAGTGCCTTCACTGTAACCTCCCTCCATTCCTTTTCTGTTTTGCAGTGGCATTGGAGAGGTCATGACTTTGTTTTGGTGGAGGTGGTGGGGAGTCACGCTGGGGATACAGTGATTTTAAATTAAGTGGGATATAGGTATGTTCTTTGCAAACTTCCACGTGTAGTGGTGGAGCTATTGATGATGTTCCACTTTGCCAATTTACTAGAGCCTTGTGACACGCAGGTGAGGAACCGGAGGCCGTATTGTCCTGTGGACACGTCCCTGCAGTGCTGATACCTAATGCAACTAGTTTTGAAACATACAGAGCCAGAAGCTACTCTGTGGAAAACTTTCTTGTTATTAGATGTATAATGTTATAAATAGAGGCTATGGTTTGTATGAGTGCCCAGTCACAATAGAGGTTCTCTCCTGTTAGGAATTTAATGACTAATGCAGTTCATGCTATCATTAATGTGTCATGTAATTTTTTCTTTTTTGATGAATATTACATAAATAGAATTTCTCAAATATCTGTGTGTTTAGGGCAGAAACTTGTAGCAGTAATGCAGGCAGCAAGTATCTTGTGTTGTGCAGTTGCATGTTTTCTGAATCCCAATTGTGAATAGTTAAAAAAACAATTTGAGTAAACATACTAGATAAAAGAATGGATTATCTTTCCATTTTCTCTATAGAAAGTGATATTTACAAAGAGGCAATCAGAGTATGTAGCCAACAACTGTAGGGGAAAAGCATTAGAGAGGTGTGGTTGGGGAGCTAGTTAAGATGAATATTATGTTTTTTTCCCAGATTTTGTGATGTTTGTGATATTTCTCAGCATTTTAAAGTGATAATTTGTTGGGATTTTTCCACTGTAAATAAATATTCACTTTCATGTTACATTAAACATTTTAATTTGTATTCTCTTCTGAAATTGTATAAGCTCTCAGTCCCCACAAAACCTGGATCCACAGAAGAGTTATTAAATATTTAGATACCATGAAGTTAAGGGTTACTTTTAGCCCGGCATAGAGCCTACTATGTATTTGTCACTCACTGTGTTTTTGGAGTTGAATGGGTCTCCATAATAACAATTAGTTATTTTTGTTCAGTGATGACTGGTACTTTATATGGACATTAAGTAATATCTATAATATTGTAGCTATATAAGTTGTAGCAAAGTTGTTGTAAGTTGTAGCAAAGAAGAGTTTCTACCTTCTCAGGGTCTTGAAGTGATGAAATCATTCATCTATAGAGCATTTTTTTTATGGGTGAAAAACTTAACCAGGAATTTGATATATGAAAATAATATTTACTTTATCATTTCCTGCAACCACCTTTTCTGGTGTAAGTTGTCAAAAAGAAAAAGGAAGGATGGAGGTGGGGGAGAGAAAGAGAGCGAGAGAGACGGGGAGAGAGAGAAGGAAAGAGAAAGCCGACTTTTTGGTGGGATTGGATTATATTGTCATGGTAGGAGAGTCTCTGAACAGGTGCTTCAAATTCCAAAATATGGCCAGAACACAATTAGCACTCCCAGAAAAGTAGCAAAGTACTATGAAGGCTCTCTATACCTAAGTCCTTCCAAATAGTAAGTTTCAAACAATAATTTACGTAGCTAGTGCATTGTTTTGGGACAGTGGTGTCTACCTGTGTTTTCAACAGCTCCTTGTGTCAGGGCAGTAGTTAACATGTTTCAAGGAGTTAAGCCCAACCTCTTCCTTTGGTAAACACATTAATTACATTTTAAAAGTTTAGCTGACTCACAGAAACCCGGTGTCCTACGTATCTTTGTGTTCACCCATCTTCCAGCTGTACCTGAAAATTGAGGCGGACTCTGCGCACACCTTGAAAGCATCCATTTTGAGCACACAAATGGACAGGAGTTCACAGAGGTGCATCCAGGGATGACTGTGCCTACATTGTTCACCTGATTACTTCTAGGTGTGTTGATGGATGACTTAAAAAGTGTTAGCCGGAGGATGCGTGAGCGAGCGGGGGCCGCTGCGTGCCGGCACCAACATGGTTAACTAGACTTGCCACCATGAACAATGGAAACCAGGCAGCTCTAAATGAAATGAGCTGAATATTTCATTCGGCCACTCAGCCGCCTGCTCCAATTGCCTCCTTTACTAAAATAAGAGCTTAATCTAAAGTGACAACAACATCAGTTTCTGTGTGCTCCAGTCACACTGAACATGACTTCCTTAACATAAACACTATTTACATGGACCGTCTGGATGTAGCAGGGAATCAGGAGCGTGCCCAGCTAAGACACAGGGTACAATGAAGGACGAGAAGCAGGCAGCTGAGAATTAACATCAGCAAATGAAAGCCTGACCCTCAGAGGGCATGTCCCTGATACGTTTTAAAATGAGAGAGCATTGCACCAGTAACCTTAGCCTTTGTAAAGACTATGCCATTTAAAATAAAATAGCACCTTTTCAGTTTAGACACTTAACCAAATGCATTATGTCTGACCCATTTTCCAACTTAGGTGACACGAGAGGATGGATCCCTTGCTGCAATTACGAGAATCTTCCAAACAATTGCAGTCAGTAACCTCCCTCCCCAGACTCCTTCTCATAGCAGCCTGTACTTCTTTGAGATAAAGAGGGCATTTCGTTCAGTGAGGGCAGGCCAGACCCAGAAGGCAGGGGAGTGGGAGAGAAGATGTGACCTTTGAACTGAAGGTTTGATGTCAGTGCTAACGGTACCCAGGAAATCCCTGTTTGAAAGTGGTTTTCAGCTTGAGAGTTCTGGAAGATTAGAAGCAGGAGTGTGACAAGGTACCAGCAGAGATGACAAGGTACCAGCCCTGCTTTTGTCAGGGTCCACAAAATAACACAAGTTACTTCTTTCCAGCACCCTGGAATAGGTAATGAAAGAGATAGCAGTCCTGAATACGCATTATTGATGGTTTATTTCCATAAGGAGGATGCTATAGTATTATTTCACCATGCTAGCCATCCTCTGGGAATTTTAAGGGTCACAAAATGTAAAAATATTTAACATAATTCCTATTAGAATTACTGACAGTTAGTGGAGTTCAGTGGTTTTCCCACCAGCTTCATAGATAAGGAAAGTCAGGCACAGAGGACTTGTCGTACACCTGAAGTCACACAGGAAATCAGAGAGCAAAAGGGAAATAATTTTTTTTTTTTTGCCAATTATTTCTACTTTCTTTAAGTCACCATTAATACTCTTGTTTCTAAAATGGCTCTTCTCTTAAAATTTCCTTTGATTAAGCCTTGTAGAAGGCTGATACTAGATACTGATTGGTGGCTTCTGGGTTCCAAAGACCTGAGGCTGCTGACAGAATAGTAGCTCTTTTTTAAAAAAAGTCTAGTTCTGTGTTTTCTGTTCTCATCCTCCAGCCTCTGTGCCTGAGTGAATACCCCTGCAGTCCCCACCCCTGTGGTGGTACATTTTAGATAAAGCTCTTATTCACTGAAGAAGAAAGGGCCTGATCATTTAAAACAAGTTTCTCTTTAAGGAAAGGTATAGTGAGTAACAGGAAGAAAAATGGGAGAATCGTCAATATCTAGCTGGCCTTAGTAGAACACTCATTAATCAATAGGCATTTATTGAGAATCTGTGAGGTCATCAAGCTTTATTTTAGGGGAGAGAAAATTATCTCTGGCCTCTGGAAGCCCACCATCTAGTGAAAACGTTTGTCATAATTTGGGGAAAAAAAATACTTTAGACTTCTGTAGAAAGCCAGTAAGAATATTGTGGTTGCAAAAAAATAAAAATACCTTTTTTGTTGTTTGCCATAACGCACATCTACTGTGTTTTCATCTTCATTTTTAACTTCAGGGAAATGTGAACAAGAGGACACCCTTTTGCTCACACCTTAATGAGCACTGATCAGCTCTTTCAGGTACTTACCATTCCAGATGTGTCCCCAAAAGAATTGCACGTGTTTTCTCACAGTCTGATGGGGATACTGCCATTTGTACAAATATTAGTTTTACAGCTTGGTGAGTGCCTTAATAAGGTAGGTACCTGATGCTTGAGAGCAGAGGAGAGGTGGGAATAACCACACCTGCTCTGGGAGACCTCTTAAAATGACAAGGACCTTGACATCTCTCCCCAGTAGTTGCCACTTCTTCAGCTTGGTCTGGACAGTCAACAGATATCAGCCAGGAATGGCAACGCCAGTGGGAGTGGCGTTCCTGCACAAATAAGGCTTGGGAAGCAGCCCAAGCCCAAGATGATTGAAATCAATAGAATTTGCTGAAGGCGAGTGGGAAGCTCATCTGTACCTAGCACTTCTCTGTCTTGTGTCTTGGCTTGTCTCAGCTGCGGTAAGGGTCTTGATGACTTTCTCTTTTTCTTTCTCGGGTGAGTATAGACTTGCCTTCTCTTGCGATGTCTTTACCCTTTGTTGCCACTTGGTACAAACGGGCATGATTCACCAGAGAGAGATGCAGGGTTTCTATTGTTGTAAGTGTTAAAACACACTTTGAAGAATTTCAGGGCCCTCATGAGAAAATGCTTGAAATAGACTCAGGCAGTATGCTGTGTCTTCCATTTTCTTCCAGTCACCTTTCCTCTAATTAATTAATGGTGGTCAGAGTCTCAGTTCTGAAATACTACTGTGTTTCATTAACTAAACCACTCATAGTTTTATGTTTTCCTAATGCAGGATGTTTTAAGAATATTTTGGACCTAGAGACTGTCATACAGAGCGAAGTAAGTCAGAAAGAGAAAGACAAATATCGTATATTAACACATATATGTGGAACCTAGAAAAATGGTACAGATGAACTGGTTTGCAAGGCAGTAATAGAGACACAGATGTAGAGAACAAACGTATGGACACCAGGTGGGGAAAGGGGGGCGGGGGATGAGTTGGGAGATTGGGATTGACATATATACACTAATATGTATAAAATAGATAACTAATAAGAACCTGCTGTATAAAAATAAATAAATAAAACAAAATTTTTAAAAAAGTTATTTAGGAAAAAAAAAGAATATTTTGCCATCCTTAACTTCATGTAAGTACCTGGAAACCATTGCCTGTAAACTTAATCATAAAAGCCCTTTCTTTCCTCCTTTGCTATTTTCATTTGAAACTTTTAGGGAAAGATGTATTTGTTATATTGTATATGTTGTATTTGGTCCTATCTCTTCTTTCTTCTTTGAAGATGAGAGAAAAAATTCCTCTTATGCTACAATAGAAAATAGAATTGTATCATAATTTTATGAAGAATAGAAGATTTTTGCCATTTTAAAATATAATTTCCACACTGAATACTAGTTTTCGTGAAAAAGATCATGTTTTAAAACATAATACAGATATAAGATTATGTATCTCACAAGTTTCTGTTTAATCACTAATGTCTTTATTGGAAGTTTTACAGTTACTTACTAGCACAAGCATGAACTTTTCACATGTCATCATGCAAACAGTTATTGGGGGAGGGACAGGGGCTAGTGGTAGACTCAGTAGGGGACTCCCAAGCTGTTTATCTTCCAAGCCCTTACAACACCGTTTCCTATAATATTGGTTGTCATTCTGTTATCTTTGACCCTGCTTGGCCTATAAATGTGTCCCATGAGCAAGACCACAACCCAAAAAGTCAGCATCGTGATTTTGCAGCAGCTGTTGCCGCAGAAGGTAAATGCCGTGCAGATATTGATGAGTTTGCTAATTTGTTTAGTAGACAGAATTTAGAATGGGGAACAGGATTTGTCTGCTAGCTGTCATCATCCATCAGCCCCAGGCAGTGGGTTTGCATTTTGCCAGCTTCTAATTTTGCTTTATTTTTCCTTAGCTTCAATCTACTTTATTCATTTATTATAATTGGGAGAGTGGTGGCTGAGATAGGGAAAAAAATACGGCCCACGTTCGAGATTGAAGGCTCTCATTGCTGCGGTTCCCTGATCTCAGCAGATTCAGACTGGACCTGTTGGTCTTTTGATTGATGGAGGTGGTGAATGAAGACCATGCTGTCTTGTGGGGTTCCTGCAGCCCATGTGACTGGAAGACTTGCCAAAGCTGCCCTCAGCCCTGCGTGTTTCTCCTGGTTTCCAGAATTTATATTGTTACATCCGTTCCTTGGGGGTTCTCATTCAATTTTCGTAAAAAATTTGTTTTGAGTGCTCACTATGTGTTGGTTATTCTTATAGATGGCCAAGTACATATTGTTGAACAAAACAGTAAAAGCCATGCTCTGAAAGTGCTTAGGTTCTAGGGGTGAAGATAGAAATAAACAGATAAATGTACAATACTTCCAGAAAGTGATAAACTGAATGAAGGAAATACAGTAGAGTAAGGAGTAGGGCTGGAAGTGCTATTTTATTTTATTTTATTAAATTTTCATTGGAGTATAGTTGATGTACAATGTTGTGTTAGTTTCAGGTGTACAGCAAAGTGAATCAGTTATACATATACATATATCCACTCTTTTTTTAGATTCTTTTCCCATATAGGCCATTACAGAGTATTGAGTGGAGTTCCCTGTGCTATATAGTAGGTTCTTATTACTTATCTATTTTATATGTAGCGGTGGATATATGTCAATCCCAATCTCCCAATTTATCCCTCCCCCCCGTCTTATCCCCTGGTAACCATAGGTTTGTTTTCTACATCTGTGACTCTACTTCTGTTTTGTAAATAAGTTCATTTGTACCCTTCCTTTAGATTCCACATATAAATGATATCATATGATATTGTCTTTCTCTGCCTGACTTATTTCACTCGGTATGACAATCTCTAGGTCCATCCATGTTGCTGCAAATGGCATTATTTCATTTTCTTTTATGGCTGAGTAGTATTACACTGTATATATGTCCAGCATCTTTTTTTTTTTTTTTTCAGCATCTTCTTTATCCATTCCTCTGTTGTTAAACATTTAGGTTGTGGAAGTGCTATTTTAGATAATGAGGACAGGGAAGGTTCTCCGAGGAGATGATACCTGAGACCTGAGGGATGACAAGTCGTGTGAAGATCTATGGGGGGACTTTAGGGAGAGGAGATGGCAAAGGGAAGAACCCAGCAGAAACACTGAACTTGTTAAGTTCTGGGAACAGCAAGCAAGCCAGTGTAGTTAAAGCAGGTGGTGGGTGATGAGGGTGGGAGAGAGCATTAGGGAGATGAAACTGGAAAGGAAGGCAAGGTCAGATCCTTTGGATTTTATTCTAAATGTGATGAGAAGCTGGTTGTAAGTGAGGGAGTGACTTGGTCAGATGCACATTTTTAAAAACTTACTTTGGCTACCGTGTGCAGAGTCAACTGTAGGGTCACAAAGATGGAAGCAGAGAGATCAGTGGGGAGACCACCGTAGTAGTTCAGTTAGAGGTGATTCTGGCTTGTACCAGAGAGACAGTGGTGGAGTTAGTGAGAAGTAACCAAGTGGTATAGATTTCATGTATTTTGAATATCTCTGGATGATGGTTTGGATGTGGGGGGCTGGGGATGCAGAAGGGAGAACAGTCAAGGGTGATACATATTTTGATGTTTTGATTTCAAGTATTGAATGGTCAGAGCGCCCATAAGTAACTCATAGCTATTGAGGAAGGAGGTGGTAGGCATTATTTTTGAAAACCCATTGTTGGTAAAATTTGAAAACATGCGGAAGACAAGCAGTGTCAGAAGACTCAAGAGGGGTAAATGTTACCCTGAATTTAAAGTGGAAGAAAAGTTTATATTTTTTAAGTGTTATATTTTAAGGATTTCAGTAAAATCCTAGATTGCATTACAATGTCAGTTGTTTCTGAGCACTTAGAAGGAAAACAGTGTTCACAAGAAGCCAGTATGGGTTCTCTAAGAGCCAATCATGTAAAATTAACTTAATGCTTCTCAATAGAGCTACCCTATTATCAGTTATCATCTTTTATAAAATGTAGTTTCATAATATGTTATAGAATTTTGAGAAGTTAGGAAGGAAATTGGTTTGGTTGACAGTTTGGTAATATGGATTAATATTGAAGAACCATATGTATAGGGTATAGATTAGTATATGTTATCAATCTAAAGAGATGTCTGTAGTCAGGTACCACTCATTCTATTCACTGGCTTATCCTCTTTGTTATTTTTATTAAGAACTTTGATGAAGTAAGAAAGAGAGGAAACTAACACTTTGATTGCCTTTTTTTGGCAAAGACATATTTGGCACTTTAACCCATTTTATCTCATTTGGTGCTCAGGACCAAGTGACTCAGAAGTCAGTGATAGGCTCAGTGTTGGCCAAAACTTAAAGAGATGAAATTTAATAGTGTTAAAGTAATTCTCCATGTAATTTTTAAATCAATCAGTCAATTACAACTGTGGGATATCTGAATTGATAGTCCATTGTCAAGATATTCCAGTTGATTTTATGTTCCATGTAAGCCAGCAGTAGGACATAGCTGCTGAAACAAGATATAATGATGTCTTTAACAACATTGATAGAAGAAATATAATGTCCATAACCAATGAGATAATCACATGGTACAATGTATACTGGTCAGTTCACACATGTCACTTATGGGTAAAATCATTTGAAGGACGTTGATAACTTAATGTCTAAAGCTGGTAAATTATGGGGATAAATAATCTGGAAACTAATAGTTCATATAAAGAGGAGTTGTTTAGCCTGAAAAAAAAAACTTGGAAAGGATTCAGAACAATCTTCAAAAATATGGAAAAGGATTAGCCTTTGTGTCATCCAGGGTCTGTCAGGAAACAGATGGTGGACTTAAATGAAATGACTGGAGGAGAATTTAATAAAGGTAGTCCTTATAAGGATATAAAACAGGGTATAAGGACTTCCCTGGTGGTGCATTGGTTCAGAATCTGCCTGCCAATGCAGGGGACATGAGTTTGATCCCTGGTCCGGGAAGATCCCACATGCTGCGGAGCAATTAAGCCTATGCACCACAACTACTGAGCCTGTGCTCTAGAGCCCACGAACCACAACTACTGAACCCGCATGCCACAACTACTGAAGACCTCGCACCTAGAGCCCGTGCTCCGCAACAGGAGAAGCCACCACAATGAGAAGCCCGCTCACTGCAACGAAGAGTAGCCCCCGCTTGCCACAATTGTAGAAAGCCCGTGCGCAGCAATGAAGACCCAACGCAGCCAAAAATAAATAAATAAGTAGATGAATTTATTTAAAAAGAAGGAAAAAAACCAGGGTTTTAAAAAAACCCAAACCACAATAAGATACCACTTCACATGCACCAGGACAGCTACTATGAAAAATACAGATAATAACAAGGGTTGGTGAGGATATGGAGAAATTGGAACCCTCATACATCACTGAAGGGAATGTAAAATGGGTAGCTGCTTAGAAGATTCTGGCATTTTCTCAAAAGGTTGAGTTACCATATGACTCAGCAACTCCATTCCTTAGGTTAATTCATGAGAAATGCAAACGTATGTTCACATGAAGATGTGTACACAGTGTTCATTGCAGAATTATTCATAATAGCCAAAAAGTGGAGACAACCCAAATATCCATCAACTAATGAATGAACAAATAAAGCATGGTATATTCATACAATGGAATATTATTTGACAATAAAAAGAAGTGAAGTATTGATACATGCTTCAATGTGGATGAACTTTGAAAACATAAAGCTAAAAGAACATATGTTTATGTATGACTGATTCACTTTGTTGTGGAGCAGAAACTAACACACCATTGTAAAGCAATTATACCCCAATAAAGATGTTTAAAAAAAAAAAAAAAGCTAAAAGAAAAAACCCAGTCACAAAAGAGCACATACTGATTCCATTTATATGAAATGTCCAGATAGACAGATCTATAAAAGCAGAAAGTAGATTTAGTGACTGCCTTAGTGCTGAGGGGTTGGGAAGAAATATGTGTGTGTGGGGTGACCGCTAATGAGTGTGGGGCTTCTTTTTAGAGTGATGAAGATGTTCCAACATTACCTGTGGTGTTGGTGGCACAGCTTTAAGAATATGTTAAAGACCATTGACTTGTACACTTAAAATGGGTGAATTGTATGGCGTGTAAATTCTATGCAGTAAAGCTGTTATCAAACAGGACTGACTGATACTCTGGGAGTAGTAATAGCAGGGTGTCGATAACATCTCTAGGCCCGAGGGACCAGCAGAGGGGAGCTCTGTGGAGAGGCCCACCTGAGTGGAGATACACCTCTAGACTCTGCAAGTCACCTGCAAGGAGAGAGCTGAAGAAATACGTACCCTGACCTCACGCTTGTCTTACTCTCTGATCTCTTGCTCGTGAGTCTCATTTCAAAAGCCAACCAGGAGCTTAGCAGAAGGTAGTCTCTTGATGTGATTCATAGAAATCAGTATTTCAGGGCACAGAGCTGGGTGCATCTGGGTATGAAAAACACAAGTTATTCTGTGTAGAACTTGAGAACTGAGACCAGTAGAGGAAAGTTAAAGTTGGATGGGTTGCCTCAAAATGAAGTGAATTTTGATCTCTGGCTGTAGAGTTGGCCCAAATCCGAGATGATGATAGTGACATAGCAAAGACGATTCCAGTTTTAAGTGAAGGATTGCATTAATTACCTCTGAAGGTTTCCTTGCAATTCCAGATTTCTGTCTTTAACCACTGGCATTTTGGCACTGATTGTATTATCATTTGGCAGTGGTGATCTTGGAAGTTTAAGGTTTGGGCATTGTCTAATAGAACATAGAGTAGGTGCATTTTGATGAGAGTGGGAAAGCAAAGGGAATAATATAATTGTGGGCTGTTCACCTTGAGTTCAACCTCACTGAACAAATAAATTGGACTCTAATGTGGTTAGAGACAGTCTGGGGAAAGAAGTGGCAGAAGAAAAAGAAAAGCTTGTCATCAAAGATGTAGGATTTGGAGAAATAAACTTTGCCTACTTAATTTCACTGATTATGTATGTTAGCCCTATTTTCCTCTTTAGTTTAAAATGACGGTAAAAAGGTGGCACTTTAATATTCTTTCTAAGGAAATTAGAGTCGGCTTTCATGGCGTATGAAAGATGTCAAAGAAGTGTGTTGGTCTTCCCCTGTGTGTTTCACCAGGACCTCTTCTGGATTTATAGGGTGAGGGATAGAGCACCCATGTAAACCACATCTGACTGTGTGCTCACCCAGAAGCATGCTTTGTGCCGCTTCTCACTCCTTTTGCAGGGATGGCATCTACAGCGATAGGATGAACAAGATACGAGAAGAGTGGAAGGTTGCTAGAATGACCACGGTAATGAAGGTGCTGTAGTCAGCAACCCCGTGGTTTGCAGGCTACTTACATTGATGACTTTAGAGAAGGTATTTGATGAGTTTTCTGCTTTTCTCAAGTTGATACTTGGGTCCAAGTTTTACATCTACTACATTAAATATATAGCAGTATAATCATTTACATGGTCCAGTGCCAAAATACTGCATCAAAGATGCTCATTTACAACTGTGGACAATATCCAAATAAACCACTGATATACCCTCTGCCAACTTAAATGGATGGAGGATTTGGAAGAACTGCTCAAGACTGTGGAAGTATATTTTTCTATTTATTTCAGTTTATTTCTGGACATCCAGTTTATATCTGATAAACAGTTGATTAAAGATTTATTGTTTTTTAAGAAATTACCTTATTCCCCCTCCCCCAATATTTTGTACTGTAAACCTTACTGTTTATTAAAAGCCAAGAGTTTTAGATTACTTGTTCTTTATTTCTACAATAAATATTTCTATTTTAATTTTTGTTAACTGGCAACTCCGATTATTGTCAGTTCACTGTAATGGATGGCATTTCACTGGTAGGGGACGTTTGTTTTGGTACAGGACATTTGGTATAGGATTGTTGTTCAGATAGGCATTTCCTAGTTAAATTACAAGTACACAGGAGTACAACTTTCCCAGTTGTCTCCAGTACCATATATTTATGTATGTTGTTTTAGTCTTTGCTGTTGCTTTTTGGTTTCACATTGAAGGAGAAGAAATTTCTCTATAAATTTTTGTCAGGAGACATCTGGCTTTAGTGTAAGGAATATTTATGAACAAAGTAGGATTGACTTTAGGATTAAATGATTTAATACATACAAAACAATATGCAGGGCCTGGTATATAGGATAAAACTAATACACAATGCCTACCACTTAGTAGGGCTTAATAAAAGATAGCTATGATGATGATACTAGTTGTAAAGTACCTTACAATTATCAAAGTCAACTTTCCCTAATGATTTTGGGGGAAAGTCAGGTAATTTAGCAAATACCTTAAAGCATTTAATCTTTTTAATTCATTTTTAAAATTCTACATACATCTTAAAGGTAAAACATGAAACTTAAAATGTGCTCGGCATGAGGTCTCATCAGCAGTCCCTCAGAAGCATGTGTGTACATTTCCTTGTCATTCCTTAAAAAAAAAGTGAGACGTACATATCCACAGATGGTACTACGTGTTTGTTCTTCTGGATTATCTAAACACTAGTCATGTATCAAATCGGACCACCAAACCAAGGCTATTACTTTGTTATTTGTTACATACATTGACAGTATGAATTTAGCTGCCTGTGGTGTATCAGTAAATGATGAACTTTAAGGAATTATCTCTATTAAAATCAAATGGCTATATACAGATTTCTGTACTTTTTGAAAGACAGTTATTAAAAATACTGCAAATTCTGTCATAGCTTGTATTTATTTATTTGGTTATTTATTATTTTTAACTTTTTATATAGGAGTATAGTTGATTTACCCTGTTGTGTTAGTTTTAGGTGTACAGCAAAGTGATTCAGTTATATACATACCTATACATGTATCTATTCTTTTTCAAATGCTTTTCCCATTTAGGTTGTTACAGAATATTGAGCAGAGCTCCCTGTGCTATATAGTAGGTCCTGTCGGTTATTCATTTTAAATATAGCAGTGTGTCATAGCGTTTAAATAAAGACTCATTTGAAAGCAACCACTTTTAGTGGTCAGAGCTAGGACCATTTTGTCTGAGAATATAAGTTCCTTTTACATTGTAACCTCTCTCCTGAGCTCCCACCCAAATGGCTCCTTGGCCACTCCACTTAGCACATGAAAATGAGCTCTGGATGTGTGCCTCACACCTACTCCCCTTGAAGTCTTCCCTGGCTCAGGGAAAGGAAGAGCTGTTCTTCCCATTGCTCAGACCCCAAACCTTTCATCACCCGTGACTCCTCTCTTTCACTTATAGTCCATCTAGTCCCTGGGTAAAATTCTATCAGCCCTACCTTCAAAATATTTCCAGGACCTGACCACCTCTTCTCATCTCCACCTTCCAGTCTGGTCCAAGCCACTGCATTTCTGTTTGTGGCCAAAGTCTCCTAATTGGGCTCCTCACTTTATTCCCCTGCAGTCTGTTTTCACATGACAGCCAGGGTGAGCCTTGAATGGGTGAAGCACAATAGTCAGATTATGTCCTTCTCTGCCCAGGACACGCCAATGGCTTTCTTCCTCAGGGAAGTCCTTACTGTGACCCTCAGAGAGCAGAGGCAGTCCCCATCCCCTCTCCTTGCCGGCTTGTCCTTCTACTACTATCCTCCCTCCCTCCCTCTGCCCATTGCTCTTTCTCTAACAGGCTGGGCCCTGCCCCTCGTAGGACCTTTGCACCCCTGCAAGGTTCCCTCTGCCGGCAGTGCTCTTGCTGTGCATACTGATAAATACTGAGTGACTCATTCCAACACTTTCTTTAGGTCTTGACCCAAATGGCTCCTTCTGGGTGAGGCCCTTCCTTCTCCACTAAAATTTCAACTAGTCCTCTAAACACTCTCTATCGTCCCTTGCTTTAATTTTTCTCCTTAGCACTTCTGTAACTAACATAGTAATGTTATCTATTCATTTATCTTGTTTATTTTTTATCTTCCTGCCTAGAATATTAGCTGCACGAGGGCAAGGAGCTTGGTCTGTTTTGTTTACTGCTCTGACTCTAGAGCCCAAGATAGTTCCTGGCAAATGGAGACATTCAATAAATATATGTTGAGTCAATGAATAATTCAAGGTTGATTTTGGCCGGTGCTCTGTACTTATGGCTAGAGAAGGCATAAATAATGCACATTGTTTTCTTCTTGAATTCCGTGTAGGCAGCTTTAGGGTTAAAGTCAAGTTATTGTTGAATTATTTTTTTTTCATTTCTACTCTCCCTGAAGTATTCATCTGCTTTGATAACTTCTATCATACCCCTATTCATTAAACAAAAGTCTTGCGAATTTATTTATCCAACTTTTTTGAACACCAAAGTGTTCGCAGGTCACTGTAGGAGGCTCTTAAGAGACATGATCCACCTTTTCAAGGACACTTCAATTTAGTTAGTAAGGCAGGACTAGCAAGCAGCAGATAGAAGGGCTATTTTCAAATATAAGAGAGGGCTGTTTAAGAGGGATTCACAGAATCCCAGTCGAGATTTTTCAGAAAAATACGTCCTCATTCCACCCACAGGCTATAAGTTGGGGTACATGACAATTGTACTAAAAAAGATTTTCCAAGTGAATTCATTAACAGACACAACCACTCATTAAGAACCATAGATTTAATAGTCTTGTGTGTATGTATTGTGCTTACAAACAGACCAACACACCTGACACCTTATTTATGAGGGCTTGCCTAGTAAATACACTCTTACTGTAATTGAAAGTTCCCTAAATTGAAGGCAGATTCCCGAATCTATCAACTTTGGGGTAACAATCTATATTAATATTTAAAGTAAACACATTTAATGTACTTGTTTCCTCTTTATGAAATAAGATGCTTTCATTGCTTGTCCAAGACAAGCACCTGAAAATCAACTTTTGATTCTTAGTTTGTCAACGAATAAAGCTGCCGCTTGACCTTCAGCAGTGTCTGGCTTTGGGGGCATTAGTTGTGGCCAGACTGCCGTTTTGCCATTTGTAGCTGAATGGGCATTTATGTACTTCCCAGGATACAGTTCTCACACCAGTGATGCATGCCTTCTGGAGGCCGGATTGCTTTTGTGCATTTTATCTGTGATTGCCATCTCAAGTAAAAATTACACTAGTGCAAAGTCTGAAGGCTAATTTTTCACAACCTGTTGCATACTGCCCTATGGATGTCCCCCCTTGGATGTTTTACTTGTTTCAAACTTTGGTGGAAACTTCAGGGACTTTCCTTCTGATGAGTTTCCTACTACTGAACAGACTTAGAAGTGCAAAACTCTTACTGTGTTTTCCTCGTTCATCTCTATATTTGGGTAAAGCTGGATATATAAACCATGCAGTGTGAACAATTTGATATCATTATCATTTGGGCCGTAGCCGTCAAATTCTTCGGTTTGCCTCAGTTTACTCTTGTGTGTGTTCTGCTTTCTTTTTAAAAAATTTCTCGAGGGTAAGTGTTGATTCAGAATATTCTTAAAAATAGAGTCATCATGAGTCTCAGTTTGGGAATGGGGTTTATCTCCAGCTTCTGTGAGAGCTAGATGCACACTAATTTACTAGTGCTGGAACCAAACGGGTTGAAAATCCTTGTTTTCCCACCAGATGGATTAGTTTAAAGTATCACAAAGCGTCTGAGGTTTTTTACGTTACGAATGTGCTTCTTCGCACACATCAAGAAATGAGTACCATGTTTTGACAGTAACTCCCTTATGAAATTATATGCTGCACACGTGGAGTAAAAATCCAAGCCATTCTCAAGGGAGCAGGCTTATGAATCTGGATGAGGTCACACCTCTTTAAAGATGCAGTTTGATAATCCGACCTCAAAACAAAGGAATTCTGTTAATCCTCTCACAAAAGTGCAAATTGCTAATCAGATCCCTGGGCTGGGCTGGCAGCTTGGTAGACAATGAGCTTGGCAGAAGAGCGATTTTGGGCGGATAGATAGCTGGGAAGCTTGGGATACCAACTTTGCCCCTGTGTTAGCCCAGTTGGGCCCGTTGTTTCGAAACAATGACGTATGTCAATGGAGGTGGTTCTCGCCGTCATTGTGTTCTCCCGCTTTTCTCCTTCCATGTTAATGATGATGCAAATCAATCTTCCTGTCTCTCATTTCACTTCACTGGTGTATAGGCTACTGGGCCCCTATATTCTTTTCACTTGGATGCATGTGTCTTTTGAATTTCATTACACATTCCTCTACAAGCCCAGAGGGTTTTCCTCCCTTCCCATAAATAGTGTGGTGGTATTTGAAAAAGAAAGAAATAAATCCTAATCCAACTGAAAAAAAGAATTTTCTTCTGGAAGGTGAAATTGGATTCTTTTTCCGTAAGTGATAAAACGCAATTTGAGGCAGCTTAAGAAAAGAAAGCTGGAATTGGTTGGGTAAAGGAATACAAGGAAGGCAAATAACCAAACTGGGGGGAGGCAGGAGTTTGGATGGGCCTCAGGAACACTTGGGACCAGGGAGTCATACTCCGTCAGGGCTCGATACCCCTGTCTCCTGTGTCCATGTCACTCTGGATGTCAACTTTTCCTTGCTGCAATAGAGATTTCTCCATATTGGAGGAAACGGCACCATCGATGACAGCACAGGAATTCTATAGCTTGCTGTTTTTTCCATTTTACTTAAATAGACTATCTCTGGGAAGAACTCTGATTGGCTCCTCTTAGATCAGGTGTCTGTCCTGGACTCATCAACCCTGCGTATATAACCGCGTGTTTGTCAGGGTGTAGAAGGTGCTTGCTATTTGTCTTTTCCTCTGTCTTCTTTGGACTTAATGAAATATGTAACCAGCCTGAGAAACCCTAAAACCTGACGACTGTTTTAGCACGTGGAGTGATTTTGCACAGGTCGATACCACTCTTCTCACTCTCACTGTATTTGACCTTTTTGGCATTTACAACTTTCACCCAAACATGACTAAGAGTTAATTTGAAAGTGAAAAATACAACTTCTGCATTCTAAAAGGGACTTTCATTAAGAGAGTGCACTATTTTGAATACTTCCAGCTAGTTGTGTGTCTCCTGTTAAGAGAGTGTTTTGTGAATTATTTGGGTGCAGTGTGTCTGTTGAGGAGTGAAAATTACAGCTTTGGCTGTGGAGCCATTTTCCAATAGGTAGGAACAGGGTGCTTCTGCTACAGTACAGGATGGGCTGCTGTTGGCATATTGGTTTTCAGTCAGAGGAATGATGTGGAACTCCACAAATCTACATCTGGAAGAGGAGAAGTGAGTCAAAGGTAGAGGTTTGGGGTAGAGGCTGCCACCGGTGCAGCCATGCTACCCACAGCCGAAGCTTTCTGAATAAGAGCACTGTCTTTTTAAAAGCAATAGGGGGTGAGGATTGAGGGAGTGCTCACAGCGGTAAGTATAACACAGCTGTGCTCTGTTTATGCTTTGGCTACAATAAAAAAGCTATAAAATGTGAGATGTCATAGCTCCACTTTGCTTTATTTATACTATTTCCTCTGAGCTCTGTCACACTGCACATTCATCTGCTAAGTTGCAGCAAGAATGGAGATTAAAATATCACAGCTCAAAATAGGAGTCAAGCGGAAGGAGATTCATCATAGCCCTATTAAAAATATGTAAATATGGGAATGAAGTCATTTTAAAGCTGTACAGCACTCCTCCTTTATGAGTTAAGATCCCTTGAGCAAGTGGTGGGCTATGCGAGGGACAGAGCTAGGGGACTTGTGCGCCATTTCTTCCACCCATGGAAATTCTTTTAAGATTAAAGACTGTTTGAATTGCAAATTACACGTGTTTTCCTATAATCATGCCTGTTAATAATGGCAGGAAGTCTGATGCAAAACAAGAAAACAAAGATTTGGTAATTAAAGGTTATATATTGTTCACTAGGTTAGAATGATTAAAATTAAGATCAGAAATCTCCTTTTTGGCCTCTGCTCTTAGTGAAACCTTGCGAAGCCTCCAGAGGTTTCCCTCTATAGGAAAGTTCTGAGAAGGAAACTGAGACTTGGAGACATGACCTGGCTTTCTAGAATCCAGTTGTGAACGATAAAGCTAAGTCTGGAAGCTGAGTCCTCCCTAAAACTTGGCTCGGAAATTACTTCTTCTAGCATTTCCTGTATCTCTAGTCCTGACAGAAATTCACTCCCAGTTGTCTATATGGTGTGCTTGGGAGGGTTAAGGAATAGATCTTTTAGATGGAAAGAGTGGGCTATCTCAAATGGTATTAACACGACTCTTCCGCTCTAGTCTTTGTGCCGCTGGATGGCACATGGATGTTTTGGCTTCCCCTTTTTTCCCCCCAAATGTGCTACTGTAGTAATAATAAAGACCAACACTTGAGTAACTGACTGGGTACCAGGGATGGTTCTGCGTGTTTTTTATGTATTAATTACTTAAATTCTCACAACAACCCTATACAGTAGGTATTATTACTCACATTTTACAAATGTGGAAACTGAGACATAAGATCGCACTGCTGGCGAGTGAAAGCAGGAATTCACACTGAGCATCACAGCCAGCACTGTCAGCCACTATTGCCTTTCCCAAAGGATTAGGTACACACTCGAAAGAGCCCTGGACTGAAAAAGAGGAGATCTGGATTTCAGGCACAGTCCTGCCATTTCCCTAGTCAACCGATTTTCCTCACCTGTAGAATGAATGAAGAAATGATTATGTCCTTTGCGATTTCAACTTGGCATGCATCTGGATACTACTACCTCATGAAAATAAATTTTTTGAGCAATACGTTTTCTGCATTCTCATTTAACTTTGATTCCAGAAATGGTTATGTTAAACATTTCTAATATACAGTGATTCTAGAGTTTCTTCTGTCTTGCACTTTTCACTGTATTTTGGTTGAGTTCTTTTGGTTGCAACTAAAAGGAGTTTCATAGGTAATGAAAGACTTTCTAGCTTTGTGACCTTGAGCACATTTTCTAATCTCGTGTGCCGATTTTCTCATCTGTAAAATGAGTATAATAAAAGTACCTGTCCCACAGAGCTGTTGTAAGAATTAAGCCAGATATTACATGTAAAGCAGTTGGCATGGTGTCTGCTCATAGGAACTACTACAGGATATCAGCGTTGATTATGATTACTGTTGACCACTCAAGTCTCATTGAGCGTTTCTGTCTCTCGTTCCTCATGCTACCAGTTCTACTGGTAGGAGAACTGGTAGCAAATCAGCTAATGTTGTTTGTGATTGCATTCCTTAGAAATTAGAAATTCTAATTCTAATTAGAAAGGTTGATAAGATACCATCAGAGGTTACCATCTATTTGTGGTAGAAATATTAGATCAGGGTGGAACTTTGGGAATTGTGTAGGCTACCCTTTAACGTGATGAATAAAGTACACTGAAAGATCAGGTGACTTGTTCCAGGACACTCAGCCAGCAGGTAGAGTGTGGAGGTAAAGCCTACAGATCCAAACTGCAGTTGGCAAAACAGTGCTGCTCTCTATGGAGTTATTAAATGGAACATGTGAAAATTCTTGAAATTTGTAAAAGGAACCACAACACATATCTTAAGGGTTGAAAGTCGTCAAATTACCCTAGTATCTCAGATTTATAGCAATTTGAGATTTTAGATCATGTGTCTTTTGAGCAGTCTTCACAAGAGGATGCTAGGAAAGATGCTTGAGGCTGGCAGGGGAGTACAAGTGGTCATCTTCCTTACTGACTCTTAAAAAATTCGTGTTCTTGGTCTCTTTTGTATGTTGGGTGAGGTAACATGTAACTTTCAACAGTATGGGAAGAAGTGGATCTGATTTCCTTTGAGAAGGCATAAAGGTATAAAGAAAAAAAGATTTTTATAGCAATTTGAGTAATTTAAATAGGAAAATAATCTGATAAGATATTGTAATAATTTTGGGGACACATCTAATTGGGTCGAAACTTATCCACTTCTACTCTAATATACAAAGAAAATGGAGCTGTTTCCATAATGTATTCTTGCTCCTGAGTCCCTACCCTACTGTGCAGATTGAAAGATAATAAAAAGTAAACTCCAAAGAGCACAAAATAACTCAGTATCTTTACTGTCAAATCGCCTCTTTTTGTTTGTTAGTTTCTCTATTTCCCTGTCCAGGGTAGGGTTGGGTGAGAGGGGCACCTTGGGTGTACAATGTAAGGAAGTATCCCTCTCAGGTGGCAACCCTGCACTTACTTGACCCTAAGAGGGATGACTGCTTACATTTTGTGCCCTCCCCTGCCCCTGTCCCCACTAAAGAAACCAACTATGGGGAGTTTGTGTACCATTGCGGCTGGCACGGTGGTGTGGAGTGTCACATGTGTGCATGCTGGCCCTGGGGTTGCCCTCTGTATCCTTCCTGGCATCTTCCCTCGGCCAGGGTCTCTACCTGTGGGCCCCTCTGTCCTTGCTGATGTAATTAGCCCCACCTGGATGTGAGCCTGAGCGGCTGCTGCTGCTGGCCTACCATTGCCTTGAATACCATTGCCTTGAATTTGAGGTCCCTCTTCCTTTCCCCAGCCCAGGGCTTTCCCAGTCTTCCTCTGTGTTGTACGTGTGTGTGTGTGTGTGTGTGTGTGTGTGTGTGTGTGTGTGTGTGTGTGTTTGTGTTGGGACTGGGGAGGATGGAACATAGTACAGACATTTTGAGGTTCCTTGCACATGCACACAACCTGTGAGGTATAGTAAACAGTTTTAACTCAATCTATCTGGGCACCTTCCTTCACCAGTTTTCTTTCATTTCTCCCTCACCAGTTTAGATGGGTGTAAGACTTACAACAGGGATTCCCTGAGAGGCCTGTGACCTCTCTCATGCCCTGCCCAACAAGTAACGTCCATGAAAGAGGACTGTCAGCTCTTAGGTCCCTTTTATCCACCCGATATTCTCCTGCCCCACCTCCTTATTGGTTAAATACCAAGATAGGGAGAGATCCTGGCCCCTGCCTCTGAGCTCTGCCTCTCTTCTTTCCCCAGACTTCTCCCCCCTCCCTCCCTAGATACATGCGAGTTCCCATACTGGCTCTATCTGTTTAGGATTCACATTTTGCTTTTGCATTTTCACCGGGAATATTTTGGAAATCTTGCAATCGCTCTTCACTCTCAAATTCTGTCATTCAAGATTGTTGTCTCACTACGTAAGCTGATCAGTAGCCCCTATGTTCTAACTAGTAGCTGATCTCCCACCTTGCATTCTGGAGGGTCTACTCTGGACCGAACGTCCAGGAACTCATGATTGAGATAGAGGGTGCAAGGGGAAGGAGGAATTATCATCCCAGTATACCTAAGATGTGTGGGGTAGCACAGGTTAGTCCTTACTGCCCAGCCTGGTTTCTACTGTCAATTTAGAATACTCTCCCTCCATCGTGTATATATCCTGTAGATTCTGCCCCACAGGAGGGATTAGGTCTAGTGTCAGCCTCTCGCAAGAGGACCTACCCATTCATAATCTCTTATTGACTAGGAATTTGGGGTGCACATGCTTCCGGAGTTTTCTCCCATATTCTGCTTATGGAGGTTGCAGACATGCAATCCATGCAGTTTTAATACAAGGTGATCAATTTTCTTATATGATTAGGTACAGTATTTTATGGGAGCACAGAGAAGGAGTGCCTCATTATGCTTAAGAGGGTCAAAGAGGGCTTCCCAGAGGAGTGAAGCCCAAGTTAGGGATTGAAGATCAAAATAAAAAAAGGAAAACACACACACACACACACACACACACACAAGATTAATCATAGTTTTCTAGTTGAACAAGATGGGGATGGGAAGGATATTTTTGAAAGGGCAAATCTCAGAGGAGAGCAGGACCTTATCTGTTTCACTTATCAGTGTGTCCCTATCACCTAGTATAGAACTTGGCACTTAAGTATTGAATGTATTAGTGAACTAATGACTTTATCTTGAAGGCCATTGAAACTGGTCATGATAAAATGATAAAATTTGTGTTTTATAAAAATAAACATGGCAGCATTGTAGTAAACGAGTAAAGAGGGAATGAGACAGGGAGCAATTGTAGTAGCATGTTCTACGAAGACTCTTAGGAGAGATTCTTTTTAAGTGACCCCCAATCTCACTTCAGGTACTTAGAGATTCTGTGTCTTCTGCACTGAACATATGGTAGTTTCCCACATATGCCTCAAGCAGGCACAGTCACTGCCTACTTCTACCCTTAAAATGGCCCCAGAAACTTTGGAGATAATTCACAGCATATTTAAGCATTACCTTCTCAACACCTTCCATATAGGAGGCAGCGAGGCGAGTTTTCCAAATGATCTACTGAAGAGACAACAATTACATTTTTGTCTTAGTCCATATGGGTGCTATAACAAAAATACCATAAACTGGGTGGCTTAACACAACAGAAATTTATTTCTCATACTTATGGAGGCTGGGAAGCCCATGCTCAAGGCGCCAGCACATTCGGCGTCTGGTGAGAGCCTGCTTCCTAGATGGCTGTCTTTTCGCTGTAACCTCACTTGGTGGAAGGGGATAGGGAGCTCTCTGGGGTCTCTTTGATAAGATGACTAATCCCATTCACGAGGGCTCCACTCTCATGAACTAAGCACCTCCCAAAGACCCCACTTCCTAATATCATCGCATTGGGTTTTAGGTTTCACCATATGAATTTTGGGAGGACATTCGGTCTTTAGCATATAGCGTAGTACTGTTTTTTCTGTTTCTTGTTCAGAGTGGGTCCATGACTTTTCAGTATTGGCAACGGTAACTGGTAACTGGGGGTCTCTATGGTTAGTGAAACCTGGCACATAACTGATATTGTTTTCAGAGTGAAAGACTGAAGAGAGGTCAGTAAAATATATCCAGAATCCTCAGTTCCTGTGTGTTATTAGCTTTCTGCAAGTATATATCAAGTTATCAAAAACGTAGTGTCTTAATACAAGTCCCATTTATTAGCTCACAGGTCAGGAGCCCAGCATGGTTTGACTAGGTTCTCTGCTCAAGGTGTCACAAGGCTGGAATCAAGATTGGCCAGGCTGGGTGCTTGCCTGTACACTGCTGGGGAAAAATCTGCTTCCAAACTTATTCTTATTGGTAGAATTCAGCTTTTTGTGTGTAGGACTGAGGTCCCGTTTCCTTGGGGCTATCTGCTAGGGGTCGCCCATAGCTCCTAGAGGCTGTGTGTACTCCTTGCCACGCCACCACCTCTATCCTAAAGTCCACAGTGGTGTGTCAGATCCTTCTGATGCTTCAATCTCCATCATCCTCAGTCTTTGACCTCTAGACCAAGATTTAAAAGGTTTATGTGATGAGGTTAGACCCATGCAGATAATCTTCCTGTTTTAAAATCAACTGTGTTAAATAATCTATTCATGGGGGTAAAACCCATCATATTCACAACTCTGGAGATTATGCTGAGGAGCCTGTTCACAAGTTGGGGGGAATGTGTGGACCATCTTAAAATTCTGCTTACCAAACTGATAGTTGTAAAAAAAAAAAAAGTTTGCTTTTTTTTTTTTAAACAAGGTTACAAACAGCTTTTTGCATACTTCATTTAGGAGATGCAGAAGAAGCATATGATTTAATTAATATTTTGTTTGAAAATCAATGTACCTCTTAAGTTAACTTTCTCATATCTGAACTTGACAGATCTACTGTTACTAATCTTTAGAAATTTTACTTGTATGTGACTCATGTACTTCTAAACAGTACTGCTGTTCATATAACCAAAGCAAAACATTTCTGAATCTATTACTGGAGGAGGATTTTATTGTTTGTACATGGGAACATAAAACAACATATAGTATATACATAAACACCATCAATTCAAAGTGATTTTCACTGTTAAGTGAGAGTTTTGTTACATTCACTTGAGTGGTAAGGTGAGATGTCTTTCAAAGCTTTGGGGCTTTCCAGATTTAAAGAAGGAAGGTGTGAGAGTTTAACCAACTGTACAGTTGTTAGTCAGCTACAGAGTTTGAGGGAGCCAGTCCTCCACACAAGACCACTCTCACTTTTTTTTTTTTTTTTTTTGCGGTACGCGGGCCTCTCACTGTTGTGGCCTCTCCCGTTGCGGAGCACAGGCTCCAGAGGCGCAGGCTCAGCGGCCATGGCTCACAGGCCCAGCCACTGTGCGGCATGTGGGATCTTCCCGGACCAGGGCACGAACCCGTGTCCCCTGCATTGGCAGGCGGACTCCCAACCACTGCGCCACCAGGGAAGCCCCACCCTCACTTTTGACACCAAATGTGTGTTTGAGGGATTTCCAAAACTGCCCTCAGGTTTGAAAATTTGCTAGAAGTACTCAGAGAACTCAGTGAAAGCTGTCATATTCATGGTTACAGTTTATTACAGGGAAAGATCCTGATTAAAGTCAGCCGAGGAAAGCAGTTACATAAGGTTGGGTCTGAGGCTAGAAGACCCAGCCACAGAGCTTGCATCACCCTGCCCTATGGAGTCAGAACATGGTATTTTCCCAGTACTGACACGTGACGGTATGCACAGAGCATTGCCAACTAGAGAAGCTCATCTAGCCTTTGGTGGCCAGAGTTTTTACTGGGACTTGATCACATACCACTCGCCTGGCTGACCGTTAGTCTCTAGCCCCTCCTGGACGTCAGTGTTGGGCTGATACCTTTAGTCTCCAGGTAGTTTTGGAGGCAGAATTGATATTGCATGACTCAAGGCCCCTATCATAAAATCACATTGTTAGACTATCTTGTGGCCAAAGCCCTCAGGCAAACAGAGACATTCCTGTCAGCCATGACGTTTTGAGGTCCTAGAGATTACCTCGCGGTAGCCAAAGGCAAAGGCCAGAGTAAGGTTAGCTCTTCAGAAGGGGAGGGAGGGAAAGAGGAAGGAATACAAATAGTGGTTATCATTTATTGAGGGCATGCTGTGTATCAGGCAGTGTGCTAAAGCTTTGTTTCCTTGGATCCTTTGAACATTATTAGAAAGTTACTAAAATTATCTTTATTTTGAGGGCAATTCGATATTTAGAGAGATTAGTGGCTTATCCAAAACTGTAAATAGCCGGTGGTGGAACCAGGATTTGAACATGTATCAGCCTGATTCCAAAGTACATGATCTCAAACACTGCACCGTATAGCCTCCACCAGAACCAAAGACAGTGAGAATATGTAACGTAATAAGCATTTAGAAACAGTTATTTTTGAGAATTGAGTTTTCAGGATAAAGTTGTCATTCAAATGTATAAGAATATGCACTGCTACTTTAATAATACATAGAGGAAGAGCGTTGGTAGATAGAATGGTTACTTTATTGAATTCTTACCTTGCAAGTGGATGCCAGACAGCACTGTCTTATTTAATTCATTCAAACACATTTATGAGTGTGTATTATATCTCAGGTGCTGTGCTGGCCATCGGTGACCCAAAGATGATGATAAATATGTTCCTGCCTGCAAGGAGCTAGCGGTCCACTGGGGTATGTAAACTGCTTATTGTATTTTATTTTTAATATTATCTTTGTTTTAAGCAGAATATAGAACACTCAATATGTAAGAAATATTTTGCGTAGAAATTTTGCAAGCATTTGGAACAATTTTGGGCTGGAGGAGCTAATGCTAAAGAAAGTTGCAATTTGGAGATTGTTGTTCATATAACCAAATCAAATAATTAAAGTCAGGTTCACTCTTTTGCAGATTCCGTAATAATAGGATAGATTAAAAAAGTAAAACTACTCTAGAAAAAGCCAAAGCACTGAGATTTTTGTGTTACCTAGGCAGTAAATGATGGCAGATGAAGGAGTAGGAAAGCCACCAGAATACATCACACATAGTAACAATGTACATTTCTTCTTCACACTTAGAACATTGACTACTCTGCTTTTTATTGGTTACTTTAGTGATTATCTTTCATCTTCTCCTTCTTTGATTTCTCCAACTGAGCAAAGTCTATATTGGGATAAAATAAGACTTATTTTGTTAATGTTAATTTTTGGCAAATATGTATTTTATTTAAGTAATTTTATTTAAATTGTAGTTTCTAATAGCCTATGGTTACAATAAACCATGCAGTTTGCTGGGAGTAGTCCTGAAAAATTAAATACAGTAATTGCAGTAAACATAAATAAGAAATATTATATTCTAATGTTACTTTATATATTTTATAGGTTATTACAGAGGAATAGAATTAGAAAAAAAATAAATTTAAGTGAACTTGATGTCCAGTAGTTCATACTGATACTACACAACCATAATAACAATATATTTGGACATATTTATATTAATACGCTATCTAGATTAAGCATTATAACTGCTGAGAGTGCAGTTGTGATCATTTAAAAATGTGAGCAAACCAGGAAAGAACATATCCTTTTTCTTGGCAATATGATTTTAATTTTTAAAAGCATTTAATTTCATGAACCATATCCATCATCTTTGCACAGACAAATGTTGTGGCAGTTTTTTGAATGAAACTCTTGGTTCCCTAAAGAAATTATAGATACACTATAAATTTACAAATGAAAGGTCATTTATCAGAGTTATAAATAAGAGTGGTTCCTGTGCTGATGCCCCTGCAAACTTAGAGTGGTTTAATATCTATCAGCTTTTGTGTACAGTTAGTACCGCAAAAGAATATAGATATTGTCATTGTCATACTTACATGGTGTCAACTTTGGCAAAGTGGTGAGAATGACGTGCAATATTTTTTGAATAGCATGGCATTTTCTTGAATTACTGCTGGCAAGAGAACATAAATCAACCTTAATAATGGATATTCCAAAGATGTTTATTAATCTATTCATTTAATCTAAAACACTCACTCTTGGCATTTATAGGGCCAGTTCAAAGGAAGTGGCAGGTGCTTCTAAACCCCAGAAGTTACTTTTAGGGGCCCCATAATTATGTCAGCTAAGTCTGGTTGGAATGGAGATCAAAACGCATGAAAATCCTTTCCTCCTAATCTATGCTACAGCTATTTGCTTAACTAAAATATATTTTCTTGTATGTGTGTAATCAAAATTTCAATTAGTTCCACCGTTGATGAAACTTACTACATGGCTCTCTGTTTGAATCTTCAGTTTTTAAAATCTATTCCCCTCCCTCCCTCTCTCTATCTCTCTCTGTCTGTCTGTCTCTGTCTCCTTCTCTCTCTGTCTCTTTTTTTCTCTCCCTGTCTCTCTCCTGGAAAATAATCCTACACTGTGTAAACTTTGACTGAAAAGGACTGGAAAACTGACCAACTTCCTGGGTACCAAAATAAGAAATAGCATATGGTACATCATTTTGACTGTGCGTAATGAGATTAATGACAGACAGATAGGATGGACAGAGAAGTAAAGAATACAGAGAGGGGAATTTATAGTAGGTAGGAAAGGTCAGAGAAAGCCAGTGAGCAGTTAAGCTGAAGAAGTCAGCTATGCAAATTTGTGGAGTAAGATGGTATGAATGTGCACGCAAGTACATGTGTTATTTATTAAAATATAGAGTCTTGGCACAGAACTAACTTCTGGATTAAAATAATGTAAACAAGACTCATTTTTTTCTCCATCTCTCGGCTTCCACTAATGCAGCTTCGGTCTCTGGCTTCATTTGGGAGCAAGACAGTGGCAGTGGCATTGCTTCAGCTATAATATCCTGTCAAGCTTCAGATCAAACAGGAAAAAGAGAGAATCTCTTTCCCAGAAGCCCTATCAAAGTCTGTTTGTATTAATTTGCTTTGATTAGATCACAGGATAATGCTGTGTGTCTCTCTTGGAGCAGGAGTGAGCTTCATCATTTTCCATGGACTAAGCATTAGGATTGTATCCCAGAGGAAAATGGGGTACTGTTAACAGAAAGAGGGTTCACGGATGCGAGGTAGCAAAGAAGAAGATTGGCTGCAGGAAAAATTACAATGGGTATATACACATGACATTTTATACATAATTACAGAAACCTATAGATTTCATAGCAATCCATGGATTTTAGGTTAAGAAGCTCTAAAAGTGACATTGAATCAATGCCTTCTGGAACCAAAACAAACAAACAAAAAAACCCCGAAAAAAACCCAGCATTGATATCCACAGCCATGTAAGAAAATTAGTTGTTACTGGCATTGTTTCCTGAAAAAAGAGACAGAATATTCTCATTTTGTTTATACTCAATCCTTAACTAGTTGTTTAAATGATGTTATCAAATTAAGAAAGAAAAAGAAGTTATATTTTCTTATTAGCTAAAGTGGAAATGTAGTAGTTCAGCCTGAAGCTATTTCTTTAACTATTATTTTGTGTAAGGGAAAGAGGAAAAATCTTTTATTCAAGGTAAGAACTTTATACTGCCAATGTTAGAAGACTTCCATTAGGGAAAAAAAGAACCTTTTCAATGTTGGTTCAACAATTTATTGCTATGGGAGCCTGTGTTTATATATATCCCAAATCCCTTCAATTTAGTCAGTTCCTTTGAAAAGTATTAATCAGGTCTATGAAAGTAATTTGTAAAGGATATATACTTTTTTGATAATGACCCAAAATACCTTATGATTTGCTGATTTTTTTCTTTTTAGCAATATTTTTTGGAATGTCTTGGTGAGGTATCAGTTATTTTCTTAAAAATTATTTTAGTTGAAATACCTAGAGAGAATTGGTAGAAAATATAGGTAGGTCGATCATAGGAAATACCAATACTTTGAAAATGCCTACATAGTGATTATGTATTTTTCATTAATATTGGGAAGAAAACAAGTTTGTAAGAATGTGGAGACTAAAGCAGCAACCGCCCAGATGGCAGTCATAATTATGCTTTATTTTTACACAGATTTCTCAGTTTACTGACAAGAAAAAGGGGTTAGCCTGGGATTTTAAATTGCTCCCCTAAGCACTAAGAGTTTTTCTTCTTAAGTGAATCAAAATACCACTCAAAAATAGAAAAGAATTCCGTGATCACCAGATAATTTTAAGAGAATAAACATGTTAAGTGAAGAAAACTTAACCGTCTCATCTCTTCACAGAAGCAAAACCCTTTGAAGTTTTAACACTCTTCTTCGTGAATGGATAAGTTTTCAACCAGAATCTTCTATTTATGACTGCAGTGAATTGTCACTGCTCCTTGTTAAGTTTAATACTCTCAGTTGTGAGGAAGTACATTATATTTTCCCCTACTAATTAATGCCAGTGAAATACAGCTGTTTTGCAGGGGGGTCCAGTTTTCAAAATATTTCTACAGAGGCCATAGTGTATCTGGCTTTCCAGATGAGCATGTTGTTTTTAAAAACCTCCTGAAAACCTCAGTTGACCATCAGTTCTTATTTCAATTGAGAAGTTTGTAGATCTGTTATCACTCTCTCTGTGTATGGTTTTTGTTTTGTTTTGCTTTCTAGATTACAACCTATCTTTACACAGTGTCAATTGTCTGTGAACAGGAAACAGCAGGTAGTTCATTCATTGAAAACTAGTTTATAGATTTTCTTGCTATATATTTGTCTCTGGTTTTCAGATTCAGTTTTAATTTTAACCAAGATAGGGGGTTGCTTCTCTCCATAGTAATATTAGTCATTAATAGAGTTTGGAGAAGTGAGTTTTTTGATGAGCAAACATTTTTACATATAAGAAAAATGTTGTTATTCTTCCATTTTGGCTGAAACAAACCAATGGTTATTTTTAGGGCCGTGAGTTAAGACAGGAGGAAAGTATAACTCCAGTAATCCTTTCTAAAGACAGAAGATAGAGAATCAAAATACTGTTAAGAGAAATTCAAACTGTATTTTTCTTACATGATGTCCAGTTCAGCTGTGTAGGTGTGAAGTTTCAGATAAGATTAAATGCTTTTACAGATGTGAACAGTCAAAACATTCCATATTATTTATTTTAGAGGCTTTGTAGGGAGAAGGAATAGGTTTAATCCAAGACTCTAAAGCATAGATTTCTGAAGACTGTGTGTCTGAAGGGGATGAGCTAGGGAGTAAACAAAGGGAGAAAATCCACCATACATACTTGAGTTTCACTTTAGGACTCTTGATAGCTTTTGTCACTGATAGGGATTTTTCTCCTAGTTAACTAAGAGTCAAAGAGACAAAGCAGGTAATCTACATACCCTTTCTCAGGTTTTCTCAAAGTGCCTGTAGATGAAAACACGTCACACAACCGGTCAGTTAGGGCCTACAGTGTTCTCTGTTTGTTTTAATTCCATTCTTTACTGAGAAGGAAATAAAAGAAATCTTGAGGATGGTGACAGACTTGGGTTCTTGCCACATTTTCAGCTCACTTCATGGACGGCTCTCTACTTCAGGGAAGGTTAATATTTTCCAGAGATGTTCCATAGGTGTTCTAAATCATACTACGGACACCTGCTCCTTTATATGGATATGTTATCCGCCTAGGATGAATCAGAGTTTTTTTTTTTTTTTTTTTTTTTTTTAGTGTGCTTCCTTCCAAAAACCTCATTAATCTCAGTGTGCAGAATTTAGGGGGAAAGTTGTGTTTTGCTAGTTGACACTGTTTAATGTAAATGATTTATGATTGTTCCTTATGTATACACAATAGGCACTTTATAAATTGGATTGTCCTAGGAGTAACACGATACATAAATGTTATTGCTATAAATTCTGAAGTTGGCTATATATTTTTGTATCATATAACCAGCTGACTTATAAATGCTGACTCTTCCAACCTGCACTTTCTACTCAATATTGTAAGTGGTGACTTAGGTAAGTAAGCCTTGCCTAGATACACACGGAGGCACTCAAACTGCACAAGATCAGGACACCCTGGCACCTCTGCATCGTGGTTTCTGGCTGTCTTCCAGGGGTGTTGGCAGAAAGAAGAAGGAGTGAGAGGGGAAAGTGAAACTGTATCTAGCAAAAAAATGAACCTAAATTTTTACTAATTTTTGCTCAGTAAAGTCAGGAAAACAAGTGATAGAGAAAAGGGTGAAAAACAAACAGGAGAAAAGAATTAGTAGAACCAATTCAGAAAAATATAGTTAGATACCATTTCACAGGTAAATTTTCATTATTTAAATAATATTAAGTAAACATAAAGGTAAGAATAGACTAGCAGCTCTGTAATTGTATGTATATACTTTTGTAACAATATTTATATGATATATTATTTTCAGTGTGTAATATAAATAATAATATTTACTTACAATTTTTTGCATTTCTGTGAGGAATGGAGTTTTGCAAATCTCCTGGTTCTGCTGGTGGATCAGGACATTTTATTCTATGTATAATGCTGTTATACTAACAGCCTTCATTTTTCACCTTGATGACTTACTGTGATTTTCTTTCTGAGATCCTAAAGAATTTGAAAACAATCTCTGAATAATTGGTCATATTAGATCCAAGTAATTGCTAAATACCAAATTCATCTAAAATGCTGAGTTAGAAGGAAAGCGTAACACTCGTATAACTGACCAGCCAGATTCATGGCAATTTTCTGCTACTCCTGGTGTTAACTCTTTACCTGATCACACAGTCCTAGCATCAAGGCTGATTTGAATTGTTCTATGCCCTAATTTGTGTAAAGAAGAACTGGCCTGTGAAGAATTCTATTGTGTTTATAGTGTCTATTCTGACAGTGATTTTATAGTCCATTTCATAGGCTAAGTGTTTCAGTTGATTCCCTTTCCTCACGCCCTCGTAAGTATTAATGTCTACACAATTGATCTGGTTACCCGTGAAGTCAGTCCAAATCAGCTGTTACAGTGGCTGAAAATACAAGATCAGTAATTTTAAAACCTAGAGGTTCCTGTCCTGCTCAAAAGGACTAACTCTCATCGGCAATCCCCAAGTGAAAAGATTATGAGACTTGAAACCACTGTGTGTGTGTGTGGGTGTGTGTGACTTGTAATAACAAATATTATTTATTTGATTGTTACCGAGAAGGAAACATCCTGATGTGTTCCTTTATAATCTCTGTAATATACTTTTTTTTTTTTTTTTTTTTTTTTTTTGTGGTACGCGGGCCTCTCACTGTTGTGGCCTCTCCCATTGCGGAGCTCTGGACACGCAGGCTCAGCAGCCATGGCTCATGGGCCCAGCCGCTCCGTGGCATGTGGGATCTTCCCAGACCGGGGCACGAACCCGTGTCCCCTGCATCGGCAGGTGGACTCTCAACCACTGCAGCACCAGGGAAGCCCCTGTAATATACTTTTAATTATCATACTTTCTGGAGGTATCCTGGTACATGCATGGGAAATAATATACATATGAGTATATCTCTATATTTGTAGCCACTATAGTCAAAACTACTTATTTGCCTAACTGGCTTAGCTGCAAAGCTGACTTACCCCTACCCACCCACTAGCAAACTCCCTGGGGAAATAGGGCAAAAAGGTCAAATAGAAGCAGTAAAGCCAGTGATCTTTTACAAAAGAAGTTCTTTAAGAAGTTCTCAGTGCCACTGTTCACCTTCTGGAAGGGAGATCACTACATTCTCTGCCCACCCCTGTGTCATCAGCAGTAGCTTTGGATTCATTGTAGAGGAAGAAAGCCTGTTTCTACCTTGCTGCTGCCATATATATACTCAGGTAAGCCCAGATTGAAATCCCAGAGAGACTGCTGTACCAGACTAGAAGGATTCTGTTGCTGATAGAAGGCTTTATAAACCTAACTTCATTTATCCTGTAGAATTTTAACCACCATTTAAAAATCTGCTTTTTCTTACAGGAGCTTAAATTTAAATGCAAGACCTCCTGATTTAAATACATACACACACATAAAATCAGAAAAAGCCCCATCGCTTTTTGTAAGTTACAGAATTCTTACAATAACTATCATTTGCTGAGGACTTTCTTTTGCCGGGTTTTGTTCTTGGACTTTGCATGTAGTATCTAATTTAAGCTTCCTAAGCGCCTCGTGAAGTAGGTACTATACCCATTTTTCAGCTGAGGGAATTGAGAGCCAGAGAAAGTGAGTCACTTGCTGTGACTCAACAGCTAGTAAGAGGTGGCGCCAGTTTTCAAACCCAGGCCGAGTGACCCCATGGCTCTACTAGGTTGATTTGTAAGCAATATGCAGTGGTTTGTGCATGAAAAGAATGCAGTGGGACCATCACGTAGTAGGAAATAAAATTTGAGTGTTTTTCCTTGTACTAATAACGGTCCCTATCTCTCTCTCAGACACTGTTGTTACCAGTGGCACGTCTTATGTGAGACAGCCGGTCAAAACGAGTCTAATCGTTTATGGCCATAGAAGAGAAGGGAATGTATTGATTCATATGAGGATCTGCCCCTAAGACCTTGCTTTCACTGTTACCGCAGTAAACAGGGAGCTGATGAACCGTAGATGTTAGTGTGTCATCAGTGTCTTGCAGTTTTGTCATCCTGGGTAGCCACCATCAAGAAGGACAGAGTGCCCTCTATGAATATGTATTTAGTACTAGATATGGCAATTTATTCTTTTGAAGAGCACTTTATCATTTTGGTTTTGATAAATATACAAGCAATAATCAGTAGTTAGGAGTTTCAGTCTAAAATGGATGCCATTATTAGTGATTTAACAACTTTTCCTGTGAATTCCACGTGTGTCCCCAAGACTGGATCATGCTACCCAGTGCTACGTATAGTCAGCTTTTAGAAAAGCTCGCTTTAAAAACCTCTTATGCTATGAACCCTTTGTTTCTCAGAACGACAGTAGTCACTAATTTCCAAATTCTGAATATGTAAAGTAAAGTGTTCACACAGAAAACCTAGGAGACTGCATGGGTCAGAACATTTGTTTAAACTAATATAGAACTAGCTTTTTCAGTTCCAGCTCCCTTTTTCCTATCTATTTGCCTTGCTAATAAGGCCTTACTCATTCCTGTTCAGTTACCTTATGTCACGATACCTCTTCATTTTGGATTTTTTCATTATGATTTGAGCAGACCTTCCTAGCTACGTAGAGAACTTCCATGATAAGAATAAAACATAAAGGCTGTTCAATAAATAAGGATGATGACAACAGTGAAATTTAACCCAAATTGGGCAAAATAGCAGCACAGAATTCTATTACATTTTGAAATTCAGTCTTTACAGATATTTTTCTCTGCCTGAAACATGTGTGCCAGTTCTGTTTATATAAGGGAATAGTGACATCATGTGTGTGCTAGACTAATTGCCTCTGTAATTAACCTATTTGAGAAGGAAGTTACATAGAAATAAAATATCATTGACTACTGAAAGAGGCAATTTTGTCTTAAAGCAAACCTCTAACTTCACCAAAGGGCGTGGACAAAAGGATTCTGTCTCTATCCCTTCTTATTTTTTCAGCATTTCCCTTCCTTCCTCCTTCTCTTCTATTCTTTTCTTCTCTTCTTTCTTTTTCTTGTCTCTATACAATTCCACTAGTCCTCTCCATTTTTCATTCCACTACCTTCATTTTCCATATTGTAAGGTAAAGATCTAATGTTATTATGAGTGAAGATTCTATTTTTAAAGTAGAATTGAGGAAAGATGTAAATGTGGTAAAAAGAGATAGTCTTTTTGTTTCAGTGCTATTCAAATGTCTTTTTTTGGTCAAGGGTAGGATATGCATAGAATCATTTTGGTGTCTTTGAGACTGAGGACAAAAATCTTAGCCTTCTTTTTATCCCTTGATCAAATATATTAATTAAATTTAGAAAAGGGTTTGGGAGCATGGCAAAAGCGGAGTTTCTTTTGACTCTTAAAACCAGAAAAAATTATTGGGAGGCAGTATATTATAATAGAAAGAGTGCCATTTTGGGGGTCAGAATTATTCATATCTGACCCCAAATATATGGCTAAGGAAGAACAAGAAGAGCATTTTTTCCCAAAGGTGCTCTTTTTAACATTTTAAAAGGTAATATATTAATATGTCACCAAGACATTTGAGAAAACAGTGGGAGTAAACAAGACCAAGAGGCATGTAGGAGAAATTAGTGAAAAGTATCCTATTGTTTACGTCCTAACTTACCCATGAAATCCCTGCAAGACCCAATTGTCACAGCTTCACCCAGCCCTGGCCTCATGCATAATACAATGCATTATATAATGGGCGTGGAGCATGGAATAGTTGAAATAGAAATGTTTGGGGGTTCCAGGCCACAGTGGACTTGGGTTTCTCAACTTCCAAGATAATCTTTCCGTGCCTCAATTTCTTTATCTGTGATGTAGGGATAAAAATTCCTCTTTTATAAGATAATTGTGGGACTTGAGTGAAGAAACATTTATGTAATACGACGTGTTGTGCCTATAAATAAATGCTTAATGAACAGTAGCTAATATTTCAGATAACATTTGATAAAGCAAAATGATTTGGATACTAAGTAGTTCATTGTAAAAGAATGTAATCTTGTCTGGTGGAGCTAGTCCTCAAATGGATTTGCTGAATGACTTATCCTTGCATTTTTCTAATCTTTACTGTAGTAACCTTTCACTTCTATTGATAATTTATATTAGCAATAACTGGATTACAATTCTTGGAAGATGGTGCAAAGATATTTTTAGAAAGTATTATCCCTTGGGGAAAATATGAAGCAAAGAGGAGAAAGAAACACTGCAGAGAGAGTTATCCTGTGCGTCACTTCTGTGATTAATCCTGTAATCCCTAATGATTGCCAGGTTGCAAAAGAGGCTCCTTATAAGTAAAAGGAAACCCTTAGGTCTACAAAAATGGTCATTTGGTCATGGCTATATTTTGGCAATTGTGCTAATTAAATACAGTATCTATGATCATTGGGGTGTCCACCAGTTTTACAAAAAGAGCTGTCTTATTGGTGATCTTCAATAAGTTAGGGAATTACATGAATCAGAAATTCAGAAAACCAACCTCAGAAGATTCAGATTCATTCACTACTTATTATCACAAGATGATTCACTCACCCATTCAACAGATATTTATTGGGAACACATGATATGCCACCTACTGTGTCCGTCAGTGATATTCCTTCGTCCTTTGAATTTCAATCGCATTTTATCTGTGGCTCCACTTGGAAGTACCTTCCCCCTGTGTTCTAGTTACTTACAACTGTGGCATCTCTTCTAGACTGCAGCAGGTTCCTTAGGAACCGGGCAGGAGATGTGGGACTGTCCTCGGCATCTTTCAGAGAACATACCCTTGTGCACTGCAGAGTAGGCACTAAATAAACGCAGTTAAGCGAATGAAGCAAAGAAAAGGTCTTAGAGGTTTAATTTCATTATCCTTTTCGTTTTAAATTCTTGAATATTTCACTTTGAAATTTCTTCTTCATGTTAATGGTGGTTAGAAGCAGGTAAATAACCAACTGAAAGTCATTATCTCTCCTTTAATTCCTCCCTCTCACCTACTATTCTCTCAAAATTTAGTCCACGGCAGTTACCTCTGGAAGAAGTTAATTATTTGTAAGCCTTTCAAAGTTTGCTGTGCAGAAGGCTGACTTTAGTTGCTTGCCACATGCAAATAATAATGGAAGAAGCATCTATTATTTGTGGTCTGGAACATATGGGGATGTCACGAATACGATCAAGCTTTTTTCTATCGCTGGACCTGGCAAGAGACTCAATGTTAGGTTAATTAGTATCTAGTTTTAAAAAGTCACAACTCTTCCTTGGTTCTGACAAAGAGAGAAGCTTTAAGCAGGTTCAGTATTCATTTGCCATTGCTCAGGTGAAGGCACTCCAAAAAATAAAGCTGAATTCTGACAGCTTTTAAAAAGTAGGGGAATAATCAGCTCACATACAGAAATCCAACCCATAGCTTCAGAAAATTCAGTATTAAAAATGATAAAGGAAGGATTTTGGCAAAAAGACGGAAGCCCTTGCATATTCTTCTGGAAGGAATGGAGCTTCACTGAGATTGAGAGACCCGAGAGCTTGGGGTGTAATTTAGTGAGCTGACAGGAGGAGTGAAGTATCTCCTCAATATCTGTGTTTGGCAGGAGACGTGAATACATACATCAGGAAACAATGTTTAAGTGTTTTATTTCCTTATTTCAGCCTGTCAAACTGTCAGTATAGTTAATGGCCATCAAGAGAGAAAGAGAGAGAGAGGAGGAACAGAGAGAAACAAAGGTACTATGGAATCTGAAAAGAAAGAAACCAGGAAAGCATTTGCGTGTTTCTATGGCATAATGGTCAGTCAGACGAAAATAGCTCACCGTATTCATTTCTCTACTAAAGCCAGATGTGCTGGTTCCCTACCTACAGTCCCCGAGCCCTTTTCGTGCTTTCCTCTGTGTCCTGCATAATTGATTCACTTAACTTTGACTTCTGTGACTCCTTTCACTGAAGTCTGGATTGATGATCAATACTTTAGGGGTCACTTTATGTTATACTGGTAGTATCTAATTTTGCCCAGTTTTCCGAGTTTACTATCGTTTGTATTGTTTATAAAATCTGGTCTTAAGGTTGTTTATGCAAAAATATTCATTCTTGTCTAAAAACATCCCTTCTGAAATACTGTTGAGTGGTTTATAATCCACAAAGAATAAATTGGAACTGATTTGAACCTGCTGTATCTTTCTTCAAAAAAAAAACCCAAAACACTTACAGTGAAATACCGAAATTAGACAGTCTTAGGAGTACAGAACTATTTTAAATTTCTAGAAGAATCTTAGTGCAGCCAAGGGATTTTTATTTTATAAAAGAGAAGTATTTATATTGGATCACTTTTATACTGGAAATAAGTTATTTTCCACAGAAATGGAAAAACCTCTTATCATTCACATCTACGTCAAAATGAATTTAAAATCTTGGAGTTCACGCCAAAGATGAATACTTTTCATAATGAACATTTTTAGTTGCCTTATAAACTGGAAGCAGTTATTTTGGAAAAAAAACGATTTTTTTTTTAAAACATCTTTATTGGAGCATAATTGCTTTACAATGGTGTGTTAGTTTCTGCTATATAACAAGGTGAATCAGCTATACATATACATATATCCCCATATCTCCTCCCTCTTGTGACTCTCTCCCACCCCTCTAGGTGGGCACAAAGCACCAAGCTTATCTCCCTGTGCTAAGTGGCTGTATCCCACTAGCTATCGGTTTTGCGTTTGGTAGTGTATAAATGTCCATGCCACTCTCTCACTTCATTCCAGCTTACCCTTCCCCCTCCCCATGTCCTCAAGTCCATTCTCTAGTAGCTCTGTGTCTTTATTCCCGTCCTAACCCCTAGGTTCTTCATGACCATTTTTTTTTTTTTTACATTCCATATGTATGTGTTAGCATACGGTATTTGTTTTTCTCTTTCTGATTTACTTCACTCTGTATGACAGACTCTAGGTCCATCCACCTCTCTACAAAAAAACTCAGTTTCGTTTCTTTTTCTGGCTGAGTAATATTCCACTGTATATATGTGCCACATCTTTCTTCTTTATCCATTCATCTGTCGATGGACACTTAGGTTCCTTCCATGTCCTGGCTATTGTAAATAGAGCTGCAATGAACATTGTGGTACATGACTCTTTTTTGAATTATGGTTTTCTCAGGGTATATGCCCAGTAGTGGGGTTGCTGGACCATATGGTAGTTCTATTTTTAGTGTTTTTGGTACCTCAATACTGTTCTCCATAGTGGCTGTATCAATTTACATTCCTACCAACAGTGCAAGAGGGTTCCCTTCTCTCCACACCCTCTCCAGCATTTATTGCTTGTAGATTTTTTGATGATGGCCATTCTGACTGGTGTGAGGTGATACCTCATTGTACTTTTGATTTGCATTTCTCTAATGATGAGTGATGTTGAGCATCCTTTCATGTGCTTGTTGGCAATCTGCGTATCTTCTTTGGAGAAATCTCTATTTAGGTCTTCTGCCCATTTTTGGATTGGGTTGTTTGTTTTGTTGATATTGAGCTGCGTGAGCTCCTTGTATATTTTGGAGATTAATCCTTTGTCCATTGATTCGTTTGCAAATATTTTCTCCCATTCTGAGGGTTGTCTTTTAATCTTGTTTATGGTTTCCTTTGCTGTGCAAAAGCTTTGAAGTTTCATTAGGTCCCATTTGTTTATTTTTGTTTTTATTTCCATTTCTCTAGGAGCTGGGTCAAAAAGGATCTTGCTGTGATTTATGTCATAGAGTATTCTGCCTATGTTTTCCTCTAAGAGTTTTGTAGTGTCTGGCTTTACATTTATGTCTTTAATCCATTTTGAGTTTATTTTTGTGTGTGGTGTTAGGGAGTGTTCTAATTTCCTTATTTTAAATGTAGCTGTCCAGTTTCCCCAGCATCACTTATTGAAGAGGCTGTCCTTTCTCCATTGTATATTCTTGCCTCCTTTATCAATGATAAGGTGGCCATATGTGTGTGGGTTTATCTCTGGGCTTTCTATCCTGTTCCATTGATCTATATTTCTGTTGTTGTGCCAGTACCTTACTGCCTTGATTACTGTAGCTTTGTAGTATAGTCTGAAGTCAGGGAGCCTGATTCCTCCAGCTCCTTTTTTCGTTCTCAAGATTGCTTTGGCTGTTCAGGGTCTTTTGTGTTTCTATACAAATTGTGAAATTTTTTGTTCTAGTTCTGTGAAAAATGCCATTGGTAGTTTGATAGGGATTGCATTGTATCTGGAGATTGCTTTGGGTAGTATAGTCATTTTCACAATGTTGATACTTCTAATCCAAGAACATGGTGTATGTCTCCATCTGTTTGTATCATCTTTAATTTCTTTCATCAATGTCTTATAGTTTTCCGCATACAGGTCTTTTGTCTCCTTAGGTAGGTTTATTCCTAGGTATTTTATTCTTTTTGTTGCAGTGGTAAATGGGAGTGTTTCCTTATTTTCTCTTTCAGATTTTTCATCATTAGTGTATAGGAATGCAAGAGATTTCTGTGCATTAATTTTCTATCCTGCTACTTGACCAAATTCACTGATTAGCTCTAGTAGTTTTCTGGTGGCATCTTTAGGATTCTCTATGTATAGTATGTCACCTGCAAACAGTGACAGTTTTACTTCATCTTTTCTGATTTGGATTCCTTTTATTGCTTTTTCTTCTCTGATCGCTGTGGCTAAAACTTTGAAAACTATGTTGAATGATAGTGGTGAAAGTGGACAACCTTGTCTTGTTCCTGATCTTAGTGGAAATGGTTTCAGTTTTTCACCATTGAGAATGATGTTGGCTGTGGGTTTGTCATATATGGGCTTTATTATGTTGAGGTAAGATCCCTCTGTGCCTACTTTTTGGAGGGTTTTTATCATAAATGTGTGCTGAATTTTGTCAAAAGCTTTTTCTGCATCTATTGAGATGATCATAGGGTTTTTCTCCTTCAATTTGTTAATGTGGTTTAGCACATTGATTGATTTGCATATATAGGAGAATCCTTGCATCCCTGGGATAAACCCCACTTTTTTTTCTTTGTTTGCACAGCTCCTGGGGTTCAGCTTTGGATTTGTCCCCACCTCTCCGTGTAGGTCACCTGAGGGCGTCTTTTCTTCACTCAGACAGAACAGGGTTAAAGGAGCAGCTGATTCGGGGGCTCTGGCTCACTCAGGCTGGGGGGAGGGAGGGGTACGGATGCAGGGTGGGCCTGCGGCGGCAGAGGCCGGCGTGACGTTGCACCAGCCTGAGGCGCGCCGTGTGTTCTCCCGGGGAAGTTGTCCCTGGATCACGGGACCCTGGCAGTGGCGGGCTGCACAGGCTCCTGGGAGGGGAGGTGTGGATAGTGACCTGTGCTCGCACACAGGCTTCTTGGTGGCGGCAGCAGCAGCAGCCTTAGCATCTCATGCCCATCTCTGGGGTCCGCGCTGATAGCCACGGCTCGTGCCCATCTCTGGAGCTCGTTTAGGCCATGCTCTGAATCCCGTCTCCTTACGCACCCCGAAACAATGGTCTCTTGCCTCTTAGGCAGCTCCAGACATTTTCCCAGACTCCCTCCTGGCTAGCTGTGGCGCACTAGCCCCCTTCAGCCTGTGTTCACGCAGGCAACCCCAGTCCTCTCCCTGCGCTCCGACCGAAGCCCGAGCCTCAGCTCCCAGCCCCCGCCTGCCCCGGCGGGTGAGCAGACAAGCCTCTCGGGCTGGTGAGTGCTGGTTGGCACCGATCCTCTGTGCGGGCATCTCTCCACTTTGCCCTCCGCACCCCTGTTGCTGCGCTCTCCTCTGTGGCCCCGAAGCTACCCACCCCTTCGCCCCCCGCCCCCCGCAGTCTCTGCCCGCGAAGGGGCTTCCTAGTGTGTGGAAACCTTTCGTCCTTGACAGCTCCCTCCCAGAGGTGCAGGTCCCGTCCCTATTCTTTTGTCTCTGTTTTTCCTTTTATCTTTTGCCCTACCCAGGTACCTGGGGAGTCTCTTGCCTTTTGGGAAGTGTGAGGTCTTCTGCCAGCGTAGTTGTTCTGTAAGAGTTGTTCCACATGTAGATGTAGTTTTGATGTATTTGTGGGGAGGAAGGTGATGTCCATGTCTTACTCCTCTGCCGTCTTGAAGGCGCCCCCCAACAATTTGTGTTTTAGATATCAATTGAAAAATCTTATAAAATGCTCTAAGGAGAGCTGGTATGGTATATCTAAATGCACTGGCTCCCGAATCTGGCCAATCATTAAATCACCTGGAAGGCATTTAAAAGTACAGACCCTTTAGGCCACTCTAGATTGACTGGAAGAGAATCTCAGGGATGGGCGCCCAGCAGGTGTGTGTAAGATCCATCCCCCCCACTCTGAACCCCCAACCCCCAGGTGATGTGGGCTATCAGCCGGGCTAGGAGCCGCACTGTCCCTGTCAGGGCAAGAGCATTGCTCTGGTTCTCACTAGACTTCTGGCTGCTTTCTAACATTATCATTCACTCACTGAGTAACTTTATGGCAGATTGCAAGCTTTGAGGGAGCACGTTTTTCAACTATATACAATGTGTATGGTCTTTTCCAACTTTAAAGCCCTGTAACTTCATTACATTTATGAGGTTTAAAAAATTTTTTACTTAAAAACTGAGTTAAAATGGACACACACAGAGCTATCAGTTTTTATTCTTAGTTTAAGTTAATAGAAGTAAGCAAATAAAAGAAGTCAGGATTCTCCCCTCTCACCCTGAGTTTGATTTATGAGTGCTTGATTGGACCTTTCTTTTCATGATATCAATCATGAAAATGAAAATTTTCTGCTCTGTCCTTTAGACCTTCAGATGCAAAACTGAATTCTCCTTCACCCAACCAAACTTGATTGTTCATCGGTGCTCCTATCTTAACAAATGATACCACCCACATCTTGTTGTGTTAGCCAGAAACCGAGAGTCACTCTCCCTCTTATTTATTTTTGATATCCTAGGTTGATTTTACCCCCCCAAAACTGTTCATCGCCAGCTTCTTTGTATCTCTACCACCATCCATCCTGGGCCAGGTGCCATCTTTCCTGGGTTCTGCAATAACCTCCCAACTGAGAGTCTTTTTTCACCATTCTTGCCACCTTGTGCTCTAGTCAATACTCAGTACCGCAAAGAGATTAAAAATGCAAATCTGGACTTCTCTGGCGGTCCATTGGTTTAGACCCTGCTCCTTGAATGCTGAGGGTGTGGGTTCAATCCCTGGTGGGGGACCTAAGATCCCCCATGCCGTGCAGCACGGCCAAAAAAAACAAAAAAGCAAATCCAACTGTAGGTTTTCCCTAGTACAGACCTATCGATGTCTTTCCATTGTGCTTAGAATAAAGACCAAAATCTGTTCACTGGCCTCCAAGGCCCTGCATGACCTAGTCTGTCCTTCTCCCCCTTACTTTCTGCACTCTTGACACACTGGCCATCCTTCAGATTCCCACACATGGTGCTCTCCCTTCCTGTCTTGGGGCCATTGATTTTTCTTTTCCTTCTGTCTACGAAGCTCTTCACTTCCAACTCGTTCTTTTCAGATCAGCTGAAATGACATTTCCTCAGGAGAGCCTTTTCTGATGCTCCAGATATGATCAAGTCCACTTGCTATATGCTTGTGTAGAATAACTTGCATTTTTTCCAGAGCATTTTTCACAGTTTATAGTTTACATGAATACAATGTTTTGGCTAATTTTAATCTAATCTATAAGACTGTAGGCTTGGTGAGAGTAGGGACCTTGACTCTTCTGTTTACCACTGATTTCCTAATCGCCAAACAGTGTGTAGCGTATAGTAGGTTCTTAAGAAATATTTGTTGAGTAAAAGAATAAATGAATCCACAGAAGAAAAGTGCTCACTTATGCAGCAGCGCCTCCCCCATCCCCACATATACTCTTTCCAGTTCTAGTGGTGTATGTAGAGCATCGTCATTTTTCTTACAGTGCTCCTTTCTGCAGCAAGGAATGATCATTTCTCAACCTGCCACCTCATTCTCTGTTCCAGCAACATCTGAACGCCTGGCTTGAGCCCTTTTCTGTACTCCACTGAGGTCAAAGAGGAGTGTAAAAGCAGGTGCTCTAGGCGTTGCTGCATTTTGGGGATGAGGTCTAAAATTGTGCATAGCTCAGTGCAAGAAATACGGGTAGAGAAGAAGCCCCTCCAGAGCTTCTTTGTAGGAAATAAAGACTCCGTTTCTGGAATCTCTTGTTTATTCACGTATAGAGCTTGCTCCATAGATAGTACACAGATCTCAGATCTGACGTGGTGAATCAGAGTGTCAGATTCCTCTCTTGACATACTCTTTCCACACAGGTTATTGCGAGGACAGCTTTTGGAGATGGAGAAGATTTAAGACATGGAGTTTATTGAAGGCAGGGTATTTATTGTTGTCTGCTTTTCAAGGATAACATATTCTCTTTAAAATGTGACCTGAGGAACTGGAGCCCCTGCCATGTACCTCATATATGAGAGAGCCCTCTCCTTCACCCCCCTCTGGCTGTGCCCCTTGCCCCCAGGCGGTGAGAAATCCACTAGGCCCTATTCTAGACATGCTCCAGGAACCTCATACCTTGCAGTTCTCTCTCCAAAGACCTCGCATCTGTCGACAAGGGCTGTGTAGCTTCCTCCATGGTCTGTCCTTCATATTGTACTAGTGGGGTGTGTGGTCGTAGGCCCAAGGGTGGCCAAGGGGCAGCTGTTTGGGAGGGGCTGGCCTCAGAGAAGGGGTACCTCCCTTTGTTCTCTTGTCCTGGGTTCACGAATGTTAGGGAGATGCTGGAGGGTGGAGGGCACTTTAGGAAGAAGGCATACAGTAGGAAGAGAAGGCAGAGGATGAAGCCCTAAGGAACATCACAGCAAGTTAATACTTGACTGGATGGGTAAATAAACCAGTAAGTGTCTGAGTAAAATAACTTTTGAAAAGAGAAGTCAACCAGAAAAACTAGAATTAGTAAAGTAAAGCCTTGATTTTTACAGGATTTTTCTCACGTCTAGTCAGCACCAAACCATCAATAGTCAGACGTTTGTTCTAAAGAGAAAGCTTAGGACAATGAAGAATGTCATGAACCTGGAACCGGTTTTCATGGCTTCCCTGGAGCTCAGTCTGTTATTCACATTCTTTTTAGAGAATTAAGGGTTGATTTTGTTTCAGTATATGTTTTTCATCATCTAATTAATGTATATCATTTTCCCAGAATTTTCAAGAGTGAGGTAGGGAAAACTTGTTATTCTAATTATTGAGAGGAAGTATTAGCAACATAAGTAGGAAGTTAATAGCATGGTTAGAATTTACTGTCATGAAAACACCTGCCCATTCATTGCTGTCCTAAGCAAACACAATTTCAGTGATACTACTGGAGAAAATCAGGAAGGAACAAAGTGTGGGATTCCTTAGTTTTAAGATGATTAAACAATTTCATTCAACAGGCAGCTCTTTATCCATAAGCCAACAGCTTTCTCTTTCACAGTACCCTCAGAATCTTTTTGCAAAGTTGAAAGAGCTGTAATTTTAATGTAACTATTATATTCAAGACATTAATGACCTGCATCACCGAAAATAACCATGGTAACAGGTGAGAAATCAAAGATAGTTCATTTAATTGCCACAGAAAGAAAATAAGTGCAAATAATCTATAATTCTTCATTCTCAATATGTACATGTTATTTTCTTACTGCATTAATTACCTAATAGTTAGAAATTATCTAGTTGTTGCTCTGTGACTCCCCATTGCATTCATGTAATGGTTTTCACTCTAATAACTAATCATTATAATTTCTTACCTCAGCAGTTTAGGCTGCTACAAACTGGGTAACATGTTCATTCAGTTGACATTAGCAATTTTTAATAACAATAAAAATAATACTTTATAGTGGAAAGGCATTAAGCAGTTCTTTCAACCTAGTTACCTAAAGGCCACTCTAATTCAGTGCTTATCTATAAACTACTAACGATCTGGGACTACTCCTTAGACAGAAAGACTTCAAACTTTCAATTTCTTAAGTCTCTGTCTAGGAGTTGCTGGAATATTCCCACAGAACCTTGCTGGGAAACGAGGACAAGTTGTGGAGTCCTAACTAGGGACATATTTAGAACCACTGCCAAGGATACTGAGTATTAGGCGGTGTGCCTGTTATCTGTTAAACCTTTTGCTAGGCCTGGGGATACAATGGTAATTAAGACAAGGATAGAGGTACAGATGATAAAGCAGGAAATCATGACTTAATGAGCAAGTTTATACAGTTTTTAGTTTTCATTTAGTTCGAACCAGTGCCCTCTGCAGTGGAAGCTCGGAGTCCTAACCACTGGACAGCCAGGGAATTCTCCATAAGTGAATTCTTTTATCTCCATTTTCACATGGAGAAACTAGGATTAAATAGCTGACCAGAGGTCATCTGAGCAAGTAAGTGAAAGAACAGACTGCAGTCTGGGCTGGGCTCTACTAAGTTCTAGGGTTTCTGCAGAAAGAATAATCGAGAGTCATTTCAATTCTGGCATGCAAAGCCACTGCTCACTGAATAGAGTATTTAATTTTAATTGATTCTGTTTTTTATTTGAATTCTAGACTATACCAAAACCGTGTCAGAAAGAATCTATCACATCTTTTAGATTGGCATTTCAATCTTCTCTGGCAATTATATCTCAGAAAACTGTCTCAGTAAGAAATTTTTTTTAACATCTTTATTGGAGTATAATTGCTTTACAATGGTGTGTTAGTTTCTGCTTTATAACAAAGTGAATCAGCTATACATATACATATATCCCCATATCTCCTCCCTCTTGTGTCTCCCTCCCACCCTTCTAGGTGGTCACAAAGCACCGAGCTGATCTCCCTGTGCTATGCGGCTGCTTCCCACTAGCTATCTATTTTACATTTGGTAGTGTATATATGTCAATGCTACTCTCCCACTTTGTCCCAGCTTACCTTTCCCCCCTCCTCGTGTCCTCAAGTCCATTCTCTAGTAGGTCTGCGTCTTTATTCCCGTCCTGCCCCTAGGTTCTTCATGAACATTTTTTTCTTTTTTAGATTCCATATATATGTGTTAGCATACGGTATTTGTTTTTCTCTTTCTGACTTACTTCACTCTGTATGACAGACTCTAGGTTCATCCACCTCATTACAAGTAACTCAATTCGTTTCTTTTTATGGCTGAGTAATATTCCATTGTATATATGTGCCACATCTTCTTTATCCATTCATCTGTTGATGGACACTTAGGTTGCTTCCATGTCCTGGCTATTGTAAATAGAGCTGCAGTGAACATTGTGGTACATGACTCTTTTTGAATTATGGTTTTCTCAGGGTACATGCCCAGTAGTGGGATTGCTGGGTCGTATGGTAGTTCTATTTTTAGTTTTTTGAGGAACCTCTATACTGTTCTCCATAGTGGCTGTATCAATTCACATTCCCACCAACAGTGCAAGAGGGTTCCCTTTTTTCCACACCCTCTCCAGCATTTATTGCTTGTAGATTTTCTGATCATGGCCATTCTGTCTGGTGTGAGCTGATATCTCATTGTAGTTTTGATTTGCATTTCTCTAATAATTAGTGATGTTGAGCATCCTTTCATGTGTCTGTTGGCAATCTGTATATCTTCTTTGGAGAAATGTCTATTTAGGTCTTCTGCCCATTTTTGGATTGGGTGGTTTGTTTTTTTGATACTGAGCTGCATGAACTGCTTGTAAATTTTGGAGATTAATCCTTTGTCAGTTGCTTCATTTGGAAATATTTTCTCCCATTCTGAGGGTAGCAATTTTTTACAAAAAGAATAAATGAACAGGAGTAGATACATGCTATAAAGGAAGTATAGAACCACCTCACATTCATTAGGATGACTACTATCAAAAAACCAGAAAATAACAAGTGGCAGCAAAGAGATATAGAAACTGGAACATTTGTGAGAATGTAAATGGCATAGTTGCTATGAAAAGCAGTATGGCAATTCCTCAAAAAATTAAGCATACGATTTACCATATGATCCAGCAATTCCACTTCTGTGTATATATCCAAAAGAACTGAAAGTAGGGTCTCATAGAGATATTTGTACACCCATGTTTATAACAGCATTAAGCACAACAGCCAAGAGATGGAAGCAACCAAAGTGTCCGTCGATAGATGAATGGATAAGCAAAATGTGGCATATATATATATAATGAATTATCATCAACTTTAAAAAGGAAGGAAATTTTGACATATGCTACAACATGGATGATCCTTGAGGCCCTTGTGCTAAATGAAATAAACCAGTAACAAAAAGACTAATACTATAGGATTCCACTTAGGTGAGGTAGCTAGAGTAGTTAAAAACAGAGAGACAGAAAGTAGAATGGTGGTTTCCAGGGCCTGGGGCAAGGGGGGGAAAGGGGATTTGTTGTTTAATGGGCATAGAGTTTCAGTTTTGTAAGATGCAAAGGGTTCTGGAGATGGCAGGTGCAACATCGTGGATGTAGTTAACACTGCTTAACTGCACTCTGAAAAATGGTTAAGGTGGTAAATTTTATGTTATGTGTACTTTACCACATTAAACATTAAACAGAAGAAACTTTGGAGGGTTAGGTGACAGAGAGGACCTGGGGATGGGAGAGGAGCTCGTTAGGTAAGTTGTTTGACAAAAACATGTTTGAGACGTGAACAATGCCGTGGAGCCAGTTCTGCCCAAAGCCAAGGAGAGAGCTCTCCAGGCAGAGGGATCTGCACATATAAATCCCTGGGCCAAAGAAGAGGTATGTTGAATGAAAAGGAAGTCAGTGTGACAGGAACATAGTGGCAGGTGATATACTTGGGGCTGGTCATAGAAGAACCGGTGGACATGGAATTATTTTGGACTGCATTATTATCGTTATGTTTTAGCTTCATTTGCAAGGGCTCTTTGTACTTTAGGAGATCACAAACTTTAGAGTACTCATTTTGTTTCAAAAATAGTAATCGGCATACTTTTTTTTTTTTAATCAGCATACTTAGTAGTGTCATGATTCAAGGACCTCTTATTGCACAATTTAAAAAAAATCACCAGAAGTCGTGTGTTAACTTGGTGGGGTTTCATTTTTATTTATCAACTACATTATTTCTGGAGCAATTGCAACCTGAAAGAAATTCCCTTTTTATCTGTGTACCTTGGTAAATACCAGTGAACCATTACTTAAAGCACTGCATTCATTTTATACTTCAAACTACTTCACAGTGTCCCTGGAAGTTTTCCCAGGCCAGGTCAGTTCATCAATCCTCACTACAGTGATCTTAGAGACTCTGGAGGCCCTAATATAAGCAGTTAGTATTGCTCACTTTGCTGAAAATTGTCTAGCACTGCACTTAGCAGTGTCAATTCATGACAAATAGTTTAATAGTGTAGTCACATCCTAGAAGTGTTAACATACAGAATTTAAAGGTTTATCAAAATGGCAACTGTCATCATTTAAATATGTTTTCTTACGTGAAAGCAAAAGTTGCTAAAGTTAAAATGTGGTTTATTGTTAAATACCCCTTATACATCAGTTTTCTTTGATGGAAATACCATTCTTTAAAGTATTCATAACCCTAAAAAAAGATGTTTATCTGCTTTAATAGAACAATACATTTATACTGTATTCTGCATTATACCTATTTTTTTCTATTTCAAATAAATCTGGAAATTTTATCCTACTTCGGAATATTGTTCTCTACTGTTCAAGGTTCAAAATAGCAAAGCAGTACTGAAAGTTCTCATCTGAAATTTCTTACCCACTTCTCACCTGAAAGTTGTCTCAGATTATCTGTAATGTGGAACGAATCTGGGAAGATTAACCCAAATGCATTGATGATGTTCATTCCCCCACATTTCAATAGAGGGACCTGAATCTGGGAGATTGGAAATATGACTTTGAAGAAAAGCAGAAATATATCCGTAATGGGATGACACGTCAGTTGAATCTTAAAGTTGATGAAGTGTAAGTGTGTTTGGACCAAACACTGAGACAGGGCAGTATGAGTGATTTATGGAGTTAAATGAGAAGGATACCTTCCCGGGCTGCCTTGTTTACACTAAATGTGCAAGAGCGGAGCAGAAGGAGTAGGTGGGCTTAAAGAGCAACAGAACAAGTGTGCAACGAATGTGAGTAAGCCCCACATCAACTCAGTAGTACCTGAGGGTTATACGCCCTCCTTCATGACAATTCTATTAATGTCTTCCGTGAAGTAGGGATAAACATCATAGTTTATCCATATGCAATTTCAGAACTTAAGTTATTTCAAAAGAAATAATGGGGATGAAAATATTTAATATTTTAAGGTGCTTTGAGATTCTAGGATGAGTGGTTAAATGCAATAATCATTATCATAATTCTTTTAGAATTATTAATTTTGTACTTTTTCATTTGGAGTGTCAATATTATAGTTTTATTTTTGAAACTACTTCTGGTAATAATTCACATAGTCAGTAATAAGTAAAGGGTTATGAAGACCATGACCCTGTTCTTAATGAGATTTTTAAGTTTGGAAGATCCAACTGAAACATGAAACAATAGAACAAGGAAGCACTTTTTTTTTTTTTTTTTTTTTTTTTAAGGAAGCACTTTTTGAGTGGCTGTACAGAGGAAAACCAGCTGAGAAAACGGGCTTAGTGGGCTGGAGTCCCTGGAAAGGGTTCAGGCACTTGGAACTTGAGCTGGGCCTTGGAGTTTGTGTGGTCAGAGGTGGGCCCTGAGAATTTGGTCCCCTGAAGTCTTGGAAAGAAAGTGAAAGCTCTGTGAACTTTTAGTATTTATAACTTGTCTGTGAATTTTGCATTCTGTCCTGCAATATAACTGTGTCCATGCTAAAATAAAATGATGTTTGCATTACGTTCAGATTATTTAGTTTTGTTTTCCTAGTCTGATATGCCAGGAAGTTATGGCCCGTCTCACCCAAGATATTCTCTCACCCCATCCCAACTCCACACATCCTCAGGAGTATGACTGACACACTGGTTGGAGAATTGTGGCTGTACAGGATCACAGCGCGTTTAAACAGAAGAGCCTTTGCTTGGCCATTAGCATGTGATCAGGCTGAGTAAATAAGAGTTTCTTTAGCCATTAAAAGACTCTCATACCATATGGTATGTGTACACATTCTTTTGTACAAGTTTGGTGGGCTTTCTAAGCAGCCTAGGTTTCCTTTTTATAAGTATAACTGGGGCCCAGATGGTTCCATTTGCTGATAAGAGTACTTTTCAATAATATGCTGTACGATTGGGTGCAAAATCAACATCCTCCAAGTTTTGCTTTTAAAGTACAAGCCTTTGTTTTGTATTTCCGCCTGAAGCCTTTTTGACCTTTGTCAAAAATATTTTTCAGTTATTCAGAGCACATTGGAGTGCTCTAAAAAAAGACCACCCAAGCACATCCCTTTCAGTTGGCAAATTCCACTTAGGATGAGAAGCACAGAAGCATTCTATAACTGATAACTATAGAGTTATTTGAATGTTTGAAAAAGGCTACATCTCTTTCGTCAGCTCACAGAGGCTGGTCTCTTTGGCTTTGTGTCATCACGTTAACCGGTGTGACACAGTGGTCATCTGCGCTCGTCTCCAGTTTGGAAACTTGGCCCAGTGCCGTTCAGAGGAAGCAGTAGTCCTTGGTAATGCCAGATCTGCTCCCTTATATTGTTTCTGTTTATTTCAAATACCAAATCACAAGCTGGCCAAGCAGCAATGAGGCTGGAAAGGATAAGGAACGTAAAGGGATTTTAAAGACACCACTGAGTCCTGCTTGAAGCTTGATGACCATGGCAACTTATTCTCAAGTGTCTCAATTTTTAAATCCTCCAAAGCTATAAAGTAGTACTAAAAACGTTTTGCCAATAATAGCCAAGGTAGCAATATACACAACATACAGTTGGCTTTCTGGCCACAGCATTGCTTCCTCTGCTCCCATCAGTGTTTCCCTTTCTCCATTGCCTATTTCTGCCTTGGATCCTTCCCCTCAAAGCAGCCCCTCTAACTTTTTACCTGTGACCAAGAGCAGTTTGTTTTTTTGGTTTTTTTTTTGGCAGGGACGTTCATTCAACAATTTCTTTAGCAAATATTTATTAAGTATCTGCCTATATTGTCCTTAGGACTGGGGATATAAGTGTGAATAAGATGGACTCTACCAAATGTGACGCTCAGTGCAGATTGAAAACGTAGACTGAATGTTATGATACCCTGGCGCAGCTCTAGTTCCAAAGATATACATGCCTTTTGTGTCCCCCTTTTGTCTTCTCCTAATGGACTACAGTTCAGATAGAAAAGGGCATGAGTTGGGGTCGGGAGAGCCAAGGAGCAAGCTGATTTATCCTGCATCTCTTTCCTTATGTTACAATGACCTTGATTTGAAGATTGTAAAGGATAGGGGATAAATTTTAGAGAGAAGAACCAGTAGAGAAGTGATGCAGGCAGACCTACCATAGGGAGTAGAAGATGACAAAGATGGTGAGTAGGAAGCCACTCCAGACCTCCAGGAGACTCTGCAAGCCATTGGTCTGGCACTTACTTCATATGACACTTTAGATACGTAATGTTAACCCCTCGCTTCCCTACATTTTCTTTGTGAAATGAGAGTGGATGAGTTTTAAACTTGCTCTCTAGAACAGTTGAGTTACTAGTTTAGAAAGGTGAGCCCACGTGGGCATCCTAAGCCACAGGCATAAAGGATATTAAGTAGTATTAGGTGAACACATGGCGTGAAGTGAGTTTGATGTGGGTCGAAGGAAGTGCAGGCACGGGGAAGTGATGAGGCTGGAAAATTAAGTAGGACTTAGAGAAGAAAGCTTTTTATATACGATTTAGTACTTTATTCTGAATGCAATGGGGGATCCTTTAAATAAATACAAATCATTTGAATGACAGTCAGATTTACACTTTAGATAGATTACTCTGGTTGCATTGAGGGGCTGAATGGAAGGATAGAAAGACTGAGGTCAGGAAGCTCAGTTAGGAGGCTGTTTGAAGTGGCCCAAACAAAAAGACATGAGTTTCTAAATTAAGGCAGTGGCGGGAGGAATAGATAATGGGAAAGATACATAAGACATAGTACAGATCTATAATCTGTGAGATTTAGTGACCAATTGGATATGAAGGAAAGGGGGAAGTGCTAGAATTATGTCAAAGTTTCTGATCTTGGTAACTCGGAGTATTTTAATAGTAAATAAAGGAACGAGTTTGACAGGATAATGTAACTGGTTCAATTGAGGACAGAGTAAATTTGTGATGCATGTAAGGCATTCAGTTGGAGATATCTAGTAATAAAATGGAGATGTTTAGGTCTGGATCTCAGGAGAGAGGTCTAGGTTGGAGGGGTAGATTTGGTTAGAAATTGGTAATTAAAGATTTTGGTTGATGTCACTAAGAGTTACTGCATGGAGTGAGAAGAGAAGAGAATGAAGACTAGAGATCTAAGAAATATTGCCTTTCAGGTATGTTAAGAATGTAAGATGAATAACGTCTGAAGACTTAACATATAACATGGTGACTACAGTTGATAACACTGTATTGTATAATTGAAATTTAAGAGAGTAGAACTTAAATGTTCTCATCCAGCCCCCCACTAAAAAAAAAAGAAAAAAGGTAAATATGTGAGGTGATACGTGTATTAATTAACTTGATGTGGGGAATCCTTTTACAATGTTAACATATATCAAATCATCACATTGTACACTTTAAATATCTTACAATTTTATTTGTCAACTATACCTCCATAAAGCTGAAAAAAATAAAAAGTAAAATAAAAATGAGAGAAAATTTAAAAAAAAGAATATCAAGCAAAGTTTATGGGCTGATATGAGAATCTATTCACAATGTTTGTTGTTTATAATTTGAGAGTTCCAACAATTTCTGAGCAGAATGAATTACAAACCTTAGATATATAGCCAATATTTTATAATAACCCTAAATGCAATATAACCTTTAAAAATTATAAATCACTGTGTTATACACCTGAAACTTATGTGATATTATACACCAGCCATAATGCAACAAAAAAATTAAAAAAACAAACCTCAAAACAATATGGGGTAGTAAGTTAGGACCTGGTTTTAGAATAATTTGGGCAAGTTTGTGTGTCACTTGGGGACCAGTCAGGAAAACAGAATCCACATCAGATAGTTCTACAGAGGGAATTTAACTGAGTGAATTAGTTAAAATTGGAGATTATCAATAACAGGAAGCAACTACTACCTGTAGAGCTGGAATAACCAAGGGAAGAGGCAACGTTACCAGAACTCAGGAGCGCAGGCTGTCCAGTGGGAACTGGACCCAAGCAGCAGCTGCCGTCAGAGGGAGGCGCTGTCTTGCGGGAACTATAGCCTCTCAAGGGAATGCAGCTATATTGGTAAGGGATACTTCCTGAAGCAGAGAGAAGGCTTCCTCTCCTCCCACTTATTCTATTCTGCCAGTTCGTCTCATTGGACAAATCTGATTTAAGGCTAGCTAGCAGTGGAGCCTGGAGAAATATTATGTGTGAGATTTAACCCCCTGTCATACAGAGCAGGGCAAGGGTTAGCCTGGTCTGAGAGCAAACAGACAATTGCCAGGCATATCTCTAAATAGATTTTTTTTAAAAAAAATCATGATTATAAAAGTAGAGAACCAATAAGATACGATGTTTGATTTTTTAAAATTATTAATCAGGTGCTTTTGCTTCCACTTACCTTATGAAACTAAAATTCTACTGCAAGTAGATGACTAATCATCTTTTAAAATTACCTCACAACATAAGGACTTTTATATTGTGACATTTCTGTAAGGCTGTGCCTTTTTCCTAGGTTAGTAGGGACTAAGCAAAAAAAAAAAAAAAAAAAAAAAAGCAAAAACTGATATTCGGTTGCCTAAATGGCTATTAAAGCCAGAACCACTGGGTACACTAAATTTACACAATGGGTCACTGTTCTCACTGAGTCTTCTCCCCAGATTCAGCTGCCTCGGTGGGGATGTGCACTTCATAAAAATGAACTAATAAAAAATCTTGCTGACAATTAGGCTTCCCTTACTGGGCTTAGAATAAGGGAGTGTGTAGCTCGGTATTAAAAGGTATGCTCTTATATACTCTTTTTTGAGGTTCTCAATCAAAGGGCTCTGCTTTTTAGTAAGACCTTTAAACAGCATCAGCCTTTCCCTCAAAAGAGAAAGGCTAAAAAGAGTGCCAGACTCAATTGAACTTAACAGAAAATCCATTGGTGACCAATGAAGCAGAAAGGATGTGCTCAAATCGCTGGGTTGAACGCTCTGTTGTATAGATCAGACAAGCCCGTTTAGTGTCTACTGGCTCACACAGAGTCAGATACTTGTTCACCAGCTTTAGCTCCCAGATATTTTAATGGTAGTGTTTACCAGTTTTAGTGGGAAACCAATGAACGAAAAATCTGTAGGTGGATTAACTGGGTCAGGCTAGTTTCTTGCTTGGATTTTAATTCCCTGGGTAGTGAATTGAGTGCCAAAGCTTTGCTATAATATTATCATATTGAATAGCGTTTATTTGGTTCAGTCTAATACTGGGTCTAAGATGATCTTAAAATATCCATTCTGTAAATACACTTCTTTTCAAAGCAGTTTATTAGATAATATTTCTTACTGTTAAGTAAACAGTGTTAAATAACTAATATGATGATTTAAAAATAAACAAACAGAAAAACTCCTTGTATGCTGTCTTAGGCTGGGTTCCCCAGAAAATAGACACTGAGAGGGAGATTATGTCCAGACAGTTTATGGAGGAGGCTCTGGGAACACCTGTAAGAGATGAGGCAAATGGGATTAGGCAGAGGCCGGTGGTAATCTGCAAGGTAATCCCTTCATCATCATCCCTAATTGAGGTGAGGGCGCTGAGCTCCTGTACCACCCTGCCCCATCCCCTCACATCCAGACATTGGGTATTGGCTAGTGCCAGAGAGGATATTACCTGGGGAAGGCAGTTGTTTGATAAAAACCATGTTTAATAAAGTTTCAGTGCCTTAAAGTTTTACCCATTAGCAAAAATTTCCTTTCCTACTCTAGTGGAAATGTCATTTAAAAAATTTTTATTTTATTTATTTTTGGCTGTGCTGGGTCTTCGTTGCTGCACAAGGGCTTTCTCTAGTTGTGGCGAGAGGGGGCCCCTCTTAATTGCAGTGTGCAGGCTTCTCATTGTGGTGGCTTCTCTTGTTGCGGAGCATGGGCTCTAGGCACACAGGCTTCAGTAGTTGCAGCAAGCAGGCTCAGTAGTTGTGGCTCACGGGCTTCAGTAGCTGTGGCACGTCGGCTCCACAGCTCAGGCTCAGTAGTTGTGGCACACGGGCTTAGTTGCTCCGTGGCATGTGAGATCTTCCTGGACCAGGGCTTGAACCCATGTCCCCTGCATTGGCAGGTGGATTCTTAACCACTGTACCACTAGGGAAGCCCTAGTGGCAACATCATTTTTAAGAACTCAAGCAGTATGTGTCTCCCAAACCAAAAAGAGGTAATGTGAGAGCCCCCATGTTTTAAGTCAGATTCAGAGTGATAGAAAGCCAATAAACTGGATAACGGTGTTAATACATCTGAGAATCGTGAACTGGAAATAACGTCTGATTAAAGAATTTACAAGAAGTAAGGTGACTGTTGTTCATATGCTCAGGTTTTGAAAGCCATGTCGAGAAAAGAAACTCTGCTAATATTCTCTCTGGAGATGTTACTCTCTTTGATTTTTCTAAAAACACTAAGTGGGTGATTATTGGTTATGCTTTGCAGTTGTGACTGTGACCTTGTCATCTAAATTGTTAACTGCAGCAGAGAATTCTGCGATCTCAGACCCTTTGACTCTCCTTTCAGTACATATCCAAGTGCGGCTTAACTTATATTGCATGCATCTGGTGCGTAAATACACAAAAAATTTTATTTTGGCTAACACATCTCCTTTTATAGAGTTTATTTGCTTGGAAAATGCCCAGAGGTTTTCATTTGACTGTGAAGTGTCTGGGCCCCATCTTCATTCTCTGCTCAACTTGGTTTCTCGTTAATGAAAGAGGATCAGACACACTGCTCTGTAGTGACAGCTGTGCCTACAGGTTGTTCCCTCTTCTCTCTTATACTGCCTCTCAGATATTTTAGTTTTATTCTTATGTCTTATGCTTCTAACAGGGAGGAAGGTTTTCTTTTCTTTTTGGCATATTTTATTTAGATAGTAAAGCAAAATGGTCTGTTTGATTTTCTTGCCTCTCAATGGATGCCATAAATGGGAGTTCTTCAATGGCTAGGATAGTGTCTTTTTGATCTTGTCCCCCTTGATTTCAGAACATTCTTGGTACAGCTTTGAATGGTTGAACCATTTGCCACAAAAAAATTCACATCCCCATATTTTATTTCTGAGTCTAAATTTAGGAAAGAGTAGTCAATTGCATGTTTGTGCAAAGAAAAATTTAGTTTTACAGATACATAAAAGGTAATATTCCTAACCTGGAACCAGCAGCTATTGAAAATATACTTGATAAAACATTCCAATTTCTAATTCTTGAAATTATATTGAAAATTTGGCTAATGAAAGCAGACAGTTGTAAATAGCATCTATGGAGAATGTGACCAATGGGAACCCTTTTTATATGTTTATAGTCAATATCCCAATTTAAATTTTCTATACACTTCCTGGTGTCACCTGCCTGTCCTTCAAAATGCCAGTACTCTCTTCACAGTCGGAACCTGCCCCTAAAAAAGGATAAGCCCTTTCACACCTTACTGTAAATTTGGTTAAATATTTTAATTCTTACAAGGACATATTCCTTACAGCATAGGGTTAAGAGGGTGGGCCTTGGAGCTTTGGGGCTGGGTTTTAATACCAGTATCTCGCTTACTCTCTGACCTCAAATAGGTAACTTAACCTCCCCCATCCTCAGTTTCCTCAGCTATAAAATGGGGATAAGAATAGTTGTTGGGAGGGTTAAGTAAATTAATACATGTAATGTACTTATAACAGTGCCTAGCACATGCTAAACACTCAATAAAGGCTATTATTACAGTAAAATGAAAACGAAAGACAGTGCTCTCTCTTTAGAAATTGTTGGAATCATGTAGTGGATAGAGAATGATTTGGGAAGGAAGAAGGGCTTTCCTACCCCCACCCCCGACCCCGGCCGCTTCCCCATCTCTGTAATAGCTACAAGGTGGCTGCATGTGTTGCATCTTGTAAAGATTTACATTTGTCAGTCTCAAAGAATCTTGAGACGGTGGCAAAAGGAATTTTTCTTTCATGATGCTGAGGAGTTCACTGCTGTGGTTTGTAGCATTAGGATGGGTGAAATGGAGACAAAAGAGCTAAGATCTAATGATCATTTTATTTTTTTTCAAAATAGTTACGTCTACTTTTTAAGAATGAAAGAACTATTTTCACATTTCAGACAATTTGGAAAATAAAGCATAATGTAAAATTCAAGAGCCAGAGAAAAGTCACTGTTACTTTTTAATATATATGTAATCCAGATCTCTTATTTTTTAAGCATATTTGGGATCATAACTGTAAATATGGTATTATACAGTGCATTTATCACAACTTATTTTGATCAGTTTTCAATGAGATGAAATGTTCTCAATGAGACTCTTAATGATTTGTCATCAAGTAGATATATTTTAGAGTATATGATGTACTCTTCCGTGTCTGACCATTCTCTTATGGGTGGGCATTTAAGTTGTTTGTTCTAAATTACATCTTTGTGCATAAAACTTTGTTTACATCTTTGATTATTTGCTAAAGACAGATCCTCAGAACTGGAGCTACTAAATGACAAGGGCACAAGCGCTATTCTTAGGGTTTTTGTGCCTTTCCGTGAGCAATGGAAGCTAGTGCCGGGCGCACCGTCCCCTTGCCAAGCTTGAGCATTTGCAGAATGATAGGCACTATGAGATACACCCTTATTTTAATTTGACACTTCTTTGATTTTTAGTGAAGCTAATCTTTCTTATATGTTTATTTCCATTTGTATTTCATAGTCTGTGAGTTTTCTGGTCACAGCCTTTGTCCACTTTTCTCTTGGAATATATTTTCTATGTGATTATAAATCCTCTTAATATACTAAATTTTTTCTTATATTTGTTATAAATATATTCTCAGTCCTTAACCTAACTTTTAATTTTTAATGTACTCAATGTTAATTTTTGTTTATGCGTTGAAATCTATACTTTTATTTCTTTGGTTTCTTCGGTTTCTTTTGTATTCAGAGAATGTAACTACTCATATATACTTCTAATTTTATTTTTAATGATTTTTTGCATTCAATCCTTTTTTTCTTATTGCTTAATTTGGAATTAGTGTAATTTTCACCCAAAATGGCTGTATTCTGCAATCTGTTCATTAGATAATCTTTCTATTAAATTATTACATATACTAGAGTTGTTTTAGGGTTATGGTATTGTATTAAATTGATTCCATTTTATTTTACTCATTTTTATTTACTGATCGTTGATTCTTCTTTTTTTTTTTTTTTTTTTTTTGCCGTACGCGGGCCTCTCACTGTTGTGGCCTCTCCCGTTGCGGAGCACAGGCCCCGTACGCGCAGGCTCAGTGGCCATGGCTCACGGGCCCAGCCGCTCCGCGGCATGTGGGACCTTCCCAGACCGGGGCACGGACCCGTGTACCCTGCATCGGCAGGCGGACTCTCAACCACTGCGCCACCAGGGAAGCCCTGATTCTTCTTTTTAGTTGAAGTAGAGTTGATTTAAGTGCTGTGGCAATCTCTGCTGAACGGCAAAGTGACTCAGTTATACACATACAGACATTCTTTTTTAAATATTCTTTTCCATTATGGTTTATCCCAGGAGATTGGATATAGTTCCCTGTGCTATACAGTAGGACCTTGTTGTTTATCAATTCTAAATGTAATAGTTTGCCTCTACTAACCCCAAATTCCCAATCCATCCCTCTCCCTCCCTGGCGATTGTTTTTTTTTTGGCTGCTTTGGGTCTTCATTGCTGTGCATGGGCTTTTTCTAGTTGTGGCGAGCGGGGGCTACTCTTCATTGCAGTGCACTGGCTTCTCATTGCAGTGGCCTCTCTTGTTGCGGAGCACGGGCTCTAGGTGCATGGGCCTCAGCAGTTGTGGCACGTGGGCTCAGCAGTTGTGGCTTGTGGGCTCAGCAGTTGTGGCTCGCAGGCCCCAGAGCACAGGCTCAGCAGCTGTGGTGCACGGGCCCAGTTGCTCTGCGGCATGTGGGATCTTCCCGGACCAGGGATGGAACCCGTGTCCCCTGCATTGGCAGGTGGGTTCTTAACCACTGCGCCACCAGGGGAGTGCCCCCCACCCCGACCCCAGATTGTTGATTCTTATAGTAGTACTATTACTCACTTAGTTGATACAGCTTCTTAATAAACTTAGTAAGGATATTTTCCTTTCCTTTCTTACTAGATGAACTTCAGACACATTTTGAAATATCCAAAAATGTCTATTTGTATTATTATTAAGACATCATTAACAACAATCAAAAAATTAACTAACAATATTGAAAGCTGGCAATCTTATATTTTTACTAATATTAGTGATATAATGTATCTTTTAGATAGTCCCTTTTTTGTTAGCCTGTTTGATTGAGACAGATAAACTTTATCATGTTCAGGCATTATATACTTCGATTTTTAATTTACTAAAAGTTTATTTTTTGTTGTTAAACATTAAGTAGATTTTTAAAAATATTAAAATGTCATTTTACCCTCTAGTAAGATGATCATACTAGTGTGAATTCTTTTATCAATAAATATACTAGCAGTAAACTCTTCTTGGGTTAGTGGATAAATCTTTTAAGATCCCACTGAGTTTAGTTTGCCTACATTTTATTTAGATTTTTTTCTGTTTGTATTAATAAATAAACTTGGTCTACATGTCATCCCTTTGACCAAAACCTTTCTATTTCAATGTTTTACATATAGAGCTTCCATAAAAATTTTATTCTAAGAAAGTATGCTAGTTACAAATTTATTTAAAATGTGCAGACCATCAATTTTTTCTATATATTTTTTGCTGGTAACTTTGTCCACTTAGTATCAGTTTTAAACTAGCATAATAATATGAATATGATAGCTTCCTATGTTTTTCTGTGTTTTATATCTTCAATCTTAGAAAGTTTAGAAGAACTTATTGGTGGAAAAAGTACAACTCTAAGTCATACTATGGTAACTCTTTCGATATTTTTTGTAGCTATTTTAAATCGATTTGGGTTTTCTTTATATTGGTTAAATTTTGATAGGTTTTCATTGCCCAACGACTTCAGACAAATTCTCCATTTATTGTTAAATCAAAGACAGACAAATTATCTGATGACTCACTTTGCAGAATGAGCAGATTCTTGTACCCATCTTTTATCCACCTCTCTCTTAAACTCTCTTCCACCTCCCAACCTCCGTCAGCTCTATCAACACTTTTATATTATCCCAGTTGACAACATTTATTTTCCATACAGTTGCCATACATAAGTCTTCTGAGATTTGGCCATAGATTGACTCTAAAACGTAAAACCAGTATACAATTGAGAATATTTGGGATGTTCCTGATCTCTGGATTCCATTATCTGTGGAGAATATTTCTAGGGTATATTTCAAATGGTCACTACATTCTTATACTCTTCCACTTCATCCTCTCAGCGTTTCAAATTCTTCCTCAGATTATCTACACTAATCATTTCCCCTTTTCCCTGGGGACCTGTTGAATCCATACTGTATTACTACTACTTAGCTTTTCTCCTGGGTCAGATTTCCTGAACTTCATATCTACTTCGGTCTTGGTTTCTCTCACCTACTCCCTGAATGTTATTGGGGGACCACCCTAAGGAACTTTCTAGGTAACATGCCATTTAAACCTTAACAGATCCTGTATATCTGAAAGTATTATTATTTTCTTGTGCATTTGATTAATAGCATGGCTGGGCTTAATTTTCAAAATGGAAAGAAATTTTTTCTTTCAGAATCTTGAAGCTATGTTCTTTTGTCTTCTAGTATACAGTGTTGCTAAAATTCAGATGCCAGGCTAATTCATGTTCCTTTGAAGACCTGTTCCCCCCTCCTTTTAAGTGTTTTGAATCTTTTCTTTATCCCCTGTGTTCTGAAATTGATGTGGATGTTGTAGGTATGGATCTTTTTTCATTCATAAGATTTATTTTCTTGTGTTCTGGGAAATTCTCTGTTTTTTTTAATTGAATAATATGCTTCCTTTTATGTTTTTTGGAGATATTGGCCAGCTCTTAGACTTTCTGTTTTGATCATCTATATAACTTTTATATCTTCTCTCAAATATTCTAGCCCTTTCTATTTATTCTATACTCTTGGAAACATTCACCTCGTTTACTTCAGACACTTCTATTAATTTTTTTTTTTGCTGTACGCGGGCCTCTCACCGCTGTGGCCTCTCCCGTTGCGGAGCACAGGCTCCGGACGCGCAGGCCCAGCGGCTATGGCCCACGGGCCCAGCCGCCCCGTGGCATGTGGAATCCTCCCGGACCGGGGCACGAACCCGCTTCCCCTGCATCGGCAGTTGGACTCCTAACCACTGCGCCACCAGGGAAGCCCTATTAATTTCTTTTTATTTAGCAATTATATTTTAATTTCCTAGTTCTTTTGATTTTTCCAATTATTCTTACATAAACTTGCTTTATGGGTACCATATGTTCTTGAGTCGAATGAGTGGATTCTAAATCAAATATTTTAAAGATCTCATCCTTTATATTAATAAATTCCAGAGGGCTTTTAAAAACTTATTTATTTATTTATTTTTGGCTGTGTTGGGTCTTTGTTGCTGCGCGCGGGCTTTCTCTAGTTGCAGCAAGCGGGGCCTACTCTTCGTTGTGGTACGCGAGCTTCTCATTGCGGTGGCTTCTCCTGTTGCAGATCACGGGCTCTAGGCGCGTGGGCTTCAGTAATTGTGGCACGTGGGCTCAGTAGTTGTGGCTTGTGGGCTCTATAGCGCAGGCTCAGTAGTTGTGGCTCATGGGCTTAGTTGCTCCGCGGCATGTGGAATCTTCCTGGACCAGGGCTCGAACCCGTGTCCCCTGCATTGGCAGGCGGATTCTTAACCACTGCGCCACCAGGGAAATCCCCAGAGGGCTTTTGTTGTTTATGTTTTGTACTGTAGACTTTTCTCAGAAATTAGGTGAACCATTGCTGCCCAGCATATTTAAGAATGAGTCAATAAAAAAGCCATTTCAAAGGTTAGTTACAAATGTGGGGCTTGATTTAGTGCTGAAAATAGAAGCTGAGTTGCTTGCATTACCTTGGAAGACTGCTAAAGTCAACTGAGAAAGATGCGGGATGCTGACTTCCATACCAGCTGGCCTAGTTCTTTTTTTGACAGTTGGGACAATTTCTTTAGTTAAGAACTTAACTACCTGGGGATAATAAAAGACTTGGGGAATCAACTGTTCCATACTGAGTGCTTCTGTGAGTACCTCTCTTTTCTGTCCCACTTCTACTTCTCCATGGTACCTAATATCTCCTACTGGAGCTCTGATAGAGAAGTAGGCTTGCTTTTCAGCTGCAGCCCTGTGTATTTATAATTTAGCTTATGGCTGCTTCATCAGTCGTTGTTTCTCCGTCTGCTTTCCATCTTCTGGAGACTTGGTGAAATCTCTTGACAATGGATAGTCTTCCTCTCTTATACTTCAGTGTTTGGGTTTGTAACTTTAAAAAAATGCTTTTACTCATTTCAGTGGAATTTTGAGAGAGAAGATGAATCAGATCAAATGATTGTGTTTAGGTCTCTTGCATGCTGTATACACACATATTCATTTTTTTTTCATTCGTTCACTCAGAGTATATGTTTGCCGTGTCTACCATGTGTCTAAACTGCTTCCAAAGATAGAGCCTTGAACTGAAACTACAAAAATTCCTGCCTTCATGAAGGTTTCTTTTGAATGGGGCCTTGTAGATAGAGAATTAGGAAGCTTGCTCTTTAGTGAAGGCGAGACAAAATGTCATAGCCACATATTATTGAGAAAAGTAAAGGAGACCCAGGCAGGATTGATCCCAGAGAAATGAAGGTCCTGATTGTGTTTCAGATATGCAAGCTGAACAGGCTTACCATGTCCGTCTATCACCATCTTGGAAAGCAGCATTCTTCCTGCCCTGATGGCCCAGATCATATCCCGATTTAAGCATGGTCTACCCCTCCTTATTCTTTTCATCGAAAGTTTCTTGTAGGAGTACCTTTTATGGACACATAGTGTTTAATTTGTTTCTTAAGCCAACCTGAATTTTTTTTTCCCAAAAGGGAATTTAACTTTTCATTTATTGTCATAATTGGTGTGTTAATCTTACTTGTCTAAACTTCTTTTAGATCTGCATTTTCTATTTCTAATACCTTTCTTGCCTTCTTTTCTTTTTTGTCCTTTGTGACACAGGGTATGTTTATTTTATGTTTTCTTTAGTGATTTGGGGGTTATATATCTTATTTATAATTCTGTTACTGGTTATCTTTAGGTTTTAAAATATATATTTGAAAAAGTATTTTCTCTTGTGTTAAAAGTTAACACACCACCAATGTTTGCATTCTACTTGTGTAAAATGAGCAATTTCAAATGCTTTCTACTCCCCTGACCAACTTCTAAACGTTTGTCAGTATAGAACCAGATGCCATACTCATTTTTAATTTCTAAATTTGAGTCACGCTAAACAATTAGATTATTAGATAAGCAAGGGTTTTAATGTAGTGAACTAATGTTTCTACATTATTCATTCACTAGTGACTTTCTTTACAGTATAAATCTTGGTAACAGTTTAGTATGTAACATATAAGAACATGGTAATATCTAGGTCTGTCTCTTTCTTTTAAAGAGATGAGAGAAACCTTAAGAGTTAAACCTATGTCTTAGACTTAACTCTTTGGAAATAAAATTTAACATTAACAGAAATATTTTTGTATGATTTTGAGCATGCTTCCATAGTATTGCAGCGTCAAATATTAAGGTTTGTAAAAACATTCTAAAAAGAAAATCAACTTGAAATTTTGATTTTACTTTTTGAACCAAGTGAGGAGGGGGGGCTTTAAAGACAAATATTTTTAAAGCAATGGATAAAATGTAGTTAAATAATTTTTAGACAAAATGTAGTGGCAATAATAAACGTAGTTTGCATCTCCCACACCTCTGAAATTTATTCATGGCTATTGTGCCTTTAAAATTAATTTTGGTTAAGCCTTTTCAGTATCCAGACAAGAGTGAAAGAGTTAAATAGAGCTTCCCTGGTGGTGCAGTAGTCATGAATGTGGCTGCCAATGCAGGGGACACGGGTTCGAGCCCTGGTCTGGGAAGATCCCACGTGCCATGGAGCAACTAAGGCCGTGCGCCACAACTACTGAGCCTGTTCTCTAGAGCCCGTGAGCCACAACTACTGAAGCCCACAAGCCTAGAGCCCGTGCTCCACAACAAGAGAAGCCACTGCAATGAGAAGCCCACGCACTGCAACAAAGAGTAGCCCCCGCTGCCGCAACTAGAGAAAAGCCCACGCACAGCAACAAAGACGCAACGCAGCCAAAAATAAAATAAATAAATTAAAAAAAAGAGTTAAATAATTTTCCTTGCTACCCACTTTTTTGTGTATATCTGAGTAGCAGCTCCAGTACAGCGAGATGGGTGGAGACAGAGAAATATCAAACCAAGCTTTTGCTCTCTATGGATAACACAAATTACCCACTTTCTCACAGATGTCAAATCTGGCAGATTTCCATAGAAAATTTGGATTGAATGTCAACTACCCAAATTATTTTTGTGTCTGCTGAAGTGTGTGCTTGGCAGGGATCGCAGCAGGAAAATAGGAAGTGGTTTTGAAAACATTAATAATATCTGAATACAACTCCTTAAGCTGATTGTTCCATAGATGAACCAAAGCATATATTGTCCCTGCAAACCAGAGCCCTCCAAGAAGTCCAGGTGGACACATTGTTAATGTTTCAAATGTAGAAGTTGAGAGGAGGGCTTATTTAGGAAACAGGATTTACTATCATGGGTAGATCTTTGCCTTCTCCTTGAATAGTTGAGATTGGCTAATTAACAACTAAACATAGTTCTAAATGACACAAATACCATGTAGGCAATGAAGATAGCTTAGATTTTATTAGTTATAAATTACTTCTGGAAAGATAGCTCTTTTCAAAGTGTGCTCCTCAGTAACACTCCTTGGTTAGAAGATCTGAGTTCTAGTACTAACACTGACATTTAGAAATCTCCGTCTTTCTAGCTCGTCGTTTCCTCATCTGTAAATCAGAGGGGATGTACTGCATCGTCTTTAGTCTTTAGGGATACTTTCAGCATATTTTGATCTGTGTTGATAAGGAAAAATTGAGACAACTTAATACTAGATAAATCTAGTTAGTTTGTTTCCCATGAGAAGAAACAAAGCTCCTTTGCTTGTGGAAGAATTAAAACTGCAGTATATCAAGTAACGTAAAATGAGTTCTGAGCGGTAATGCAATATCAAGGGATTAGCTTAATCATACATAAATTTTAAATTTCTCTAAATGTGTCTATTGTTATTAGTCAGAAGTACTCATCTTTCCTCTTCCAAATACTATTTTGTTGTGAAATTTATTCATTCATTCAACAAATATATACTGAGCACGTACTATGTCCCAGACACTGTGCTAAATGTTAGGTAATGAACAAAAAAGACAAGGTAACTTGCCTTCATGAAGTTTACACTCTAATGGGGGAAGACAGATGATCACACAACTAATACAACTTATACTATGTCAGATAGTGATAGATGGAAAGAAGGGAGGCTGGGTGTGCATTGTGTGTGTGTTTGTGTACACAGGTGCACACACACACTTAAAATAGGGTGGATAGAGAAGGCTTTGCTGAAAAAGTGAAATTTGAGATAATAACTGAAAAAGGTGAGGGAAGGAGTCATGCCAATATCTGAGAGAGGGGAAATCTAGGTAGAGGACACAGCAAATGCAGAAGCCTGAAGCAGGAACATGCTGGACTTTGTAAGGAATAGCACAGCACTGCTTCATGCCCTCACTCAAAAACATTTACTGTTCACCAGTTATTTGCCACATCTTCTTTCTTTTCTCATGAAGTAGAGATAGATAATTATATAGACACAAGCAATAGAATAAAAATATGTAGGAATCATGAGACTTTGCTAGGGGTACAGTGCTCAAGGAGCAAGTAGTCAGTTGTATATGGGAAGTCAGGAAAGAATTCATACCAGGTCTGTTCCTACAAATTGTATTGCTCTGAATCCTTTTTATCTTTGCAGATGTTCAGGTTAAGGAGAACTCTGATATAGCTTTAAATATCTAAGGAATGGCATGAATATGATGGAGGGTTTTTCTTTAGTTTTTGTGGGAGAAAGTAAGAAAAAGGAAACAGCTGTTTACTAGGTACCCCACTCTGGCCAGGTGCTATATTAGGCACTTTGTACATATGGTCTTTTTTTGTTCTCACCGGAACAAACTTGGGTCCTTGTTTTATAGATGATGAAACTTGGGCTCTGAGAGGTAAAGAAGTTGTCCTCAATTACGGAGTGATTAAATGGTTGAACCAGTTTCCTAATTCAGGTCTTCTTCCTAACTCCCAGTATGTACTTCCCTACCCTCGTGGTTACATTGTCAAACGGGGACTTTGAGATATAACGAAATAAAGATAAAGGTGAAGGTAACATGTAGGATTATAGACTCTTGGGACTGGAATTGCCTGTAATATAGTTTCAGCCTAAACTTGGGAGACTTGAATTAAAAATTTTCTGACAAGGCTTAATAATAACAAATAGCAAATGCCAAGTACTGAGCACCTTACCTAACACACACACACACCCCTATCTCTGGGGTGAATACTATTAGTATTACCCTTCTATAAAGTGCTCTTTTTTAATCCTTACAACAAGGCTATGAAGAAGATTTTATTGCCTTCCGTTGAGAGATGGTATATTCGTATATCCGTCTCATTCTGGAACCCTTGTTCTTACCAGTCATGGGGTGGGGTTTATTTCAGTATGTAGTAACTCACATGCTTGAGAATGTTCATTTTTTTTCTTTTTTCTTTTTTTTTGCGATACGCGGGCCTCTCACTGCTGTGGCCTCTCCCGTTGCAGAGCACAGGCTCCGGACGCACAGGCTCAGCGGCCATGGCTCACGGGCCCAGCCGCTCCGCGGCATGTGGGATCTTCCCGGACCGGGGCACGAACCCGTGTCCCCCGCATCGGCAGGCGGACTCTCAACCACTGCGCCACCACGGAAGCCCTCTTTTTTATATTATATCTAAAATAAATCTTTTTGAGTGGGCTGTGCTGCCTGGGGTGCAGGATCTTAGTTCCCCGACCAGGGTTTGAACCTGGGCCCTTGGCAGTGAAAGCACAGAGTCCTAACCACTGGACTTCCAGGGAAGTCCCAAAAATACATCTTACTACCGTGAAAATGCATGCTCTTCGTCCTCCACAGACACAGAATAAAGTTATTCAGTACTGTTCTTTATATATTAGAATATACTTATCGATGGCTAGATTCTTCATTGAGGGGAAGACACTGAGATTTTATTGGCAATGTCCTATCTTTTTCTTAATCAAGACTCATTGCATATCCTGCCATCTTGGTCTTCCTGTTACACCTCTCAGTGATTCTCCCCTTTCTGATTTATGTGACTACCTGAGATATCTCTAAATTAGCATATCTGAAATATGATAAATATTGATTTGTTTGAAAATGCTGTGTGTTTAAATCTGTCATAAATCAATTATAAAAGATCACACTCATATTTTATATCTATGGATATATAACTTAAAAATTTTTATAAATCCAACTGAAAGCCTACTTTTTTATCCTCAAAGTCAATAGTGTTAGTGTGTATAACATTTTATTATGTTCAATTAATACTGTCCATTTTAAGGGTTTATTTTGCAATTTCATTTTTACAGATAGTTTTAAAAATTGATATGTGATGAGATTAAATAACTTTTCCAAGATTACACAATTATATGACTGCTAGACCTGGGATTATCTTGCCTTTTATTCAAGAAAACAATATATCCAAAATTATCTATTAGCCACACTCTTGGTACCTCAAATGTTTATTAATTTGTGGTTTGTATTTTAAGGAGGAAGGAAGAAATAAATATTTGCATTATCACATGTGAGAAATAGGAGGCTTAAAAAGATTAAATAATGTTTGTAATATAAAATGTACTGGATAAAATAATAACTAGTCTTTATTGAATATTTCCCAGGAGCTAGACATTGTATTAAGTCTTGTACATGTATTAATTCACTGAAAGTTCACAATAGCCCTAAAAGCTAGGTATTGTTATAATTTTAATTTTACATACATACCAAAAAAAAAAAAAATCAACCCTGAGGTGCAGAGAAGTTAGGTAACGTGCCTAAAGACACATAACTACTAAATGTAGAAAAGATTATCTAGGTAATTTGGCTTCACTATCTGGGGTTTTAACTACTATGCTATATATTTGTCACAATAAGGAGGATATAGAGTTTTAAAATAATGATTTAAAAACAGGTGGAATTTCAGAACTGCTAATATATGTAATACAGTATTACAAAAACTTTTCTTTGTTAAAAAATGAGTGTCACAACTACCTATAGAATTACACATGCAAAATAGTCCTTTCTTGCATTTAACTATGAATAGGAAAACATACATATTTATTAAAGAAAAATTCCAAGATCAAATAAGAGACATAGTTTCACAGAACTCTAATAAGAGACAGAAGGTAGCTTATCTTGGAATCAATTTATTTATCCATGTCTTCTGCCAAAGGCAATTTATGGAAATGTTTGAACCTTGATTTTTTAATGCAGAAAAGTAGAGCCCTATGAATATGATTGGGATTTTTCCAAACAAAAGATTTAATGAATTAGTATCAAGAATAATCTTTAATTACTAATCGCTACATTTCAAAATCAACTTCAAGCAAAAAGACACTTGAGGTATAATTTGAAGAAATTTAAGACCCAAATCTAAAATGATTGCTTCCTTTCTGCTTGTTAAAGAGTAAAATCTGAGCAACTACAAACTTAGGGTTACTAAGGGGGGAGGGGAGGGGTGGGATGAACTGGGAGATTGGGACTGACATATAGACACTACTATGTATAAAATAGATAACTAGTGAGAACCTACTGTACAGCACAGGGAACCCTACTCAGTGCTCTATGGTGACCTAAATGGGAAGGAAATCTAAAACAGAGTGGATATATGTATACGTATGACTGATTCACTTTGCTGTACAGCAAGAAACTAACACAACATTGTAAAGCAACTATACTCCTATAAAAATTAATAAAAAACGTAAAATCTGAGCAACTAATAGCAAAGGACTATCCAGTCCACTTCTCTTTTAACCAAGTGTTTTCCTAGTCTTAAGGTCATCATCTTTCCTTTAAAGGTAAAAATCTGTAATACACTGAATTCATGGCAGCCTTTATTTATACATAATAATTTATTACATTGATTTAATAATGGAGGTGTTCCTCTCCATTAATTGAACATTTTCCTGTAGTTATTTTGCCTTTGTTTTTTTTTTTTGGCTGCGTTGGGTCTTTGTTGCTGCGCCCGAGCTTTCTCTAGTTGTGGCGAGTGGGGAGTCCTCTTCGTTGCGGTGCATGGGCTTCTCATTGCGGCGGCTTCTCTTGTTGCAGAGCATGGGCTCTAGGTGCGCGGGCTTCAGTAGTTGTGTCTCGCGGGCTCTAGAGCACAGGCTCAGTAGCTGTGGCGCATGGGTTTAGTTGCTCCGCAGCATGTGAGATCTTCCCGGACCAGAACTTGAACCCATGTCCCCTGCATTGGCAGGTGGATTCTTAAGCACTGCGCCACCAGCGAAGTCCCTCCTGTGGTTATTTTGCAGTCTTTATCAAAAAATTCCATCAAATTACTCTCCAGGAACTTAGTTAAGGAAAATGAAACTCACTCTCCTTTAAAAATTTTGACTTTTCCTCCCCTCTGAAGTATAACTAAATTTTATCCCCCCTTCCCAAACAAAATTAAAAACAGCATGGCAGACATAGTCCTTTCACTGTCATTTCCCAATACCAGGAATCAGATATATCTGAGCACATGACCTTTTTACCCACTGTTTAATAATTCAATAGACCATTAACAGTTTTCCAATATTTAAAACTGTAATAAAGCTCCCCAAACTTGACAGCAAGCAGAAGGGACATTTTTCTTTTCCTCATGAACATTTAAAATATAGCAGTGATTTTTAAAATTGTTTGGAACATCCTCTTTAATATATTAACATTTACACATGTTAAATATAAAGAGATTAATACTAATCTATTATTAAACATCTACTGAATTTTTTAATGTTTTACTGTAATGAAAGGATATGTTGAAGTTCCAGAAAATTAATATGATTTATGTCTGGAGTTTTGAACCTTACTTCCGTCACTGCTGTGTCACTAATTAATTTAATTATATATATATATTTTATTTATATTTTAATTATTTATATATAAATAATTATATATATATATTATATATATATATATATATCCATTCTACAATGATATATCCTTACCTGTTTTTTTTACTCTACAACCTCACTGAACTGATTTGAGAATGAATGAAAAAATTCATATTATAAAAATTAATACATTTATTACAATGGTACAGGCTTACTTGGAGGGCTTATTAAAATAGATTAATGGGCTGATCCCATTGTTTCTGAATCTGTAGGTTTATGTGAAGTCTGTGAATATGCATGCCTAACAGGTTCCCAGAGGATACTGATGCTGCTGGGCCAGAGACCACCCTATCTTATAAAACTGAACGAGATTAAAAAAAAAAAAACAACTTAGTAACATAGAGTAACACATGGTTTATGTTTGAATGGGGGAAAGGGCTTCATCTTGAAATTGTTTGAATCTTTGGAGGTAATAATGACTAGAAATCATGACAGAAATAGCCTTCAGAAATTATGACATCAACCATTGTTCTACACTGCCCCAATTCACACTCGCACCCCATCCTTTCGTGAGTATGAGTTTGGTTTCTTTCCCAAGCAAAAAGTTGACTATGCAATGCAGAATTTCATTAACAGGGGTTTCTTGTTTTTAGGTAGTTTTATTTTTCCTTCTTACACTTTTAACTTGTTATCAAAGGTATAACCTAGAGAAAATGTGAGACAATTCAGTATAATATCTGTGAGAAATGTCAGCTCAATGAGACACTAGCATGATGGTTTCAGACTTTTTACAGGAAAGAAAATTTAGGTCAGCCTCAAAGAAGAACTTGTACTAGAATGGATAATCAGGAACACACACAACACACACACTCATACACACACACGTGCCTGCACACACATATACAATTTTTCCTTCAAAGCTGCCATTATTTCCATCACCTCTATTCATAAAACCTCCCATTACAATGAACATTGTTTATTGGCAATAGTTGTTACCACAGGCTTTGTTATGTTGTTTAGTTCTTACGCTTTTTAAATGCCTGTCCCCATCTGGGGAGAGGTGATCTTTTTCACTTGTCACAAGTAACATCAGAAATAACACCTTAAGGAAGTACTTAAGTACACTTTGCTAATAATGACAATGTGTGACAGCTAATAAAAAACAAAACGTATGTACATCTAACTTAAATTTACTATCAATGTGACATAGTTTGCTACCTGGACTTTCTCATCTTATGAATGGGATTTCTAAAAGGCCATGATCAAGCATATAACTAATAAACAGCCTTAGAAATTGAATAATGGGTTTGATCTCACTGCTGTTTGGTTGACAGATGGGAATCAAATAGACATAAGCTCTGTACCCTTTATTTATTGCTGGGAAGGGAAATTGTATGCCCAAAATGCCATAAGACAGGTTTTTCTTCCAGCATTTATAGTCTGGTAGGAAGGAGAAAATAAAGGTCCTGTAGTCTTTCAAAAAAGACAGTTTTAAGCCATTTTCAACATAATATTTCAGACTTCCAGTTTGGAAGAGACTGTGAGTGTATCAGGGCCAACTTCTGAACCTTTTGAAGTTCATTCACATAATATAACTTATTTTTTCCAATTTGTGTTTTAATTCAACGTTGAATTAAATGAAAGATTCTTTAGCCAATCTACTGCAGGTGCTCAGTAAATATTCTACTTACAGTTACTCTGAAGATGCTTCCTTGAAATGTTAAAATTTGTTCTATAAGTATATATTTTTATTTTCCTATATTCTATCTAGATGGCCCAAATAATTATGTGTTCAAATATGTTGAGTCAACACTGTAAAACTAAGATAGTCTCTAGTATGGCATGAATTTAAAATGAGAATGTGATATTCATGGACCTGAAATTTAAAAAATATAGATCCAGATTTAATGTATTGTACTCTTTGGCTTTTATGTGATAAGCCTTTAAACAGTTCAATGTGAAAAAAATCTGATGTTCACTTTTGGGTGATTATCTTTGGGAAGATACCAATATTTTATTTCATGTGTCTCTTTAATTGCAATTATTTAATGTTTAATCTTCAAATTTCATACAAATATAATTAGTAAGAGTTCTATCAGTGTGATTACCCACTTGAGATTTTTCTGCTCAAACATAAATTGAAGTAGCAGTACCTAAGTACATGAAATTTTATTAATTAATGAAGAAATTTATTAATTCACAAACATCAGTTACTCACGTATCATGTGTGAATATCAGAACTGAGTTTTTAAATTTTTTAATTCATTGATGAACCAGTTAGCTTTGCAAGGAGTGAATCTGTCTGAAATTCTGGCTATAGCATTAACTCTGGCTAATATTTTCACACAAACAGGCCTGCTCATGAGGGGGCAGGGAAAGGGAATGTGGAAGACTTAGTACAACACAGACAGGAAAAAAAAAAAAGCTAAACTTGCATCCTATAGATGATACACTGAGTAAAAAATTTAGAATCTGAAGAATGTTGTATGAGATTGGTCACAGAAAAAAGTTTCATGACTTCATGGTGAATTGGTTTAGCCGTACAGTCAAAATATGCCCATATATGTGCAAGAGGGGATTAAATATGCTTTTATATAATTCAGGGAAAAAAGTTAAAACTAAGAGTAAGGACACTAGATAATAAGAATTTACTCTAAAGAATGGAAATTGGAGAAATCTGGTGAAGTAGAACAACCACTTTAGTGTGAACTCTTTGAAAGCATAAATAGTGAGATCATATTAACAAGGGTTCAAGGTTGAAGAGTTGAAAATAAGACCTACAAAGGAAAAAATAGAGAAGGAAAGCTCCTATTGAAGCTAGTTGTTTGGAAAGATTAGGAGGAAACATTTTTTAAAATAATTTTAACTTGATTGTATGAAAACCAAAAGAGCCAAAAATAGGAGAAAGAAAGAGAATCCTTGTTTATTAAAGAACCGATTGCTCCACCTTTGGTGCTTTTGTGCAACCTGTATAATTTTTTCCAGATATTTTCTATATATTTATGTGCTTATCCCAGAGTTTTATCGCTGTGATATGCACTGAGAATGCAGAGTGAAGGGAAGCCTGTACCTGCCTACTAGAAGTTTAGCAGTCTAATAGAAATGTAAACAGATGACCACAGGGGTGATGTCAGGAGCATGGCTGAATAAGATATTCCTCATCATGACCCCCATTAACAACAATTTGGCATTCATCCATGGATCAAGTGCTTTTGTGGGAGCTGTAGATCCAGTATCATATGCCAAAGAAGCTAGGAGGAGTCCCTCCTCCTTGTGCATCCGGTAGTAGGCATATAGACCTTGGTCCCAGCTGTAGACCCAGCAGTGGCCCATGAATTGTCTCTAGCCATCTTGGCCATGGTCCAGGAGCCCCTGCAGAACACTGTCTCATTCAGTTACCCATGAACCAGAAAGCCTTTGTGGAAATGCAGGTTTCCAGAGGGAGAACACACCATTGGGGAAAATATATACAAGTTTGAACACATTGGAGAGGAGCACTAAATCATGTGCTTGACTTGACTAGGGATGGGAAGTGGCTGGGAGAATAGCAGATAGAACTCTTGGAGGACATTAAAAGGATGTGGATCCTCCTAACTGTGACATGGGTTTCATCAAGAAGCCTGTCCAGGAACCACTGGGAACTCCTCACCTGCAATCTCTCCAGCTGGCCCATGGGCACCCCCAGGCTTTGTGCGTCTCATCCACAACCGCCTCCACCCCATGGCTGGCACTGTGTGTATGCTTCTCATGGCAGTGGTGAAAGTGAGTTTGGGCAGATAGCTAGTAAAGACAGAAAGTTAGCCCAAACCCATGGACCAGGGAAAGATCACAAACTTCAGTTCTAAAATCAGCCTTGAGAAAGCAGCAGGGAAGCTGTCAGCACCTGTTCTGGTATTTTGCACAATTGAAAGAGGGCATACAAATGTAAGAATTCTACAGCAAGAGGGAGCAAGAAGTGTGGAGCAAGCAGATCCACAGAAGGTCTGAGAAAGCCTCAGAATCCCTAGCAGGGCTGATGGGAGATATTTCTCTCCCAAAAGCAGTCAGTAAAGACTGAGGAGGTGACTCCTACTTCATATGAGAAGACAGCAATGCAAAACTTCAAGGAACATGAAAAATCAAGGAAGCATGATGCCACCAAAGGATCTCTAGTAATTGAACCCAAAGACATGCAGATTGGCAATTTATATCTAAGAAAGAATTCAAAATAGCTGTTTTAAGGAAGTACAGTAGGCTACAGAAAGACAATTCAATGAAATCAGGAGAACAATACCTGAACAAAATAAGAAGTTGAGCAAACTGATAGAAATCAAAGAAAAGAACGAAACAGAAATTCTGGTGGTAAAGAATACAATAAATAAAATGAAAAATGCAATAGAGAGCATCAACAGCAGAATGGATCAAGCAAAAGAAAGAATCCGTGAAGTAGAAGACATGAACTTTGAAATTATCCAGTCACATGAGAACAAAGAAAAAAGAATGAAAAAGAGTGAAGAAAGCCTACATGAGCTATAGGATACCATGAAAAGAAGCATTCTGCGAATTATCAGAGTTCTGAAAGGAGAGTGGGGGGGGGGAAGGGGGTAGAAAGCTTATTTAAAGAAATAATGGCCAAGAACTTCCCACATCTGGGAAGAAATTTGGATATCCAAGTTCCTGACATATTCTTCTCTCCAAGACATATTCTAATAAAACTGTCAAAAATCAAAGACAAAGAGGTCATCTTAAAAGCAGCAATTGCAAGAAAAGAAGCTTATAAGTTACAAGGGAACCCTCCCTCCAATAAGGCCATCCGTAGATTTCTCAGTGGAAATCTACAGGCCAGGAAAGAGTGGGGTGATATATTCAAAATGCTGAAAGAAAAAAAACTGCCAACCAAGAGTACTCTGTCCAGCAATGTTGTCCTTCAGAAATAAAGGAGACAAAAAAACTTTTGCATATAAATGAGAGCTGAGAGTGTTTCCACTAGGCCTGCCTTACAAGAAATGCTGAAATGAAAGGACACTATTTAGTAACATGAAAACATAAGAAAATATACAACACACTGGTAGAGATAAGTATATAGTCAAATTCTGATTACTCTAATACTATAATATAGTGGTGTGTTAACAACTCTAGTATAAAGGTTAAAGGACAAAAGTGTTAAAAATAACTATACCTATAATGATGTTAATGAATATGCAATGTAGAAAGGTATATTGTGACATCAAAAACATAAAAGGGGTAGTAAAATGATATAGTTTTTGTGTGTGATCAAAGTTAAGTCTTTTATCAGTATAAACTAGACTATTTTATCTATAAGATGTTTTATGGAAGCTTCCTGGTAACCACAAATTCTACAGTAGACTGACAAAAGATAAAGAGAAGGGAATCAAAGCATACCACAAAGGAAGGCAGTAAGAGAGGTAGAAAGGATCAAAGGAATTACAAAGAGCAGAAAACAATTAAAAGATGGCATTATTAAGGACTACCTATCAATAATTACTCTAGATGTAAATGGATTAAATTCTCCAATCAAAATACATAGAATGCCTGGAAGGATAAAAATAACCCCATGAGATCCAACTATATGCTGCCTATGAGAGACTTACTTCAGCTTTAAGGACACACATAGGGTTGAAGTGAAAAGATGGAAAAGATATTCCATCAGAATGGAAACCAAAAGAGAGCAGGAGTTGCTATACTTACACTGAACAAAATAGACTTTTAGCCAAACCTTTAACAAGAGACAGACAAGGTCATTTTATAATGCTCAACTTTCAACGGTGGATAGGTCATCCAGACAGAAAATTAATACAGAAACACGGGACTTTTGAACTATACTTTAGACCTAACAGAAGTATACAGAACATTCCATCCAATAGCAGCAGCATACACATTCTTCTCAAGTGTACACAGAACATTCTCCAGAAGAGATCATGTAATAAGTCACCAAAAAAAATCTTAGAAAATCTAAGAAGATTAAAATCATACCAAGTATCTTTTCCAACCACAATGGTGTGAAACTAGAAATCGATAACAGGAGGAGAACTAGAAAATTCACAGGTATGTGGAGATTAAACAATACACTCCCAAGCAACAAATGGGTCAAAGAAGAAATCAAAAGGGAAGTAAAGAATATCTTGAAACAAATGAAAGTGGAAGCACAATATATTGAAACTTACAGGATGAAGCAAAAGCAATTCTAAAAGGAAAGTTTATAGCAGTAATGCCTACATTTAGAAAAAATAAAGATCTCAAATAAACAACCTAACATTACACCTCAAGGAACCAGAAAAAGCACAAACTAAGCCCAAAATTAACAGAAGGAAGGAAATTACAAAGATCAGAGTAGAAACAAATCAAATAGAGACCAGAAAAACAATAGAAAAGATCAATGCAAATATGAGCTGATTTTCTGAAGCAATAAACAAAATTTACAAACCTTTAGCAAGACTAAGAAAAAAAGAGAGAAGACTCAGATAAATGAAATCAGAAGTGAAAAAGGAGACATTACAAGTACAGAAATCATAGGCTCTTAAGAGAATACTATGAACAAGTATATGCCAGCACATTGGATAACCAAGAAGAAATGGATAAGTTCCTAGAAAAGTACAACGTACCAAGACTGAATCATGAAGAAAAAGATTTCCACAGAACAATAAAGAGTAAGGAGATTGAATTGTTCAATGAATGAATGGATAAAGACGATGTGACTATATATATCCATTCATTTGATGACAGACACTAGGTTGTTTCCATATCTTTGCTGTTGTGAATAATGCTGCAATGAACACGGGAGTGTGAATATTTCTTTGAGATCATGATTGCATTTCTTTGGATATATAACCAGAATTGGGATTGCTGGTTCATATGATAATTCTATTTTTAATTAATTGATTGTGTGTATGTGCATGTGTGTATACACATATGTGCATGCGTCATTTTGTTATGCTTCATTTCACTGCGCTTTGCAGATATTACATTTGTTACAAATTGAAGATTTGTGGCAACCCTCTGTGGAGCAACTCTATCAGCACCATTTTAACAAAAGCATTATTTTTAAATTTAGGTATGTACATTTTTTTGTACATGATGCTATCGCATACTTAATAGACTACACTGTACTTTAAGCATAACTTTTATATGCACTGAGAAACTAAAAAAAATCGTTTAACTTCCTTTATTGCAATAGTCACTTCATTGCAGTGGTCTGGAACCGAACCTACTATATCTTTGAGGTATGCTTGTATACACACACATACAGACACACACAGACAGACACACACACACATAATGGAATATTATTCAGCCATGAGAAAGAGGGAAATCCTGTCATTTGCAACAACATGGATGGACCTCGAGGGCATTATGCTAAGTTGAATAAGTCAGACAGAGAAAGACAAATACTGTTATATCACTGACATGTAGAATCTAAAAAATGCCGAACTCATAGAAATGTAGAGTAGAATGGTGGTTGACAGGGCCTAGGGGATGAGGAAATGGGGAGATGTTGGTCAAAGGGTACAAACTTTGAATTATAAGATGAATACGTTCTGGGGTCTAATGTATAGAATGGTGATTATAGCTGACAGTACTGTTATGATGTACCTGAAATTTGTTAAGAGAATAGATCTTAAATGTTCTTACCACAAAGAAGAAATGGTAATTATGTGAGGTGATGGAGATTTTAATTAACTCTACTATGGTAATCATTTTGCAATATATAAGTATATCAAATCATCACATTGTACACCTTAAACTTACATAATGCTCTATGTCAGTTATATCTCAATAAAGATAGAAAAAGACAAAACAAAAATAAAGCATGACATTAGTGACATAAGCATGTACAACCTACTGAGTTATTACACAGAAGATGGAATTGTTAACTTTGTCAGGAAATGTTGCCATTCATAGAAGGCAAGGTGTGGGTTTGAAGGATGAACTGTTGCAAAGAAAGACAAAACTGCACGTCACAGCATTAATTTGATAGTGCGAGATGGTGGCTTTAGGAGATAAAATAGGGAATCTAATTAGGTTTTCCATAATGAAGGGCCTTCTACACCACACTATAGAGTTTGTGTTATATTCTGCAGGAAAATCGTATAATTTGATTTGTAGTTTAGAAAAATCACTCTGGTAACCATGTGTAGAATGGATTCCAAGGGGAGAAAATAGTTATTTCACAAATTCAGGTAGGATATGAAGAAGACTTAAACACAGAAAATGACATCCGGGACAGAGAAAGAAGAATGACTTTTAAAGATATTTAAAAGGTAGAATCAATATTTAGTGATTCATTGATCATGGGGCAAAAAAGGAGAAGTGTAGTCTAAAGTCCCCACTTTCTTGCTTGGGAAAATTGGTGATTAGTTGTTATCAAGTAACCTAAGGACTGGATTTTGAAACAAATAATTCATAACTTTATTGATGGGGGTTTAAAGGGCAGTGTTGATTTACCAGACATGCAGATGCAAAGGAGATGGGAGAGAATACGTCGGCTTGAGGGGGATGCATGAATATTCATGCTAATATTGGTAGAAACTGGGGCGTGTTTATTGACAAGGGGGAGATGAGTCAATAGGAAAGCAAAAGCTGAATATGCAAGGGAGGGGTGGAATAAGAAAGGGAGAGCATTGCATACAGAGCCAAGCAGAGGGGACGAACCTGCCCAAAATGTACCTCCTTCTCAGGAATGGCTGAAGATAAAGAGGCAGCATGATTGAGAAGACAGGGAGGGGTGGAGGCGGGTCACTCTGTATGCGGGGAGTTGGATGCCTGGTGGCCTCAGTGTTGTAGGATGAGGTGTCATCTGGTGAGATGGAGCCTGGGTAATAGGGGTAAGAATTGAGAAGGTTGTTAGCATACAGGATAATCATTGAAGAAAATGGCTGGGAGGTTACTAAAAGCAAATGAAAGACGTTGCTATCACTGAAGGCTCAATATTAGTACCAATCCTTACAGTTTTGCTGATTTTCCCAACAATGCTGGGTTTCACCTGGGTATTACTACTAATGATAACTAACATTTCTGACTGTTTATTATGTACCAGGCACTGCTAAGTCCTTAATCTTCACAACCAATTCATGAACTAAGTATCATTATTATTCTCACTTTCACACAGAGGAAACTGAGGCATTGAGAAGTCTAAAAGTGGAGAAGGCAGATCATCAGCATAATTGGTTAAGCTTAGGTTCAAATTCCAGTATTAGGACAAGAAAAAAAAGCAGAGGCTTAAACAAGATAAAAGTTTCTTTCTTTGTTTAAAATATCCCTAGGTAGTCAGTCTAGAACTGATATGACCCTCCATGGTTTCAGGGACACCGGCTCTTCTGTGTGATTGCTGTACCATTTCCAAACCTGCCTCATGATACAGTATGGCTGCTGGTGCTCCAGTCATGTTCCAGTCATACTTCAGATGTTGAGAAAAATGAGGAGAACAAGAAAGACATGGCTCTTCCCTTTCAGTTAATGCCCCGTCCAAGAAATTACACCCACCACTTTTGCATACACTCTTAGAACTTGGTTGCATGGCTACATCCTGCTCCAAAGAAGGCTGTGATATATTTTTATTTAGAATAAATAAAATTTGGAATAAGAAAAGAGCAAATAGTGGGGAGGTCTCTTACCTTGTTTTACTACATGTGGACAATTTCAGATTATTTTGGATGAAAAGAGAAGAGAACAAAGAATTGAGGGTGCTAACAAATAGTATGGTTAAGTGATGAATTACAACAAAGGAAGAAGTGAGGCCAAGAGGTGGCTGACGGATGGAAGGAAAAGGAGGGTGGAACAGCCTGAATGACTTAATGAAGTCAAAGAGGAGGTGTTGTCAGCATTACTGAGAGAACTTCATGAATAGTTCCTTAAGATGGAGATTGTGTAAGAATCTCACATGAGATTTGAAGATTTCAAAGTTGGAGTAGTCCCAGCAACAGTGGAAAAAATACTTTTGGTATTTTGCTGATATTAGTTGAAGAGACTTAGGGGCAAATGCTTTAATTCAATATGTATCACAGTAGTGTTAACAGGGTTTAGAAAACGGTTTCTTATTACTGGGATAATGATTACACTGTTTCATTTTATACAAAGACTTAGTCATAAAGTTCAAGTTTGCTTTACAAAGTCAAGTTCAAGATGACATTTGTCATGTTCGAGATTGCAAGTCTTTAAAATAAATAATGTTTTAGATAACTGAATCTTTTCATTCAGTGCAAACCATTCAGATGGAAAAGTTCCTAAAATCCCTTTCTTTAAATAATATACAGAACATATTTTATGATTGACACTCATTGTTAAATACCACTGTCAGTTATTGTCCTGGAGTGAAATAAAAGACTCTCAGCTCTTTCTTCCTCTCTTTCATTATAGGAGCTCCTCTATGATGCATTGAAGTGCTATGATTCTAGAGAAGTGGCTTCATCTTTGTCACGTTAGCAGTTTGGTTGCTCCCTGGTTCCCTAGAATTAGGGATTGTAAGATGCTGACCCCAGGGCAAAAGTTACTCTAATTTTAAAAACTAAAACTTATGAAAAGCTTTCCATTTGTTTTAACCTTGTCTTAGAACCAAATTATCTCATGCCACCACCAGTTTCTTGCTTCCAGAATAGGAGAGGTTTATACAAATGGAAGCCCTATTATGCTTTCAGAAAAAAAAGAAAATGGAAAATGAAGGGCCTCCTACCTAATAAGGAATGCTTTTTAAAGCAAGCCTTATTTTTAACTTAAAAATTTTTAATTTCTCTCTAAATATGTTTGAAACGACATGTGGAATTTCAATGTAGTTGGCACAGTTCTATTTCATTATTCCTTTATACATGCTGAGAGATACTGAAGCTTGTGAATTTCTGTGCACTAATTTGTATTTCTGCAGATCTTCTGCTTCCTTCCTACTTTCATATCCAAAAGTGAGAGGGCCAGAAGAGGGAATTCCAGTCACTCCTGATGAGTGAGTTGAAAGAGTGCTGAAAATTTTGCAATTGTGTGGGAAATTGGCAATGTTTGGAAACGTGCTCTCGTGACAGAGCATTCAGATAAATTGTGCCATTGTCAGGTCTGTTGTTAAATGTCAGAACGAGGCACATGAATGTATGTATTTCATTAGGTAAAGTTTCATATGGGTGCCAGAGGTGGTGATCCCTCTGCACGTTTGGTTGGTAGGTATAACTGGTGCCATGACAGACCCTCCATACCTCCCACCTCACCCCTGCCTCTGCCCCTCTGCTTATTCCAAAGACACAGCTAAAACTTAAAGTAGTCATTTTAAAACCGTCTTGAGAGAATTCTGCTTTCTGGCACTCCCTTCACATGTTAGGACTCCAGTGATTTTTATTCTGTAATTACCAACCAAGAGAATACCACAAGTGACACAGGGGACTGTCTCTAGAATAGCTGTGCCTGCAGAGGCTACAAAGCTTTCGAGGTAATGCAGGCAGCTTCACAGTTGTCTGATCACCAGTGGGCCCCAAGTGATGTGAAAGAGAAGCCTGCGGCTGAAGATCCTTAGCTTTGAAGGCAGGTTCAAAAACAGAGTCACATGCCTCCGTTTTCTGAAGCCTGAGTTAGATGAACAGATATTTGGCGCTTTCAAGATTTCTTTGTGGGACTTAAAGTTTAACTTTCATTTGCACCCAAGGCCTTGAGAATAAAGAGAACCACCTGCTGGAAAGGTGCAGCAGGATGGTTTTTATCTGAACTAGTTTCCCCTTTATATTTGAAACTAGAGGAGATTAGTAAAGCTGTCTAAATGATTTGCTGAACAATTATTTTAAAGGAAACTTTTATATTTTATTTTGATTTTTCTACTCTTGATTCTGATAATGAAAGTCATAAAAAATCCAGTAAGGGATGGGGAGGAATCAAGTTGGTCATAACCTATATGTGTATTAATTTGAAACTTTGAAGAACAGCCATCTTTACACATACATTTTACATAATCATGTAGATTATTATGATGGGAAGACAATTTCTAAATATGGTAAGCTTGCGTTTTCTTAAAATACTAATACTCAAAGAATTAAATGAGGTTTCTGTATTTTTTCTTCTTTTTGCTTTTAATATTTTAGTCTTAACTTGTATTTTTTTCTTTTAACTAAATAACAATATATGTTAATTGCAAAAGGTTTTAATATTTAATAGATGGGTATAAACAAGAAGAGAAAATAGAAAAAGCATTCTACCTCAATTCAGCTATTCAGTAGCTAAACATGCTGCATAACTTAGCTAGACCTGGGTAGTAAGAGTGCAGAAGATGAGTTAAAATAAAAGGAAGATTGAAGAAATCCTTGAAGAGGTGTAGAGAGAACACAAATGCTAGATAGGGGGTAAATAGGTAATTCACATAATTTCAAGGAGGTTTCTTTATCTTAAGGCTTTGTTCCTTGCTAAAGTGTTTCATTAGTTCATTAATTAATCCATTAACTCATTAATTAGTTAGCATTTATTGAATATTTATTACTGTCCAGGAACTGAGTTTGACACTGAGGGTTCATTGATAAACAAAGCAAAGAATTTAGAGATAGTAGAGAGACACAGCTAAGTTAGCATCCAACAACAAATCACTACTGAATGCCTGCTATGTTCCAGGCACATTTCTAGGTACTGAGGATGTGATTATGAACAAAGCAGACAAAAATCTCTGCCTTCATGGGGATGACAGGTAATGGACATAATAAAACAAGGAATAGCAAATGGGAGCATGTCTGTAAGTAAGAGCAAGGAGGTCCATGGGGCTGGAGAGGAGTGTAGGGAGGAGTGAATAGCAGGGATGAGGTCAGAGAACAATTGGGAGGCAGATCATTTAGGCCTTGTAGGACATTGTGAGGACTTTGTCTTTTACTCTGAATGAGATGAGAAGCCTTGATGGGGTTTGGGGCATAGAGAACTGGCTTAGATTTTTTTTTTTTCTTCTGCGGTGTGTGGACCTCTCACAGTTGTGGCCTCTCCCGTTGCGGAGCACGTGCTCCAGACGTGCAGGCTCAGCGGCCGTGGCTCACGGGCCCAGCCGCTCCGTGGCATGTGGGATCCTCCCGGACCGGGGCATAAACCTGTGTCCCCTGCATCGGCAGGCGGACTCTCAACCACTGCGCCACCAGGGGAGCCCTGACTTAGGTTTTAAAAGGATCATTCTGGCTTTAGTATGGAGAAAACACAGATTTTGGTCAAGGAATGGAAACTGGGAGGCCAGTTGGGAGGCTATGGAGAGACAAGAGATCGTGGTGGATTAAATCAAGGCAGTGGCAGTGGAGGTGGTAAAAAGTGGTCAAAACCTCGATTTAGGGTATTTTAAAGATTCAGTTAACAAGATTTGTTGACCCAAATGAATATGGGGTATTCAAGAAAGAGAGAGGTCACAAAATAACTTGAGGGATTTGTGCCAGAGTAACTGGGAAGAGAGCCTTTTTCATTTACTGAGATTTGGAGACAAGAAGAGCAGGTTTGAGGATGAAGAATAGATCAGCTTTGAACATAAGTTTGCAATTCTGATTATATATCCAAGTAGAAATATTGAACAGAAGTGCGGATGGAAATACAAATGTGAGAGTCATCGGCAAGAAAATGAGCGTAGACAAAAATGGAAAGAGAGAGAAGGAATGTGAATATGGATACAAGGACTAAACCCTGAAGCACAAATAAATGCAATAAATTGTTAAGCAGTGAAAATATACCCCGACAAGAAGTCCTCGAGGACCAGCTAACTTAGGAAAAAGGTTTTAGATTTTACTGCAAATTATGAGGAACTCTTGGAACATTCTGAAGAAGGGAGTTACATAACCATAAGACCTAAAATGGAAAAGTTGAGATGAAAATCTTAGCAGAAACCTCATAAAGTTTCTACACATATTACTCATAACCCTTATATTGCGATTTAAATCCAATATCCGTATATCTACCATCAGTGAGTGGAAAAAGACCAGTGATCTCAATGTAAGTTGAAAAGAAGTTATTTTTCATTCTATTCATTACATAAACCAGAGTCTTTCTTTTCTCAAATACCAATTTCTTTGAGCTGAATCTATATAGAATTTTTAATCTCTTGTTTTTAAAGGGAATTTTGTAAAACTCTTAAGTTCCATATATATTTTGGATACATTATGACCTTCATACCCTGCTAAATATTTGCCTGGGACAAAGTATGTACTTTTGTTGTTGTTTTATGTATTTTAAAGGGACCTCCCAGATATCATATTCCTAATCACAGCTTTATTCATTATCAAAAAAGAAGCAGGTAGTCACTTGATGAGGGAAGGAGGCACTGGTTATGGGATTCTATAAGAGCCCAGGTGTCTGATGGGAACCTCCTCAGCCTTTAGAAAGAACTAAATGATGTCAAGAATTAAAGAAATGTGGACTTCCATCTTCAAAACTTCTACTAACAGCCTGACCTGAAAGTGATTCCAATGTATTTACACAAAATGGTTAAAATTATTCTCTGGTGATAACTGACTAAATTATACTTATTTTGCCCCAAGATATTAGGTTTGACTTAAACTGGAAATTCATTTGTGTAATATTATATTCAATCCTACTCCTAAAATATTCCACATGCAAAATCTGATTTTTTTTTTAATTTCCAAATTTTCCAAATTGAATCTTCCAAGTTCAACAAACTTGGCACATAGTAGATGGTGTATAAAAAGTTTATGAAGCACAGTAGTGTATATCTGCTGTCCCCAGCCATTAAAAAAAAAATTGGAAGTATATATTTTTTCAAGTAAAAAAGAAAAAAAGGAGGGAAGAAAAAAACACTGAAAATCCTTTAGAGCCACTTAAGCTATTAATGAGTCTTGTCTGTTTCCCTGACATTTATTTGACAGGATTGAGTTATTTGCATACAGAATTAATGCCTTGTATTATTAGAGCTCCATTCTTCATTACTTCACTAATTCTTTGTACCCAATGACTTTTCCTTCTAGTTGCTGTATTATCATTTTTTCCTGGCTTTTCCCCCAAAATAGATTTAGTTTGATCAATATTATAGATTTCATGAAAAGGAATGTATAACAGTATTAAGAGGCATTATATAATGGATTCGTGCATAAAACGTATGTATATATATGAGTGTGAGACAGAAGTATCCTGGGGCCAGGGATAGGCTGAATTGAGGAAGTTGATTAAAATGTTAAATTTTCTTTTCGAAGTGTTGATACTTTCAAGAAAGCTTTTAAATATTTATAATAAGGTTATATCATTAAGTGCTGCTTCTTGGAGTGATGACATACATGGTTTAGGAGCAAGCCCATAGACGGTAATAAATAACACATGTAGCATTCATAGTTTACAAAGCACTTTACAGACATGTTAAATATATTATCTTCGTTATTGATCCATAAATATTGTTCATCTGTGATTTTGTACTTCAGAAACCAAAGTTGAGAAACACAAATAGAGATTACCCCTCTCAAATCCCTTTAGGAAAAAGGTAGAATATAAATAAATTTAGTAAATTAAAGCTACTTATGACATGTGAAGTCATTTTCTTAGCAACAGAAATGGCCTTTAAGCATCCTTACTTGGATTTGATGGGAAATGATCACTTGCTCTTTTTAAACACCACCTCCCTCAGTTCAAAAGCTTGAAAGTTACCATATATTTGGCTTAGTATTTTATATCTAGCAATCAGATAGGGAAAATGTTGCAGTGGATTAAAAATACCTGCTTTGACAAGCATATCAAAAAGATCATATCATTCCAAAACAAGTACTGGAACTAGTACTGATGGGGTATGTTAAGAACTTTTAGTTCTCCAAGTTACTACTTGTAAACACAAGTGTAAGTAATAATCTTTATCTTCTTTGTATCCCTTTTCCTGATACGTTTTTTATAGTTTCTGTTTCCATCTTTTCTGTTACCTTGTAAAATGGATTTTTCGTTTTACTTACTATATTTTTTATGCTATATATGTACCAGAAGAAAGAAAAGGAAAGGATATTTTCACGTCTATTCAAGGTAAAAATCTAAGATATCCTTGTGAAAGTTTGCCTTAATTAATTTGTAACTTTTTCATGACTGTCAGTAATTGGTGCTTTACATAACATTTTGTTTAAATGTTTATTTGAAAAGCAAAAGTGTTTTTGAAGAAAAAGTTTAAACAAGAGCTTAACTAGTTTTCATAAAATCAACTTTAAGATCCATGGTGTAATTAGGTAGAGGAAAATAAAGAATAAGAATAATAACATACTTTTTAGCAAGCTACATTCCTGTGGAAAGTGTTTATAATATTTATTAACGTACAGAATTAGTCTTAACCTGCTGGAAAGAAGAGAAAATGCAACACCTTTCAAAGATGCAAATTGACAATTAACAAAACAATAGAATTCTAGGCCTTCCTTTGCCGGAGGTGCAAATTGATAAATCAGGCTCTGCTGAAAAGCTGGTTGTTTCTATTTAAAAGTTATCTTGAGATGAAGGCTCCCCAAGGAAGAAGAAAATAAAAATATGACCATTTTTGTTAAATAGAACATCTAATCTACGGTGATATCATCATTCTACTGCTCTCTACAGTTTATATTCGAAAAATCACAGCCAAAAGGGAGGGGCATGTGTGAATTCGGTTTCTCTATGTATTTATCAGCGCTGCTTCTCACACTGATTGGTGATTCTGTTCGCTGTTCTGACCTTTACTTTTAAGGTATTAAATGGTATGGGACCTGGATACCTGAAGAATCTAAATACTTAACTATGTCTCTGTAGGGCTATATTATGCTGCGTGTGTTTGTGAGTTTTCTATGGCTGTGTCTCTATACACTCAACAACCAATTTCTCTGATTTTCTATTCCATTTGATTTTATCTGCTTCTTTATAGTGTTGACCTGATCATCGACTTATGTTTACTTTGCCTTTGGAAGTCTCTTGCTGTATTAAAAAGTTGTGTGTATGTGTGTTGTTTTTTTTTTAATTTGTTATTTCAGTAGGTATCCTACAGTCAATCTTCATTTGTTGAATGCCTCTGAGTGCCAGGTACTGCACTAGATGTTATAAGTAGAAAGATGATGGAGAAATAGTCTAGTATGTTCTAAGCTCAAAAGAGAGTGAGGTATGAAGTAAGAACTTCTCCCTCCCTCTCTTCCTTCCTTCCCTCAGCAAGCATTTATTGAGCATCTAGCTAGACAATGGTAAACAAGAAAGACACTACTGCCCCTGCCAGATCCCATTTCTTCCGCTTGTTCCATTTATTACTCAGCATTTATTGAGACAGGTTCTGTATATACAAGCATAAAAATGTATGCAAATATATACATGAAAAAAAGCATGATCTGTGTCCTTAATGAGTGTGGTATATTGGCTAAATCCCTGAATCTTTCTAAGCTTCAGTTTCTTCACTAGTAAATAGGAAAAATAATACCTCTGTCAGAGGACCCTGGTGGGGATGATGGTAGAGATGATGTGTGTGAAAGTTCTTACACACTTTGTACTTACACAGTTTGTGCTTAAGAAGTTAACTGAACTCTCCTGTTCCAGGGACGTTGTATACAGTGAATACTGCAATTTTAGAAAAGAGGGCAAAGTCAAGGAAGAAGTTAGTTACATCATACAATAGAGATTTTATTTATTAACATTCATCGTTTTGACTGTTCTCATTAGACTCTGGAGCTCTGTGATGTTGTATGGTGTAATTTTCCTGGGCAAACACCTGAAACGTGCTTTGGGAGTCTCAGAGACTGGAACTAGTGGGGACGTGGTGTAGCATAGTCATCACGAATCTGGGCTTTGGTGTCAGGAAAACCTGGTTTGAGTCCTTCATCACACATTTGGATAGTCTTTTCAAACTACAGCTTCTTCATCTGAAATGGGGGTGATAAAGCCTGTCTCAAAAAATTGTGAGGATTGCTGTAACATAAACAGATGACCTAAATAACATCATTAATTTATAAAGTATCTGGTACATGGTCAGCCCTCAGTCAATGGGATCTACCATTAGTATCAAATTCATTACCAACTAGAGAGGAATCCTAACTGACTACCCAGCATTTGCAATCAACAGGCAAGGCTTTAGGATTCTGCCCTTGCTTTTCTCAAGCATGACCATCAGGTGGGAAAATCAAACTTTAGTGAAAGCTGGAAAGGCTGCTAACTTGTGGTGTGGAATTAAACTCAGGCAGTCAGATTCTCAATAGAATTGTGATTCATGAGCAACAAGCTCTTGTGTAAATCTCTATTTGCAAATGTGGAAATTGTAGAACTTAGGATGTCATCCCACACACTTAAAGGTTTACTATACATTTGTGAAATGAAGCTGGGAGCAAAGAAAAAATAAAATTCAGATTGGTGATGGGGGGAAAGGTAATGAAGAAGTTGCTGCTTAGCTCTTTGTTATTTATATATTTGTTTCATTCATTCATTCTAATTACTGTGCATTTGCAGAAAATCACACATGCTTATATGAATATGTAAATACACTATCATACTTCAAAATTACTTTGAAAACTTGTTTTGAGTATTATCTTCTCATGGACAAATATATGGCTATATTTACGTTTGTCTTTGAAGACAAACATTTTGTTTCCTTTGTAAATATACGTAGCAGTTGCTTGGTCAATGGAACATAAGTTTCAATAAATATTGATTGACTTCTAAAACTTTTTCACATGCAACCCTTCAGGGTGCTTCCTTGTGGTATTTATACCTGTAAGAGGAGTTTTGCCAACCAAGAGCTTCTGAGCATGGCAGTTCCCCTCAGAGTGGTCTTACCACAGCTGAATCCTTGTGGAATCTGAGCACCAGTTTGACCATTGCTGTCATCCTTAATCAGTCCTGAAATCTTTGGGAGGTGAGCATTGGTCTTTGGCAGAAGATGGAGGACAGAATATAATTTGGTGGAGGTCACCGATCCAGCTGTGTTCTCTTTTTTCTCTGAGTTCTTGTCTTGCCCTGAGTCTAGGAATTGGGTTGAGAATTGGCCACCTTTCTGACATTTTTTCACATCAAAGGGTAAGAGTGAAAGGTAGTTACCATCCCCAGCCCACCTTCCCACCAGGGATCCGTCTCCAAAGGATTTTTCCCTCTTTCCCTTCCTTCCCTGGGTTTCAGCTGTCCTAACTGTGAGGGGGAAATACTCTACTCTCTGAACGCCCTGAAGTTCCTAGTGATTGCCTCTCCAAGCATTCCTCAGCTTTCTCCCTGTGGGTTGTGGCTTCTCTTCACGGGTGCCATCTCGGTATAACAAACGTTCCTCTTCTCCTCAAGCAAAGCCAGAAGAGTGATTGCACTTCCTAAGTGCTCTAGGGGGTCTAAGAAATTTTCCTTCTGTGAGGCGGCCAGGACTCTGCTCTCCTTGTGGGGTATGATCTAGTTCTCTAAATGACAGTTTTCTGCATGATCCTAGGCTGCTACTTTGGTGGAAAAATCATAGGTGAAGGGGTATTGCCCCTTTCTCCTTTTGGGGTCACTTTGCTACTGGCGTTCAAAAGCACTACGACAAGCTTTGAACTACGGTGCCAAGGCTCTTCTTATCTCCAGGATCAGAGCTGGTGGTGCAAGCATCACCCAGTCTGTGCTTGGTTCCCCTGGCTCCTCAGAAATGAGCGGCAAATGCCAACTTTCCCCACCCTCCCCAGCTCTTGCCAGCCCTGAATTCCAGCTTCAGGAGAATTTTTGCTGGGTGTGGGACTCAGTCCGATAGTGCCTTAAGCAGAGCATGGTACACCGTTCACACCTGCCAAAACCTGTTCTAAACAGGTCAGATCTACAGTTTCTGATTCTAAACTTCCTTGGGCAGAACCCATCCCTTTCCAGGAAGTGTTCTGATTTTTTTCTTTTTTTTGGTCTTGTTTTGTATTTTAAGAAATTTGGAGTCTGAGGTGGCGATCTGAAAAACATCTTTCCTCACCTCTCCCTCTCATAAGTATTCACCTAGGAATCGCAGAAAGATATATCTCTTCAGCCACATTTAACCAGACTGCCTCACCCTCCCTCTCATCTACCAGTCACTCTTTATCTGCTTATGGAATTTAAAGCAGAACTCATTTTCATCACAAACCACTGATATTTCAGAAATATGTATCCCCCCACCTCTGTATACCAGATTTCCAACACGATCACAATCACAATCACAGTCACAAAGCATATTGGGTTCAGTTCTAAGGATTGACATCTCTTTTTGTCACAGTTATGCATGTTCAAGGACTTCCAGCAATCCCTGAAAAGGTCCCCATGCGTACTGTGGATAAACGTGAGAACACAATCTCATGTGTTTGAGCAATATAATTTCCTTTATTTTCTACTATTTAAGATAATTATTGACATCATTATCTTAAATTAACATAATTAGTCATAATAACATAACTATTGACTCTCAGGCCACCATTCTGTCAGACGGGTAGAAAATCTAACATCTGTCATTCATGGGTCTTCCGGACTCATCCCTTTGATATGATTGTCAAAAGTCTTCCAGGATCTTCTTCAGGACAAAGACGTCAGTTGGGGTGGAAGATACTTCCAGGTAATTCAATCATCTTTACATTGCGGTAGCAAGACTTTCTGAAGACCTGACATAAGCCAGGGATATTGGGAACGGAAGGTAGGAGGTAAATCGGTAATGATGGTGGCGGGACTGATTGAAAGGTGGGCATGAGAGAGGCTGAGGGTCTTGGGACACTGAATCAGTCATGGCGCTGAGAGCAATGAGAAGGAATATGAGATGAAAGCAGGTTGGAGAGGAGGCATCATAAGTAAATTGGGAGACACTTGAGTGGACATATTGGAAATGTGGGTCAGGAGAGAGATTTGAGCTGGACATAGAGAGCAAGTAGAAAGCATGGCAAAGGAGAGAAGTCTGCAAAACCCCAGTGCTGGGGCATGTCCTCTCCCTTCTGCCCTGGCAGCTATGACCTTCCTTCAGACCAAGTGACTGCCACACTGCTCACCCTTTCTGTGGTGTCTAGCCCTGAGTTCGTCTGTGGCCGCCACATGTCTATTTCTAAATCACAGCTCTGCAGGTGTTCTCCCTTTACTCAGAAATCTTCTGTGGCTCCTCTTTGTTTAGTTTAGTTCAGTCTCTTTGGCTTAGAATTCATGTTCCTCTCTATTCTAACCCAGTCTTCCACTGCAGCTTCATTTTCCCCTCTTCCTCTACCAGATATATCCTTAGCCTAAAACCAAGACCATTTTCAGTTTCTTCAACAAGACCTTATACTTCCCTACCTCCGTGCTTTTCTTCTTTGTTCATGCTGTTCCTTTCACTGGAATTTTCTTTACTCCAAAATCTACCTGTCCAAACCTTTATCCTTTATTCTTTCCTATATGATATATTATTTTTCTCTTTTGAATTCCTGCACTTAATCCTGTCTTTTTAAACACATGTATTCTGATGTATTTTTGTCTGGTATATGCTATAAATTCAGAGATTCTCTGCATGTTAGGATTGGAAAGAGCTTTAGGATTCCCTTAGTTCAATAGTCTCAACATTTCTGCTTTAGTGGAACATACAATTGATGATCGCTTACTTTTCCCAATTTTCAAAAACTGAAAGTTAATACATAGAACTTACCGAATTTTAAGTTTACCTGTTGGGATAGGCGGCCTTTAAGATGTCTCCCGCCAGGATCCTCACTTCCTGACATTCATACTGTTGTGTAACCCTCTCTCCATGAGTGTGGGCTGGACTTACTGACTTGCTTAAAACAATGACCACAAATAGAATACAGCAGAAGGGATGAGATATTCCTCATTTACTTACATAGGATGTTAATGAGCAGTGCTGAAAGCACAGCCATTTCATATGACACAAATAATAAGAGAAATTGTTCAAGCTCTCTTAAACTATAGGAATTATATCTGGAATACCTATATTAAGGAACGCTAACATTATAATATGACCTGTTTTTTTCAGATACTGTAGTATATAATGGATTCCCTAATGCCAGTGATTAAGAAGACTTTTACTCATATCAGGGCCAGAGTATGTTTTGGTCGATATTCTTCAGTGGGCAAATAGATACGTGCTTTTTGACCTTCTGTTAGGATCACATCTAACTTTTTACTTTCCCCCTCTACTCTATACTATTAATATAACATACTATAGTAGTATTATTAACTTTGGAGTAAGACAAATCAGTAATTTCAAGGAATATCTGAATTATGCTGGATGTGTATAGATTTCACATATTTTTGGTGATATTTAAAAAAAGCGTATGTGGCTACAGAATTTGTCTGGGGATTATACTTTATATCCTCCTTTCTCGTTAGTATATATATTCGTTGTGCGCCATGTTTTTTGGGTGGCTTTTCTCTAATCACAGTAGGTATAAAAATGGCCTCTTTTGTGAGCCTTGTCTTATGTTATGCCTGCTCTTTCCTTTGGTCCTTCTAGTTCGTAATGAATCTTGGTGTACTTTTAGATTTGGTGCAATTTCTGAACATGTGTTGTTTTTAGAAATTTAGTTTTTTGTTGTTGTTACTGTTGTTGTTTTTCCCCCATTCCTAACGTGAAGTCAGCAATTTCATTTTCCCCACGCCAAGGGCTGTTGTCATCAGCTGTCCCTATATAATGGCTTTTGATATGTCCCACTGTGACACATTGGACCCTGTCCCTAGATAATCACTCACTTTAGGAGACCGATTCTGGACAACAATGATTATATTCTCTGTTCACTTTTGGTGTTAAAATCCTCGGCAGTTCTTTTTACTCTACCGTTTTCTGTGGGCTGTAACTTGAACACCCAGACACATTAAAACTCTCAGCAGAGTTGGCAGTGCCTCTTTTCTGATTACCCTGAGGGAGTTCTCTTAACTGCACCAATTGCCTGGGACCTTGCAACACTTAGAAAACATTTTCAAGTTCCATATGACTTATCTTTATACTGTTTTAGAACCTGCTTTCCCCATGTTTTGTAAGAAAAGAAGCAACACCTTGAAGTTCTTTGAAAACATTTTCCAGGTTCTAACTTACAAAGTGCTTTTAGTACAAATTATAGTGAGAAATACTTGTATAAAACTATTCTCTATGGGCCTTTGCAGATATATTCAGCAGTCCAAGAAATCAAGATACTCATATATAAATAAAAAATGAGACTAAATTCACACACGCATACACGTATTGTTATTTTGTTATATCTTCTTTTAATCAAACGAACCCTATAGAGGCGCATAGGTAGGAGTGTGTGTGTGTGTGTGTGTGTGTGTGTGTGTGTGTGTGTGTGTGAGAGAGAGAGAGAGAGAGAGAGAGAGAGAGAGAGAGAGAGAGAGAGAGAGAGAGAAAGAGAAAGACAGGGAGAGAGGTGTGAGAGAGAATGGGAATGCATACATACGATATAGAAATACCTTAGGGGATATTTTAGGACATGTCTGAATCCTCTTGCATCTGGCTGGAATCATGTCAAAAAGATGACAACATTCTGCCAGTTGGATTTTAATATTTTATTTTTGGGATAAAATAACAAAGAGAAACTTAGAGGAAAAACTTTATTATGCTAAACTTACTGAGATTTTATGAAGACCTTATGAATGTATATTTAAGTATGTGAATATGACTAACTTAATGTATATAATTTGTAGCAAAAACTACTCTTGCTTCTTGTTGTACCCAAACCGATCCAGTTGATATATATTGCGCAAAGAACAGCACTGAGGAAAAACATTTTCAATGTGTTAAAATCAGCTTTGATCACAATCATTTTATCCCTGATATCTGTAGGCTTATCGACTTCCTGTAGCCAGAGACAGAAAAATGCTTCTTTCTCCATCCTCCACCCAGGACTGCACAAGCGTATATTTGCTCACTCACACTTGTTTAAAATATAACAGAACAAGGATAACTTCAGAAGTAAATATGTTTTGGTCAGAACCATACATTGTTAGAAAGTGTAGTAAGGGACTGAAGAATTTGGAATACTCTTTTGCTTTGCTTTATAACAATATTTTATTAACTAGCTAGTCAGTTCTAGCAGTGATGGAAACTTTCTGTGATGTTACATTTTGGTCCCTGCTCTTTTATTTAATTGTGGAGATGTGGAATGTGCATAATTCATGGTTAGCAGAATATATCATAAGATATATTCATCATTATCATAAGATATATTCACAGTTATTATAAGATAGATCCACTGAGACTGATGCTTTCTGACGATAATCCAGACACTTAGGCATTTTGGGCAACTTTTTAAGATGCCCATTTAAGAATGCCAGCTGTCATGGCATTTCAGTACAAAGTGGACTAGGTCTCAGAGAATTAAATTGCCTCTTGAAGTGGAATACTTTTTTCAATAACTAATATTGGCATTAAAGTGTCAGGATCATCAGTGACTTCATGCGTTCATTTGGGGGCAAATTAGGAAGCAGAGCTTGCAGGTTTCTTGTGTCTGGGTTTTCTGCATGGTGGAAGGTTACGGCAGCTGCTACCTCATGGCAGGAAGCACTGAGGCAACCTCAGGGTGGCGCTAAGAGTCCGGAGACCCTGGGGTTTTGCTACTCGTGGCATTTGTAGCGGCAGTGCTGGAGGAGGAACATTTTCTATACAAAACTATGCAAAGATCATTTGAAAGGTGGAGGTCAGCATGCTAGATAAACACAGATAAAATTTCAGTTAATGTACACATATATAAAATATACACAGAGACAAGATGGTGTAGAAAGAAATTTTTAAATGAGTGCCTGATTCCCCCCCCAGCGTTAAAATCCTAACTCTGGGTTCTCACAACTTGTGGTGACGTGTAGGCTCTCAGTTACCCAGGAATTTGGGACTATATGAATAGGCAGTATACTGTTTCTAAGACACAAAATATGAAAGTTGAAAGTTTTGGAAGAACTCTTACTGGATGGCTTCCTGGAAGAAAGAAGTTGTAAGGAGAGATTAACAGAAGGAATGAAAAGTCTCTCAGTTCCTAGACTGAAATCCATTATGCTATGGGATTTTTACCACGATTTCAGTGGTCTGCTTTACTGTTCAGTGGATACGTTGCTTAGTGAATATTGGTCTTGCTGCAAGGATAATGTCCTGTTTGAGTCCAGAATAGCTCACACATCTCTCTTGTGTTTAGTAATAAATTGCCACTAACCATCAGGTAAAAGTTCATTTTACAGGATTCCAGATGGTACATTTAACACCATTTTTAAGCCTTCCTGTGACTAGCTAACATGTATAGTTAATGCAGATATATCTGAATTCCAGTATACTTTAATTCTTACATGTAGGGTCTCCCCTGCATCTTTCCTCAGGGTTTTCTCTTTTTGGCATGTTTTTCTATTTTTTCTGAACCCAGAAGTTACCACTGGCAGGATTTCAGTCTCAGAATTTTGTCAGCCTTTAGATACAGCGTTGTGGCTTTTGAAAAAATTATTTTAAAATAAGTTTTATATTGTTGACAACAGCAGTGTTTTACTTGGTTCTCTAAATTCCAGCGTTGTTTCTTTCTCATCGGAGTGCTTAAGGAAAAGTTTGTACTAACCTTTGTTCCTTTAGGAAAGTGCCTCTAGAATTTTATTTACCTTTGAGATCGTCTTGGGAAAATGAAGGGTTGTTATGCCCTCTTTAGTCTTAGCAAATTAAATACTGCTGGAAGGTAGAATAAGGGGTCATAAAATCAAGGGAGGCAAAGATGATAAGTATCAAATCAGAGGAGATAAATTTTAGCTGCTAAAAATAAACCTTTGTTTGAAGCAGAACTTTGGAAGCACTTAGTTGACATAGTAGGAAACAATGACATTCACTAGGGATACATGTGTTTTCTTTTTCTGAAATTAATTTATTAAATGAAATCATGTCCATGAGTCAGTTGGAAAGGCATATTGGGAAAATCAAAAGTGCTACCACATAAACTGTCTAGGATTTGTTTATTTTGACTTTATATAGCCTCTTTTCTCCAGAGATTTGAAGACGCTGTGCAGAAAATTTTAAATCTTTTAAGCAATAGACAATAAATCGTAAAACGTGAACCCCTGCCTGGATAGGTTATAATCTCTAAGGCTTTTTAATGTACCCAGATATAAGCACTTCCAGTTAAAAAGGAAAAATACTTAAAATATGAGATTCTCACCTGGCTGGATACCAAGAATGAGAGATACTTTGTGTAAACGTTCATTCTTTTAGATTTAGGTCTGTTTTTTCTACTTATTCTGACATTTGAAATTAGGGATTTAACCTCGAATATGAAGCATGTTGTAAATTACTAACTACTCTTTCACATTCTGGAGGAATTGAGAGTCAAAGGTACTCAGGCCAATGATTGAAATGTGATTTTTTCCTGGACTAGTGGTAGGAGAATATTGGAGCTAGCACAAGAGGGTAAAGATTTACCAGAAACACAGAAGCTAACAATGTACCTCTGTGTGGGGTAGTAAAAAGTGGGTGAGTCAAAGCACTTCCCGCACAGTATTTTTCTGAGATTTAAATTAAAAAAGAAAAACATGTTAAATACTGGAAATAATGTTTTACGCATAGCAACTGCTCTCCTAGTACTATTAATACTACTGCCACTAGTACAACTAAGGAATGTTTTAATATAACATTTCTATGTAGCTGATTTTTACTTTATTACTCACCTCCATTGAATAAAATACTTGACACTATTTTTTAAATATTAAGAATCCACATACATTTTCATAGACTTGAAATTGGAAAGGAACTTTGAGAATGTTTTGTTAAGATCTTTTAAAATCCAGTTTCTTTTAACTTAAAATTGCCACTATTGAAGACACTGTCATTTTGAAAACAGGAGGGATGCTTATGGCGGGCTGGTGGTGAATGACTTTTCACTGAGAGTTAACATGCGTATATATTCAAAGCTGTCATCCAAAATCCATGTGGAAGTGAGAATTGGAAGAAAAAGGAGTAGAAAAGGGAAAAGACAGGGGAAGCTGGCTGAGGAGTACCTCTGTGGTAGTGTCAGGAGAAGCACCGTTACCCCTGTGGAGCAGGCTGTGCTGGTTCTGAGCCAGCAGCTGGTACACTATGCCCTTGTGCAATTCTTTTCCTTAGGGAAGTGTTCTGAGCAGTCACGCACAGTTCCAGACCCACAGACGCTGTGTTTCCACAGCGCCGTAGTTCCTGAAGTTCTTGCCCTGACCTGAAGCACCGGGAATGCAGTGAGAATACAAAAGACAGTCTTAAAAGGAGTCATATCTTCTTGGCTTATTGAGTCATTTGCCTGCTATGAAGGGTCTGTTCATTATTTTAAGCAGTATTATAGCTTTAGCAATGTTTAAGGGAGAGCGTGGACATTTTACCTATTTTGGTTAATTGATTTAGCCTGTGTAGGAGTTAAGGCAATCCCATTTCCAGATACCCTTGCTGTATTCTTGGCCTGCTTTTTAGCTCATGATATGTGGAGAACGGCTTGTTTTATTGGAAAGAAAGAAAACAGCCTTTTGAGAATGGGAAAGCTGCAGAAGATGAAGCTCAGCCCCTGATTATTTTGAACAGAAAGACCCAGTGATTTAAAAACCATAAGTGCTGTCCTCCGAAATGTACATCATGTTAGATAAGCCTCCTTGGTAATAAGCATCAGTCACTGTTTAAGATTTTGACCGAATTATAGGTTAGATCCACAGTTTTAATTACAAGGAAGAAACGTAAGCAGATGAATAAGAAAGATTCTAAACTATATTTTAGTCTCCTCTAAGTAAAAACTGTAAACTACTTTGCAAAACTACCTTTATGACTGTGACCATTAAAATATTAAAAAATGATTAATGAATTGTCTGGAAGTTGGGGTGATGAGTAGGTTAGGGATCAACAGCAGTTGGTGTATATGTGTTCGTCTGTGTGTCTGTCTGTGTAGGCCCATGTGGGGTTGTATGGGTGTCCCAGGTGGCAAAAATTATACTATCTAGGAAATAAAAAGGTTTAGCCTTTTTTGAACTATTCCTTCTTGAGATCACAGTATCTGATGAGTACAGATTTGCCTTCTAGAACTGTGAAGTAATAACACCTTCGTTAGGTGAAGAGATCTAGAGAACAAGGTTGCATAGGAGAGTGATTTCATGTTGCTTTTACTGCCCTGTCGTTTCATGTGGTTGCTCAGTCAGAAAGTTGGATCATCAGAAATCACAGAGAAGCCGCAACTGTTGCTTCTCAAAAGATATTTTCCTCACTTATTCATGAGTTTGACTGAGTAAGTATTTAAATATCCAGGTCATGCTTATACCTGACAACTGTGTCAAAGGTGAAGGGAGAAACTAGCATGAAAAGCACCTGTCCAGGGCCTGATTGTTGTAGAGCATGGCTGGGTCTGTTCAGAATTCTCATGTCCTAACCAAGGACACAAAGCTTTGGAGACGGTGCTGGAGAAGGGGCATTGTGACTGAAGTGTAATATAGTCTTAAATGTTTGTGACTTCCCTAATTTATCAGTGAGGAGATCTCACAATCATGTGGTAACAGAGTTAACTTTTCCCATTAAGTTATTTTGCAGCGTTGCTACTGAAAAATCCATGAAAAAAGATGAAGCGGGTAAATGTTGATGATTATTTCTTAAAGAAATAAAATCAGCTTATAAAGAGCTATTTCTGCTCTTCAGAAGCTAAATGTCTTGTCATGGAGTCTCGGATAAACTTTTGTCCAGTGTTGTAGTGAAGGATATTATGAAGTTTTTCCAGCATCATTTTAGGATGTGTTATTTCTCAGATTTAATTTTCCTTTATTGTTTTCACAAGTGGCTCAGATTTCAAAGATGAGACATATTCCGAAGTAATACACCATAAAAGGAAGTTTATATCTAATGTTCATTAACAAAATCAGTCTGCTTGGTACCACACACAGGTCCTGATTCATAGAGTCTAAAGGCTACATATTAGATGCAGTAAATGAAAAGTACTATATAAAAAACAGTTTCAAAGAGCAAAATATCCTTTAGTAGACACAAATGATGCAGGGAAAGTTTAGTGTTCACACACTTTGAATTTTTTCAGGCTAGATACACCATGCGTGCAGTTTTATTTTATTTTTTTCTTTTTAAAAAATTAAGTATAATTGACCTACAACAGTATGTTAGTTCCAGGTACACAACATACTTGTTTGATATTTCTATACTTTACAAAATCATCACCATAATAAATCTAGTTACCGTCTTTCACCATATAAAGATATTACAATGTTATTGACTGTATTCCCCACGCATGCAGTTTAAAATTTTAGGATTTGTGTTTGGAGGTGCTTGAAATAGCCAGTATGTGCATCATTTCTCCACTTAATTTTCTGAATAGATGAGTGTGCTTAAACAAGAGGGAATTGGAGGAAAAGTGTTAGTGTGTTGTAGAGAATACTAAGGTCTAAGGTCCTCCAGCAATAAAGAGTAGTACTGAAAAATATTGCTGCCGGTAGAAGAAACTAAATAGAAATGTGTGTGTGTCATATATGTGGATATACATGTAATTACTTTTATTTATAAGTTCACACATACATATATATAATTAAAAATATCTGTATTATATTTTATCATTTTTTATTTTATCCTATATCTGTGCTATAGATTTATCATTACTAAATGTAAAATCCTGCAAACTAGGGAAAGTTTGCCTGTTTCCAGTTCTATTGATATATTATGTCAGTGGAATTCCGTATTTTACCTTTCATGGATGTGAAGACCTGACATATTCACGGGAACAGGAAAGAGCCCAGAAAATGGAGCAATAGGCCAATGGCATGACCAGCAGCAACGCATCCTCCAGTTTCTGGAGATCAGATTTCCCTACTTGACTGCTGCCGGCTTCATCCCTCTGTCAGGTCAGAGCTACTTTGCAGCCAGTAAGTAAGATGCCGCCACAGAAACAGCCTAATGCACCTACAGATAAGGGTTAATGTGTACTGCTCTTTCCCTCAGAGATTTTGTTAGCGGCATCAATAGTACAGACTGTTTCAAATGGTTGGATGCCGAGCATTGATGACTGCATTTCGTGAGCCACATGTGAGCCGTAGAAACTGGGAGAGCCTCTTGCTTCTCAGAGTGTGAGCACTTGCTGGGAGGTGCTCACATTTGCTTGTGAAATAGTCCCCTCGGGGTTCAAGAGGCAGAAATGAGAAAACAAAAGGGTTTTCTTAAAGTGTTTCCATGCTTCCAAGAAGAGGGCCTTACCTTGGCTATTAACATTAGTGACTGAGGCAGAAATCAGGTAGAGAGAGAAGAGATAGAAAAAGAGCTTTATCCTGGTGCCGTTTAGTCAGGATGCTGTTGGAATGTTTTGGAAGAAAACCCCATGAGTTACTGATGAGGCAGCTGTAAACAGGGGAAGTGACAGATGTAATGAAAGTCTCAGGGCCTGTCGTAGAAGAGGTCCTGGTGTTGGTTGCCTGAGCATTATGTACACGAAGGCAAGCAGATGGATACATTTGATCAAATTCTGTGAGGTCCCTACATCAGAATTCTGTTCAGCATGCTGAATCTGCAGTTACAAACGCATGTATTTCTGATGCTTTTGCAGGAGCATCTTCCATGTCTTATTTTTTTGGTGGGACTTAAGGTTGTTGGGATAATGTTAAAATGGCGCTTTACTGTTTAATGCAGCTATTTCTATTGTGTTACTATTTGTTGTTGTGTCATGGTGATTTATTTCACTAAACACACTATAAGACAATCATAAGAGATAAATGAAGTTTGATAATGTATGCCATTTTGGGAGGATACATGTAAAAGAACTTAATAAACCACCCAGTTTTCATAGTAAAGTAGAACAGTATAATTTAATTTTCAAAAACTGGGGTCAATATGCTGTGTCAGCAGGGTGGTGGTATGACTCCCCTTGGCTTAAAAAGATTAGAATGAAAGTGGAAAATCAGTAAAGCTTCACAGTCCTGCCAGCCCACTTTATGGGATATTAATATATGTCTCTGAATTACAAAATCCGTGAAGTTTCTTTTCTTCTAATTTTTTGGTTCGTAAGTTAGTGTTTTTGGCCACTTAGCAGCCCTCCATGTGTTCGTACCCTTCTTCCGTCTCTGACGGAGTGTCCAGAGGTGTTCGTACATTGTGCTGAAGATTCATTTTGTAGATACAGCCATTACCATGTAAGTTTTAAAAGAACTGTTATACTAGATTTACAGAACATAATAGTTTAGGTTAACTGATGGCCAGTGCAACCACCTGAACTTTCAGGTCACAAAAATTAAAAAGTTTTGTTGAGAACCAGAGGTAGTTTTACCTTGACGTGAGGGAAGCTTAAGTCCATTCCATGGCGTTGGTTGAGTCCTAGTTAAATGATCACATGGACATGTGTTTTTGTTAGATTTGCCGAAAGATTAGTATCACTATTTGTATTCCAACTTTTTTTGAATTTTATTTTATTTTTTTATACAGCAGGTTCTTATTAGTTATCCATTTTATACATATTAGTGTACATATGTCAATCCCAATCTCCCAATTCATCCTACCCCCGCCCCCTGCACCGCCACTTTCCCCCCTTGGTGTCTATATGTTTGTTCTCTACATCTCTGTCTCTATTTCTTCCCTGCAAACTAGTTCATCGGTACCATTTTTTCTAGGTTCCGCATATATGCATTAATATACAATATTTGTTTTTCTCTTTCTGACTTACTTCACTCTGTATGACAGTCTTTAGATATATCCATGCATCTACAAATGACCCAATTTTGTTACTTTTTATGGCTGAGTAATATTCCACTGTATATACGTACCACATCTTCTTTATCTATTCGTCTGTCGATGGGCATTTAGGTTGCTTCCATGTCCTGGCTATTGTAAATAGTGCTGCAATGAATGTTGGGGTGCATGCGTCTTTTTGAATTATGGTTTTCTCTGGGTATATGCCCAGTAGTGGGATTGCTGGGTCATATGGTAATTCTATTTTTAGTTTTTTAAGGAACCTCCATACTGTTCTCCATAGTGGCTGTATCAATTTACATTCCCACCAACAGTGCAAGAGGGTTCCCTTTTCTCCACACCCTCTCTAGCATTTGTTGTTTGTAGATTTTCTGATGATGCCCATTCTAACTGGTGTGAGGTGATACCTCACTGTAGTTTTGATTTGCATTTCTCTAATAATTAGTGATGTTGAGCAGTTTTCATGTGCTTTTTGGCCATCTGTGTGTCTTATTTGGAGAAATATCTATTTAGGTCTTCTGCCTATTTTTAGATTGGGTTGTTTGTTTTCTTAATATTGAGCTGCATGAGCTGTTTATATATTTTGGAGATTAATCCTCTGTCCATTGATTAGTTTGCAAATATCTTCTCCCATTCTGAGGGTTGTCTTTTCATCTTGTTTGTAGTTTCTTTTGCTGTTCAAAAGCTTTTAAGTTTCATTAGGTCCCATTTGTTTATTTTTTTTTATTTCCATTACTCTAGGAGGTGGATCAAAAAAGATCTTGCTGTGATTTATGTCAAAGAGTGTTCTTCCTATGTTTTCCTCTAAGAATTATATAGTGTCCAGTCTTTCATTTAGATCTCTAATCCATTTTGAGTTTATTTTTGTGTATGGTGTTAGGGAGTGTTCTAATTTCATTCTTTTACATGTAGCTGTCCAGTTTTCCCGGCATCACTTATTGAAGAGACTGTCTTTTCTCCATTGTATATCCTTGCCTCCTTTGTGATAGATTAGGTGACCATATGTGCGTGGGTTTATCTCTGGGGTTTCTATCCTGTTCCATTGATCTATATTTCTGTTTTTGTGCCAGTACCATATTGTCTTGATTACTGTAGCTTTGTAGTATAGGCTGAAGTCAGGGAGTCTGATTCCTCTAGCTCCATTTTTGTCCTTCAGGACTGCTTTGGCTATTTGGAGTCTTTTGTGTCTCCATACAAATTTTAAGGTTTTTTGTTCTAGCTCTGTAAAAAATGCCATTGGTAATTTGATAAGGATTGCATTGAATCTGTAGATTGCTTTGGGTAGTATACTCATTTTTACAATGTTGATTCTTCCAATCCAAGAACATGGTATATCTCTCCATTTGTTTGTATCATCTTTAATTTCTTTCATCAGTGTCTTATAGTTCTCTGCATTGAGGTCTTTTGTCTCCCTAGGTAGTTTATTCCTAGGTATTTTATTCTTTTTGTTGCCACGGTAAATGGGAGTGTTTCCTTAATTTCTCTTTCAGATTTTTCATCATTAGTGTACAGAAATGCAAGAGATTTCTGTGCATTAGTTTTGTATCCTGCAACTTTACCAAATTCATTCATTAGCTCTAGTAGTTTTCTGGTGACATCTTTAGGATTCTCTATGTATAGTATCATGTCATCTGCAAACAGTGACAGTTTTACTTCTTCTTTTCCAATTTGTATTCCTTTTACTTCTTTTTCTTCTCTGATTGTCATGGCTAGGACTTCCAAAACTATGTTGGATAGTAGTGGTGAGAGTAGGCATCCTTGTCTTTTTCCTGATATTAGTGGAAATGCTTTCAGTTTTTCACCATTGAGAATGATGTTTGCTGTGGGTTTGTCATATGTGGCCTTTATTATGTTGAGGTAGGTTCCCTCTATGCCCACTTTCTAGAGAGTTTTTATCATAAATGGGTGTTGAATTTTGTCAAAAGCTTTTTCTGCATCTATTGAGATGATTATATCATTTTTCTCCTTCAGTTTGTAATATGGTGTATCACATTGATTGATGTGCATATATTGAAGAATCCTTGCATCCCTGGGATAAATCTCACTTGATCATGGTATGATCGTTTTAATGTGTTGTTGGATTCTGTTTGCTAGTATTGTGTCGAGGATTTTTGCATCTATATTCGTGAGTGATATTGGTCTGTAATTTCCTTTTTTGTAGTATCTTTGTCTGGTTTTGGTATCAGGGTGATGGTGGCCTCATAGAATGAGTTTGGGAGTGTTCCTTTCTCTACAGTTTTTTGGAAGAGTTTGAGAAGATGGGTGTTAGCTCTTCTCTAAATGTTTGATAGAATTCACCTGTGAAGCCATCTGGTCCTCGACTTTTGTTTGTTGGAAGATTTTTAATCACAGTTTCAATTTTATTACTTGTGGTTGGTCTGTTCATATTTTCTATTTCTTCCTGGTTCAGTCGTGGAAGGTTATACCTTTCTAAGAATTTGTCGATTTCTTCCAGGTTGTCCGTTTTATTGGCATAGAGTTGCTTGTAGTAGTCTCTTAGGATGCTTTGTATTTCTGCAGTTTCTGTTGTAACTTCTCCTTTTTCATTTCTAATTTTATTGATTTGAGTCCTCTCCCTCTTTTTCTTGATGAGTCTAGCTAATGGTTTATCAATTTTGTTTATCTTCTCAAAGAACCAGCTTCTAGTTTTATTGATCTTTGCTATTGTTTTCTTTGTTTCTATTTCATTTATTTCTGCTCTGGTCTTTATGATTTCTTTCCTTCTGCTAACTTTGGGTTTTGCTTGTTCTTCTTTCTCTAGTTCCTTCAGGTGTAAGGTTAGATTGTTTATTTGAGATTTTTCTTGTTTCTTGAGGTATGCTTCTATTGCTCTAAACTTTGCTCTTAGAACTGGTTTTGGATCATAGTGTTTTCATTGTCATTTGTCTCTAGGAATTTTTTTATTTTGTCTTTGATTTCCTCAGTGATCTCTTGGTTATTTAGTAATGTATTGTTTAGCCTCCATATGTTTGTGTTTTTTATGTTTTTTTCCCCTGTAACTGATTTGTAATGTCATAGTGTTGTGGTCAGAAAAGATGCTTGATATGATTTCAGTTTTCTTAAATTTACTAAGGCATGACTTGTGACCCAGGATGTGATCTATCCTGGAGAATGTTCCGTGCGCACTTGAGAAGAAAGCGTAATCTGCTTTTTTTAGATGGAATGTCCTATAAATATCAGTTAAATCTATCTGGTCTATTGTGTCATTTAAAGCTTCTGTTTCCTTATAAATTTTCTGTTTGGATGATCTGTCTCTTGGTGTAAGTGAGGTGTTAAAGAAAGTCCCCCACTATTATTGTGTTATTGTTGATTTCCGCTTTTATAGCTGTTAGCAGTTGCCTTAAGTATTGAGGTGCTTCTCTGTTGGGTGCATATATATTTCTAATCATTATATCTTCTTGGATTGATCCATTGATTATTATATAGTGTCCTTCCTTGTCTCTTGTAACATTCTTTATTTTAAAGTCTGTTTTATCTGATATGAGTATTGCCACTCCAGCTTTCTTCTGATTTCCATTTGCATGGAATATCTCTTTCCATCCCCTCACTTTCAGTCTGTATGTGTCCCTAGGTCTGGAGTGGGTCTCTTGTAGACAGCATATATATGGGTCTTGTTTTAGTATCCATTCAGCAAGCCTGTGTCTTTTGGTTGGAGCGTTTAATCCATTCACGTTTAAGGTAATTATCGATATGTATGTTCCTATTACCATTTTCTTAATTGTTTCGGGTTTGTTTTTGTAGGTCCTTTTTTTCTCTTGTGTTTCCCACTTAGATAAGTTCCTTTAGCATTTGTTGTAGAGCTGGTTTGGTGGCGCTGAATTCTCTTAGCTTTTGCTTTTCTGTAAAGATTTTAATTTCTCCATCAAATCCGAATGAGATCCTTGCTGGTAGAGTAATCTTGGTTGTAGGTTCTTCCCTTTCATCACTTTAAATATGTCCTGCCAATCCCTTCTGGGCTGTAGAGTTTCTGCTGAGAAATGAGCTATTAACTTTATGGGAGTTCCCTTGTATGTTATTTGTAGTTTTTCCCTTCCTGCTTTGAAGAATTTTTCTTTGTCTTTAATTTTTGCCAATTTGATTACTATGTGTCTCGGCGTGTTTCTCCTTGGGTTTATCCTGTATGGGACTGTCTGTGCTTCCTGGACTTGGGTGGCTATTTCTTTTCCCATGTTAGGGAAGTTTTCGACTATAATCTCTTCAAATATTTTCTCGGGTCCTTTCTCTCTCTCTCTTCTGCCTCTGGGACCCCTATAATGCAAATGTTGTTGCATTTAATGTTGTCCCAGGGTCTCCTAGGCTGTCTTCATTTCTTTTCATTCTTTTTTCTTTATTCTGTCTGCAGCAGTGAATTCCACCATTCTGTCTTCCAGGTCACTTATCCGTTCTTCTGCCTCAGTTATTCTGCTATTGATTCTTTATAGTGTATTTTTCATTTCAGTTATTGTATTGTTCATTTCTGTTTGTTTATTTAGTTCTTCTAGGTCTTTGTTTAACATTTCTTGCATCTCCTTGATCTTTGGCTTCCATTCCTTTTCCGAGGTCCTGGATCATCTTCACTATCATTATTCTAAATTCTTTTTCTGGAAGGTGGCTTATCTCCACTTCATGTAGTTGTTTTTCTGGGGTTTTATCTTGAAAAAATAAAGATAAGATCTGGTACATAGCCCTCTGCTTTTTCATCTTGTCTTTCTGTGAATGTGGTTTTTGTTCCACAGTCTGCAGGATTGTAGTTCTTCTTGCTTCTGCTGTCTGCCCTCTGGTGGATGAGGTTATCTAAGAGGATTGTGCAAGTTTCCTGATGGGAGGGACTGCTAGTGGGTAGAGCTGGCTGTTGCTCTGGTGGGCAGAGCTCAGTAAAACTTTAATCTGCTTGTCTGCTGATGGGTGGGGCTGGTTCCCTCCCTGTTGGTTGTTTGGCCTGAGTCAAGCCAACACTGGAGCCTACGAGGGCTCTTTGGTGGGGCTAATGGTGGACTCTGGGATGGCTCACACCACGGAGTACTTCCCAGAACTTCTGCTGCCAGTGTCCTTGTCCTCACTGTGAGACACAGCCACGCCCCTCCTCTGCAGGAGACCCTCCAGCACTAGCAGGTTGGTCTGGTTCAGCCTCCTCTGGGGTCACTGCTCCTTCCCCTGGGTCCCAATGCTCACACTACTTTGTGTGTCCCCTCCAAGAGTGGAGTCTCTGTTTCCCCCAGTCCTGTCGAAGTCCTGCAATCAAATCCCGCTAGCCGTCAAAGTCTGATTCTCTAGGAACTTCTCCTCCAGTTGTCAGACCCCCCCGGTTGGGAAGCCTGATGTGGGGCTAAGAACCTTCACTCCAGTGGGTGGACTTCTGTGGTATAAGTGTTCTCCAGTTTGTAAGTCACCCACCCAGCAGTTATGGGATTTGATTTTATTGTGATTGAGCCCCTCCTACTGTCTCACGTGGCTTCTACTTTGTCTTTGGATGTGGGGTATCTGTTTTGGTGAGTTCCAGTTTCTTTCTGTTGATGATTGTTCAGCAGTTAGTTGTGATTCCGGTGTTCTCACAAGAGGGAGTAAGAGCATGTCCTTCTTCTCTGCCATTTTGAACCAATCTCCAATGGTCTGTATTACAACTTCTTCTCCATGACTTTTCACCTTTATGTATCATGTTGGAATAATGTGGGCATTTGGGGATCATGTAAAGGAAAATTGATTTGGGGATACACTTTGTTTAGGTTGAGTGGGAAATATTTACATCATCCACAGTCATTTTCATTGCTGGTTATGTTATTCGTAGCTGTTCCATGATGGGAATGGCTCCTAAGAATGATCCTATTGCTGGCTCGCCTGACAGTATAACTTGAAGTTGTAGGGACAAAGTCACACCATGTTATAGTATCTGTCCCCAGATACTGTAAATATGTAGACTGTGGAAGAGAAACTGGGTTTGAATGTGTGGAGCCAGAGGCTAATCTGTGGAAAGTTCCTCCAAATCCTATATCTCATAAGAAACTTGATAAAGGTTTTCATGAATTTGATACAGTATGAAAATTTTACGTGGCCTTACCGAAAACAAGTTGTAAAAATGAAAGGATCTTTTCTCAACTATAACAACAAGGAGAACAATAAAATTCTGTCAACAAAGCCATTGGAAAGATTAAATTATCTTTCTTTTGTATCTATAATTTTCTCAATGAAATTATTTCTGTAAAATTCTACTCTGTACACAGAATTCTCTCTGTGAAATTATGGGTACTGTGAAGAGATCATAATTTTGTGTTTCTGTAAAGAAGGCTTCCCAAATCATGTAAGTTTCAGGCCTCAGAAAACTTGTGTCCTCCCCTAATGTGGAAACATTTTGCAACACTTGGATAAATGCTACATACCTAGTGATCATTATATTGGTTCAAAAGTGTGATGAATCAACCATATCCTCAGATGTGCTTTAAATAGTGAAAAGCACTTGCCACATGGCTAGGGATTTGTTTGAATTAAGAGAGTATCCTAAGGGTGATTCGGAGTACTTTTTAAAAATCCTGGTGAAAATTTTATTTATGCAGCTTTAGTTGGTTTTTCAAGTAATTAAGCCTCAAGTATTAGTTTCCTTTTTAGTCAAATTCTGTAGAAAAATTCCATTTTTTCACCCCTAAAATCATCCCTCAATTTGATAAGATTCAATAATATTAATAATATTGACATCAGTGATTCTGATCCTGGACTGTCATTGATCTTGGTACCCTGTCCCACTGCTCACTTCTCCCTCAGGTGAGAACTGGAAAACAACTGTATTTGAAATGCAAGAAGCTATTAGCACCTTTTCTTTTCCTTAGTTCCAATCCTCACTTGCACCTCTTACTTAGATTTCTTTAGTTGTCACCAAAGACAGAGCAGGCACTCCCTAAATGTTTGTTGGATGAATTACAGTAGTTATTTATTTAGCTGTGTGTTACTGCTACCTTCACCTCCACTAGACCACTGGCAGCTATAGGGCATATTCTTCTCCATCTTTCCCAGTAACCATCCTAGTGTCTTTAGTCTAGTGACACTAAATACATGCGGCAGAGGTGGTGGTGGTGGTGGTGGTGGTGGTGGTGGTGTTACTGTCGTTTAAAAATCATACTCTAACCAACCAAGAATACTGTAGTAATATTTTGCTCTTTTGATAGAGAAGCTCCTTGTTGCCTCACTTCCCAGTTCTGAGTATTGTCCACTAAACCATACTGAATCTCTATTAAAATGTATATGAATGTTCTATACCATAGAAAGTGTTGCAACTGGACTCGAATCTTGGGCATGATTTTCTTGAATTTCTTCTGTTTTCAGTTCCTATATGCACGCTTTATGTGAGTAAGCTGAACATTAGCACATTAGCTACATCTCTTCATTTCTATTCTACAGCAATAGCTCCTTAGAGTAATATCTGAAGTTATAGTAATTTTCTTCATATCAGAGAATTTCTAACTATGTTAATGGAAGTTAGACTGGTTGCAGAGACATTCGTGAGAACTACCTATGCTGTAACATTTAAACAATTTATTTGATCTCTCTTTAGCTTACCTGCTCATGCCTTTGGAACATTGGTGTTGACCTTGTTGGAACTTTGTCTATAATCATGATAAGTCTTTCAATAGACTCTAACAGAAAATGACATTTAAATTTCCAAGTGATTTATTAACCCTTTAAATACTTTGTGATGTGCCGTGTCCATCTTAGCAAAGAGATACTCTTGTGACACTATTTTTATGTATTATGTCCCTGAATGCCCAATGCTTAATGACTTCAGATTTTTTAAAAATAATAAAAGAAGAAGAATAAATGTGTAACTAAGAGATAATAGTAGCATTGCCTATTGCCTGTTAAAAAATGAGGAATAATCTTTGAGGACAGCAGGGGATAATAAAAGTTCATTAGCTGTCGAGCTGCCGCCCTGTTGTTTCAAAGCAGCTATGTGACTTTTGCCTTGTGTCTGGGCTTCCATCTCCTCACATGTAAAAATCAGGAAATGCATTACCCCTGTTTCTTCACCTGGCCTACCCCTAATCATCCTTCAAGATTCATTTCAGTCATCCTGTTGTTTGGAAAGTTACTGCTGACTCCCAGGGGTGGCTGGGTCCCTTCCCTGTGCATCAAAGCCCATATGGCATTCTGTTGAAGTTATCTATTTATTACTTTCTCTCCCTCTTTAAAGCATGGGTCCCTCAGGGCCAGGGACCATACCTTTGTACCACGAGTATGTGGCTCAGAGTGGAACACATAAAAGAAAGTTGATTAAAAAGACAAGCCAAGTTCATATTTTATCTGTCTCTGAAACTAGATCTTGGCTCCAACACCAACTGGTTATGTAGCCTTGGCCAAGTTACTTAATTTGCGTAGGTCTTTGTTTCCTCCTGTAGAATGAGGTTAATACTGGCTGCCTTACCAGTGTCAGAATAAACTAATAAGTAATGTTTGTTAAGCTCCTAACAAAGTGCCTGGCATACAGAAAGCACTCAGTGAATGCTATCAGTATTATTATTAGCCAAATACATTTTTGTTGAAATAAACTTTAATGAAACTTAGTGGTCATTTCTTTCTGTTTACTGACTAAGAAATAAAAACAGATCCTTTTAGCCTTCTGGATTTAGATATGGGGCAAAATGGCCATCTGTTACAAGAGTATGCTTAATGTTGCTTGTGTGCATCGTTAAGAACTGTGAAGGGTCTGAGGTATTTACCCTATTTGCAAGCTAATACATTAGCCTGCCACAGTTTCACAGATGTTGGCAGAACACGGAAATCCTGGATCAGAGACAAAGGGCAGTTATCACTCACAGCAATAGTAGTAGCCAGTGTATTAGCATTTGTACCAGTTCCCTGAACCCTAAGTCCCATTCATTGATTCAGACAGAGCCTGGTGATGTTTACACTTCAGGGGGAGAAAATCTGAGCTCAGGGAACCTGACTCTTTTGTATCAGGCAGTAAGCATACCTAATCTTTGCCACTAAGTACACATCATCCCTATGACACTGGACAGTAGACAGACCTGCCCTACGCTCTGGAGGGAGACTCTACCTCTGTCTTCTAAGGCTTTCTCTCTAAAATATCCTTGAAAAGGTAGTTCTGAAGAAAGCTAGTTGGTGCCTTTCCTCACGAGAAGTACAGAAATACAAAATACCTTTAGAGAATGGTCTTTTAACATGGAAATTTGTATCTAGTGGGTTTGTAGCTTTCTTCAGATTCTTAAAGGGATACGTGAACTTAAAAAGGTTGTCTTTAAATCCCTTATTCATCGTTCAGGTGCTAACGTATCTGAAGACACCAAAAGGTAAAGACTAAGGAAGCAAAATACTACATAGGAAATACCATGATGCTTCTTTATGACTGAGGCAACTTGCTGCCCCAGAATCAGGGCCTTTATCTGGCTCATATTAAGACTGGAACTAAGTCCGGAGAAGGTACCCTGGACCTTATCCAGAGGAAACAGAGTTGAGAGCCCTTGCTTCAGAAAAGATTGTAACAGGACAAGAGCAAAGAGTGACAGCCTTCTCTGCAGAAAGGATATTATTACTTATTATAATGCTTATTGAAATAATTTAGCACATAAAAAGATAACCAACTTTGTTTTTTAGATTGGATGTGCAATTGTTGTGATTTTTTGATGTAAGCTGTACATAATAGGAAAGTCAAATGTTACTCCCTTAACTGAAATAAATTTCCATTTTCATTTCATATTATTGAAATGTATGCTTCTGACTTTCTCCATTTGCTTCACTTTATTTTCAACATTTTTATAAGCAAAGTGTTCTAAATACCATGACGAATTATTTTATGATGCATTTATCTCAGTCATGGTGACCTCTGTCACTTGAACCACTGTTCAACATATTGCCAAAGAGCAAAGATTAAGGCATAGGGCATTTTGTGGAATTAGTGACGACCCAAGAGCTGATAGCCTAATGCCAAACCAGTCATTAGAACTCAGGAAATGTTACAATCTGAAAGCATTATTGCGATTATGTAACAAAAATAAGAGACAAAAACAGATGGCTTAAATAAAAATACTGCTAAAGTAGGGTTTCTCAACCTCAGCACTATGTACATTTCGGACTGGATAATTCTTTGTGGTGGGGAGCTATCCTCAAATGTCCTGCAAGAGTGTAGATGCATCCCTGGCCTCTACCCACTAGCTACCAGTAGTGTCCCCTGCAGTGTGACAATCAAAAATGTCTGCAGACGTTGCCAGATGTCCCCTGGGGGCAAAATCACCCTTGGTTGAGAAGCACTGTGCTATTTCCATTTTTTAAAATGGGAACATCTATCAGTGAATAAGAAGGTAAATAGAGAGTGTAGTATAATCCTGGTAAACGTTCACAGCTCCAGAAGTAAATTAATGCTTCCATAGTTTGAGGGATTGCAAAATGACCTCCCCATACTGCGTGTAATCTGTTACAGAGCATGGGGGGGAAAGAAAGAAGACTGGTTTTGGGTTCTTGCCTTTCTTACGTTGCTTTGTAGTTTAGTGATTTGGGCCATGTCATAATTTTTCTGATTTTTTTCTTTTTAATCTGTAAGAGAGGGATCATCCCCTGTCATTCGTACCTTCAAGAATTGCCATGAGGATCAGATCTGATAGTTTAAGTGAAAATGCCTTGAAAAGTCTAAAGAGCTCTATAATTGTTAGGATGAGAATAAGTAGAATGATTTTGTTTTAAGAATTTCTTGAAAATTTTAGAGCATTCCTTGAAATAACTAGTGGAACCCCGGGGCATAACAAAAAAGGATTTGAGAATCACTGCTTTTGAAGCTGCCCTTTAGCCCTGCTTAGCTCACTTTTCTGTGTTCTTGGTTGCCATGTGCTGAGTGGCTGTGACAGAAGGCATGGTTGAAGGAGTAGTGGAAAGGCTGGGCTGACAGCAGCAAGGAAGCAGCACTCAGTGTTCAAAAAGCATAAGTACTTTGTTCATGTTTCTTCAGTATCCAAGAAGTATCTATAAATTGAGTAACTAGAAACTCTGAAGAGGAGAAAATAAAGTTAATATTGTAAATTTATTCAAAATGGATATTGCTGATGTAAGTAACCCTATTTCTGACTTATGTGTTTTTTATTAACTAAAAATACTGTGTGAATTTTATTTAATAGATTCTTTTTTTTTTAATAGCTTTATCTTTGGTCAAAAATGAATATCCTTTCTCTATCTCATGCTGAAACCTTTTTAATAATGCAGAATTGCCAGCAACTTTTCTCCCTTTTAAATATTCGGTGTTAGCCTTCCTTGCCTGAAATTATATGAATATATATGCCTGAACTTTGAGAAATAGAATAATTTAGTCTCAGGTTAGAATGGATCTTAAAAGCTGGATGACCCAATATAACATTCCATTCAGAAATCCTTTTCTCAGACCTCTGAGAGTTTGTCCTGCTTGAACCTCTGCCCCCCTTTTCAGTATAGAATATATTTGGAAGATTATGCGGATGAGAGAACTGAGGCATAGATAGGTTAAGTGACTGTGTCCAGGATCACTTGGGTAGTATGTAGCAAAGCCAGAAGGTGACCCACTCACCGTGAATCCAGAGCCCTGGCTTAAACTCTAAATCATTGGGCTTCCCTCCAACAAATCCTACTGCTGGACAACTCATTTTAAAGAAAGTTGCTTTTCACAATGCACTGAAATCTACTACCTCCTTATAACCCTGCCATCAAAACAAAAACAGAGGGACTTCCCTGGTGGTCCAGCGGTTAAGACTCCGTGCTCCCAACGCAGGGGGCCCAGGTTTGATCCCTGGTCAGGGAACTAGATCCCGATGCCGCATCCGAAGATCCCACGTGCTGCAACTAAAGACTCAGTGCAGCCAAATAAATAAATAAATATTGAAAAAAGATGAACATGTGATGCTCAAACATCTTAAAAAAAACAAATACTACCTTGTTCTCATGTGGAGCATGAGACAATATATCTTGTCTATACTTTTCCAAATGGCAACCCTTCAAATATCAGATTGAACTTAATGATTGGTGCCCTCCCTTACTCTTAAGTTTGATCTTTTTCAGGTTGAATGTATCTTCTCCTCCTAATTGTACCTGTTTTAGCACAGTTGTCATACCAACTGTGTTCCCTGCTGACTTTTTCTGGGTGTTGAATACTCATCCAGTTTCCTATCTATTGGATGAAAATCAGTTCTGGAACCCGTATTTAAAATACTGCCTGACCATGGAGCGTTGGTTATATCTAATTTTGATTTGGACACCCTACAGTTATTAACTGTATTCTCTTCTCTCCAATGCCACATCTCATCCTTGCTTGCATTGTGACCACTGCCATTAAAAATGGGACTTCCCTGGTGGTACAGTGGTTAAGACTTCACCTTCCAGTGCAGGGGGATATGTGGGTTTGATCCCTGGATGGAGAGCTGGGATCCCACAGGCCTTGTGGCCAAAAAACTAAAACAGAAGCAATATTGTAACAAGTTCAATGAAGACTTTAAAAATGGTCCACATCTGGGCTTCCCTGGTGGCGCAGTGGTTGAGAGTCCGCCTGCCGATGCAGGGGACACGGGTTCGTGTCCGCAAAAAAAAAAAAAAAAAAAAAAAAAGGTCCACATCAAAAAAAAAATTACAAAGTCTTGTGAACTATCCTTGAAGCAGATCTTTTTGTCTTAATATTTTAATAAACAAAATACTGTATTAAAGTAGGTTAAAGTTGCAATGTGTGTATTTAATCCATTATTTCAATTTTAAGTTCCTTTTATGTTTTAAAATTTCCTTACAGATTAGAGTTCCAATCTGATAAGTATGTCTTCACCTAGCAATATGATTACTGCCTAATTATTTGAGTGTTTGGGGTAAGATAAAATCATAAATATTACTTGTATCCTTTCCCATTAATTATTAAGCACATGTCTATTTCAGGGAATTTAATCTATATGTTTGATTCATAGTCCCATAATTTTTCAAAATGTAATTTTGTAAGAGCCATCTAACATCAGTCATTTTTATGGTGTGTGTGTGTGTGTGTGTGTGTGTGTGTGTGCGCGCGCGCGCGCATTCCTAACATCAGAAGGTCATGTTTTGTTATGAGTAAACAAGTGCCTACATGTTAAACATGTCTTTTCTAAGACATAAACTTAGTTAACTAGTCTCTGCCATCTACCATTGGAAAAATGTATTTTCATGACAGATTGGGCTACCTCCTTAAAATAGACTGGCCAGATTCCCAAAATGTTAGGCACTGGGGTAGAATTTCCAGGAGCAGTAGTAGGTCTCTGATGATTCTTCATTGGCCCATAGATTAAGACAAGTCAATAAAAGACAGGATATAAACGAGCAGTTGACAAAATATTTGGAATAAGAATAGATTGTCTGGTACCTGAATACACTGTGAATATTATGCATCGGGAACCGTACTTCAGGTGTGGACAATATTGGACCAGCATGCTGGGCTCCACGCTGTTGAAAGGGTCTTATACTTTAGGTGGCCTGACCTGCTTCAAGGGAACTATGAATAAAGGATAAATAATGGTTCTGCCAGTAGGTGGTAAAAAATAAAATAAAATAAACACTCTTTGTAGTCAGCAGGAAGACAGAAGCCACTGTGATTATTTTATTTTTTTGCGGTACGCGGGCCTCTCACTGTTGCGGCCTCTCCCATTGCGGAGCGCAGGCTCCGGACGCGCAGGCTCAGCGGCCATGGCTCACGGGCCTAGCCACCCTGCGGCATGTGGGATCTTCCCGGACCGGGGCACGAACCCGTGTTCCCTGCATTGGCAGGCGGACTCTCAAGCACTGCGCCACCAGGGAAGCCCTCACTGTGATTATTTTAAAAAGGGGCATGTAATAAAATGCTTACACATTGACAATAATAAATTGCAAAAGAGCAACCTAGAGGTCAGGAGCAGGAAGAAGTTGCTGCTGCCCTTAGTCTGGAGGCAAAGGGACGAGACACGGTTGCCAGAGGCACTGGATGTAAGCTGGAACCATGGGGGCCTGTCTGGTGGGAGGTGGAACCAGGTAAAAATGGAGCTGCTGCCTGAGACACCTGGCAAAGGAGAGAAAGAAGGGCAGAAAGTCAAACAGCAGAAGGTTGATAGGTGTTGAACCTTGCAGTTGGTTGATGAGGGTTTGTTTTATTAAAGTCTCTATTTTGAATATGTAATTGTCTGTAATTAAATGTTTTTAAAAAGTAAATGAAAGAGAGAGAGAAATAGGAGACGCAGGGGCACACGCACCCTCCACACCATGCATGCTCCCACGCACAAGTTTACACTGAGCTCCAGTCTTCTTCCAGTAGCTGAACTCGCCTCAAAGCCGACTGCCAGAGGGGTGTGGGAAACTTGGCCCACAGGGGTCAGCAGAGAAGGAGATGGACAAAGGAAGGATCTAAGGCAAAGAGGCTGGCAGACCCTCACCCAAGACACATGAGGCAGTGACTCTCCTTCTGCACAAAGTTCTAGTCCTGGCTGGAATTTCTTGTTGCTGTCTATGACTTTCTCAGTCCCTCAAAAGGTACCCTCTGCCTAAACCTAATTTTGTTGCTATCAAAGTGGGATTGGGGACACACAGTGTAATTATTTGACCTAGCCTCTGCCACACTGAGCCTTTGGATACTGGCGTGTCCATATAACACACCAAGTTTTTTGCACACTTCTTGTGCACTTCCATTTACATGCATTCTACAGAGCTGGCTGCACAAGCACTGATACATTTCAGACAAACTCCAGATTAGTTGGAATATTCGTGGTTTTAGTTTGAAGTCCTTACCTTGCATAGAGAGTGAGGAATTGGGCAAGGAATGATGATAATGAAAACTTGGGCTATTACGTAGTAATGCTCTTCAGCACATGTTTAATGCATTTAGTTGATAAAGAAAAACCATACTCAAGTTTTTATATGTTCAGGTGCAAAGACCAAAAAGAATTAAAACATAACAAAATGGGAGTATGCTAGCTATGTAATTATTTGAATTAATATATAAAATATTGGAATCCATCTGTACTGATTTTGTAATAATAAGTGGGTACTTGGTTCTCCAAAATCTTTAACTCTGAAAAAAGTGAGGTTTAATACTAGAAATAACACTTTTTTAACCAAGAAAAATATGAAGTGTCTTCTAGGGCCATCCTACATGGTTGTGCAGGTAGCATATTTTCTGAATTGTCCACCTAAGGGGCATCTTCTCTTATTCACACAAAGGCACTTTATATGCCAGTGACAGCCCTGATCTCCCAACACTGATATTATCAGGGGGAAGTATTGCCAGGAGAAATTTCACAGCCTTCTCTAAAGAATGAGTTTGACTTTTAGTATCCACTTAGGGATTCTGAGAGGCCCCTGTGAAGAGTATCTTGGCTTTGAACAGGGCAGAGCTACCTGCTGGTTTTAGATTTTCAGGTTTGCCTATTTGCATTTAGGCCAAGAATACTTTTATTTATCTTTACTACTTTCTTGTTAATGCTGGCTAGACCTCTGTGTAATAATAAAACCTTTAGTTATATTAAGACCAAATGGGGATCACAAAGTGTGTTTCTCTTCTCAAATGATCATTAAGACTACAACATGGTCTCAGTGGACATGTACTAATGTATCTTCGTACTAATATACAAATTAGTATTTGCATATTTTACAAAATTTAAAGTATTTTAATAACTTAGTTTTAAAAACTGATATGAGTCCTGAATTTACATTTTTAAAATACAATTTGACTTATTTATACAAAGGCAAAGCCACCAACACATTGGGGAAGAGATTTTCAATCAGGTCGAAGTGGATGCGTTTTCAAGAGCGGGTGGCAGTACTGGGCAGTGAAGTGGCAGGTACTGGCATCAGACTGGGTCAAAGCTCAGATCTAGCACAGCTTTAAGTTAACTGGTCCAGTTTCCTAACCTCCGTGGGCCTTGTGCTATGAAATGTACCAACCCGTAGAGGTTTCTGTGAAGATCCTGGGGTAATGGATCTTAAAACAGTGTCTGGTAGAGTGCACCAAAAAAACCTCATATTAAAGTTAATTTTTCATTAAAAAAATACCAACTTTTTCTTGAGCTATCATTCATTTTCATGTTCAACATTCTTTCCCCTAGACTTTCTCACACCTGTTCCCTCTTTCCTTGTTAGCTCCCATATCTCTCTATCCTTATGCCCAATACTGTTCTTGAATTGCTCTGAGATAAGGGTTTTTGGTATTAAACACCTGGGTATGTAGATGTTTTGTGAGACGCTTTTTATTTCTGCTCAGTATATTCCTCATTTACTCCTTTTCCTCATGTCCCTAAAAATATCCTACTTACTGATCATGTATATTTCCTTTGTCTGAGGCAGATGATTCTAGAAAACAGCAACATGGCACAGTGCAGTGGAATTAAGATGCGGCTGTGTGTCTCTGTAGCACCTCCCAGTTTAAAACTTCTTTGAATCTCTGAAATTGAAAAATCAGAAATCTGAATAGGTGATGCATTTGAAATCACACAGGAACACAGTTTTCCCCAGACCTCTTTTTTTGGGGTGTGTGTATGTGTATGTGTGTGTGTGTGTTGATTCAACATGTGTGTATTTTCTATTTCCCCCCATCTGGCATCTGCTTTAGCACCAGGCTAGCTAGCTGTTCTGTGTCAAGAGGGCTTTAGCCTTTTCACTATGAAAGAGAAAGAAATGAAATAATAAAAAAAAGAAAATTCTTCCACCATCTCCCCCCCTCACTTTTTGTTTAGTTGTTTCTAAGCAAGTTTCTTGCCATTTACCTTTGCATTTGCATGGCTTATTGATTGGCAATTTTAAAATTGTTTATTGTGCTCTTTTGTTTGACTGTTCAAGAGCTAAAACAAAAGCGAGCAGGCCCTGTGAGGTACACATTTGCATGCGGTGAGCGTTACCCGAGGAAAAGTAATTGCTAATGCATATTTATGTGGCACAAATTTGCCATTTGTTTATGCATAAAATTATCAATAGTGCAGGGCGGCCCAGCCGTAGAAAATGGTGACCTTTTTAGCTTAATAAATAGAAATCAGCTGTTATTGTGAAGAGATCAGCCATTTATTCTGTGTTGAGGGACATTGCCGGGAAAATGCAGATTGGGGTTGGCAATATCATTAAATGAAAGGCCAATGACCCTTTCGGTAGAGTCTATTATACTTTATCTAATAGGGGATAAATGACTCTGGTTGGCAAATGGAATAAAGAACAACAGTTTTTCTTTTTTGTTTTGTAGTTTTAATAACTCTGCGGATTTTAAGCCATAAAACTGAACAAGCAACATCATACTGACCTGTTGCTAGAGTTCTCGCAGAAAAATCTGTTTTAAAGTTGCTTTCCCTTATTCATTATTCTCTATTTCAGTCTGTACCCATTGAAACAAAAAGTGAGTCAAATGATATTTTTTTCCAGGAAAATAGGTCTTCCTTTAGTTTATAGCTTTCTTTTTCTTTTTCTTCTTTTTTAGCCATACTTTTATCTTTTCATTGCAGGTATTTTTGCATTTTACAGCGTTGCTCTACCTTTGATATCTTAAAAATATTAAAGATAGAAGATACTCTCAGAATGAAGTTAGGAATAGATTGTAAACTGAAGTTTCCTTTTTAAAACTAAGCATAATACCTTCAAAGTGATAAGAATGGCCTCTGAGGTAAGTATGTGGGTCCTTTGGATTAATAAAAATATTATATAAATAGCAAACCTTCTCATCAGCATATTTTCTTTTCTTTTTTTTTTTTTGGCCGCACCGTGCAGCTTGCCAGGATCTTAGTTCTCTGACCAGGGATTGAATCCCAGGCCACAGCAGTGAAAGCGCTGAGTCGTAACCACTGGACCGCCAGGGAATTCTCAGCGTATTTTCTTAATATGCAAAAAACCGACAGATAGTCATTGTATCTTTTTTGGTTGTTTCACTGAGATGAAGTGCCCTCAGTCTCCTCAGAGCTCGCCTGTGACTGTGGTTTAATGTGGTGTGATCTCATACTACATTAATTTGGCTAGTGTTTCTTTGGTATGCTAGTGAGCGTTTCTGTCTTTTAGGGTTTTTTATTGAGCTTCTTCAATCATTATAGAATTCACTATTAAGTGGAAGTTGTGTTTGTTTTTTCAATATTGTAAGGTAATATTTGATGCACTGAAAATTTTATGTAAGTTATGAAATAAGATAATAAAACAGAGACATGTAAATCCACCCTCAGAACATGGCAAAGCTATTGGAAGCTACCTGCATGCTCCTTTCTGATTGTGTATCTTAACAGGAGTGCACTGCAACAGGTTTAAAGTTTCTGCAATGGTGGATTTGCAGCCACCAGTCTTTCCCTCATGCTGCACTTGAGTACAACAGTGCATTCTGCAGCATGTCACCAGAGTGACTGAGTAACCTTTTACTGGCAGAAATGGGTCTGTTGTTCCTTTTTAAAGTAGAGGGTGTAAATAGGATTCAGACACTAGGGTACATTAGTCCAAAAAATGAATATATTTTTTGTGTCATTTATAAGGTATTGATTTTAGGTCCATTAGATTCACAGTCCCTAGTGGTAGAAAAAACAATGATTTAATGGGTAGGTTGGAATTCCAGAAGGAAGAGCAGCAGTGATTAACCCCTTCTTCCTCAGCTCCCTGCCCCAGTTATATAATATTGTCAAGAAGCTAAGGACTCTGGGGGAAAGGGACAATTTATCATCTGTCTTCCCTGCACTTTACAAGGAATCACAAAACAAATTTCAGCTGGATTATTACTATGTCTCTGAAAGTGATAGAACATTTCACTCTCCGTTGATAAGATATGCCAAAATTATTTTTATAAGGTAGGTTTTAAGTTGATGAATACAGTTTATTTTTACAAAACCCAGAGCATATTTATTTAGAGAGTCTTAGTAATTTAAGATACTGTTTAGGCGATGTGAAGGAATAAAGCTTAGATTTCTTTATTTAAATAAAATGATCTCTTTCTCAACTCTAAGAGAGGAAAGATCATACTGGTGTCATGTCAGTTATACCCTTTCTTAGACAAGTCTTAGGTAATATTAGTGAGAATGGCCACTATAATTTTTAAAGTAGGGTGTTTCCTATTCCATAAATACGTGGAGAATTATTGGTGTATATAAACCTCTTTTCTGAGAAGAAGATGACCAAGATATCATTTCACTTCTATACTATTCAATTTGGATGTAGAGCACTCATAATAATTCCAGTCAATTTCATCCAACTAATGTTACTACCACCTGGAAGAATTGCCTCTTAGGCTGCTTTAGCAGTTACCTCTTCATTATTATATCCAAAAAAAAAAACCCTAATTACAATATAGGTATGAAATTTTAAAAAATTCCAACTGTCATTCCAATCTTCTGACATACTGTTATGCTATGATTGAAGACAAATATGCCAACTGAAATCTGATTAGCTTAAAACTTGACCTGACATAAAGATTATGGTATCAACAAACACTTTTTAGTATTTCATATTTTAATTCAAGTTTTTCAAGCTCTGTGACAAAAATATAAAAATACAGGCTCCCTCTTGTGGGTAAAATTACCACCTGTGTATTTCTGTGTTGCCTACATATAGGATATGGCAAATTTTTTCTGTTTCATTTTAAGTAAATTCTACCATGGTAGTCTCTTTATAGTTGGTCAGATGTGACATTTCACTTAATTGAAAAAAGTGAAGTTTGGGGTACTTTTTAGTAAAAATTTTTAATGAAAATGAACAAGTTTTTAAAGAATTGGCAGACCATGTGCAGACAACCTTTATTTTATTGCAGCAGCATAATTTTTTTTTAACTTTTAATTTTATATTGGAGTATAGTTGATTAACAATGTTGTGATAGTTTCAGGTGTGCAGCAAAATGATTCAGTTATACATATAATGTATCTATTCTTTTTCAAATTCTTTTCCCATTTAGGTTGTTACATAATATTGAGCAGAGTTCCCTGTGTTATACAGTAGGTCCCTGTTTGTTATCCATTTTAATTTTTTTTTTTTTTTTTTTTTGCGGTACGCGGGCCTCTCACTGCTGTGGCATCTCCTGCCGCGGAGCACAGGCTCCGAACGCGCAGGCTCAGCGGCCGTGGCTCACGGGCCCAGCCGCTCCACGGCATGTGCGATCTTCCTGGACCGGGGCACGAACCCGTGTCCCCTACATCGGCAGGCGGACTCTCAACCACTGCACCACCAGGGAAGCCCCTGGTTATCCATTTTAGATATAGCAGTGTGTACCTGTCAGTCCCAAACTCCCTATCTCTTCCCCCCATCCTCCCCCGCTCCCTGTAACCATAAGTTGGTTCTCTAAGTCTGTGAGTCTGTTTCAGTGTTGTAAATAACTTCATGTGTATCATTTCTTTTTAGATTCCTCATATAAGTGATATCATATGATATTTCTCTTTCTCTGTCTGACTTACTTCACTCAGTGTGACAATCTTTAGGTCCATCCATATTGCTGCAAATGGCTTTATTTCATTCTTTTTAATGGCTGAGTAATATTCCATTGTATATATGTACCATATCTTCTTTATTGATTCCTCTGTTGATGGACATTTAGGTTGCTTCCATGTCTTGGCTGTTATAAACGGGCAGCGGCATAATTTCTGATGTTGAAAATTTGTAATAACTTCTCTCATTTTGAAGTACTTTCCAATGGAGTAATTAGTGAATTGTTGAAATAATGTAGCATCTTCTCTGTCAATGTGGTGACTTTTAGATTTCTGTGCTTATTAACAAAAGATCTGATATTGGAATGAAGTGAAATCCCCCCTACCAATCATGGTACAGGTGGATAACAATATGGTAATAAAACTACCCTAATACCACAAACCTTGTGACCAAAATGGTGAAATATCAATGGCATAATAAGAATGAAACTGAAGAATTACTCAATTCTTCATAAATTGAACTGATTGTGAAGAGACTGAGCTGGCAACAATGCTTTGGCTGCCACCATGTACTGATTCCCAGCTTTCAAAAGTCTGATTCTTGGGAACTTCAACTGATTGCCAGAGGCCATTTTTGTCCAGTCTAAGGAACTGTTAACAAAGCCAGAGTTCTATTCACTCCTGAAAGTGTCTAGAACAATAGTTTTGAAGCTGGGCTGGGAGATATATAGAGATATATAGCAAGGAATGTCAATGTAGAGATAGTTGGATGACTCTCACTAAACAGTTACTGTGTTGATCGTTGCTGTCATACATTTGAATGGAATCAAGGAAAGGGCTATGAGGACACCTGAAAATCTTTCATAACTCATTCCAAGAAAGAAGAATTTACCTTAATGTTGCCTGTCCTAAAGTATATTCAGGTTGTTTATATCAAAATTATACAAAATGAACAACTTATGTGGTGATAAACAAATATGTATGTATGCATATAACATAACATATGTATATGTTTTTAGATTAATTCTGGTGGTATTATAATGTCAAATTAATGCTTTTTTTCAATAAATAATAACTTTATTATATCTATATCAATTTATATGTATATAAATTTATTTTGAAAACCATAGACATCTGTTTCCCAAGAGCCATATCTTTATATATTTACTAAAAAGGAACAGTACACGGTTAATGGTCTACTTTTATTTTTTCTAGATTCCTCTTGCTGATGACACGAGTCCTGTTTGAATCTACTTATAAGATTCTGAAGCCTGAACAGAGAATTTTGGCACTGCACTGGGTAGGAAAAAGATATATTCATAAAACACATGATACACACCTTTGAAAAGATTGATTACTTTAAAAATGGAAGTTTATGTGCCTTCTCTTATTTTCAACTTATAAGTAAAGTATATGACATATGCATATAGAGCTATAATACATAGTCTTTTATGTTCAGATGACAACTGTATTTGTAATTATAATTTTCAACCTCATTATGAAGGTATGTTTCTAAACTGGCAGATGAAAGCAACATTTCTTTTCTTTTCGTTTCCTTAAAGTTGCAGACGCTTTTTTTCTTCATTGAAAAATGTTTTTTTAAGAACATTTGTTGCTACTTTTCTATTATTGCTGAACAAGAAATATTCTGGGTCACAATGAGTAGGTCACACATTTTATAAAAATTTCCATGGGCTATTCAGTATTTCAGGGTATGTTTTTGTAAACACATACAAAAATACAATTTTGCTGAGGCCAAACAGACATTTTCCCAATTTGCTTGGCAGAAGAATTTAGTGGGCATCTATCTATGTGTGCATTTGTGAAATGCCTGTAAAAGTTACACTCTTGGGACCAGGAACAAAGTGTGACCACAGACCTAAAGTTGAAAATCCTTTTATCGTCCCGTGACTGTCATGTGGGTGAGAGCAGAAAAGGTTGAAGGAAAGGGATCCTATTGTTCAGAGGTTTGTCACTAGTAAAATGAAAAATGACTTATCTTTCTGTTTAGTCCTAAAGAGAATAGTGAAAAAGTGGTATTCTTGCAGAGTAAACTAAAATTTATTTATTTACTAATCCACTCTAAAAGTCATATGACTTACGCTTCTAGAACTTCAAGATACAAGTTTATTTGTGAAAACTCTTAGGTTCAGTGGTAGTTTTTATCGTCTTTGAAGACCGAATTGTTTTTAAATCCTAAAAAAAATTTTAAAAATATTTATAAACAAGACTTTATATATTCACAGATGAATGAATCAAAGTAATATGGAAGAAAGCATTGTAATGGTTTTTAATGATAACAGAACTGGAATAAGTCACGAATTATTGCAAATATGAAACTTTTATAGTTTTACAAGTAAAAGCACAAGTATAAATAAAATTAAAAGGCAAATGGAAAACTGGGACTACTTCTAACAAATACAGCAAACATCACATGTATAGCTGTTATTATAAGAAAGGCACTAACATTTTAATTTAAAAGATAACAAGATATAAGAACAAATAATTAATAAAGCATGCAATTCTAATGCAAAATGCTAGTAAAAGAAATGCAAAGTTATGCTCCACTTAACAATCTAACTAGTAAAAAGTAGCTCCGAATAATAATGTTGTAACAAGAATGAGGGGAGTTGGGTGTTTTCAATAATGTTGGAAATAAATTATATTTATTCAACCATAAAGTGATTTGACCATCTCTGTTAAGAGCCTTAAATGTTTCCAAGGCATTCTATGCAACATTTTCACTCTATTAGTTTGGAAAAGGTTTGGTTGCAAGCAATCCAAATTGTTTTAAAAAGGTAAGACTTTATATTTTCTTATGTGAAGTCTCTGTAGGCAGCTAAGAGCTGATTGGGTGGTTCCACAGTCAATAGGGACCCAGATCTTTCATCTTTGGCTCTGTTTCTCTGAACATGTGACTCTTACCTAGTGTTTTGGAATATCCAATATTGGTATTCCAGCAATCATGTCCGTATTCTAGCAAGAGGAAGGAAATATTTCTAGAAGATTCATGCTCTCTCCCTTTAAGGACATCTTTTGAAAAGTGTCCATACCCCTTCCACTTACATTCCATTGGCTAGAACATAGTTTCATGACCATGCCACACTTAAAAAGAGCTTGGAAGATGTAGCTTTTATTCTGGAAGATAAATTTGGGGGAGTTATTATTGTGGAAGAATAAGAGACTAGATATTAGGGCTTAACTAACAGTATCTGGCAGTTTCACTTCCAAGAATCTAACTTAATGAAATAATTAAAGGAGACAAAATTTATGTAAATATGATCATTTTCATATGTTTATAATCAGAATAATTTGAGATTGACTAAATTGTTCAGCAATAAAGCAATAGTTGGATAAATCTGAATATATTCATCTTATACAGTCAATAAAATATTTAAAAATTTTTTGAAAGACATTTGAAATTATGCATGATGCAATGTTAAATGAAACAAGTCAGAATCCACACTAAAGATACAGTGTATCTCCAAATGTGTGTGTGTACACACATATGTATGCACACACACATATTCAAGTGGACATATATATTACAAATACATAAAAAGTTAGCAGAAAAAATAGCTGAAAGTAAATACATTAAATATTATTAGCTCTGGATTATGGAATCATGAGCAACTTTAATTTTCTTTACAGTTTACACATTTTTTAACAAGTATAACTTAGTACTAAAATTATAGAAATGTAAAAAGTATGGGATTCACATGGCGGGGGGAAGAGTAAGCTGGGAAGAAGTGAGAGATTGGCATGTACTTATATATACTACCAAATGTAAAATAGATAGCTAGTGCGAAGCAGCCGCATAGCACAGGGAGATCAGCTCGGTGCTTTGTGACCACCTAGAGGGGTGGGATAGGGAGGGTGGGAGGAAGGTGCAAGAGGGAGGGGATATGAGGATATATGTATATGTATAGTTGATTCACTTTGTTATACAGCAGAAACGAACACACCATTTATAGCCCAATAAAGATGTAAAAAAAAAAAAAAAAGTACAGGATTCCAAAAGGTTACATAAGTTGCTTAGTGCCTCTGTTTAAAATACTATATGTGTGTCTATTCAAGAAGAGATGAAATTGCTTATCACTCATGCTTTCTGACTGCTTTTTCTGAAGTCAGGTTGCAGTAAGCTTTCCTTCTCAGTAGAGCCATACAGCCACTCAGAAATCTTGGTCATATTGCATCCTGGCTACCTTTTTAGGTTAGGGCAGATTGAGATACAGTTCGGTGGCATTTGACAAGCATGTGAATGTTGCTGTTACTCATGCAGATTTCAAAGGCAAAGAGCAAAACTTTGAAGACTTCTTCCTTGTGTATAAGTGAAAGAGGTTGAGTGCTGCAGTTCTGGATTAAGAATGTTTTCTTTCTTCTTTTCAAGGATTTTTTTTACAGTATTTTGTTGCCTTAGAATATTAAAGGAGTGAGAATTTATCTCGGAGCTAAGTGAAAAGTCACAATTAGATTGCAATCTATGAGAAATTCTTGGCAGAAATTAGAATGAGAGTGTTTTTTCCCTCTGAACCTAAGCTGACTCCACTCTTTGGAACTTGTAAGGGAAGCATGATGTTGAAAGGCATCAACTTTGGAGACACACTGTTTAGGTCAATTTCTGACTCGACCATTTAGGACTATCTACTGTTGGGTACATCTCTTAACCACGGATTCCACACATGTAAAATGTAAACAATGATGGAAAATAGTTGGATAAATTGTATTATGCAAATACCACATGGACACTGGTGTAACTACACTGAGTAAACAAAATAGACTTTAAAGCCCAAACCATTACTGGAGATAAAGTTACTTTAAAACTGATTGAATTTTCAATTCAATAGGCAGATAGAATAATACTAAATCTAAATGTCCCTAATAACATAACCACAAAATAGATTAAGGAAAATTTGACAGACTAGCAAGGAGAAATAAACGATCCACAATGGCAGTGAAATTAACTTAATAATTAATGAAATAAAATAGAAAAGAATCAGTAAAGGGGATAGAGTTGAAAGATAAGATTAAGAAACTTGACCTGTAGACATATATAAAAACCTTGCATACAGCTGCAAAATTCACATTATTTTGAAGAACACTGGGAACAGTTACAAAAATTCACCATATCCTGAGTCATAAATTAGGTCTCAACTAATTTCAAAGAATTTGAATCATAGCAGTGAAATTAAGCTGCCAATGAATAACAGAAGTATGGCTAGAAAAAAGTTTCAAAATTAAAAAGAAGTCACAATAGTAATTATAAATGTTTTAGATTAAATAAAAATGAACATCTTACATATAACAATTATAGAATACCTATAAGAAGCATTTGCTGGGAAAGTTATACCTTAAATGTATTAGAAAAAAGAAAGAGTGAAAATTAATAAGCCAAGAATTTATTTCAAAAACAACAACAAGATAAACTCAAAGTAGTAAAAGGGAGAAACGAATTAAAGTGCAAAATTAATGAAGTGAGAAACAAACATATGAAGAAGAGAAGCAAGAAAGCCAAAAATTGTTGCAAAAGATGAGGAAATTTTCCAATCCTCTGATGAGACTGAACAAGAAAGTAAGTGACAAGAGGCAAATAACCAATATCAGAAATGACAAAGTGACATCACAACAGATGTGCGGATGTTAAACAGCCAATAATGAGTATCATGAACTTTACATTACCAAGTTTATGTTGGGAAATACGAAGAGTTAGATCAATGGTCAGATTCCTAGAAAAATATGTCAGTGGTCAAAATATTCCTAAAAAATATATAACTTAGCAGTATTTACTCAAAAAGAAATAGGGAACCTGAATAGTTCTGTAAACATTAAGGAAATGTAATTTGGTAATCAAAAATTTTCCTACAAAAAATTTCCAGACCCAGATGGCTTCACAGGCAAATTTAAGGAAGACATAAGTCTAATCCTATGTAAGTTTTTTCTTTTTTTTCAAAAAATAGAAGAGGTAATAGTCCCCAACTTATTTTATAAGGATCATATAATCTTGATACCAAACTTGGCAAGAATAGTATGAAAAAGCATATTCACAGGCAAATTCCTCTTATGAATATAAATGGAAAAACTGTCAACCAAATATTAGCAAACTGATTTCAGCAATATATAAAAAGGATCATTAATCATGAGCAAGTTTGTTTACTCCAGAAAATCAAGGTTTGCTGACATGTAAATAAACAGCCAATGTAATACAGATTAAAAGAAGGTATCACATTATTATTTCAATTAATGCAGAAAAGGATTTAATAAAATGTATCATTTATTCCTTATTTTTTAAAGTTCTTAGAAAACTAAAAACAGAGAAGAACTTCCTTAGTTGAAATACCTATAGCAAGAATAAATTAAAATAGTGAATTGTTGGAAGTTTCCTTCTATGATCAAAAACAACATCAGGATAGTTGCTATTGAGCATTTTTCCTGGAGATCCTAGCCAATACAATAAAGCAAGATAAATAAAAATTCTTAGGATTGAAAAAGAAACAGTTGTCATTCTTGGCAGATGATATGAATTAATATGAGCATTTAAGGTTGATGCAAACAATACAATATACACAGATCAGCTGTGTTTCTATATATCAGCATCAGTTTTTGCCTAGCATTCATTAATAAGTGATGAGTAGTATCTCTATAAGGAAAATTGTGAAAGTTTAAGAAATATTTTAATATTTTTTAAATGAAATAAATGATGAGATAAACCATGTTCATGTACTGAAAGATCCAATATTGTAGAGATATCCCCTACCCCCAAGTAGATTCATAAGTACAGTATACTCACAATCAGAATGCCAACTGCTTGTTTTGTCTTTGTTTCTTTGTTATTTGTTTGGGTAGTTTGTGTGTGTGTGTGTGTGTGTGTGTGTGTGTGTGTGTGTGTATGTGTGGGTGTGTGTAATATGACAAGTTGATTCTAAAATGCAAAGGACAAGAAGAGTCAAGAGACTTGTAAAGGGGGGATGGGTAGGATTACTTGCCCTATTAATATGAAAGCTCTATTAATTCAGAAAGTATAGCATTGCTGCAGGGGTAGACAAGTAGACAAATGAGAGAGGCTACAGCGCTCAGAAATGACTCTTGCATATATGGACATTTTATTTATAATAGAGGTGGTACTTCAAAGCAGTAGAGAAATAACAGACTTTTTAATGTATGGTATTGGGAAAATTGATTCTTTATGGAAAAAAATGAAGTTGGATCCCTACCTCACACCACACACAAAAATCAATTTCAGTTGGTCATAAACTAAGTGTAAGAGGTAAAACAATAACCTGTCATAAGAGATTCTCCTATAAGAGAATCTAGGAAAATAACTTTATGACCTGGGAGTAGAGACAGATTCCTTAGATTAAAAAAGCACACATTCTACATTATTTTTTAAAATAGACTTTATTTTTCAGAGCAGTTTTAGGTTCACAGCAGTATGGGGAGAAGGTATAGAGATTTCCCATGTACCACTTCCCCCCACTCCCTACACACACACACATACACACGCACGCACGCACGCACGCACGCGCACACACACAGCCTCCCCCAATATCAACATCCCCCACAAGAGTGGTACATTTTTTACAACTTTTAACTGACATGTCATTATCACCAAAGAGTTCGTCATTTACATTAGGTTCTGCATTATTTTATTGTTTATCAAAGAAAACCATAAAAAGAGTGAAAAGACAGTATATGGAGTGGCAGAATAAATTTTCAAAGCATCATTGACAAAGGTGATATCCAGAATAGATTTTTTAAAACTACAAATCAATGTAAAACTTCACACAACCCAATAGAAAAATGAGCAAAAGAAGAAATCCAAATGGCCAATAATATGTCCAAATGTCAAAACATATGAAAAAATGCTTAATCTCAGTAATAGTCAAGGAAATACAGAATAATTACACAATGAGATCCCACTACACATACTTCAGAATGGGGAAAACTAAAATGGCTAGCAGGTCAAAGTAATGACAAGGATGCAGAACAACAGCAACATTCATACAGTGCTGGTCAGAACAGAAATTGGAACAACTACTTTTAGATATAGTAAAGTTAAAATTTATAGCCCCTACTTAAGCATAGCAATCCTATGCATATATGTATATATCCCATCAAAATATGTACATCCGTGTATCAGGAGATATGTACAAGAATGTTCACAGGAGAAATACTTGTATTTGCCAAAAATTGGAAATAATTCAGTTATCATCCACACTGTGGACAGTGGTAGAATAGTCATACAATGAAATGAAATAATGAAGTGGAAGACTTTTAGTGATCTACTTGATATTAAGTGGAGAAAAGCAAAGACATAAGAATACATGCAGGATGATTCCAGGCAAACAATTATGTTTTTCAGAGATGCATTATAGATGGTAAAACTATAAAGAAAAGCAAGGAAACATTACTATAGGTGCCAGAGAGTGCTGATCTCTAGGAATGAGGAAAGAGGCTGAGCAGAAGGAGGGAGAATTTGGGTCAGGGAGCACTTCTGGCCCAAGGGAGAGTGACACTAATGCCCTGCTGGTGGTTACATGGGTGTGTGCTTTCTTACCATTTGCTTAAGTGTACACATTGTGTAGATATATTCAAAATAAGTGTTAAAATAGTACAACAAATAGTTATGATAAGTTTTATTTATTTCTTTAAGGGTGTATTATGTTTCATGAGGGCGAAATATGATTGCAAATAGTGTAAATTAAACTGATACATCTTTCAAAATTAGGTAAAATAATTTAAGATGCTTGTAAGGAATTTCCCGCTTTGGAAATGAAGACTAATAGGGTAGTAAAATAAGCATTTATTCTTTCCAGTGTTCTTTTTCTAAGAAATGTAATAAAGGCTATCAGGCATTGCCATTAGATGGAATAGCAGTAAAATGTTTTGAGAACTATAAAATTATAAATATTTTATTTATATATGAATTGAAATGCATTGCCATGTTAAAGCATTCTTTGCACATATCAATACCCACAAAAAGGCTTAGTTGGATATCAGATTTTATACTGCACTGACCAAAAATAACACAACAAAAATAAGTACTTCACATAGGTTTGCAAATTCAAGATTTTACAGAGGTAAATTGAGGATAGTTGTTAGTTATACCACTGGGGCAGTTATTTTTGTTTTGCTTATCTCTTTCTGTGTTAACATTCTTTTAAAATGTCACTGCATTTATAATTATTTGCTTTAACCATTTAGCCAGTTAATTATTTGTGAACCTAAGTGGTTGTTATTTGTACACGCCTTTTGGTCACCTCTCTTTTACTTGCAAATAAGCAAGCTCTTTGCTTTAACTATTTGTCAAATCCAATCACTTTTTTTTTTTCCTCAGTCAACCTTATCTAAAGAGTAAAACTCTTTACTGCTTGCAAAAGGAGAATAATCCCAATATATTGTAAATTGTCAAGTGAGTTCTTTATAATTAAAGATTACTCTGCAATATACAATTTTTAAGGCATTTATCCCAACAGGGTTCAGTGGCCTTTGAGAATGAGCCACTATGTTGACAAATCTATCATCTAAATTGTGCAGCATTAATGAGAACTCCGAGCAGCACACTCTTACATTTTAATGTGGGTGGCAGTTTAAGAAAAAAAAAAAAAAAAAACACCAAAACAAAATACTGAATATGATTGAAGTTGATTTAAAAAAGGTCTGCCACCTGTGGATAAAAATGTGCATTACTCTGAACACATAATAATTAACCAGACTGAAAGGCCATGGCAAAATCCAGTGACTCTCTGAAATCAAAACCCTGGTTATTATTAGGAAAAAAAAAAAAAAAAAACAGAAAAAGAAGGCAGTGATTTCACAGTAAATACAGATAATGGGTTTGTGATGCTACTTACCTGTACAACTAACCGTCCATGCTCTATAACTTAATCCACAGTTCTTTACTAACATATGGTATAATCCATTCCTGAAAGTACAGTCTTTGATTTGAATCCCTCATTTCTTAATTAATAACTCATTATGTGATCTTATATTTCCTGAATAGTTAAAATTTCTATATCTCTTTCTTTCATAACCATTTATAACTCATTGTGGATCATCTGTTATTGTTGCACCTCAATCTCTTGAATAAGACTCCTTTTTCGATATACTTTCAGCTTAGTTTTCTCAAGTTAACCTTACAAGTAAAAACACCATGCATATTTAAATATAATAGCACTATATTCATAATTTCTTCTCAACTCAAAATTATTTGTTTAAATGCCTGACTATGCTTGATTGCCTTTATGCTCTACCTACAAATATCTAATCTCCATCTGAATAGTTTAACATAAAGTTATTAAGCTTATTTTCTGGGTGTTTCAAGTGTATGTACATATAATGCACTGGGGGAATTTTATTAGCACAATTTGAATTGCAGAGTTCATTTCAAAATGTACATCAGCTTAAGTAACATAATGCAGTCATTGTAGAGATGCTCCATTGTACTGGTCTCGGAACGAGATATTGCTACTTGAGTAGCCAATGCTGATCCACTTGAAGGAGACCTAAAACACTAGCCTGGAAGAAAATAATGGTTTATGTATTGTAGAATTCCTCTGGGCTATGGCTCTTAGCTTCTTGATTGATAAAGAATAACGAGAGAGATTCATTTAAAAAATCATAGAAAAATTAGAGTTCTATTACTTTTATTTAAAAGTCAGATGATAATAATATGTCTTAATCCTTTAATAACAACTGCTTGAACATTGTTCTCTTATTCAGCAGTTGTTTGTAATAAAGAGGATTTTTCCTTCCAAATAAAATAATGCATGAACTGTTGACCAAAAGGCTTTAAAATAATGTATGTGAGCAGGCAATTGCTTATTTTTGTGTCTTTCTTTAGAATACTAAGCAACAAAGAAGCAGTTCTAACAATAATAATTTAATTTGAGAAAAAAACCTTGAACCCAAACAGTCTCTATAGAACTTTTTGCATAATTAGGTTATATATCTTCTCAATGGAAGAAGTCTTGCCCACGGTCACATTCTGTAAATGAAAATACATTTTGCATAAATTAGTGAAGTTGAACTGCTGAGATTCTTTATAAAATGTAATAAATATTTCCTAATTTTTAAAGTAATTAAGAACCATAATTTTTAATGTTCTTTGCTTATACATATATCTATTCATCTTTTAGAGAATTTAGAAAACAGTTGATACTTTACAGTGAATAATTGGTGCTTTATAATATGAAATGAAATGACATAATATAAACATGATGTTTGAACTGTAATTAGGAAATTTCATTCTCTCATAATATGGTAAAGCTTTTTGATACAGTGTCATTTTAGGCATATTAAATCCGTGTGAAAGGAATGAACACTTTTCTAAGTATTTAGAAAAAAGTTAAATTTCTATACCATTGTCAATATAAATTCTAGGAGGATTAAAGTTTAAATTCTTAATAAAAGAAACTCTAGAGTATTAAGAGATAGTGTTGGTGAGTATTTATGTAAGTGGAGGGAGAGTTGGAAGTTATTTTTCAGCATTACACCAAAGGCAGAAATCACAAAGGAAAAATTTTGCTAGATTTGATCACAAAATTGTAAAATCTTCTTTGCATCTTAAATGGTAGAACTGACAAACAAATGAGGAGCTGGGAAATGTATTTACAATATATTGGGTTTAATGATATACAATAAATTGCCATTTTTGTTAAAACTGACTATTGGCAATTTCATATGTTAATTATGAAATTAAAATATCAACTACTTACAAATTAAGGGAAAAATAGAGATATAATTTGAATATTCAGTTAAAAGGAGGAAATGAGATGGGGACTAAACATATAAAATGTTTTTTTGTAATAATTCGAGGCACACAAATTAATCGTGAGAACCTAGTTCATTTAGCAAATTGGCAAAGATTAAAAATGCACAATAACCAATGCTGAAGAGATTGCAGTGAGATGAGGCCTCTCATTTACTGAGGCTAGAAGTGTCCATTGTATTGCTGCACCAAAGATTCAGTTCATACAGTAGACATTAAAATTTGTTAATGTTGATGCTGGTGCTTCTAGTAAGTTATGTAATATTACATATATGTAATGTGTGTAATAACACAAAATTTAAAATAAAAATATGATTTTGGGGCTTCCCTGGTGGCGCAGTGGTTGAGAGTCTGCCTGCTGATGAGGGGGACACGGGTTTGTGCCCCGGTCCAGGAGGATCCCACATGCCGCAGAGCGGCTGGGCCCGTGAGCCATGGCCGTTGGGCCTGCGCATCCGGAGCCTGTGCTCCGCAATGGGAGAGGCCACAACAGTGAGAGGCCTGCGTATCACACACACACACACACACACACACACACACACACACACACACACACACACACACACAAAATAATAATAATAAAAATATGATTTCGTTACAAAAATGGGCTCTGCATTAAAAAATGTTATGGTGTTTGTGTATGATAGAATATTAATTTCATGTAAAAATGTTGGAATGACATGAGAAACCAGAACCATCATAAATATTCAAGAAATATTTGTTGAATGGATATGTGGGTGTCCGTGCCTGAACACACACACAGAGGTGTATATCATGCATAGGACAAAAATACTGACAGAATATATGCTAAAATAAAAAAATAAAATGCTCAAAAGCTAGATTACAGGATAACATCTGATTTTTAAAAATTTTCACCTTTTTAATTGCATGTATTAGATACCTTTCTTTAAGAAATACATCTTACTTTCATTTTAAGAAAAAATACGTACTATTTTTTAAACTATAAACATAAATATAGTAATCCATACATCAAGGAGATTTTCTCCTATGTTTTCTTCTAGTTTTACAGTTTGGGGTCTTATGTTCAAATCTGTTATTATCCATTTCAAGTTAATTTTTGTGAGTGGTTGTAAGATAGGGGTCCAAGTTTGTTTTCCTGCACGTGGTTATCCAGTTTTCCTGACATCATTGATAAAGAGACTATCTTTTTCCCATTTCTGGGCCCTCAGTTCTGTTCCATTTTATGCCAGTACCATACTGTTTTGATTATTATAGCTTTGTAGTACTATACTAGTTTGAAATCAGGAAGTGTGATACCTCCAGCTTTGTTTTTCTGTCTCACGATTGCTTTGGCTATTTGGGTTTGTTTGTGGTTCCATACAAATTTTAGGATTGTTTTTGCTATTTCTGTGAAAAATGGCCATTGGAATTTTGATAGAGATTGCATTAGTAATCCATAAATGTTTTTCTAATAGTAGCATTTCTGTATACATAGATTGCTATATAAACATATCTATAAATTCTTTATTCTAATTTTTTAATTGGAAAAAAATTTAGGAAGACCACAATGTTTTGCAGAATTTTCAGTACATTAAAGTCTACTTGGCCAGGATAATACGCTATAACACTGCCAACAAGTTTATCTGGGACTTACTCAGAAAATCCCAGTGGTAGATTTGGGGTTGTACTGCTTCAGAGTTGATCTGTGTCAGGTCATTGGACAGTTCTTCATGTTGTGACAACGTTTGCCTTCGTTTGAATTCCACTTGGTCCCACTGTCACTGAGAACAGTAACCCAGAAATAAGAGTTTTAGAATACTTGGAAAATTATTTCTGGATTGTGTATAATGGACAAAAGGTATCATTTCTTATTAAGATATTCACTTTTGAAAACCATCCTTAAATTCTTCTACCGCGCACCTAGCATTTTCATAGTCCCTTTTTAAAAAATGAAGCAGTTACCTCATTGTTGTGAGCATAATTCACGTCTATGAATTCACAGATGTAACTGCAGTTGGATTTTTAAAAAGTTCTCCTGCATTTCTCCCTTTTTTTTTTTCTCACTTTCAGAACCAAATCCCTCAATAAAAAGTGATTATTGGGGCTTCCCTGGTGGCGCAGTGGTTGAGAGTCCCTGCCGATGCAGAGGACACGGGTTCGTGCCCCGGTCCGGGAAGATCCCACATGCCGCAGAGCGGCTGGGCCCGTGAGCCATGGCCACTGAGCCTGTGCGTCCGGAGCCTGTGCTCCGTAACGGGAGAGACCACAGCAGTGAGAGGCCCGCGTACCACAAAAAAAAAAAAAAAAAAAAAAAGTGATTATTACCATAAAATGATCCAGAAGATGAAGCAATTTATTAAAATAAAGTAAAATATACTTGATAGATTGTTCAAATGAACTCATCTTTTTGGATTAAAAAAATTATTTCACAAAATGAATTCTGTGTTCTTCCACTGTCCAACATACCTCTGATGGATACATGAATTTTGTTGTGTGACCATTTATTCTATTTTTAAATTCTATCTGTACTGATACTAAAAAACATAAACAAATATTTTAATTTTAGGAATAGGAATAACTTTTCAACAGTAAATAATACGTTTTGAAAAGAAAATGTATACATTAAGACTAGCAATTTTAGAAAGGAGTAACACGTATTGAGACTTAACAGAACTCAAGATTTTGATAGACCCTTAAATAGCAAATATTAAAGTATTTATGTAATGCCATTGGAATACAGAAGGATAGGTAAACTAAACAGAAAAGGAAGGTCAAAGCTAATTTTAACCTTTGTATTTGTTTAGCAAACTATTGTATTTATTATATTTATCCCCTCATTTCTCTCTTCTGTTTTAAGGGTATTATTATTTAAGAGCAAGAAACTTTTATGTCAGAATACCCAAATTACATGAAAAATCAGACCTCAAGACTATCTGTGAGGCAGAAACAATCCAACTATTATTTCTGGTATAAAAATTTTTTTGAATAACATCATTTGCCCAGAAGCTGTTTTCCAACCTAATAACTCTTGGAATTACAATCTAAAATTTCAGGAGGGTTAAGGCTGTGTAACTACTAGAAAGTATAAGTGTGCAGGAATGTGACCAGAGGTGAAATCTGATTTAAAATTTCTTTGAGGAAGCTCTGGTTTGAAACAGTAGTCCTGAGAAAGTTAAGAATACTACATAGATAAATGTTGCTCAGCAAGCTTGTCTTAGTTAAACATATACTAAATACTTGCACAGCCATCTCCAAGATATTCATTAACTAGGGTTTTAATCTATTTTCTTGATTTTAACCATCTGCTTCAATTCTCCTTGAACAAAATTACTCAAAATGCACAGAAATATGGTTCAACACATTCTACATTGGTTCGTCGTCTTTTTGGTAATTTACTTCATGAGGCATTTTGGAGGTGATGTGTGATGCACACCAGGTCTGTTGTTGGCAGACCCATTTTGGATGTGCCTCCCATCTTTCCACTCCAGTATTTTGTAGAAGTTGTGTCAAGAGTTGGTTGGAAAAGAAGGAGGCAGAAGGCATCTCTGTGTAGCAGTTATACCATCAACGTGCAAAGCATGGTGCTGGTTGTTGCAGAGGATGCAACAATACGTAAAATGGGATCCTGCGTCTAAAAACTGTGATAAAGTACTGGGGTGTAGTTGGGGGTGAGTATGGCAAAAGTACATGAGTCCCTCTGGTGAAAGGCAGAATGCCAAGATCCGTAGCTCACTTCTGAGTACTTTGCTTCTGAATGCTGTCTTTGGTATACATGCCGGTGTTCTCAAGATGAGGTCAGCTTGCCAGTAGTTTAATCATAGGCATTTACTTTAACGTTTGGCTACGTAGAGAACCTGAACTCCACTTCTTTCAGAAACAACAATTTCAAATTTGTTGCCGCGCAATGTCTAGGAGAAACCCAATGGTGACAAATGATATTTTGCAGATATGGTTTGAGGGACATGCATTTCTTTTGAGATGCCCTGAAATCCACCTCTGAACTAAGCCAGGGATGCAGAGCTGTGTCCTTGCCTTCTGAAGACCCCAAGTAAGCGACTTTTATGAACTATGCTTTAATGTGGTGTCATTGGCCCTGTTTGAGGGCTGCTGTAAGAGAGAGCCCCATAAAACTCATTATGCCTACCAAGAATTGTGTTGCAGAAGTATTTCACTGCAACCTGGCATATCCATTCTATAAGACTACTTGGGAGAAAATTCTGACTCCTCTTATCAGATGCTGCTCCTGATATATAATATTTATTTATTTATAGAAAAAAGTAGGTGCTGTATATCTAAAGCATGAATACATTTTAAAACTCTTTTTATACTTTTACTGTTCATCCTCTTTAATGCTTAAATCAATGTGACTAAATTTTTTAGTAGAAATGTCAGATGAAGGGGGGGGGGTCCAAAGGTATTAACTTATAAAATAAATGCATCATGGGGATATAATGTATTGATACAGCATGGTGACTATAGTTATTAGACTATTTTTATCTAATGATGCCTGTGTATTGTGTAACTGACCAGTGTTCCTTTAGTCATTCACTACTAAAAAACTTAGTGCCAAGTTTGGAGTCTGCCTAGCCAAAGGTATAGACACTGATGGAATGTATTTACCATAATTATGCCCTTCTTTTTGTTTTTACTTCCACCATCTCATATACTTTTAACTGATATTCTCTGTTATATTTCATGTATCAGAGAAGGAAGAGGTTTCACGGGCAGGAAATGAAGGAGGGACACGCTGTGGACAAGAAGTGAGAATCCCAAAAGGCATAGTAAATACAGTAATATTTGAGGTGGGCCTTGAGTGGTGGAAACGAGGAGAGCTTGAGACAAGCATGAGCAAAGGTTCAGAGAAAAACTGTGTGGTTCAATTTGGCTCAGAAATATTAAGGTAGTAGTGACATAATCAGTCTGTAAATTTCAGATTGTTTAACTCAGTCTGAGGAGCTTATGCATAATCTTATCTAATTTGATAAATAATAAGATTCCATTGTTTTTTTTCTTCCGTAAGAAAAATGTCAATATTTAGTATGCTTTGTCCACTACAACAAAGCTTTCTCTGGTATGTGGTATGGTATGGATTTGGGGGGAGGGGGAAATGGGGGCATTCAAGAGACCAAAAATAAAATGTAATATAAATTCTCCAATAGAAACTGTATAAATGCATTTAATGAGAGTAGGTGTTGGTAACCATGGCAAGTCTGATTAATACAAATTTGTTGATACTTCACTATAGAGCCTTACGGCTTATGTACTACCAAACTGTTCAGGCTGAGTCCACCAGCTAAGTTTTCTCTTATTTCTTTTCTTTTCTTTTTTCTTTTCTTTTCTTTCTTTCTTTTCTTTTCTTTCTTTTCTTTTTTTCTGTTAAGCATGGTATTATAATAAGTAGATATTGTCATTGTATTGAGTATGCATTTTTTTAAAAAATTGAGGTATAAATTGACATGTAACATTATATTAGTTTCAAATGTACAACAAAATGATTCAATATTTTTATATATTGTGAAATGATCACCACAATAAGCCTAGTTAACATCCATCCCCATATGTAGTTACATTTTTTTTTCTTGTGATGAGGACTTTTAAGATCTACTCTTAGCAACTTTCAAATATACAGTACAGAATTATGTGTAAACTATAGTCACCATTCTGTACATTACATCCCCATTTATTTTGTTATAACTAAGTTATGAAGAATACCCTTCAGCTAACTTTTCTTTTAAAAATTTTAGTCTTATTGATTTAAACCTTATAGAGGGTGAATAGTAAAAGTATAAAAAGAGAGTTAAAATTGTACTCTTGCTTTAGATATACTGCAGTTAATCTTTTTCTCTAAAATGTAGTATTTCCTGTTTTGTCACAGTCTATATTTTAAATCTGACAAGAATATAGCTAACATATGTTGAACACTCATAAGCACTTTATAAGCATTTTACGTGTTTCAGCTTATTCAGCTCTCAGAACAATTCTATGAGGTAAGTTTTATTATTATCTCAATTTTGCATTTGGGGAAACAGAGGCACGAAAACGTTTTCAAGTCTTGCTCAAGCTTACACAAGAGAATTAAAAGATGCCATCTGTATCTGAATCTAGACAGTCTTGTTCTAGAGCTTATACTCTTAATAGTATACTATTTAATGAATCCAAAGTTGAAGGAAGTTATTACCTAAATTTAATTTCTCTCCAAAGACTGAAAATATGGACTCCTTATTAACTTTCTAGATTTATCATCAGTTAGAACTCCAGCACTTTAGAAAGAGAAAGGAGCTAAGAAGCATGTGATCCACCGTACCATTCATTGCGGAAAACCTCTTTACAACGATATGATAGATAATTCCCCCTCCTCATTGTAGATACTTTAAATTAAAAGAAAAATTTAATGCGTCCCAAGAAAGTTCGTTCTACTTTGGAGCAGCTCTGTTAGAAAAGGATACCACCCTAAATCACCTCTTCTCCCCTTCAACGTAATTTTTATGCCAATTAGACATGAATTAAAACATATTGGTTAGCAGTAAGTGTATTGTAATAATAATCATAGTTAACATTTATTGAGTACTCACATGTGCTGACACTTTTAATGCTTAATGCTTTCCATGGATTAACTCTTTGACCCTCATTAACAATATGGATACTGAGTGAGAGGGAGGTCAAGTAATTTGCCTGAGTTCACAATTAATAGTGAAAACCAAATTTCTATCCCCATACAATGCAGTACCAAACTCAAGCTGTCTCCTGAGCTACCTTTCATCCATCATGCTCTTTCTCCTCAGGCAACCCCATCTCTTATCATTGAATCAACGAAGAAAACCTCTTGATGCCTCTTGGGAGTTTACCTCCTTTCTGCTGAGACAGCTTTTTCTCTGTCACTTCCTACCCACTCCCCGTCACACTACCCTTGCCACTCCTACTCTCCCAAGTTACTGTTTGTGTCAGCGAGGTAGGTCTTTTCAAGTTGTTTTTCCCCTAAGTGTTTATTATTTCTATTTCTCTATCTTTGCACCTGTGATTCTACTTGGATTTTTTTTCTTTCTTTCTTTTTTTTTGCTCTCATCTCACTTTTTAACCTCCAATTCATCTTTGAAAGTCGAATTTAATGCCAAACTTCTTCAAGATGAGTTCGCTGTAAAGAACAAGCAAAATAAAGTCTCCCCACCTTGCTAAAAACTTATTTTATAGAATTATGGAATCTAAGACATGCAAGATGACACTAGACAGTATTTAGGCTGGTTCAACTTCACAACCATTGCAGAAATTCTTTTATATCATTATTTATAGATCATCATCAAATTTGAATGTTTTTAGTGATGTGTATTTCATTACTTTTCAAATCAGTCTGATCCATTGTTTGACACCTCTGTTACTTAGAAAGAAAGTTTTTCCTTTTAACAAGTCATATTTTCCCTCCCAGTAACGGCTTGTTATTGATCATAGCTCTTTCATTTAATCAATTTCATTGATTGTATTCCACTTAGCACTTTGTAGTATGTTAATTGTGTGGTTCTCGAGATCTGTCTCTTCGGTAAGTCTGAAAACCCATTTTAGTTAGAAATCATAATTTATACTTTTCTGTTTCACTCAGTGCCTTATATACTTTTTAGCACAGACTAGGTATACAGTAAATAATAAACAATGCATTGAACTATGCTAATAGTTCAATATATGTGCCTATTTATATGTGTGTATTATATATGTATAATTATATAAATCAAAGTGGAGTTTTGTGTTAACCTGGCATTTACACACAATAGTAATAGTGCCCAAGGATAGCTAGAGTAATCCCTAACAATTGTGAAACTTATTTTCTCTCTCTGTCTCTCTCTCTCTCCCTCCCCCCCTCTACACACACACACACACACACACACACACACACACACACGTTTTCACTTTGAATGTATGGGATGCCAAGTCCCTAAGGTGTCCAGCACACTTTTATATCGTAATTTTATGACAAATATTTCAGATATTTTAATCTAATTTGCTATTTAAGAAAGACTACTAGAAATCTAGATCCATTACCTGTTGAATGGAAACCTAGATAAGATAGTGTCTTAACTCCTGGAGAGGTGGGCTAGAAGAGTGGTTAAGAGTGGAGCTTTTGGGCTCAGCAGTCCTTGACTGCTATTAACTAGCAGTGAGATCCTGAACAACTTCCTCAATTTCTTGTTGCTCAGTTTTTCCATCTCTAAAATTGAGATAATAGTACCTATTTCGTAGAGATTTGAGCATTAAATGGATTGATGTATAAAGTACATAGAGCACATATCTAGACTTCAATAAATGGTATTACTGCTAACAAGCAGTCACCTAGTATCTGAAAGAAACATTGTAGCTAAGATAATATAAGAAGTAGCTCTAATGATCTCTAGTGATCAAATTTACTTTAGTTATTTTACAAAACTCCATGGATCTTAATTTTTTTAAGAGAAATTCTTATGATTTTTCTTTTCAGTGGAACAGCTAGTTCAAGAAACTTTACTGTTTAGACATTTTCTAATATTGGTTTAACCTTTCTATGTGTTTAATATTTCTAGTATTTGCTTAAGCAAATAATATGTAACTATTTTGATATTATTAACAGTGTTATTATTGGAAAATGGCTAAATCCTCATTCTCAACTTATTTTTGACTGCTGAAGAAGTTAAAGCTACAAATATATTTAACAGTGTCAAAGGAGTTTAGTTTTATAAGCCAATAATGATAAAATGCTAATATGATGTTTTATAGCACTTTACAGTTTTTAAAGTGCTTTCTTATGCGTTATAAAATGCTAACATAGTAATTCTCATTTATAGTTACTACTCAAATGTAAACCGTACAGCCCATTTTCCTTTTATCAGCTGAGTCTAGCTAAATTCAGGGAACTTTTAGAGGCCATGGGCTTTAAAAATAAAATTTAAAAATATATTCAGAGCCACCGGCTGTACAATTAAAAGCACTGTCACCTGACTCCTTGTGTGGGAAGCTGGAAAAACGACTAAATAAATACTGGAGCTTCAATCCTGTCAAGCTAAAATTTAGAATCTAAATTATAACATAGAGAAACCAAAAGTCACCCAGAAAAACTTGGTGTATCATTTATGAATACCTATATATGTAGTATATGTAAATGTATATAATAAACATAGGAAATTATTATTTTGAGAAACATGGTTTCTCCAAAAATGCAAAGCACAAGATCAAATGAGAAAATGATTAAAAATTCAAAGATGCTGATTTGGAAATTTTCTTTTTCCTAAGGACTTTCTCCGACTTTTTAATTAACTTGAATACCCTTCTCTGCAGGAAAGAAGTAATTAGACTATGGTTCCAGGTATACGGTAGCTGACCATGACTTTCTGTACCCACAAAGCAAAGCCGGCCACCCATACTTATGAAAGCCCTTTCCCTTCTCTTCACACTTCCAAAGGGTTAACAGAGAAGTGCTCTGCTGTACTGCTGATGGTTTTCTCCACGGAAAGCCCAGTGGGCTCTTTCAAGGGACTCTAAACAATGAGCTCAGTGAGGCTGTTCTGTCTAATTACTCAAAGGCAGGGATGCTAAAGAGGAATTAATGACAGTTGACAAGTGCAATTAATAATTATAGCAAAGCCGGGAGTCATGCAGCAGGCAGATGACAATAACGGGGTAGCTGTACATGGCAGCTTTCATTGGTGTGTGCTCTGTGTGTGTGTTTAAAGTGAGAGGCTTTGTGCAGGATGGGCCACACTTCATGCTCACAGGGTAGAAACTATAATTCAGCAACTCTAATGGATCAAGTCAGTCATATTCTCATTCATGCTCTCTCCCTCTCTCTGCTTTTTTTCTCTCTCCCCTCCCTCCTTGCTTTCAGCTCTTCCAATTTGGTGAAAGAAACATAGTGTAACTTAAACAAAACTTTAACAGGAGAGAGCTACAGTTTAGCTTGCAGCATCAGCTGGTGACAAAGCTACTTAAAATTCCTGGTGGGCAACTGGGAGGAGAAGGGCCGGGAAAAGGCGGTCGCAGAGGTGGGATTTCCATATCAAAGGGCAAGACTTTGGCTCTGAATGGTAATTAAAGTACCCCGATTTCATCTTTGTGGTCAAGTCATGAAAGGGGAAAAAAATTAGAGAATTCTTCACTCCCTTCAGACTCCAGAAAGGAAAGCCGTAAATTAAATGAAAGTTGAGCTAAAAGGTGTCTAACATTTCAATCTTTGCATCTAATAGAAGCTATGATTTTTCTCAAGCATTTATTCAGTTCACATCTTCATTCTGCCCTGATTATGAAGGATATAATGTCTGCTTACATTTATTGTGCACATGTCTCGGGCTTCCTGAGTTTGCAAAGGATATCAGTTTTCATTACGCTGCCTTGGCGACCCAGTCATTGGGGAAGCGTTTGTACACTTTGAGCAAAACTAACCTGCTTTAAGAATTACTTCTTCAGGTAACCAAGAAAACATACGCTGATGCCACGTTCACTTTTAGATAGCTGTTGCTATGACTTAGCGAACACTTGTATCTCAGAATGCTGCAGGTTTGACGTTTATTTGCTATAAATTGTGCCTCTTCTTTCCTTGACTGCTGCAGCCATTTTACTGTCTCTTCTTCAACACTCCCATTTCCAAGGTCATTGCCTTGTGAAATAATTATTTCAAACTGAAGTATGGGACGTATAAGCAGTTTCACGTTTGTTAAAGAAGAATGCCACTTATGCTATGGGAAAGAAGGACTTAGAAATCTTATTTCATTTTTTTGGATGAGATGTAGAAATCTTATTTCATTTTTGGGATAAGATGTTAAACTTGGACCTACCTCTCTATTCATTAAAGATCACAGAGCTTTTTTTTTTTTTTTTTTCCCCCAAAAGAGCCCAGAAGCCTGGCCAAACTCCAATGTAGATAATTACATTCCACCTACCTAATTCCCTAGCTGCTTTAATTGGAAACAATTCCACTGTACTCTCCATCCCCCTTACTTCTTGTCCTTAAACTGCTTTGTAGCTTCTAAGACATCTTTCACAAACTACCATAGAGCTTCCACCCACAAAGTACTGTTTTGGATTTGGGGTAAGATAAATTATACAGCCATGGATTAGTACTTAAAGGTTTGCTCAAAACAAAACACAAACACACAACTCTAACTGAATTTCAACTCACCTTCTACAGGTACCTGGGACCCAGTGTGCTAAGTGCAAAGCTGTTTTCATAAAAATAATTAGTCCACGCATTCTCAAGATGATATTGCCACTAAAAGGGCAAAACTTGGTTTTTAGGAGGTAGAAAAGCTTATCCTTTGGATGCACAAAGCACAGATACATATACAGTAAATATACAGTATATCTGGTGTTTTAAAATTTCACAGGGGGACTTTAAGGGAAAAATTATAAAAAGGTTCATTGGGGAGGATGATAGTGAAAAAAATATTGAGAGACACTGATTTAAGCCTGTAAACACCTGTGTTTATTGACGGTGCACGAGAGGAAGAATGGCAGAGGCCAGGAGAACCCACCTCCATTCTTTTTGCCTGGCTTTCTTTTCTTGTTTCTCTTCATTTGTTATTGAAGTCTTTGATACAGACGAAGAACCAGTGTGATCTATTCCTCTGTTTCTTACCTCTTCTTAAAGAGTAACATGGTTGGACCAATGGAGTACAGTAATGAATAACTGAGGAGTTATACACTAATGAAAGCACTTAATAGAAGGAAGAGCAATCAAATTAAAGCCCAAAGGAGAAAGATCACATTAAGATCTTTCTTAATGTGAAAGATCACATTAACATTGAGTATAATATATTACATCCTGACTTAGAATTATCATTGGAAAGATAGTAGGAAATATTAGTTATATATATATTTTGAGGAAAAATATACATTATCTTTTAGACTTTAGTAGTTAAAGAAAAAAATTAAAAGCATACTAATGGATTGGATATAGTGATACATTTGCTAACTTGCTCTTCCAAGAGAGTGTACCGACTCTGGGACATCACAAAACAGTTAAGAATATTTAAAAACTGTGGCCAGATGAGACCCTTAGTCCATCTAGTTCAGTATTGTGCAGTGGCACCAAGAATGTGTTTTATGGATACATTGTTATAGGTCAAGTAGAAAATGTTGACAACACCCAAATAACTAACTGTAGCTTGGGAAGCAGTGGATGATGATGACGGTGTTGGTCATACTTATGTGGCATGAACTCTGAGTCAGGAGCTGTTTAAGCATTTTACTTATACTAACTAATTTAATTCTCTCAAATACCCTGAGGTAGTTACTTTTTCCGTCATCCCTATTTTTGTAGATGAGGAGGTTATGGCACAGATGGTTGAGTAACTTGCCCAAGAACTAACTTTGAGTTTAAGGATTACAATAGCACATCCTCTATAAAGCTTTATTAGGGCTTTATAATCCTCTCATTTTTACTTCCATTGCCTTAGGAAGGATTAAATACCATGATAAATAACAGAAAATGTAATACTGTCTCTTCATAGGAAATATGGGGTTATCAAGGTTTTATGAAATAGCCTTTTTTTATATATATAAATGTATGTATTTATTTTTGGCTGCATTGGGTCTTCGTTGCTTGCACGGGCTTTTCTCTAGTTACGGCGAGCAGGGGCTACGCTTCGTTGCGGTGTGCGGGTTTCTCATAATGGTGGCTTCTTTTGTTGCAGAGCACGGGCTCCAGGCACGTGGGCTCAGTAGTTGCGGTGCACAGGCTTGTTGCTCTGCGGCACGTGGGATCTTCCCGGACCAGGGCTCGAACCCGTGTCCCCTGCATTGGCAGGCGGATTCTTAACCACTGTGCCACCAGGGAAGCCCTGAGACAGTCTTTTTATTTTCCCTTCCAAAGACAAAATATCTTCAAATTTTTACTTTAAAACGTGCAGCACATTCCTTTTATATGATAACCCATTCAATTATTTTGGGACTTATTAAGTCAATCTTAAAAGATATCCGTATGGGAATTTCCCATTCCTCTTATGAATAGACACTGTATTCTTGCTTCTCTTTTGTTTTGCCCTTCCCATCTTTGCCTTAAAGACAATGAAAAACAAATGACTTGGGGACTTCCAGAGATGAATAAGGATCTATTGTGTCTTTTCTACCATTTCTAGTTCTGGGTTTTCTAGATAAGTTTTCATGTGTGGATCCTATGTTGATATACATAACTAATTAAAGAAAGGTAAGATCTTAGATCCTTTTTGAATTACCTGCAACCTTACAGAATAAAGAAGTAAAAAAAAGATGTACCTGTGTTTCTCCAATCCTGTCTATGAGGAGCTGGGTGCAAATTCAAATAATTATCTTACTTGCAAACAAAAGTTTGTGTATGAACTGCTTGGTAGGGACACACTTGCCTCCTGTCTCCTGGCTTTCTCTTTGTTCCCATTTCTTTCCTTTTTTCTTTTTTTGTCTTTCTTTTCTTATCTCAATGTCTCTATGTATCTCTCTTGTTTCCTAGCTCAAGTGCATCATTTTCTGCTATTGTGCTTAAAAAACTTGGCTGCAGGGGCTCTGAAATGAATAAAAATGTAATCCTCACTATGCCCATTGTGCGTTCTCATTTGTTTTTGCTGTATCGATTTATCAGCGGAGGGAAATTACTTGCTGGAAGAGAGGATGCCAGTCAGAATGACATTTATTTCATAGTACAAGGAGGCTCTCCAGCGTGTTTCCATGTAACCCAGATATTGGAGCTGTAAAAGGGCTTGTAACAAGGTTTAGTGCTATGATTAGATCGTGTGGAGCACCTTGCTTTCATAACAACGGGCACTCTGCAGGAGCGAGGGCCTCGGGTTATGGTCAACCCTTCTTTTTTTTAAACATAGACACAGAATTCAACAATTCCCTCTCCACCTAAACTGTTCCTGTTCCAAAAGCCAAATCTTGCAGACTTACAAGAATAAAAGAGGTATATTTTTAGATGCCTAAAGCTTTCATAACATAAAATTAAATGCAAAAATAGATGAAACACTTGCCTATTAATCCCCTTAACTTCTTTTGGCCTTTTCCCCTTTATTTTAGAGAAGTTGTTCCATTTTAATTCACCAAAGCAAATCTTTTCATTCAGTGATTTTAAGTTACCTGTGCTCAAGGCTACCAATTACCTGTGAAACCAAAAACGTTCTCTATGTAAAAACTAAGGCAAGTGTGGCAAATTGTAACAGCAATTGTTTTTGGCTTAGATACTTAGAGGTAAAATTTCATAGGTCTTTATTTTTATTCTTGTAAGCCTGGAATTTAGGAAATTAACATGTTTCATTGTCTTCCGAATTTTTCATAGAGCTGATACAATTGGAATTTGTCATAGCCATTTTTTTCCTCTATGGAATGAGAGAAATGAGTCCATTTTCTCGGGAATGTGTTCATTTTTATGAATATATAGGAGACGTTTTCTTTTCTTTCCCCCCCTTTTCTCACTGTTGAGATTTGTTATTTTGTAATGTTGAGATTTATAGAATGGGAAACAAATAGTAAACTTAAGTTGGTAAATTAAACAAAAACCTGTACTTCTTTTTTTAGCAGTACTTCCTTGAAGAACTGGGTTTGTGATGCTGAGATATACTGCGCTCCGATAGGAAATATGCCTTGTAGATTCCTTTTTAAAGTATTTGACCAGTGGAGTTCAATAAGGACTGGGATCTCTCCTTAAAGTAGACTGGAACTTTCACTCAAATTTAGATGTAGAGTATAATATAGACTGTCAGACTTGAAGAGACAAGACAATACATGTGGTAGCTATTTTATTACAATTTATTAAATATAGAGAGTACTTGTTTTTTGGAATTCAAAGGGGTCATCTAAATATTGAGCGAGGGAATAAAAGAACTTCCTGCTATTCTAAGTCATATCTCTGACATATAGTTCGAGACTGCTGTTGTTCAATGTTTGTATGCTTTTGGCTGTTAATTAGACAAACATTAAAATTTTATCAGCTCCATAAAAAATTAGGATAAGAATAAACCAAGTTAATTTCCTAAATACTAGATTTATAAGGATAATAGCTAAGACCTGTTATTTATCTTGAAGAAGTACAGTATGTTTAATTGTACAAATCTTAGTAGAAGTGAGTTTTTGTGTGAGTCTCAGCTGACTCACTCAGCCTCCTTCTGCTACCCAAACAGTGTACAGTTCTCTTTTGAGTCTTGCAATACAGAACGATATAGCTGCCAACTCCAGGAGATTTAGTCCTGGATTTTTACTGTAATACTCAGATGTTAAGTTTAACTAGAAAAGATTACAGGAATTACAAAGGACAAGTAATATGGAATCTGACTTTTCACATTTTGAATGGAAAAGACCTTCAGTATGAGAGCCACTATACAGTACGCAGAACTGTGGGCCTGCCTCTGTTAAGTGCCTTTCAGTTCGAATTGTTGGGAATGCCCAGGGGAAAGGTAGGACATTTAAATTAAACATATTAGACCTTGGCATACATCCTTGGAATTGGAAATCTATTTGGGTACCTTCAGTGATAATTCTTAGTGAACTTACTTTGTACCTTTGAATGAGTTGACACCCTTAATGACTAAGCATAATATTTTAAAAGCTAAATTAAAATGGAGTTTTGAAAAATCCAATTGTCCCTGTTATTCTTTCTTGAGCTTTTTGAATTCCAAGATGTTTCAGAACTTCAAAGGGAAATGCTGCTGCCTTTAGATTTTTAACAAAATCCTACAATGGCTGAACCTTTCAGCAAATCTGTCAGCTTCTCTGTTCCAAGGACAACTGCAGTGTCATTTTCTGTTCATGCTGATATTAATGGAAAACCAACCTTTTGACATGTTTAGGCTGTGTCTCAAAAGTTTTCTGTCTCTTACGGGGGTAATAAAGGTAGAAATCACCAGCTGCAAGTGATTTGTGTCTTGACTAAAATCCCTTCCATAAGCCTCGCTTGGAATATGTAGACGTAGATACTGTGATGATGATGTCAAATGTGCTATGTGAATAGCATATTATATTGGGGAAGACGTTGCCTCATAAATTTATATATATATACACAGAACAAAACTTTACTATCACAGACTTTCAACATTCAGTTTGTGCTCCTGACAGGAACTTCATTCTACCATACTTCAAACTAGACGTGGTTTTGAAAATAGGCAGTTTAGATAGATTTCTGAAGTCTTATATCTTTGTGATTTAACTATTGTTTCCTAACATCTATGATCTCTCATTCACTGAATTTAAAGGCAGTGCTCCGTCAAGTTTAAACTGGACATATGCCTACTTCTCTATCTTAAGGAACAGGGTTTCCTTGTGGTCTAAATACCACAATACCATTTCCTTTTTTTTTTTTTTCTGTAGGAAATTAACTTGAATAGAAAGAGAAGAAAAGCACTAGTATCAGAAGTAAGTACCAGAACAAAAGTGGTCTTAGAGTACTGAGTGAAATAAAAGACCATTTAATTTGAATGTGTTGGTAGTTTTTTAATGGTGAGATACTGAGGTTAAATGTACAAGTGTGGGATCTGTTTTATTTCAGAGAGGTGGTTTCCAGCTGCAGTGGTTCACTCTAGGCTGATCAATGGCATGTTGGCCTGGGATCTCACCCCCACTCTTTGCAATGCCATGTGACTGTGAAGTAACGTATGTGAACTTGCCTGGTTGACAGCTGTCAACTGTAAATGGCCATATGTAATGATGAGTAAAGTTGTTGTCAACTGTCAATAGGCCATATGTAATGATGAGTCAAGTTACAGGCTGCTGTCTGATTAGATGTAAGAATAGAAATAAGAAACAACGCTGAAACCTGCCTCTGAAAGGTCTAAAACAGGTATGCTTCTTTTTTGAAAAGGGGCTTGTGTGGTACATCACTTACATACCCCTATTTCTCTATAGACCCCATTTCTCTGTAGCTATATAAGATAAATTTTGCTCATCAATACTGACTCTCAACTGAATGGGAGAAGTCTTATCAACCTTACAAATCAAGGGCCAGGGTGAGTGATTGCACGGTGGAACATTCACATAGGAGGGCATTTGGTTTGCAGGGTAAATAGAAGCCTATGAAAGACTCTTTGTAGTCACTCTTCCCTTCTCGGTACAGAGAAGACATTTCATTCAAGACTAAGTGTTTACTAAGCACTGTTCTGTGCAGGGTAGTGTGATGGGCAAGTGTGAAAGTATTGCTTTGGGACAAATGTTATTGTCAATCCAGAGAGATGATCAATGGCATAGCCGTCCTGGACCCATGCGGCTGTGCAAGCCATCCTTTGGCATCTTTTCTATTGAAGGGGCATGTTTTTAACTACCAGCTCCACAAATGATCACTCTTGTGTGATGTCTTAGCCTTTCTCTGAGCACCACCTGTCTTTGATCATTTTAACAAAAAGATCCTCTCCATGATGTCCTTTGTGGCTCCCATGCATTCACCAAGAACAAAATATTCTGGAAAAGATAAACGAGCAAACCTTAACCAAGTTAGAAAGAAAGGCGCTGGAGACACACAGACAGACAGACATAAAGAAGCGACAGTCAAATGATGACTGTCAAGGAGAGAGGGTGAGTGGGCCTTGCAAGGCTAAACAAAAGAAAAGAAGAAAGAAGGAAAGAAATCAACTTCCTAGTTCCTCCTCCTAATACAACAAAGCAATGGGTTCCAACTGTTTGTGCCTCAGCTCCCTCATGGCTACAATCTACTTACCTCAGAAATACCTCTCTGAGCCTGGTGTTCGGGGAACCACACTAAGAATTTGCTCTCCAGAGGCAAATCACCACGTGCCAAACCTGGATCTCCTCTGCAAGCCTCCTGTCCAGGTCCCACAAAATGTGCTTCCTGAAAATTCTGTTCTTCTGATTCCTCCTCCCCTGGGAAGGGAGGGTCAACACAGTTCCTTCTCAACCATTTATTTTCTGACAAATTCGGTAAAACTTCATCTTCAACAATTAGCTCCAGAAAGACTTTTCCCAGATCCTAAACTTTAAGAGACAGTGTGGGAAATGGTTTTCTAGAAACTGACTCTTGCTTTTGTTTGTTTGCTTTTTGAAATGCCGTCAAGAACTCCTTATTGCTTTCCAGTAAAGACTTAATATGCCCACAAGGCTCTGCTTCTCTGGTGCCTATTGACTTCCCCAGCCTTATCTTACAGTGCTCTCTGCTTCGACCATTCTGATCTTTCCTTCCAGTCCTCCAGGGCCCCCAAGCTCTTTTCTGTCCCAGGCCTTAGCACGAAATCTTCTCTCTCTGTCTCTGTCTCTATCTGTTTGTCTGTCTCTGTCTTTTCTCTCTCTCTGTCTCTCTCTCTGTCTCTTTCTGTCTCAGCCTCTGTCTCTCTCTTTGTCTTTCTGTCTCTGTCCCTGTCTATGTCTCTCTCTCTCTCATGCTTTCTAACCACTCTCACTCTGCTCTGATGAACCCTTAGGCATCAAACAGATTTCATTTCGAGCCTGACTTCTTCAATGAGCCTTCCCTCAGTCTGCAGGCTAGATATGGTTCCCTTGCTATCCGTCCTCATAGCACCTTCCTTTCCACCAGAACTGTCTTACTCTGGAATTCCATACTCATCTTTTTGTGTTTAGTGGATTAATGTTCATCTCCCTATCTTGGAACTATGAGGTCCAAGCAGAGACCAAGGCTTCCTTTCTCCCCTGGATATCCCTACTCCCCAGCACAACGTTGGCACACAGCAGACACTCGGTAAATCGTTCTGTGCTAATGACTTCCCCTTCTGTGGCATCTCCAAAACTAAATCACTGTTTTTGTTGCTAGCTGGTGCATTTCTCTTTTCTTGAGGGACAGGCATGCTTTTTATTATTATTATTTCTAATGCGCTCTTTATATGCCATCATATTTCTGTTTTGAAAATGACTGGTAGGAATCTTGTATTTTTTTAATTCCCAGTTGCTAGAGCTTCTCTTAGGTTTTGGCATGACTGTTTCATAAATCCCCTCTTCTTTTGTCATTTACCTATGGTCTTTTTACTTTGTGTTTCATTATAAGCTATCTCAAAGCTTTTTGGAAATATTTATATGATAATAAATAAGTGAGGTGAATCGAGCCCAGGCAAACCCATTTCCCTACAATTAGAGTGGTGTTGGAATACTTTATCCTGTACTAAACATGGCCCCAAAAGAATTTTATGGGTTTTTTTTCTCAATTTGTGGGAAACATTTAAAAAATATCTTTTACTTTGCACCTGTACACTACTTCTCTTCCAAGAATATTTAAGCTTTAAGCACTTTCCAATCATTACTTGATTAGCTGCCAACATGTCAGTGTTTATAATATGGAGGAACTGAGGCAAAAAGAGCCAAAATTTCAAGATTAAAAAAAGAAAGTTGATAACATGAGAATGTATTCCTGGCTCTTAGTCTCTTGTGGTTTCACTCAGGTGGTATGATGCTAGGCTGATAATCATTGATGTGGAATTATTATTTTAATTTCCTTGAGCCTTTTTTTAGTTTGAAACATTGAAGTTTTATATGACTGACAATGACTGATATGACCGTCGTAAAATATTTTACTTCAACAGTCTTTTTGAAAAATCGGTGTTTATGTAATTTGAGAAAATCAACAGAAAAATGATATTCAAAAAAATTGAAATAAGCAATTTTTAATAGTCAATGTGATGTGACACCTATGTAGACATTTTATGAGAAATATTATTCAAATACAAGGTTCAACAAGACTAAAACCAAAATTTTCAATGTATATGCACACCAGTTGTGTAATGTTGAAGGCATAGATTTCATGGCCAAAGACTGAACTTGACCCAAATCTGAAATGTTCACTTAATGCTAGACAATGATATTAGTGTTGAGCAGATAAACTAATAAACACAAAATACTTGATACATATATAATTCTGCATTGGAGCCATTTTCTCTTTTGGTTAAAAAGAATGTCGAATTTTTCATAGGTTAAGACAAAAATATCTAAAATGGATATTTCCCTCTCTCTGTCACTAAAGGCAGAGGAAGCCAGCAGAGTACAAAGCTGCTTCCATTTGACTTATATGCATCTCTAGACTCCATTACTACCCACATGTCTCAAATCAACCCATGGGAAGCCATCTTCATTTAGGCTGTAGCAGAGCACACCTGGATTTTCTTTCCACCCCAGGTCTACTCTAAATTATATGGCAAGCCCATAGCCTCAAGATTAGGGAAGTACAATACAACAAGCAAAGTGGGAGAGCTTTCTTCTTCCCCTGGTTCTCCCCCCAAATATGGAAAACAATGATTGGTATAAAACCATCAACCTTTACACCAACTTGGCTACAATTCAGAATTGAAATCTTCCTAACATCGTTGGACGGTCATCTTGGTCAGTTTGCAAATTGCTAAGTTAAGTGGCTTGAGCTCAGATTAACTTCAGAACCATTATACAAGAGACATGTAGATCATAAATGGAAAAAAAACATGGTTGGTATTTTTGGCTCCTTCAAAATTACGAATATTTCTAGTCAGGTGGAAGCTCCCAGTATAGTTAGATGGAGAAACTATTACTAAATAATACTGGGACCTTACTCTCTGGGGTTATGTTAAGGGGCTTTCAGTATATACAGTTATAATTATGGATATACTTTAAAAGTATATCATAACCACATGTATACTTAATGAAAAATCCTGTTCTTCTGTTAAGTGGTTAGTCAGTTAAATCATTCTATAATATTACTATTCTATGAGGCAACTTAGGGTTTTGAAAATGACTTTAAATATTATATGAAAACAATACATAAAGAGTAATACTTACGTGGAATGGTTGTATGAAAAGGACCATTCATAGCAAATGAAAAATTAAATTTAACAAATATACAAGTTAAATAGTTCACGTTTGGAATAATGGGTTTAGTGTTAATTCTTTTTTCTCTTTGAATTACTAAAGAGCATGTTGTTGAGCATTTCCTACTTTTAATGTCCTGGTTACAGTTGAAATAAATATAAGATAGAAATTACTGTTACTACCTTAAATTGGAATATTAGTTATGTATTCATAATATTCAGAAAAATATATTTTATACAGAAAACATTATAAACTCTGAAACAAAGGAAATATTAGAGATTATTTATAAGCTGGCAACAGAGAAATATAGCTTTGGTTGTTAAAACCTTTATAACACGTCTCTAGTAAATCATGCATTTATCTAAATAATATATGTTTTATGATATGAAAGTGAATGAGCTAGGATTCCAAGTTCACAGGGCTATACATATATTTTTTGTTACTCTTGTTGCTTTCTTTCTGATTATAAAAGAAAAACTTGTAAAAAAAAAATCCAAAGTGGTGGAATTACAAAGGAGAAAGCAAAAGCCTCCACAATTGCGTTTTTCCAGAGATAACCACTTTAATAGTTTGTGTGATATCCTCTTACTATATATAAAGATGCCTTTTTTCCCCCTTAAAAAGGTGTCATAATCTTAATTCCGTGTTGCTGGACATTGGAGTTGTTTTCCATTATTTACTTTGGCAAATTAGGCTACAAATGAATATTTTTATGCATGTATCTTAGCATATTTAGGTGATTATTTAGATAGGATAAATTACTAGAATTGCTGAGCTTAAACTCATGCACATTTAGAATTTTCACACATACTGCCAGATTGCCCTCAGAAAATGTACAAATTTATACTCTCACTAACTATATGTGAGGATTTGTTTCTCTCCCAGCTATTAGCACTGTGTATGATCTTCTTTTAAAATTGTATTAGTTGGATAGAAAAGTGATACCTCATTGCAGTTTTAATTTGCGTTATTTTGATTATTACTGTATATACATGTTTGGAATAGAATAGGATGGTATAAGAAGAGGAAACAAACTATATTTGTACAGCTCAGTGGGAAGAAAGATTTAGGTTGGTATAGAAAGTTGAAATGGGCCTTTCATATCATTCTATTTTATATCTTCCAGTGTTTTCAAAAGGCCCTCATTTTTTGTAAAAACAGTTTGCATGTCATCACACATACGTTGAACCGTTCGCTTAAGTGGAGGAATGTGCAGAACTGTAGCAAAACCTTCTTTATAATGAAATTATTTTAATCCCTTTCAGGCAAGAAATTAGTTTCATCAAGAAAATTGATTTCATTTAGAAGAGATGCAGTACTTATAGCCATAACCAGGTTAAACCTTTTTCTCCACTTCTATATCAGAAAATAGCTTCTAACCAGTATATAGCTCCAAATCAATTAGTTCAGTTTAAGGTTTTCAAATTTTATTAATACTCCCCCCATCTTTATGACACTTCTTTTTCTGTGCAGATCTTTGGGTTTCTTCACCTAGGTTTACAAAATAGACAAAATAACTTTTTGATGGCCAGGTGACTTGCCCAAAGAAAAATTTGCAGTCTTGACAATAATGAATTATTTTTGTTCACAGAGCTGGTTCACAGATTTTAACAAACCCTTCTGCTCTTCTTAATATTATTTTTTCTGTTTCTATAGTGTCCAAGGTCATTACAAAATTAAAACTGTGTCCAGTAAGAAAACTTATTTTATTTTCTATGGCTTTAATAACAGCCAGAGATTTTAGTAGCTGATTAATTTTCGTGAATCATCCAATACTTACTGTATTTTAGAAACAGAAATTGAAGGGAAATCCTGAATACTGGTATCCTACAAATGTAACTTTGCGGTTTGCCACACCATGCATGTTGTAAATCTTAACTGTGAAGTTTTTGAATGTCAGCCTAAGGAGCTTGAATATTCTGTAGAGACTGAAAGCGAAGTAAATTTTCCCAGTGTCTTCTCCGGAGGCATCTTTGGTCATCTGAATGCTGCAAACTAGAAAGGAAGCTTCAATCCACAGAGCACACCTTATGCAACAATAGTAAAAGTAGAGGATGGCTTTTATTTTTCACTGAGTTTCATTTTAGAAAATCTCTGGATATGAACCTTAGTTCTGATTTAAGACTCTCCTGCCATAGTCATGGCCAGTAACAGTGAGAGGTTGTTTTCAATTGTCTTAAATTTTGTTCTTAATGTGAAAAATTATGCTGTGTTTTAAATTTTCATTGAAAGTATTTTAAATAATAAAATAGGAACAAAGAGCCTTTTCTAATCAAATCAGGCAAAGTCACTCATGTATTTAAAATATAATTATCTATATTGAAATTATTTTAAGTTGTGCCCAAATCTACATTTACTGAACTAGTAGGAAAATATATTGTTGTTTTAGGTGTGTTGATATATCCTGCTATTACTCTTTATTTAATTTATTTATTTAAAAAATAAATTTATTTATTTATTTATGGCTGCATTGGGTCTTCATTGCTGCACATGGGCTTTCTTTAGTTGCGGTGAGCAGGGGCTACTCTTTGTTGTGGTGCGCGGGCTTCTCATTGTGGTGGCTTCTCTTGTTGCGGAACATGGGCTCTAGGCGTGTCGGCTTCAGTAGTTGTGGCACGCGGGCCTCAGTAGTTGTGGCTCGTGGACTCTAGAGCGCAGGCTCAGCAGTTGTGACACACGGGCTTAATTGCTCCGCATCATGTGGGATCTTCCCAGGCTAGGGCTCAAACCCATGTCCCCTGCATTGGCAGGTGGGTTCTTGACCACTGACCCACCAGGGAAACCCACACTTTATTTTTAATTACAAAATAATTTGGCTTAATTATAAATAAAGGGAATCTTGACTATGAACCTTATGTACTTTGCAGTAATGTCCAGATGTGCTTGGACATTCTCTACTGTTATAGATTTGTAAAAACTGAGGGAGAAAATTCAGAGTACATCTAATCATGTTTCTATTTTGTGGTACCACACATAAACCATGACACTTAAGTGAAACTCTAGCCATATCAAAGAGATTTAATAACCTATTCTCAGTGAATACTTGAGTTATACATTGTTTTTAAATCACGCGATTAAGAAAAATCAATACAGTAATAAGTATCTCAAGTTAAAATTTTACATCTCATATTAATTTTTGTGGACAGACAGAATGACCATATGAAAAGCAACACAGTCACCAGAGGTGTCGTTTAATGGTAACAGCCACTTAGTGGAATCACATTATTTTACATGTGAATTTCCTCTACTTGCCACCAAAGGTAAGTGTTCTGGAGTGAAATTCAGCTCTCAGTCTGACCAGTCTTGAGATACATAGTTAGACATTAGTTTGGGATGGAAAGTGAAATTTGCTTTTCTACTGATTTTATTGGAGGAGGGAAAGAGTAGCTAATTTGTTTTCTAAATAGGAATTTGGCCAGTAAAACAATAATGTGTAAGATAAAGAATTTGAATACTTGCGCGTGTTTAAGGATTTAATTTTATCATCTGAAAATCTTGGCATTTGTCTTCAAGATGCAGCGTAACCGAATCACCGTACATTGTGTTTATGTACAGAAAACCGGTTGTTCTTCGGAGAAATGTAGTTTTATAGAATATGTTGCAGCCTGACACAATGAATTTTCAGCGTCAATACTGGCAAATAAAGAGCAGGAAGCAAACGGTGGCGAGAGAGGTGTTAGGGCCGGCACAAACGGTGAGACCCCCAATTTGGAGCCTAACATCAGCTTCTTTGATCTGCCGTTAGATAACTGTGACCTCGTACTAACATCAGAATTTTAATTTCGGGCTTAAGATTTGGCTCTTACAAATTAAAGAAAAAGAAAACACCTTAGATAAATGAAATGAATGTTTGAGACAGCTTAATATGAATACAACGCCTACTTGGAGTTTTTATTTTTTTAAATGGATAGTCAGGCAGTAAATAGGATTTCGGTGCATGTCACATTTAAAGATCTCTTTATATAGTGCCATAACTTTATGTGTATAAAAAAATACATACATTTTGCTAACATTAGCATAAGACCTCGTATATGGGGCTGTGTATTCCCTCTGCGGCGATGCAGTTTTATTCCTTATGCCTTCTATACCCTCATCGAACACATATACTTGGGACATTGGCTTGAAAGGGAATGGGCAGGTTAAATCTGCTTTTTAAATAAAAGTTTAAAAGTGGCATAAAAATAAATTGCAGAAATGTCTTCAGACATTTTAAACCATTTACTGGCTCTAAGATGAGACTTTTCCTAGTAGAAAACTTTGTGTTCTTGTCTTTAACCACTTTCTCTTCTGAGTGTAAGATTAGACATTTCCAAGGGCTTGTTCAGTGTGAAGTTTTTCAGGTGATTTCAGTTTAATGCAACCAGATAATTGTAGCTCCAGGGCTTAGTTAGGTTGTAAAGCTGCTAATCCAGACAGTATTACCCAGTCACAATTATCCTATTGTGCTTATAGGAGACACCTCTGCCTTTAATGGTCTCTCCCCATGCTGGCGATTTCAAGTTTCAGAAGTCCTATGAAAACGAGGCACACGAGGCCAAGGTTAAGTCTAGACAAAAACATCAGAACATGCAGTTTGGGGCAACAGTGTGAAATCTTAAATCTTTTACCAAAGATCAAATTTGATATTTTTGTGGCATTAGCTTCTACTTTACCCCTTACTGTCCTTAAAAAAATTTAGTATGGAATTTGAAAACTGTGTCTCCTTTTTTGTTTAAATGAGTTCCTGCCAAAGCAGCCACACTCTTGGGTATTTGTAAACAGTTTAATCAATTACTGCAGTTATTATTTAGAGGGATGCTCCCTTTCAGTGGAGTGCAGTAATTCACTTTCCATATTTATTCCACTCAGAACCTCTTCTGAAGAGCAATTGTAATGCAATATTGAATAATTATAATGTTGGGATTCTAAAGGTTGTTACCTTCTTCTCTCACCCTGACCAAAATTTGGTATTTCTATTATAGTAATATAAAAACAGATGCTTGTAAATAAAAGGCAAATCTCTTCATTTGTCAAACCTTTGTTAGCTCCTGTGGTCCACACGCTAAGGAACAACTGGGAAATAAAACAACATTGGGGAAAGGCGGTTTATACGTGATTAAGCCTTTCTGTTCTGTCATCGGATGTTAGAGATGGGCAGAAGTCCTGCTTTAGAGTACACTTCAGGATGGCATGCACAAATGGGAATTAGGATTCTATTGTGTCTAAGGCTAGGTTCGGGATTTGGACAATGTAAAATATGTAGGATCTAAGAGGACAGAAAAGAAGGTAGAAATTGAGAGCCCGGGCACTGGGGTTCATGCAGGATAACAAGTCACCTCAGGGCAGTAAGACTGTACTCTGCAAAGTGCTTAGGACAGAGCTTAGCTCCCTGTAATGCATCATTTATTTTTGCCTTCCTCTTCCTTTTCCCTTCCATTCTCCTCTTCCTCCCTGTCTCCTCTGCCTCTCTACTATCTATCATGGCAGGGAAGGATGTACTGTTTTACTCTTCAAGTGTCCTCATCTGTAATCCATTCTTCCACTAACCTTACGTTTTCCAAAAACTTCATGTGTTGGTGTCATAGCTATTAATTATACTTAACTCTCTTTGTTATTCTAGAAGGAGTTTAACAATAAGAAAATGAGCAGTTTCCACTTGTCTTTTATTGTTTGTACCTTGGATTACAGGGAGAATTGTTCCTCTTCAGCTGAGGTTGCCAGCATGAGGACCATTGTGTTGCTTCTTAGTTGTTATTGCCCAACAGGGTCCCCCCTGGGCTGTGAAGAGGAACGACCAGGGATGCCTAGAGACTGTGCTGGCCATTCCGTTTCCCCTACCCTGGTCGTTTTCCTTCACAGTCTCAAAAGCTGCCACAGTCCTCAGTGGTACAAAACATGTGCATAAGTGGCAGCACTGTGCCAACAGAGGTGAGTGTAGCAGTGGGAGAGGCGAGGTAAGGAGGAAAAAGAAAGTAAGAGAAAAGAGGCAATCTTTCTTCCTTCATTTTAAACATGTGAAACTATTCCGTACGTTTCATTAAAAAAATATATAGTGGCATTGACTTTGTTATCCTAAGTTCGAATTAGGGTGGACTTAACTTGTTGATACATTCTGCACCGTTGCAATCTGAATAAATGTGAAAACTTTTTACTTTACTTAAAACGCATAATTTCACTTTAACTATATAACTTATTAGATGATGATCATTTGTGCTTGATGCTACGGAGAATTTATTGGAAGTACCAGACAAAGACAGCCCAGAATGACTTTTGTAGGCTAGCTGTGCGAACAAGACTTTTACGTATGAAATAGATAATTAAATGAAATACTAAATGAGTTTTAGATAGATCATGTTTTGAAAAGTACAACTTGATTTTCTCAAATATTGAATAAAATTGTTATTTTTTATTGTTGGTTTACTTATTTTTTTTGTTTTATTATTATTTTTTTTTGTGGTACTCGGGCCTCTCACTGTTGTGGCCTCTCCCGTTGCGGAGCACAGGCTCTGGACGCGCAGGCTCAGTGACCATGGCTCACGGGCCCAGCCGCTCCGCGGCATGTGGGATCTTCCCAGACCGGGGCACGCACCCGTGTCCCCTGCATTGGCAGGCGGACTCTCAACCACTGCGCCACCAGGGAAGCCCTGGTTTACTTATTAAAAAGCAAAGCTTAAGAAAGGTTTCCAGGCTTGGAGCTTAAATTATTCAAATTGTAAGTTAGTTTGAAGGAGAGTACAAAAAGTTGGACTTCTAATTGTTAGAATGTTTATTGTTAGTATCCAATATTCTATATACATGAATTAAACTTGCTTTATTGATGAGTTTGGTATTCACCAATTAAAGTTCAATAAATCAATTAAGGTTCATTTCTTTCCACATCAGAGTAACCTAGCCAGCTTTTTTTTCAATTGTAGAATATTGGAGCATCATAGTGCCCCAAATCTTAGATAGGCAGGATCCAGTGCACCTCTGGTGAACTCTGCCTCAGGAAGGGTTAGATGGACACCTCCTTTTCCCCCCGCCCCCAATACCACTGAAGTGATTCAGCCACCCTGACTTCCAGTGGATGCCTGAAATTAAAACATTAATTCAGACCCAATAACATGCTAAATTCAGAATACACATAAGCCACCAGGTGCTACACTCTGGAGTTCCTGCACCAATTTCCACAGAAAATAAACAATTTCTTCACAGCCATTTCATTTTCCAGTAGATATTTCTAATGATCAAGAGACTTTGGCAAAGTTCCTTGATACTTTTGCCACCTGATACCCTGTTCTAAGCTTCTGGACTCACTGAGCATTCCACATCTGCATTATTTTTTGCAGTTGTAGATACTGACCTATTTTTGGGGCAGAGGTTGACCTTTCACTGAACTCCCCAATGTGTTTATTACTTTCACCTGCTTTGATGCCCGCATGGCACTCTACCTGAATAATTAGAAAAATACAGGCTAGCGTCCTTATGGTTAGAGGCTGAAAACTTCCAAACAAGAAATGGTATCTGGTAAATGTCTCTTATTGCCAGGCAGGTGCTTTGCAAACTTATTCAACTCTGCCTCTTGCTTATATTCCTCCCCTGGTTTCTACTACTGCTTTTCAGATCAGGTCTAATTAGAAGATAAGGAGACTAGCCAAATAGCCCTGTGTACATAAATCAGGCAAAGACTTGCTGAGGTGGGTGTAGCTACAGTGAATCAGGATTGAGTTCTTTGTGCTCCTGGCCCGGTTTTTCCCTGCTAGCCTGAAACAATCTGAAGTTTTAAATTTCTTTCTATGGAATTTCTAAATTTCATCTTCACAGTTTTCTCAAATTTGCAGTTGATAACTTTTATCATTAAGTTGATTAATTTTATCTGTAGTCTGATTGATTAATGTATTGGGTTAGAACACCAAGCAATGCTCCTTAGCACTAGCTCTGCAGATGAACAGAATATGAGAACAGCACAGATCCTATCATCTGAGTACAGTTAACTTCTTTATTACCCCCAGAATGGGTTATGCTAAGTCATCTGTTAGTTACAGTTTCATAATTTTGGACTAATTAAAGGAAGTCTTGTATATAAGTAACCTTACATATATCTTGTATATAAGTAAAAAAAAAATCAGTTTTCACTCTTGACTACCTTAAATAGCTAAGTTTGACTAACTGTGGAAACTTAGATCTAGATGAAAATTATGTGTCATTAGCATTTTAAAGTATCAGCCTGAATCTCAAGTTAAAATTAAATACGTAAAAAATTAAGCACATATTATAAAGGATACTCTTAAAAAGATAAACATTCTGCCCTTCCTCTTCCAGGTCTTGTTTATGAGATTCATTTGGCTACAATAATTCTATAACTCAGGGTAACAGGCACATTTCAGCTCAGCTTCTTCCAAGATATTATCAATCCTGTCTGAGTAGAGTACAAATTAATACAGTGATTCTGTTATTATTTTGTTTTATGTGTTTTTCGTTTGCTTATTGGTTCTTAGTTTTGAATAAACCACAGCAGTACTTCACATATTTGAAGTCCAGCGATTTCTAGTAATTAGAATAGATGTGAACAAAAATTAAGCTTAGAAAACTGAAAATTATTTAATTAATCTATGCCTCTGAGCTACTAAGCTGTACTCATATGATAGTTCTAAAGTCTTCCTTTATAGGCTATGTGGTTGTAATAAGCTTGGAAAATAATGTTTCCCAAGTTCACAGCAGAATAATGTAGCAAGTCAGAAAGATGAAGGGCCATTCGGAAGGCATCATAGAGTGAGACAAGTGCAGGGGAGGAGACAAAACAAGCTAAACAAAACAAAACATAAAAATTAGATGCAAGTGCTGCCGTCAGAATAGATGGATCGCATTTAGTGTAGTGCGGGGTTTCTCATCCTCAGCACTGCTGACATTTTGGGCTGGATAATTCTTTTTGGGGGGGAAGTATGTGTGTCTGAAGGAGGAATTGTTCTGTGCATTTTAGGATGTTTAGCAGCAATCTTGGCTTCTATCCACTAGATGCCAGTAGCAACTGACCCCTCCCCCATCCCCTCACAGCTGTGAAAATTGTCTCCAGACGTTGCCAAAGGTCCCTTGGAGGGGGCAAAATCGACCCCTTTGAGAACCACTGATGTAGCTTTTAACAACAGTATAAACCTTGATAATCCTTCAAAGTATAATTGTGATATTTCTTACTGTAACTCTAAGCCATCAAAAAGTTTATCTTTAGCTCTCTGTCCTTAAGATGACAGGTAAATACGTGATATATTTTAGAAAGCTCGATATTCTAGTGATTGGAATTTTCAAAAAATTGTTATTGTTTATGTGATAAATGTCAGGATTTGAGAAATTCAGGTACAAAGAGTCCTTTATATTCCAGTGCCACTGGAAAAATCAAATTTCAAATATCATTATTTTGTGAAATGTGTGCCTGCCTAATTATGCAGTCAAATATTATAGGTCCTCTGGCATGACCCCTTAAACTGATACTAAAATTATCTTTAGTTTCCTGAGCACACATTATAGGACAGTAGGCGGAAACAGCCATAGCACAATAGGAAGTATGAGGAAGTTGGCTTCGGATTCCATGTTTAGATTTGGACAGCCAAAATTGGATATGAATAAAGAGCCCATGAAACAAAGAAAGTTTCCTTGAAGATTGTTCTTGATAGTTTGGAAAGCAAGTTGTACCTTTCGTTTATTCTTCTGAGTTTATTTTCCTACATAAAAAACATGACACAAGCTCCAATCTTTGAATTTGTTCATAATTGAACATATTGGAAAAGATTGCTTATAGTCTCCAGCTTGTTCTTTCTAGGGATCTATTTTAAAAATCTATCTGGTTATTTAATGCCAAATATGCATATAGGCCTTCCTTGTGCTGGCTACACCGCATCCAAGTGGGATCAAATAACATAGTTGACAGTTCCATCTACTGCCTTCATGTTTTGAATGTCTCAAATTCTGAGAACTCTCACACCTTACTAACGAGGTAGTCCCTTCAAGAAAACCAAGGTTTGTGGGAGATTGGCTGCTTGTCCACAGCTACCTCAGATTAAGGTTTGCTTATATAATAAAATGTTAAACTTTGGATTCTGCATTGCCAACTAAAATATGTTATTTTCACTCTTATTCTTTGATCCCCTAGTTCTGTAATTTGTACCTGCATCTTCTTGATATATTTTACTTTATCATGTTAATCTATATTTTTATGGTATGCTTTTGGTATATAAATTTCTCTTTACATTTTTTGTCTTCATAATTGTATAGAATTTTTTCCTATTTTATCATTTTTATATTTGATTATATGTTCTTGGTGTATTTTATGTGTTTTCATTGTAATTCACATACTAGTATTCACGTAAAGATTTTGTATCCTTATCCCATTTTCTTTGCATTTATTTTAAACATTATTCATTTACTCATTTCTTCTGTGTGACTTAGCTTATATTTTTCTGTTGGTTTTCACATTTTTGTCTTTTGTAATAAGGCTAGGCATAAGAGGAACAAATGTAAAATGTATGTTCTAAGAAAAGATTTTAATATTTTACCCCTCCAGTCCCCTAAAGCCTACTCTAAAATCTCAAGTGTCAAAATGTCAACTGACCACAGGAGCCAGATAGAACTGGTGAGGACTGGGGTAAACCCAAGAGTATGTGTCTCTATCACATGAGCAGCTTCCATTTAGTACTGGTAGATTGCTGCCATGTGAGAGAGTGGGAATAGCTTTGCCAGGTCTTCCAAGTTTTTGAAAAGTGTCAGAAATATGTATTCTTTCAATTTCTAAATACTGGAAATTTTATTTTATTTTATTTTTTTGTGGTATGCGGGCCTCTCACCATTGTGGCCTCTCCCATTGCGGAGCACAGGATCCGGACGTGCAGGCTCAGCGGCCATGGCTCACGGGCCTAGCCGCTCCGCGGCATGTGGGATCTTCCTGGACTGGGGCATGAACCCGTGTCCCCTGCATTGGCAGGCGGACTCTCAACCAATTGCGCCACCAGGGAAGCCCTGGAAAATATTTTTTAAAAATATTAATACAGCCTACGTCAAAAAGAACATGAGACAGTGGTATCCAGCTACTTCTCGAAGGGGCCGTTAAAGTCAGGCTATTTTGCTAGCGAATAGAATAATTAATTAAGCTAGGCGATTGGTTCAAGATGGCAGAGTAGAAGGATGTGTGCTCACTCCCTCTTGCAAAAGCACCGGAATCACAACTAGCTGCTGAAGAATCATTGACAGGAAGACACTGGAAATCACCAAAAAAGATACCCCACATCCAAAGACAAAGGAGAAGCCACAATGAGATGATAGGAGGGGTGCAATCACAATAAAATCAAATCCCATAACTGTGGTGGGTGACTCACAAACTGGAGAACAATTATACCACAGAAGTCCACCAACTGGAGTGAAGGTTCAGAGTCCCATGTCAGGCTTCCCAACCTGAAAGTCCGGCAATGGGAGGAGGAATTCCCACAGAATCAGACTTTGAAGGCTAGTGGGATTTGACTGCAGGACATCAACAGGACTGGGGGAAACACCAACTCCGCTCTTGGAGGGCACACACAAAGTAGTGTGAGCATCAGGACCCAGGGGGAAGGAGCAATGACCCCATAGGAGACTGAACCAGACCTACCTGCTAGTGTTGGAGGGTCTCCTACAGAGGTGGGGGGTGGCTATAGCTCACCGTGAGGACAAGGACACTGGCAGCAGAAGTTCTGGGAAGCACTCCTTGGTGTGAGCCCTCCCAGATTCCGACATTAGCCCCACCAAAGAGCCTGGGTAGGCTCCAGTGTTGGCTTGCCTCAGGCCAAACAACCGACAGGGAGGGAACTCAGCTGCACCATCAACAGACAAGCAGATTAAAGTTTTACTGAGCTCTAACCACCAGAGCAATACCCAGCTCTACCCACCACCAGTCCCTCCCATCAGAAAGCTGGCACAGGCCTTGTAGATAGACTCATACACCAAATGGCAGACAGCAGAAGCAAGAAGAACTACAATCCTGCAGCCTGTGGAATGAAAGCCACATTCACAGAAAGATAGACAAGATGAAAAGGCAGAGGGCTATGTACCAGATGAAGGAACAAGATAAAACCCCAGAAAAACAGCTAAATGAAGTGGAGATAGGCAACCTTCCAGAAAAAGAATTCAGAAAAGCGATAGTGAAGATGATCCAAGACCTTGGAAAAAGAATGGAGGCAAAGATCAAGAAGATGCAAGAAATGTTTAACAAAGACCTAGACAAATTAAAGAACAAACACCTAGAAGAATTAAAGAACAAACAAACAGAGATGAACAATACAATAAGTGAGATGAAAAATACAGTAGAAATAATCAATAGCAGAATAACTGAGGCAGAAGGACAGATAAGTGACCTGGAAGACAGAATGGTGGGATTCACAGAACAGTATAAAGAAAAAAGACTGAAAAGAAATGAAGGCAGCCTGAGAGGCCTCTGGGACAACATTAAATGCACCAACATTCGCATTATAGGGGTGCCAGCAGGAGAAGAGAGAGAGAAAGGACCCAAGAAAATATTTGAAGAGATTATAGTTGAAAACTTCCCTCACATGGGAAAGGAAATAGCAACTCAAGTCCAGGAAGCATAGAGAGTCCCAGGCAGGATAAAGCCAAGGAGAAACACGCCAAGACACATAGTAATCAAACTGACAAAAATTAAAGACGAAGACAAATTATTAAAAGCAACAAGGGAAAAATGACAAACAACATACAAGGGAACTCCCGTAAGGTTAACAGCTGATTTCTCAGCAGAAACTCTACAAGCCAGAAGGGAGTCGCACAATATATTTAAAGTGATGAAAGGGAAGAACCTACAACCAAGATTACTCTACCCGGCAAGGATCTCATTCAGATTTGATGGAGAAATCAAAAGCTTTACAGACAAGGAAAAGCTAAGAGAATTCAGCACCGCCAAACCAGCTCTACAACAAATGCTAAAGGAACTTCTCTAGGCAAGAAACACAAGAGAAGGAAAAGGACCTACAAAAACAAACACAAAACAATTAAGAAAATGGTAATAGGAACATATATATCGATAATTACCTTAAAGGTGAATGGATTAAATGCTCCACTGAAAAGACACAGCCTTGCTGAATGGATGCGAAAGCAAGACCCGTCAATATGCTGTCTACAAGAAACCCACTTCAGACCTAGGGACACATACAGACTGAACATGAGGGGATGGAAATAGATATTCCATGCAAATGGAAGTCAAAAGAAACCTGGAGTAGCAATACTCATATCAGATAAAATAGACTTTAAAATAAAGAATGTTACAAGAGACAAGGAAGGACAGTACATAATGATCAAGGGATCAATCCAAGAGGAAGATATAACTATTAGAAATATATATGCACCCAACATAGGGGCACCTCAATACACAAGACAAATGCTAACAACTATAAAAGAGGAAATCGACAGTAACACAATAATAATGGGGAACTTTAACACCTCACTTACTACAGTGGACAGATCATCCAGGCAGAAAATTAATAAGGAAACACAGCTTTAAATGACACAATAGACCAGATAGATTTAATTGATATTTATAGGACATTCCATCCCAAAACGGCAGATTACACTTTCTTCTCAAGTGCACACAGAACATTATCCAGGAGAGATCAAATCTGGGGTCACAAATCAAGCCCTGGTAAATTTAAGAAAATTGAAATCATATCAAGCATCTTTTCCAACCACAACACTATGAGGTTAGAAACCAGTTACAGGGAAGAAAACATAAAAAAACACATGGAGGCTAAACAATACGTTACTAAATAACCAAGAGATCACTGAGGAAATCAAAGAGGTAATCAAAAAATACCTAGAGACAAATGACAATGAAAACACGACGATCCAAAACCTATGGGATGCAGCAAAAGCAGTTCTAAGAGGGTAGTTTATAGCAATACAATCCTACCTCAAGAAACAAGAAAAAAATCTCAAATAAAAATTCTAACCTTACACCTAAAGGAGCTAGAGAAAGAACAAACAAAACCCAAATTAGTAGAAGGAAAGAAATCATAAAGATCAGAGCAGAAATAAATGAAATAGAAACAAAGAAAAGAATAGCAAAGATCAATAAAACTAAAAGCTGGTTCTTTGAGAAGATAAATAAAATTGATAAACCTTTAGCCAGATTCATCAAGAAAAAGAGGGAGAGGACTCAAATCAATAAAATTAGAAATGAAAAAGGAGAAGTTACAATGGACACTGCAGAAATACAAAGCATCCTAAGAGACTACTACAAGCAACTCTATGCCAATAAAATGGACAACCTGGAAGAAATGGACAAATGCTTAGAAAGGTATAACCTTCCAAGACTGAACCAGGAAGAAACAGAAAATATGAACAGACCAATCACAAGTAATGAAATTGAAACTGTGAGTAAAATCTTCCAACAAACAAAAGTCCAGGACCAGGGACTTCCCTGGTGGTGCAGTGGTTAAGAATCCACCTGCCAATGCAGGGAATATGGCTTTGAGCCCTGGTCTGGGAAGATCCCACGTGCCATGGAGCAGCTAAAGCTGTGTGCCACAACTGCTGAGCCTGCACTCTGGAGCCCGTGAGCCACAGCTCCTGAAGCCCACGCACCTAGAGCCTGTGCTCCGCAACAAGAGAAGCCACCACAATGAGCAACCCATGCACCACAACAAAGAGCAGCCCCCACTCACCGCAACTAGGGAAAGCCCACGTGCAGCAAGGAAGACCCAAAGCAGCCATCAATCAATCAATCAATCAATCTATTTTTTTTAAAAAAGGTCCAGGACCAGATGGCTTCCCAGGTGAATTCTATCAAACATTTAGAGAAGAGCTAACACCCATCCTTCTCAAACTCTTCCAAAAAATTGCAGAGGAGGGAACAGTCCCAAGCTCATTCTATGAGGCCACAATCACCCTGATACCAAAACCAGACAAAGATACTCCAAAAAAAAAAAAAAAATTACAGACCAATATCACTCACGAATATAGATACAAAAATCCCCAACAAAATACTAGCAAATAGAATCCAGCAACACATTAAAAGGATCATACACCATGATCAAGTGGGATATATCCCAGGGATGCAAGGTTTCTTCAGTATACGCAAATCAATCAATGTGATACACCATATTAACAAATTTAAGTATAGAAACAATATGATCATCTCAATAGATGCAGAAAAAGCTTTTGACAAAATTCAACACCCATTTATGGTAAAAACTCTCCAGAAAGTGGGCATAGAGGGAACCTCTCTCAACATAATAAAGGGCATATATGACAAACCCACAGTAAACATCATTCTCAATGGTGAAAAAATGGAAAGCATTTCCTCTAAGATCAGGAACTAGACAAGGATTTCCACTCTCGCCACTTATTCAACATAGTTTTGGAAGTCCTAGTCATTGCAATCACAGAAGAAAAAGAAATACAAATTGGCAAAGAAGTAAAACTGTCACTGTTTGCAGATTGCATGATACTATACATAGAGAATCCTAAAGGTGCTGCCAGAAAACTTCTAGAGCTCATCAATGAATTCGGTAAAGTTGCAGGTTACAAAATTAATGCACAGAAATCTCTTGCATTCCTATACACATGCAACAAAACATCAGAAAGAGACATTAAGCAAATAATCCATTCACCATTGCAACAAAAAGAATAAAATTCCTAGGAAACCTACCTAAGGAGGTAAAAGACCTGTACTCAGAAAACTATAAGACACTGGTGAAAGAAATCAAAGATGACACAAACAGATGGAGAGATATATGACGTTCGTGGATTGGAAGAATCAATATTGTGAAAATGACTATACTACCCAAAGCTATCTACAGATTCAGTGCAATCCCTATCAAATTACCAATGGCACTTTTTACAGAAGTAGAACAAAAAATCTTAAAATTTGTATGGTGGCACAAGACTCTGAATAGCCAAAGCAATCTTGCAGGAAAAAAAACAGAAGTGAAGGAATCATGCTCCCTGATTTCAGACTATACTACAAAGTTACAGTAATCAACACAATATGGTACTGGCACAAAAACAGAAATATAGATCAGTGGAACAGGATAGAAAGCCCAGAGATAAACCCACGTACCTATGCACAACTAATCTATGACAAAGAAGGCGAGGATATACAATGGAGAAAAAGTCTCTTCAGTAAGTGGTGTTGGGAAAACTGGACAGCTACATGTAAAAGAATGAAATTAGAACACTCCCTAACACCATACACAAAAATAAACTCAAAATGGATTAGAGACCTAAATGTAAGACCAGACACTACAAAACTTTTAGAGGAAGACATAGGAAGAACACTCTTTGACATAAAACACAGCAAGATCTTTTTGGACCCACCTCCTAGAGTAATGGAAATAAAAACAAAAATAAACAAATGGGACCTAATGAAACTTAAACGCTTTTGAACAGCAAAGGAAGCTATAAACAGGATGAAAAGACAACCCGCAGAATGGGAGAAAATATTTGCATATGAATCAATGGAGAAAGGATTAATCTCCAAAATATACAAACTGTTCATGCAGCTCAACATTAAAAAAACATACAACCCAATCCAAAAATGCACTGAAGACCTAAATAGACATTTCTCCAGAGAAGACCTACAGTTGGCCAAGAGGCACATGAAAAGCTGCTCAACATCACTAATTATTAGAGAAATGCAAATCAAAACTACAATGAGGTATCACCTCACACTGGTTAGAATGGGCATCATCAGCAAGTCTACAAACAACAAATGCTGGAGAGGGTGTGGAGAAAAGGGAACCCTCTTGCACTGTTGGTGGGAATGTAAATTGATACAGCCACTATGGAGAACAGTATGGAGGTTCCTTAAAAAACTAAAAATAGAATTACCATTTGACCCAGCAATCCCACTACTGGTCATATACCCAGAGAAAGCCATAATTCAAAAAGACACATGCACCCCAGTGTTCATTGCAGCACTATTTACAGTAGCCAGGTCATGGAAGCAACCTAAATGCCCATCGACGGACGAATGCATAAAGAAGACGTTGTCCATATATACAATGGAATATTACTCAGCCATAAGAAGGAATGAAAGTGGGTCATTTGTAGAGACATGGATGGACCTAGAGACTGTCATATAGAGTGAAGTAAGTCAGAAAGAGAAAAACAAATATTGTATACTATTGCTTATATGTGGAATCTAGAAAAATGGTACAGATGAACTGGTTTGCAAGGCAGAAATAGAGACACAGTTGTAGAGGACAAACGTATGGACACCAGGGGAGAAAGTGCCCGGGGTGGGGGATGAATTGGGAGATTGGGATTGACATATATACAGTAATATGTATAAAATAGATAACTAATAAGAACCTGCTGTATAAAGAAATAAAATTCAAAACATGTATAATTAAATCAAGAAGTTCACTCTTATTGTCATTCTCAGAGTCAGAAATGAGCAATGTTTAGCCTTCCTTTCTGTCGTATGGCACTACTCTAGCAATTATAACCTTAACGTTCAGGATTCTTCCCTCCTTTAGTAATAGATTTATTTTATAAGTTTTTGTTACTTGAATTTTGAAGGTATTAAGTATTAGTAGAGTCTTCTTTGTGTTAAGAAATTGCCCTTAAACATTAACAGCCATCATGTGTGGTCCTGTTTTATTGTTCTTTGTTATTTTGATTTTAATACTACCTATAGATTTCTTGTTAAATATACAGGGAATTTCTAGAATTCTCCCCAAATTATCATAAGGACAAAAAGATTAGCGAAAGATATTAAGACTTATAGAGAATATTGCATAAATAGAATGTTGCATAAATAGAAAGGTGAGAATTTTTGAATGAAGTGGAAATTAGGTAAGTCATTGCTATCTTTGTATAAAATATAATCTGCTTTACAGGTATCACAGTAAATTGATACAGAGAAAAAGATTCTTACATTAATGAATGAAGGCAAGATGAAGTTAACTGGGATAAATTACAGAAAGTCATTGTTCCGAGACTGATTTCCAAACTTGTTCAGAACGTTTGAAGGGAATTATGAAATCCAGAAGGAATTGGTAATCCTGTTAATCCTGTTGTAGATTTATAGGTCCTAAACTTTGTATTTTGGACCCCGCACTGTGCTTGGAATAGTAGAGGTCAAAGTGAAAGTAAAGTGATGGTGTTTTGAATGTTTGATGTATGTTGTAACATTAGACACTTAAAACAACCCTATGAGTAATCAGGAGCATTATTATCCCCATGGAACTTGAGACCAAGGAGAATAAATAATGTTTCCTAAGACACACAGTTTTTAGATGTCTTTAATGTAACTCTAGGCCCTTTCCTTCGTAGTCTATCATGCCGTTCTGCTGTTCTGCTATAGCATCATTAATAGATGGCACAATCATATCAATCGTAAAGCATACTGGGGAATCCCTTACTCTTTGAGGGTTTATATGTGGGGACACTAGATAAGAATTCTCAATAATTGACAATTCGTATTTCACTTCAATGTAGAGTTTTCTGTTTTTTTTTTTTTTTAATACTGCTTAGAATGTACAAGCAGCTAATGGTAAACCTCTAACCTACACTCCTTTTTGATATATAGTGATTTCAGTTGGGTGTACTATATACTTAAGAATTTTTTTCCTAGAGTTGCATTTGTTGATTGAGCTTATTAAATCTAAACACTTTATATTAAATACATGAGAAGTAAGGGAAGCAGTAAGAAAACATAATCCTGGGGGATTTTCTTGTTTTCGTCCATGTGCAGAGTTTCCACTGATTGTTCTAAGCATGTGGCTTGAAAACAGAGAAGACGCCTTGTCACTGAGCTTTCCAAATAAAATAATTCTAGTGTGGCCATTTTCATCTGAAATTTGAAGAGAGGCAGCAGGGCCATGAGCCTCTCTAAATAATGACTCCCATCATCCTATTGGTCCCTCTCAAAGCAAGAGCTTCTACATGAAGCAGAGAGAACCAAGATGTCCTCTCTATGCACTTTATTGATGTTATTATTTGTTCTCTTAGTTCTGTGGAAGCCTTGCATGTTAGATATATGGAAAAGCTCCTGATTTGAATTCTGCAAAAACACATAATGCAAAATGAGCACGAGGTTCTTCAGTAGTTCTCTCAATTTTCAGTATAATTTTTTTCTATTTATATCTTGTCAAGAAATAAGAAAGAACAACAGGTCAATATCATGACTGTGTGCTTTTGCTATTGAAATAATATTTATGTATATTTCTATGGGAGTTACTAGGAGACCTCTGAAAATGGCAAAATGTGACCTCTGTATTAGGGTACGGTTCCTATCTTTTCCTGAGATCCAGAACTGATCTAGGTGGATGTGTTACTCCTGGGACAGTCTTGCTTTGTTTTCTTTTGTTTTTATCGTCTTCCAGATTGAACCCTGATCCTAGGAGTGAAAGTTCAGTCCAACAGTTTGTCCTTATTCATTCGCTGCCTCCTGTTCTCTCTGTCCTTACTCAGCTTCTTTCTCTCCCCCAGCCCGTTGCATTTTTTCCTGGATGTAAACAGGAGATGTTACATACATTAACACTGCTCCAGTACAGTGTGTTTGGGTGTGCTCTCTGTGCAATTCCCTGCCAGTCATAAATTAATTAAAAGTAGACAGGAACCACAGAAAAAGAAAGTTCTCCTTTCTTCTCCCCTTCCCCCCTTCCTTTCTTTTTCTATGGGTAAATAGCTAGTTCCTTTGTTCCTGGCTGCACTATTTCATTTCTGCCATCATTGTTCTCATTGTTCTCTGAAACAGGAGGGGTCTGGGCCAGGAGCAGCAAGGTCTCAGCTAATGACGGGAAGTCTTTAAAGTTTGCGCTGCATTTCATCTTCTCTGTGGGAGTTTTAGGACGTATCCAGTGTTTGATCCCCACCGCGCAACTTTGCTTCTAGTTAATTAACAGATCCCCCATTACACACTCTCATCTAGAAGCACAGGGGAGGCCTATTGGGAGGTAATTCAAGGCCAATCTGAGTGATGGCAGGAATTAGAGAAATCAGTTGTTTTAGGGCTAATGTTCAGGAAATAAAGATGTCCCATTTTAGAGATCTCATTTGAAGTTTTTGATTATTTTTCTTTTCTATTAAAGAAAACAAGATAAGGGAATTTTTGCCCACATAACCTTACCATGACTATTCGGGGCAGTTTCAACTTAGAACTCTTTATAACTGCCTGGAAGAAAAATAAAAAGGAATAAAAGAAAGAGACAATATTATGAGATAGAGCAAAGCTAACAAGAATTGTAGTCTCCCTTTTATTGCTAGCAGTCTTTTTCATGCCCAGCCTATTAGCCAGGTCACAACTGTCCACAGCAACTTTTCCAGAGCACAGGAGGCAGAATTGCTGGCATAGCAGACAAGGACAGCTTAGTAGTGGCTCATTTTACAGCCAAGGCTAAATCATACTTTGTTCTTGTGTTGTAGCTTTTGTTCCAAGAGTGTCAAAGTGATTTACAAAGAATAAATAATAGCTGCGGTATTAAGATCTCTCCCCCTTCTAGCCTCTTTCCAGATGAACGTTGCTAAATAAAGCAAACTTGCCCAAAGTTAGAACTTGGCATATGAGTTCCAGGAACAGAGCTGTCGTGTTTCAGTGACTTTGAGGTCTCCAATCACAGGTAGCCCAGGTTTTGATGTCACTTGAAAGGGGACTGCCTTGTTCAATTTCTTACCCTTCTACAGTTTCCCCAGCCCTATGAGCAATGACCCCCTTTATCTGATGAATTAGGAGCTACTCCTGCCTTGCAAATCTCAGTTCAACATTTGGCAATGAGAATCAAACCTGGGCTATTTAGTGCAGCAGTAAATGGCCCTCCACATTAGCCCCCTGGCATGCTAAGCTGTTAGGTTGTTTTACTGTTGTTAAAGTTACATTTGTTAGGTGGAGTTGCTGCCCTTCCAAACAAACTCAAGCAGTGCCTGATACTGATGTAGGAAGCACAGGTAGGAAACATGTACCATCCAGGACCTGACTGGTCAGGCAGTGTGGCTGGGCTGCAGGTAAGAAGCACTCTTCTGTCTGAAAAAGCAGGAGCATGGATTATGATGATGAAAAGGAGGAAAGAAAAGGATACCACTGGACAATCCTGGTTGTCGTGCTTTGCTGTGACTAAACTAATTACATGGGCTTGATTAACCATTAATTTATAGCAGTTCTTAAGTGAACCACTAATTGTCATAGGGCCACAGAGAAAGCAGGCCAGAGGCACTGAGTACTCTGGTGAGGCAGACCAGCAGCCAGTGTCACACGCACACTGGAGCCAGGAAGAATCTGAGAAACCATGAGACGTGCATGGAAACGAAGGAAAAATATTCAGGGTGCTTCAGTGGGGTGTGTGTGGGTGTGTGTGTGTGCGCGCGCGTGCCCGTGAGAGAGAGAGAGAGAGAAGGAGAGACAGAGAGAGAAGGAGAGACAGAGAGACAGAGAGAGAGAGAATATTTCTGCAAAGAAAGGAAAATGCCAGTACTATATAGCTCCACGCAGCCAGCTTGCAGGGTTGAGTTGGCATTTGGTAACTTGGTAGCGGCTGCCAGTGTGTGTGTGGTGAGAGAAGAGGGAATAGACAACAAGAAAAACACATAGAGCTTAAAAAAAGATGTAAAATGATTCACTTCATGCCATATGGACAAAAATGTTGTCACAAAAATAAGGCCAAAAAATAGTGCCAGGTTAGACTTTTAGTTCAAAAACATATGTATAATCATCCCCATGAAGATGAATTTTAATTAGTATTTTGATAGAGAGAAACCAGATATTTTTTTAACCTGCTCTGTTCTTGTTTTCTGTTCCTCTCCCAGTTTTAGCCCCCATTAAACATTCATATACTGTATGTTTTGTGTCTGTATGAGGAAAATGCCTTATCCCTGAATTGGTGGGAATGCAAACATCTTGGTTTTCTGTGGCATACAAAATATCTTCCCAGTGGCGCTCGCAAGCAGAAACTTATCACTGGGAAATCTAGAGGACTCTCTGAGCCCCGGGTACACCGGGAAGGAAGGAAGCCATATGCCTTTTCCTTTTGTCAATGGAGGCATCTGCACCCATTTGGTTCCCCAGATCCGTTCTTCACACCCATCCACATCTCATCTCTCTGGGATGCCTTTTAAAAATGAAATAAGTTGAGTATATATACATATCATGATGTGACAGGGCAGTTTTAGAGAAAAATGGATAAGATTGTGATTTCAGAACCTTTTAAAAATGGGACATGTTAACTTACTGATGCATAAATATAATAAATGCTCACATTATTAGTTACACTCCACCTATTTCTAAAAGGGACTGGAGATGACAGTACTCATCGGAAGATACTGTGCTGAATTATCTTCCCGGAGCAAAGTTCTTTCCCACCTTAAATGAGGTGCTTCGATTAATGCCCTGAATGTGATAATGAGATGATGATGCAACAAAATGCTTATATTAGCAATGATTTTGCTGCTTAGGGAGCCATGCAAACCCAGGTCTTTTTCACCCTAAAGGAATACAGGAGGGTCAGATAGTTGAATTAAAAATGATGCAAGTGAATAAAAAACCTGGTGTTAGAAATCAAATCTTGGTGAAAAGCATTAACCTGTTCCATAATCTTTATTAGAATCCCTGGGTTTTAGAATCCCTGAGCATTAGTTTTACTTCATGCTATTCCAAGGGCAAAGGTAAAGTCAACCACAGTCTTAAGAAAGGGAAATTTTACCACCCTCTTGGGTTCTCTCGGGGATTTCTCAGACTTTTATTTTTTGGAAAACACTAACACTACCATTCTTTATTTCTCTCTCTTCTTCCTCTTCTCCTCTGAGGAACCTCTGGTCCCTTCAGCGAAAGTGTGATGCCTCAAAGGCTCTTGTTGAGTACATCTTCTTGGTGCTGACAGTTTTTGCTGGACTTACTGTCTAACCTCGACTCTTCCTCAAAGCCATTAATCATCATTCCTTTAACCGTTACAACAACAGGGAATGTGACACACTGTGACCTCAAGCCACAAACCAAAATTCACGTCCATCCATTACATCAGGACTGCAGCAGAGGTGACCTGGGCATTATTTATAAGCTGCCTTATTTTTGGAAGAGTGGAGAAAGCTATTGCTAAACACACCTGCCTGCCTTCGGAATACTATATTATTTCCTTGAAACTCTTTGCAAGCTTTTGTGTCAGACTTCTGTTGCATCCAGTAGATTCATTCATTCATTTATTCATTCATTCTATCGCTATTTTCAAGCCCCTAAAGTTCTAAATTTAAGGAAAGTTAAGGGTTGCTCCTTGCTACCTAGATGTTTGTACGTAGGAGAATGTTTGCTGGCTCTTATGTTTTTAGGACTTCTAGTAGGTTTAGGTTAGTTTAGGGTTTCAAAAACATCTTGTGAAATGAAGAAATATTTAGCAAAGTTCTAAAATGCATTTTCTCTCCCTTAATATCAACCAAAACTATTTCATAATTGCTTTATTCACAGAGATCTATATTCAAGACTAGAAATAAATTTGAGCTCCAGTAAAAGCATCAAAGGTATTTCAGGCTTCCCGTCCTACTCCTCTCCCATATCAGAAATGTGGAGTCAGTTGACACCAGCTCAAGGAGACTTAGGCAACCTCCTTACCCACCAGTGGTTTCCTGAGAAGTAACATGAGGAGTTACAAAACATTATTTTGGGTTATTAATTGTAACATTATTTACAGTTGCAAAATATTGGAAATAACCTAAATCCCCATTCATAAAAGACATGTTGAATGAATTAAAATATGTCCATACAAGTATCATGCAGTTATAAAAAATAATGAGGAAGATCTCTATGCACTAATATGGAGACATTTCCAGAATATATTTAGGTGAAAAATTTTAGAAACTTCAAAGAGTGGAGACAATATGCTATCTTTTGCATTAGAAAGAAGGACAAATAAGAATAAATACATATATAAGCTTATTTTTACAAAAAGGAATACAGGAACGATAAGCCAGAACTAATGAAAATAATTACATATAATATGTGGGTGGAAATGAATAGAAGGGATAGAGATGGAAACAAGCCTCCTAAGAGTTACCTTTATAGATAGTTTTGACTATGTAAATATCATACATAGTTAAGAAATAAAATTTAATCAACAAGGATGGGAAAATATCTGTGATGTTCGTTACTAACATTGATGGAAAGCTAAATGGTAATCATTGTTGATGGCACTTTGGACAAATACTCTACTAAAGAACAAAGAGGAAGTGAAGAGGGAAGCATTTAAGAGATTGATACCTATTGAATTGTATGTATATTACTGGTACTTTCCTATTAAATTTAATCTTCACATTTTATTTATGCTTAATTTCTACAACTAATAGGGATCCCTTTTCCTTCTCTCATGCTATTCCTTTTGTCAAGAGAGGAGAAAAAATGAAACTATTAATAGTTTTCTCAACCTTGGCAATAATTTGAGTCAGTGATGTGATTTCATATCATGTATTCAGGGGCGAGGGGAGGATACAGAATCAGTGCATATTCTTTGCCAGTTTCTAAGTCATTATAATTATAAAAAAATAACACATTATAGGAAGTATTACTTGCTTCCTGAGCCGTATTGTTTTCTCTCTTTACTTTTTACTTACAACACAAACAATGCCAATAATATACCATTTTCTACTAATACGTAAGTAGCTCCCTGACTGTGCAACGTGCTTTAGGAGTTAATCCTTTAGGAGACAAGAAAGTAACAATTATTAAAACTATTTTGAGGAAATGAAATATGCCTATGGAAAAGAAGAAAAAAAGGTCTGATAATTTCTAATTTATTCAACTGATGGGTTTTCCAGTGGCCCAAAGTATTATAAAAAGTTTCCTAGCTTCTGCCCTGGATGACTCTGATTCAGCATGTTCACATGGGCTTCTTTGTAAAACAAGGGTGTGAAGATGTGTATCATTTTCAAATTGGTTTGTCTTGGGCCTACTTTAGGCAATGGGTTTTTTTTTAATTGTCCCCCCTCTGATTTTGGCAATAGGTAGGTGTAGCTGTAGATTCTCATTCTCAACTCTTGATCCTGTTACCGCTGCTCACCTGAGGGAAGCAAAGGAAAAGGGGGCATGTGTGTGTCACCCTCAGGTTCACTTTCTTTGTCTCTGTAGAATTGTGTTCAATTTAATAAAATTTTATGAGCACCTACTATGTGTCTTGGGTCATTCCTTGTGGACTTGAGTCATTCCTTTTACCTAATGACTTTCTAATTAAAAAGGCAAAATTTCATAGAATTTCACATAGTGCAAGCATTCTGAGGATTAAACACACCAAGGAGATTAAAAGCTAGATGACTAGAGTGATGTGTGGAGTGAGCACCCTGTATGTTTCTAATGAGAATGAAAGGAATTTAGTAAGCCTAAATAGCCTCTGGGAAGCTAAGGTTTTAGTTATGAGATAAGTCAGTGATCACATTATTAAAGAAAGTCATACCATTGCACTTACCAGTGCTTTTCATCATGCAGTGACATAGTGAAAAAAATAATGAAGTGGAAAAGTCAGTTCCCTGTATCAAAAGCTATGAAAGATAAGTGCTCCCAGCCAAAGAAGGCAAGATCTGGAATTTTTTAAAAATGTGGATATATAGAATAAATATGCAACCCTCCTGATAATGTTGGCTGATGAAATGAAATTTGCCAACTGTAATTCTGGCACCGAGAGACACATATAGTGCCTGCGTGCACACACGCACACATACGCACACACATACACACCCTCAGCATATCCTTAATCATTTGCTATCTTATTTACATTTCATTTACTAGAGTAAATTCTATCATTTGAACTTTTAAAAAATATATTTCAATATTACTTAGGGAAAAATAAGAATGTGATTGGCTTTCAAATAGCTTATTACCATTCAAATACTCTCAAGCTAAATTATATTAAAAAAAAAAAAAAAGAAGGAACCCTGTTTCAGCTTCCAAAACACCCTAAATGGAGACTTAGCTCTAAGTAATCAAAATTGCTTTAGTTGTGCAGAGCGGCATTAAAAGCCTTGCCCACTAATTGAGTGAAGCGGCACTACTGAAGCAGTCTTGTCCCCTCATTAGATGATCTTGCAGGCACTGTTTGTCATCCTGGGTTGCTAGGCTCATCTAACAGTACTGCTGGCTCAAATTAATGGTAATTCATTATGACACACTATGTCCTTCCAGTGAAACAACAATGCAAAGCCCCTAGGGCATCTGTCTGCCACTAGTACTTCTTTATCACATTCCTTCCCACTTTAGTTCAAGCGACCACCTTTGTATGAACCTTCTAACTTCTTTAGTTAACTGGTGATTGGAAGTGCACCTTGACTCAAGAATTACATCCAGTTTCCCTCCACTAATGTTACTGAGGGAAAGAGGGTATCTAACAATAGGCCAAGTCAGTCTGGAAAATGATGCCATGTTCTGAAGGAAGCAAGGTGCATTCCTTTGTACGTGTGTACAGGGACTACTTTTGGAATACAGATACCTCCCCTGTAATAAATCACAGGGAATATTAGTAGAAAATACTGAGATAGAATATTCATAAATGTGATATAAATCCAGAGAATGAAAGCGTTCTGACTGTATGAGCTTGGTTATTTAACACATTTGGGAAGAATCTTCGGATGTATGTAATGAGCATTGCTGTTCAAAATGCTGCTTTTCTACTCTGACGAGCAGGCAGAATGCTACTACTAGGGAGAAGGTTCTAGCAGTGATGCAAGTGGACACTTCCTCCTAGCAGCTCTAAATTGTATGTTTGTATCTATCAGTCATTGTGTTGATTCAGCTAATTTGCTCTGTCCACAGAAGAATGACTCAACTCTACCTGTGAAGGGTGGCTAAACAATGTCTGGACACATCTTTTCTCTGAAAACCTCGAATGGCCCATGAATGTAGAACAGGTTGCATGTATTGACCAATCGGCTCCACAGTGTTGGAACTGGTGGTGCATAGTCAGTATGGGGTACAGGAGAGTTGTGGCACTCACTGTTTTCCCAAGGCTGAGCCTAATCTCACTGTAGGACATCTACTCCAAGCAGTGTGGGCCTGGTGGGATTAAAACAGCATTAAAAGCCTGCATACTCACACACCATTTATTGTTCGAAATATCACAATTAAATTCATTCCTTTGGGTTATATTTTTTTAAAAAATCACTTTTCTTGATATCATCTAATTACTTAGACCAGTAATAACCTACAATTAGTTATTAGTAATCGTTTGTTCATTTATTTAGCTAACATTTATTTCTGTTAACTCTATTCTTTCATAAAATACACTAACAAAATCCATCAGTTCAGAACTACTCATTACCTCATTTCACAAAATTCTTGCATGAAATATAGACATATCTGCTTTTATGTAGTAGTTCTTTCTTTTTTTTTTGTTTTGGCTGTGTTGGGTCTTCGTTTCTATGCGAGGGCTTTCTCTAGTTGTGGCAAGCGGGGGCCACTCTTCATCGCGGTGCGCGGGCCTTTCACTGTCGCTTCCTCTCGTTGTGGAGCACAGTCTCCAGACGCACAGGCTCAGTAGTTGTGGCTCCCAGGCCTAGTTGCCCTGTGGCATGTGGGACCTTCCCAGACCAGGGCTCGAACCCGTGTCCCCTGCATTGGCAGGCAGATTCTCAACCACTGCGCCACCAGGGAAGCCCTATGTAGTAGTTCTTAACGTGTCTTGACTGAATGCCTGCTTTCTTCACCAAATCTGTTCCATCGACATTCAGTCTTTCAGGGAAGAGCAACTCCATCCTTCTATTTGCTCATTCCAAACACCTGGGAGTCTTCATTGACTCCTAGCTTTCATTCACACCCATATCCAATTCATTTGCAAATCCTATCTCTGAAAGATACATATTCTGATTCACCACTGCCACTCTGGCTCAAGATGACATAAAGTATTGCCTGGAATATTAAAATAGACTCTACCTTTACACCTACCATTGTCTATTTCTAACGTAGCTCTGGAAATAAATGGGGGCATTTTTGGTTGTTGAGTGGCATGGACATATATACACTACCAAATGTAAAACCGATAGCTAGTGGGAAGCAGCCGCATAGCACAGGGAGATCAGCTCAGTGCTTTGTGACCACCTAGAGGGGTGGGATAGGGAGGGTGGGAGGGAGGGAGACGCAAGAGGGAAGAGATATGGGAATATATGTATATGTAAAACTGATGCACTGTGTTATAAAGCAGAAACTAACACAACATTGTAAAGCAATTATACTCCAATAAAGATGTTAAAAAATTTAAAAAAAAAAAGTTCTGGGAATTACTACTGGCATTTGGTGAGCTGAGTTTAGAGATGACCTGCCATGTGCTTGGTGGTAAGGACAAAGAGAGGTTGGCCACTCACAATGCCAATAGCAACCCTATTGAGAAATACTGAGCCCATTAAAAATCTAAGTCACAGAATATCCCGCTTCTGCTCAACCCCCTCCAATGACTGCTAATTTTTCTAAGGACAAAAGCCAATATCCTTACGATGGTGTACAGGTCTTACACAGTCAGTCCTTTCCCCTGCCGCGCTTATCTGATCTCATTTCTTACTGTTCTCTCGTCACTTACTACATTGCAACCACTCTGAAAATACAGTCGCGCCAGCATGCTATTCCTGCTGCCTGAAAAGTTCCTTCCCCAATATGCATGTCTGGCTCCCTCACCTCCTTACTCAACTGTCCTCTTTCTCAGTTACCCTGCTTAAAACTGCAGATCCTCCTTTCAGATTCCTATCCACAAGCTGTTTTGTCTCCAAAATACTTGTCAACATCTAACATATTAAGCTACATTCTTTTCTGTCTTCACTCACCAGACTGAGCTGCGTAAGAGATTTTTGTCTGTTTTGTTCCCTGCTACTATCACATTGCGTAGAATAATATTTGGCATATAGTAGGTGCTCAATAAGTAGTTTTTGAAATGAATGAATTACTCATAACAACCTTGGGCAGTATTGCATTAAAGAAGTGGCATTTAAAAGCTGAGAGGCTAGTAGATTTGTCGAGACACATAGCTTAGTAAAGAGAGGGATTTTCACCTGTTCTCATAAGTACCTTTATTTATTCATCTGCTAAGTATTTATTAAACTCCAGTTTAAATCAGGCACTGTTCTAGGTGCTAAAGGTAAAGCAGTGAACAAAATAGGCAAGGTCTATTTTGCCTAAAATGTTTTAGATCTCTAAAACAAACTAGTTTTAGAGATGCTAAGTGCTATGCAGGAAATAAAAGAAAAGGAAGAAGGGACAGTGACAGGTGGTGATGGGGAGAGGCCTCCAATTTTTGTGCTTATCCCACTGTAACCTGACTAGCTCATTTCCATATTAGTAACAAGTACTTTATTGGATACATTCACAAACACTTGAAAAGAGAAAGAAATGGGGAATTGGTACATGGACAAGTATGTTTTGAAGTGATCTGTGTGGTCTGTTGGAAAGAAAATGGATTTTTTTAAATTGAAGTATAGTTGATTTACAATATTGTGTTACTTTCAGGGGTATAGCACAGTGATTCCATATTTTTGTGGATTATATTCCATTATAGGTTATTACAAGATAATGGCTGTAATACCTTGTGCTATACAGTATATCCTTGTTGCTTATCTATTTTATACATAGTAGTTTGTATCTGTTAATCCTGTACCCCTAATTTCTTCCTCCCCCTTTCCCTCACCCCTTTGGTAACCACAGATTTGTTTTCTATATCTGTGACTCTGTTTCTGTTTTGCGTATACATTCATTTGCATTTTTTTAGATTCCACATATAAGTGATATCATACATTATTTGTCTTTGTCTGACTTATTTCACCAAGTGTAATATTCCCTAGGTCTATCCACATTGCTGCAAATGGCAGAATTTCATTCTTTTTTATGGCTGGATAATATTCCAATTGTCTATTGGGCATTTGAGTTGCTTTCGTGTTTTGGCTATTATAAATAGTGCTGCTATGAACACCAGGGCGCATGTATCTTTTCAAATTAGCCTTTTCATTTTTTTCCAGAGTGGAATTCCACTCCTGGAATTCCGGAGTGGAATTTCAGGCGTGGAATTGCTCATATGGTAGTTCTATTTTTAGTTTTTTGAGGAACCTCCATACTGTTCTCCATAGTGGCTGTATCAATTTACATTCCCACCAACAGTGTAGGAGGGTTCCTTTTTCTCCACACCCTCTCTAGCATTTGTTATTCATAGACTTTTTTATAATAGCCATTCTGAAAGATGTGAGGTGATATCTCGTTGCTGATGTCAGGAAGTCTTGAGTTCAAATCCTACCTCCGCCACATGCTGACCATGTGACCATGAGCAACTAAGTTTAACTCAGTATCCTCATTTGCTATGTGTTAACAACGCACACTTCATAGGGTGGTTGTTAAGTTAGTGAAGAGTCAGTGTAGATGAGATGTCTAATGGATAATAAAATAAGTCAGTAAATGTTTTTTAAAAAAGATTTTTGGTTAATACATAGGAAATGGACCTGGATGGGGTGCTCCGGTGGGTGTCTGTTTTCTGAGGAGGAAGATGGGGTTATTATAAGGGCACTAAGTGCCAACTCAGAACTTTTGCAAAACCCTTTGATCCCCACACTTAAATAGCATTATACAATTTGTATAAAGTTTTGATATTCTATTTAATAAACTTTTGTTATTATGAAAGTTATATAATTTATTGGAGAAATGTTTAGAAAATGTAGATTAGCAAAAGAAACTAAGCAATTTTTGTAATTCTAAAATTAATATTGTAACATTTTGGCATTAATCCTTTGAGTCATTTTTATATCTTGTGTGTGAATGTGTGTGTGTGTGTGTGTGTGTGTATGTATCATTGGTTATGTAAACTACAAATCTTCTATTAACCAAAATTAATCTTTTAGAACATTAATATTTTGGAACAGAATTACTGTTTAGGAACTTTCAGGCACTGGAGTCACAGGAATGTGTATTTGCATCTGGGCTCTGCTAATTACTAAGCCTCTTTTCCTCAGCGGATTAGTAGGGAGGTGATCTGTAGTTTATTTGAGTAATGCCCTATTGTTAGCCATTTTGACTCATTCCTTTTTTCATATTATCAATAATTTCTAGAAAAATATATTTGTGGATAAACTTTTCTTGTTTTTGGAATTCTTTCCTCAGGATATATTTTCCAGAAATGAAATTACATAGGAACATGTGTAAGACTGCTGGTCTAGATGATCCAAATATTTTTCAAAAAATTTGAACCACTTTTAACTTTTAGTAGCAACATATGAAAGGCCCCACTTTACCATACCTTTCCAGCATGGGGTATTATAATAAAAACTTGTGTTAATTTGACACAAGTGGATACTTAACTTGTGTTAAGTATCCACCCATAAGTGGATACTTCCATATATATGCTAAGTTGCCGTTTGTTAAGTCCCATGAAATGAAAAGTTCCTCAATATCCCTTGGAGAGTTAGGAAAGACTTCACTGAGAAGGTACAATGATTGGATTGGGTCTTGAGGGAAGAATAGGTAGAGAAGAATGGCAGAACATGGAAAAATTGTCTCATGTAGGGTTTGAGACTTAAAGCAAGGAGAACAGCTAAGGAAGGGATCACTCATAATAGTCAAGGTAAGAGCAGAACATGAGTGTGGAGAAGGGTGATACCTATGGAAACAGAGAGGAAGGGACATATTTTATAGATATTTGAGAGATTGAGTGAGGATGATTCAATGGCCAATTAGATGCAACAGGTCAGGGAGAGGAGACTCCCTCCATTATTATCATGAGGACTTTTAAATTAAAGAGTTCTAAATTTATATAAATCACTCATTTATTTACCATCTTCTGAGTTCAGTTAAATTAGAAATCATAACTTAAGGCAAAGACTATCCCTGTTCACTTGGTAGAAGTAGGTAGGCATGTTGTTTTATCTTTCAGCATGGCTTACCACTCCCTTCTTCTAGAAAGAACATCCCCCCATACCTATATACATACTCTTTCTTTTGGTTGAACTGTTTCTCATTATCTGCCCACCACAAAGGCACATGATGTAGTCTTGGCCAGTCATAGAACTTCATTCTGCTGGCCATTATGAATGATACAAAGAAAAAGCCCTAGTTTTCCCAATATGCATGCAAAAATCTTTTCTGCTATGATATTTCACCTCCCATTGAATGGTAATTAAAATTTAGTTAAAATGCCTGTACATGTTCTTGCTGTGGTGTGAAAGATTATAATAAGAGGGATAAGACTGTCGAACATTGTTTGAATACCTACAGTGTTAGGTACTTAATGGACTAGGCACTCGTGCACTTGACACGCACTCATTTTATTCTATTGTTCACCCAATAAAGCGTGCATGATTTTAATTCCCATTTAACAGATGAGGAAAGGAAGGAACCAAGACTTAAAGTAACTTGCCAGTGGTCATCCATATAGGCTGGAGATGGGATAGCCAGAATTAACAAATTCTTGATAGAGGAAATGTGGCATTTTTATTCATTACCATAAGAAACAATACTAATAAGTAAGCATCTTTTCTATATATAATCTTCTGTAACGTTATAATCTTCTAACATTAAACTTTACTTGCAATTACTCAGAATTTCCTTGGAACAAACCAAGATTATTGATCTTCTATTTTTCAGTTGATAATTATTTAATTAGCTTGGTAACCAACTATATAAATGCTGTTTCTATTTGGTGATGATGATGATGCCATGTTATGTACATCTGGTATGGATCATCTCATTTCTTATTTTATCACTGGAAATTTCTATTGTATAATTTTTCACCTTATTTAATTTACTTATATACATTATAATGTCTGCTGTACTGTTAATTTATAAAAGGCAGAATTCATATCTGATTAATCTTCTTAGCCTTCAAATTAGGCTGAAAAAAGAACATTTATTATTGGGTTCTGTAACATTTATTACTTTAATTAATTCTCACTTTAAAAATGAGAAAACTAAGGTTCAGAAAGGTTTTACCACCTATAATAAGTTGAGGCCTGAACTTAAACTCAAGTCTAGATGATCTCAAAACGTGTTCTTTTTATTTCTCCATTCTGCCTTATTATATAAGCAATATCTTATGGTAAGTGCTCAGTAACTTTTTTGTTGAATAAATGAATAGATGAATAGGTAGATGGTTGCTATTCAACAGATTTGCAGCTGAACTCGAAGCAATGTGCCTGCACAGTTAAGAGACGGCAGCAGACCTTATATAAATTTCAATGGCAGAAATTATACTTGAATAGTCAAACATGTATTGACTGACAAAGAGTTTAGTCATTTTAGGTTGTGTAACTAGAATTGATCACATTGCTTAATCTTATAACTCTTATTATATCATTGAAATTGGGTAAATATGAGATAGCCCCATAGGGTAATGTAGCTTCTGAGTACTTGTTTAAATGAATTCATATTAAAATTGAAGGTTTAAATAGATAGGATTGGTAAACTTGAATTTTATGTCGCTGAAACTTGATATTTTCAAAGTATATGTTTCCTCACATACGTATCTAATTTTGCTTGGCAGCTAAAGTATTCCTTTTTAACAGTCATTCTTAAGTAGAGAATTCTAAAATCACAAAAGTGTCTACATGATTTACAGCTTTTAACAAATTGTATTCTGAACTATCACCATACTTTGGATGAAAGATTTTTTTCTACACTACCAGCCCTGAAAAAGTGAAAATTATACTTGGATTTTATTAAAATACTTGAGTTCTATTGGAAGACTAATCTCTGAAGACTAGTTTAAAAGTAGAACACCTTACTATTATTTTATTATTGGTATTTAATCTTGGCATGCCATTAATGTTATCTGTCAAGCAATAATCTATCAAAATGTAAAATTTCTTTGGTATCATCCTAACAAACTTTTTCAAGACAGATGTGGGTACTTTTCCTTTTAAAAATGGGGATAATGTGTTAACATGTCTTTGTTTTATCTGTGTAATTTTTTAAAAACTGCTTTATTGAGTTATCGTTTATATACTATACAATCCACTCATTGAAAGTGTGCAATTCAGTGTTTTTCAGTAAATTCAAGGAGTTGTTCAATATCACCACAGTATAATTTTAGAACATTTTCATCTAACAAAAAGAAGCTATTAACAGTTGCTTCCCATTACCCCACAAATCTCCTTTCCCTATAATTCTAAGTAACTGCTAATCTGCTCGATGTTTCTATAGATGGTAAATCTATAGAATAGGTAATATTCTGGACTTATAAATGAAATCATACAATATATGGTCTTTTGTTATCAGCTTCTTTTATTTGGTATAATATTTTCAGGGTTCATCAATGCTGTAACACGTACTCCATTCCTTTTTATGGCTGAATAATATCCCACTGTATGGATGTATCACATTTTGCTTATCCATTCATCAGTTGATGGACATTTAGATTGTTGCCACATTTCGGCTATTATAAGTAATGCTACCATGAACATTCGGGTGCAAGTTTTTGTATGGACACATGTTTCATTTCTCTTGTGTATGTAAGTACATAGGGGTGGAATTGCTGGGTCATATGGTAACTCTGTATGTAACATTTTAGGAACCACCAAACTATTTTCCAGAACACCTGCAGAATTTCACATTCTTACCTGTGACATAGATGGTTCCAATTTCTCTACATTCTTATCAGCACTTGTTATTATCTCTTTTTTAAAAATAGCCATCCTAGTGGATGTGAAGTAGTATATCATTGTGGTTTTGGCTTGCATTTACCTAATGGCTAATGTTGAGTATATTTCATAGTCTAATTGGCCATTTTTATATCTTCTCTGGTAAAATATCCATTCAGATTCTTTGTCCATTTTTTAATTGGATTGTTTGACTTTTTAATATAGAGTTTTAAGAGTTCTTTCTATATTTTGGATACAAGTCCTTTATCAGATCTATGATTTGCAAACATTTTCTCTCATTCTGTAGGTTGCCTTTTCACTTTCTTGATGGTGTACTTTGAAACACAGACATTTGTATTTTGGCGTAGTCCAATTTATTGATTTTTTTCTTTTGTTACTCATTTTATCTGTTGGTGTTGTATTTGAGAAACCATTGCCAGACTCAGGGTTACAAATATTTATGCTTTCTTCTAAGAGTTTTATGGTTTTAGCTCTTACATTTAGTTATATCATCCATTTTGAGTTAATTTTTTATACGGTTTTGAAGTAAAGATCTAATTCCATTCTTTTGCATGTGGATATCTAGTTTTCTCAGAACCATTTGCTGAAAAGACGATTATGTCCCAATACCAGTTCTCTGACATCCGCTGAGTGTCCTGTCATTCAAATCAATCTGATGCTAACTGTTTGGAGTTAGCACCAGATCCCACGAACCAAAGGCTAAGGTCCCCAGTAAGACCGCCCTTACTTCAGAAGAGAGCTGCAAGTGGGGTCCCCAGGCAAGGGGCACCTCTGCCCGGTTGAATTGGCTACAGATTTGGAAGCTCCCACGACACTGCTTCAGGTTCCGTAATTCACTAGAATGACTTACAGAATTCATGTAAGTGCTTAATTATGATGACTGTTTTATTGTAAGGAATTCAGATGAGCAGCCAGATGAAGAGGTATATAGAACAAGGCCGAAAGGGTTGTGGAATGGGAGTTTCTGTCCTTGTGGAGCCAGGGTTGCCACCCTCCTAGTACATCAATGTATTCACCAAGCAGGAAGCTCTCTGAGCTTGTTGTTCAGAGTTTTTATTGACATAATTATAGACATGGTTGATTAAATCATTGGCTATGTCATTAAACTCAGTCTCCAGCCTCTCAATCTCTTCTCCCCAGAGGTTGCATGGGGGAGGGTCAGGGGTTGGGGGGTGGGGAGGTGTCTCAAAGTTCCATCCCTCAAATCACTTGGTTGCTTTTTCTGACATTCTCTCCCAGCCTGAAGCTATCTGGGAACTCTGACAAGAGTCACCTCATAGCATAACAAAGTCACACATGCCACTCAGGGAATTCCAAGGGTTTTCAAAGCTCTGTGTCAAGAATCAGGAACAATAGCCAGGTCATGGAAGCAACCTAAATGCCCATCGACAGACGAATGGATAAAGAAGATGTGGTACATATATACAGTGGAATATTACTCAGCCATAAAAAGGAACGAAACTGGGTCATTTGTAGAGACGTGGATGGATCTAGAGACTGTCATACAGAGTGAAGTAAGTCAGAGAGAGAAAGACCAATAGCATATATTAACGCATATATGTGGAACGTAGAAAAATGGTACAGATTAACCAGTTTGCAGGGCAGAAATTGAGACACAGATGTAGAGAACAAATGTATGAACACCAAGGGGGGAACGTGGCGGGGGGGTGGTGGTGATGGTGTGATGAACTGGGAGATTGGGATTGACATGTATACACTAATATGTATAAAATGGATAACTGATAAGAACCTGCTGTGTAAAAAAATAAATAAAATTAAAAAATACAAAAAAAAAAAAAAAAGAACCAGAAACAAAGACTTTATTTATTTATTTATTTTTTGTCATATCATAACTGTTCTTTCCCCCATTGAATTGTCTGGGCAAGTGTGTCGAAACTCAATTGACCATAAATGTCTGGGTTTATTTCTGTACTCTCAATTCTATACCATTTATCTATATTTGCATCCTTATGCCAGTACCACACTGTATTGATTACTGTAGCTTTGTCTTTAGTTTTGAAGTGGTAAAGGATGCATTCCCCAACTTTTTCTTCTTTCTCAGGATTGATTTAGCTATACTGGATCCCTTGCATTGCCTTATGAATTTTAGGAACAGTTTGTCAGTTTTTACCAAAAAAGCCAGCTGAAATTTTATAGAGATTGTGTTGAATCCATAGATCAATTTGGGGAATATTTCATATTAAGAATATTAAGTTCTCTGATCCATGAATGTGGGATGCATTTTCATCTCTTTTAGATATTCTTTCATTTCTTTCAGTAGTGTTTTAATTTTTAATACACAAGTCTTCCACTTACACTATTGAATTGATAATTATTTTATTTTTTTCACGCTGTTGTAAATGAAATTGTTTTCTTAATTTTATTTTTGTAGTGTTTATTACTAGTATATAGGAATCCAGTTGATTTTTAAAAATACTTATTTATTTATTTGGCTGCGCCAGGCCTTAGTTGCAACACACAGGATCTTACCTGGTATGTGTGGGATCTTTGTTGCAGCATGTGAGATCTTTTTAGTTGAGGCATGCGGCATCTTTTAGTTGCGGCATGTGCACTCTTAGTTGTGGTATGTGGGATCTAGTTCCCTGACCTGGGAATGAACCCGGGCCCCCTGCATTGGGAGCATTGGACCACCAGGGAAGTCCCCAACTGATTTTTATATTGATCAAGTATCCTGCAATATTACTGAACCTGTTCATAGTTTTAATAGTTTTTTTTAGGGAATTACTTAGGATTTTCTAAATAAAATTAACATTGTCTACAAGTATAGTTTACTTCTTCCTTTTCAACCTGGATGTGTTTTATTTCTGTTCTTTCATAATAAACCTGGCTGTAACCTCCAGTACAGTCTTTTTTTTTTTTTTTTTTTTTTTGCAGTACACGGGCCTGTCACTGTTGTGGCCTCTCCCATTGTGGAGCACAGGCTCAGTGGCCATGGCTCACGGGCCCAGCTGCTCTGTGGCATGTGGGATCCTCCTGGACCCGGGCACGAACCCGCGTCCCCTGCATTGGCAGGCGGACTCTCAACCACTGCGCCACCAGGAAAGCCCCAGTACAGTCTTTTTTTAAAAATTATTTTTTATTTTACTATTTTTTAAACATCTTTATTGGAGTATAATTGCTTTACAATAGTGTGTTAGTTTCTGCTTTATAACAAAGTGAATCAGCTATACATATACATATATCCCCATATCCCCCCTCTTGCGCCTTTCTCCCTCCTGCCCTCCCTATCCCACCCCTCTAGATGGTCACAAAGCACCGAGCTGATCTTCCTGTGCTATGCGGCTGTTTCTCGCTAGCTATCTATTTTACATTTGGTAGTGTATATATGCCCATGCCACTCTCTCACTTCGTCCCAGCTTACCCTTCCCACTCCCTATGTCCTCAAGTCCCTTGTCTATGTCTATGTCTTTATTCCTGTCCTGCCCCTAGGTTTTTCAGAACCTTTTTTTTTTAGATTCCATATATATGTGTTAGCATACAATATTTATTTTTCTTTTTCTGACATACTTCACTCTGTATGACAGTCTGTAGGTCCATCCACCTCACAACAAATAACTCAATTTCGTTTCTTTTTATGGCTGAATAATATTCCATTGTATATATGTGCCACATCTTCTTTATCCATTCATCTGTCGATGGACACTGAGGTTGCTTCCATGTCCTGGCTATTGTAAATAGTGCTGCAATGAACATTGTGCTACATGACTCTTTTTGAATTATGATTTCCTCAGGGTATATGCCCAGGAGTGGGATTGCTGGGCTGTATGGTAGTTCTATTTTTGGTATTTTAAGGAGCCTCTATACTGTTCTCCATAGTGGCTGTATCAATTTACATTCCTACCAACAGTACAAGAAGGTTCCCTTTTCTCCACACCCTCTCCAGCATTTATTGTTTATAGATTTTTGATGATGGCCATTCTGACTGGTGTGTGGTGACACCTCATTGTACTTTTGATTTGCATTTCTCTAACGATTAATGATGCTGAGCATTGTTTCATGTGTTTATTGGCAGTCTGTATATCTTCTTTGGAGAAATGTCTATTTAGGTCTTCTGCCCATTTTTGGGTTTGGTTGTTTGTTTTTCTGATATTGAGCTGCATAAGCTGTTTATAAATTTTGGACATTAATTCTTTGTCAGTTGCTTCATTTGCAAATATTTTCTCCCATTCTGAGAGTTGTCTTTTCGTCTTGTTTATGGTTTTCTTTGCTGTGCAAAAGCTTTTAAGTGTCATTAGGTGCCATTTGTTTATTTTTGTTTTTATTTCCATTTCTCTAGGAGGTGGGTCAAAAAGGATCTTGCTGTAATTTATGTTATAGAGTGTCTGCCTATGTTTTTCTCTAAGAGTCTTATAGTGTCTGACCTTACATTTAGGTCTTTAATCCATTTTGAGTTTATTTTTGTGTAAGATATTAGGGAGTGTTCTAATTTCATTCTTTTACATGTACCTGTCCAGTTTTCCCAGCACTACTTATTGAAGAGGCTGTTTTTTCTGCTTTGTATATTCTTGCTTCCTTTATGAAAAATGTGAACATGTGTGCGTGGGTTTATCTCTGGGCTTTCTATCCTGTTCCATTGATCTCTATTTCTGTTTTTGTGCCAGTACCATATTGTCTTGATTACTGTAGCTTTGTAGTATAGCTTTGTAGTATAGTCCGAAGTCTGGGAGCCTGATTCCTCCAGCTCCGTTTTTCTTTCTCAAGATTGCTTTGGCCATTCGGAGTCTTTTCTGTGTCCATACAAACTGAAATTTTTTGTTCCAGTTCTGTGAAAAATGCCATTGGTAGTTTGATAGGGATTGCACTGAATCTGTAGATTGCTCTGGGTAGTAGAGTCATTTTCACAATGTTGATTCTTCCAATCCAAGAACATGGTATATCTGTCCATCTGTTTGAATCATCTTGAATTTCTTTCATCAGTGTCTTCTAGTTTTCTGCATATAGGTCTTTTGTCTCCTTAGGTAGGTTTATTCCTAGGTATTTATTCTTTTTGCTGCAATGGTAAATAGGAGTGTTTCCTTAGTGTCCCTTTCTGATCTTTTACTGTTAGTGTATAGGAATGCCAGAGACTTCTGTGCATTAATTTTGTATCCTGCTACTTTACCAAAGTCATTGATTAGCTCTAGTAGTTTTCTGGTAGCATCTTTAGGATTCTCTATGTATAGTATCATGTCATCTGCAAACAGTAACAGCTTTACTTCTTCTTTTCCAATTTGGATTCCTTTTATTTCTTTTTCTGCTCTGATTGCTGTGGTTAAAACTTCCAAAACCATGTTGAATAATAGTAGTGAGACTGCACAACCTTGTCTTGTTCCTGATCTTAGAGGAAATGGTTTCAGTGTTTCACCATTGAGAATGATGTTGACTGTGGGTTTATCATATATGGCCTTTATTATGTTGAGGTAAGTTCCCTCTATGCCTTCTTTGTGGAGGGTTTTTATCATAAATGGGTGTTGAATTTGTCAAAAGCTTTTTCTGCATCTATTGAGATGATCATATGGTTTTTCTCCTTCAATTTGTTAATATGGTTTATCACACTGATTGATTTGAATATACAAAGGATCTTTGCATTCCTGGGATAAACCCCACTTGATCATGGTGTATGATCCTTTTAATGTGCTGCTGGATTCTGTTTGCTAGTATTTTGTTGAGGATTTTTATATTTATGTTCATCAGTGATATTGGCCTGTAGTTTTCTTTCTCTGTGGCATCCTTGTCTGGTTTTGGTATCAGAGTGACGGTGGCCTCATAGAATGAGTTTGGGAGTGTTCCTCCCTCTGCTATATTCTGGAAGAGTTTGAGAAGGATAGGTGTTAACTCTTCTCTAAATGTTTGATAGAATTCACCTGTGAAGCCATCTGGTGCTGGGCTTTTGTTTGTTGGAAGATTTTTAATCACAGTTTCAATTTCAGTGCTTGTGATTGGTCTGTTCATATTTTCTATTTTTTCCTGGTTCAGTCTCGGAAGGTTGTGCTTTTATAAGAATTTGTCCATTTCTTCCAGGTTGTCCATTTTATTGGCATATAGTTGCTGGTAGTAATCGCTCATCATCCTTTGTATTTCTGCAGTGTCAGTTGTTACTTCTCCATTTTCATTTCTAATTCTATTGATTTGAGTCTTCTCCCTTTTCTTCTTGTTGAGTCTGGCTAATGGTTTATCAATTTTGTTTATGTTCTCAAAGAACTAGCTTTTTGTTTTATTGATATTTGCTAGTGTTTCCTTCATTTCTTTTTCATTTATTTCTGATCTGATCTTTATGATTTCTTTACTTCTGCTAACTTTGGCGTTCCTTTGTTCTCTTTCTGTAATTGCTTTAGGTATAATGTTAGGTTGTTTATTTGAGATGTTTCTTGTTTCTTGAGGTAGGATTGATTGTATTGCTATAAACTTCCCTCTTAGAAGTGCTTTTGCTGCATCCCATAGGTTTTGGGTCATTGTGTTTTCATTGTCATTTGTTTCTAGGTATCTTTTCATTTCCCCTTTGATTTCTTCAGTGATCTCTTGGTTATTTAGTAGTGTATTGTTTAGCCTCCAAGTATTTGTATTTTTTACAGAGTTTTTCCTGTAAGTGATATCTAGTCTCATAGCACTTTGGTTGGAAAAGTTACTTGATACTATTTAAATTTCCTTAAATTTACCAAGGCTTGATTTGTGACCCAAGTTATGATCTATCCTGGAGAATGTTCCATGAGCACTTGAGAAGAAAGTGTATTCTGTTGTTTTGGATGGACTGTCCTATAAGTATCAATTAAGTCCATCTCATCTAATGTGTCATTTAAAGCTTGTGTTTCCTTTCATTTTCGGTGATCTGTCCATTGGTGAAAGTGCGGTGTTAAAGTCCCCTACTATGATTGTATTACTGTCGATTTCCCCTTTTATGGCTGTTAGTATTTGCCTTTTGTATTGAGGTGCTCCTATGTTAGGTGCATAAATATTTACAATTGTTATATCTTCTTCTTGGATTGATCATTATGTAGTGTCCTTCTTTGTCTCTTGTAATAGTCTTTATTTTAAAGTCTATTTTGTGTAATATGAGAATTGCTACTCCAGCTTTCTTTTGATTTCCATTTGCATTGATCATCTTTTACCATCCCCTCAGTTTCAGTTTGTATATATCCCTAGGACTGAAGTGGGTCTCTTGTAGACAGCATATGTACAGGTCTTGTTTTTGTATCCATTCAGCCAGTCTATGAGTCTTTGTCTTTTGGTTGGAGCATTTAATCCATTTACATTTAAGGTGGTAGTTATCAATATGTGTGTTCCTATTACCATTTTCTTAATTGTTTTGGGTTCGTTATTGTAGGTCTTTTCCTTCTCTTGTGTTTCCTGCCTAGGGAAGTTCCTTCAGCATTTGTTGTAAAGCTGGTTTGATGGTGCTGTATTCTCTTAGCTTTTGCTTGTCTGTAAGGTTTTAATTTCTCCATTGAATCTGAATGAGATCCTTGCTGGGTAGAGTAATCTTGGTTGTAGTTTCTTCCCTTTCATCACTTTAAATATATCCTGTCACTCCCTTCTGGCTTGCAGAATTTCTGCTGAAAGATCAGCTGTTAACCTTATGGTGATTCCCTTGTATGTTATTTGTTGCTTTTCCCTTGCTGCTTTTAGTATTTTTTTCTTTGTATTTAATTTTTGGTAGTTTGATTAATATGTGTCTTGGCATGTTTCTCCTTGGCTTTATCCTGTATAGGACTCTCTGCACTTCCTGGACTTGATTGACTATTACCTTTCCCATATTAGGGACGTTTTCAGCTATAATCTCTTCAAATATTTTCTCAGTCCCTTTTTGTCTTCTTTTGTGACCCCTATAATTTGAATGTTGATGTGTTTAATGTTGTCCCAGATGTCTCTGAGACTGTCATGAATTCTTTTCATTCTTTTTTCTTTTTTCTGCTCTGTGGTAATTATTTCCACTATTTTATCTTGCAGGTCACTTACCCATTCTTCTGCCTCAGTTAGTCTTGTATTGATTCCTTCTAGAGAATTTTTAATTTCATTTATTGCATTGTTCATCATTGTTTGTTTCCTTTTAGTTCTTCTAGGTCCTTGTTAAACGTTTCTTGTATTTTCTCCATTCTATTTCCAAGATTTTGGGTCATCTTTACTATCATTACTCTGAGTTCTTTTTTAGGTAGACTGCCTATTTCCTTTTCATTTGTTAGGTCTGGTGGGTTTTTATCTTGCTTCTTCATCTGCTGTGTGTTTCTCTGTCTTCTTATTTTGCTTAACTTACTGTGTTTGGGGTCTCCTTTTTGCAGGCTGCATGTTCGTAGTTCCTGTTGTTTTTGGTGTCTGCCCCCAGTGGCTAAGGTTGCTTCAGTGGGTTTTGTAGGCTTCCTGTTGGAGGGGAGTAGTGCCTTCCTCATGGATGAGGCTGGATCTTGTCTTTGTGGTGGGCAGGTCCACGTCTGGCGGTGTGTTTTGTTGTGTCTGTGACGTTATTATGATTTTACGCAGCCTCTCTGCTAATGGGTGCGGTTGTGTTCCTGTCTTGCTAGTTGTTTGGCATAGTGTGTCCAGCACTGTACCTTGCTGGTCGTTGAGTGCAGCTGTGTCTTAGCGTTGAGATGGAGATCTCTGGGCGAGCTTTCGCCATTTGATATTACGTGGAGCTCGGAGGTGTCTGTTGGACCAATGTCCTGAACTTGGCTCTCCACCTCAGAGGCACAGGACTGACACCTGGCTGGAGCACCAAGACCCTGTCAGCCACATGGCTCAAGTGAAAAGGGAGAAAAAAAGAAAGAAAGAGTAAAATAAAATTATTAAGATAATAAATTAAAAATTATTAAAAATAAAAAAATTTAAAAAGTGATTAAAAAAAGGAAAGAAGAGAGCAACCAAACCAAAAAACAGATCCACCAATGATAACAAGCACTAAAAAGTATACTAAAACAAAGAAACAAAGAAACCAAAACAACGGAGAGACAGAGCCCAAGTACAAATGGTAAAAGCAAAGCTATACAGACAAAATCACACACCGAAGCATACACATAAACACTCACAAAAAGAGAAAGAGAAAAAATATATATATTTATATATAAGAAAAAGAAAGGAGGAAGAGAGCAACCAAATCAATAAACAAATCTACCAATGATAATAAACTCTAAATACTAAACTAAGATAAGCATAAAACCAGAAACAAATTAGATGCAGAAAGCAAACCCCAAGGATACAGTTGCTCCCAAAGTCTACCTCCTCAATTTTGGGATGATTCGTTGTGTATTCAGGTATTCCACAGATGCAGTGTACATCACGTTGATTGTCCAAATTTAATCCACTGCTGCTGAGGCTGCTCTGAGAAATTTCCCTTTCTCTTCTTTGTTCGCACAGCTCCTGGGGTTCAGCTTTGTATTTGGCCCCACCTCTGCGTGTGGGTCAACTGAGGGCGTCTGTTCCTGCCCAGACAGGATGGGGTTAAAGGATCAGCTGATTAGGGGGCCCTGTCTCACTCAGGCTGGGGGGAAGGAGGGGTACGGAAGGCGGGCAAGCCTGCGGTGGCAGAAGCCAGCTTGACATTGCAACAGCCTGAGGTGTGCTGTGTTCTCCCGGCGAAGTTGTCCCTGGATCACGGGACCCTGGCAGTGTCAGGCTGCACAGGCTCTTGGGAGGGGAGGTGTGGATAGTGACCTGTGCTTGCACACAGGCTTCTTGGTGGCTGCAGCAGCAGCCTTAGCACTTCATGCTTGTCTCTGGTGTCCGTGCTGATAGCCGCGGCTCGCGCCCGTGTCTGGAGCTCGTTTAGATGGTGCTCTGAAACCCCTCTCCTCATGCACCCCGAAACAATGGTCTCTTGCCTCTTAGGCAGGTCTAGACTTTTTCCTGGACTCCCTCCCGGCTAGCTGTGGTGCAGCTCTCTTCAGGCTTTGTTCACGCAGCCAACCCCAGTCCTCTCCCTGGGTTCTGACCTTTGAAGCCCGAGCCTCAGCTCCCAGCCTCCACCCGTCCTGGTGGGTGAGCAGACAAGCCCCTCGGGCTGGTGAGTGCTGGTTGGCACCGATCCTCTGTACGGGAATCTCTCTGCTTTGCCCCCTGCACCCCTGTTGCTGAGCTCTCCTCCATGGCTCCAAAGCTTCCCCCCAACCCTCCCCTCGTTTCCACCAGTTAAGGGGTTTTCTAGTGTGTGGAAACTTTTCCTCCTTCACAGCTCCCTCCCGGAGGTGCAGATCCCATCCCTATTCTTTTGTCTCTGTTTTTTCTTTCTTCTTTTGCCCTATCCAGGTATGTGGGGATTTTCTTGCCTTTTGGGAAGTCTGAGGTCTTCTGCCAGCGTTCAGTAGGTGTTCTGTAGGAGTTATTCCACGTGTAGATGTATTTCTGATGTATTTGTGGGGAGGAAGGTGATCTCCGCGTCCTACTCCTCTGCCATCTTGAAGGTCTCCCTCCAGTACAGTCTTGAATAGAAGTGACATGAGTGGACACCCTTGTCTTATTTCTGATCATAGTGGGAAACCAGTCAGTCTTTTACTACTACGTATGACAGTTGTGAGGTTTTTGTAGATGCCATTTATTAGGTTCAGGAAGTTCCCTTCTGTTGCTAGTTTGTTGAATGTTTATATCATGGAAGGGTGTTGGATTTTGTCAAATGTTTTTCAGCATCTATAGAGGTGATCGTATGGTTTTGTGTTTTATTTTATTAGTATGATATGTTACATTATTTGATACTTAGACGTTAAACCAACTTTGCATTCCTAGGATAAATCCCACTTAGTCTTGGTGTATAATTTCTTTTACTATTTTGTAGCCTTTAAAAGAATTTAGGTACCCCAGAAACCACCCCAAATTATTGTTTCTTTCAAAAATGAGAAGTCTTATATAAACTAATAATCAAAAGTTATACAGGTAACCTGGTCCTAGATCATCTCTAAATCCCTGGCTCTAGTATGTTAGATCAATATCCTAGAAGTAGAATTCTGTTACCCTGAGCGTATCATTTTGAAGTCTTATTTAAAATACTAACCACAGGGCTTCCCTGGTGGCACAGTGGTTAAGAATCTGCCTGCCAATGCAGGGGACATGGGTTTGATCCCTGGTCTGGGAAGATCCCACATGCTGCGGAGCAACTAAACCCATGTGCCACAACTACTGATCTTGTGCTCTAGAGCCCACGAGCCACAACTGCAGAGCCCACATGCCACAACTACTGAAGCCCATGTGCCTATTACCCATGCTTTGCAACAAGAGAAGCCACCGCAATGAGAAGACCGCACCCACAATGAAGAGTAGTCCCCACCCTCCATGACTAGAGAAAGCCGGCGTGCAGCAACAAAGACCCGATGCATCCAAAAACTAATTAATTAATTAGTTAACAATACATAAATAAAATAAAATACTAACCACATAATCTGATTGATGGTACACGTAACTGTACCCTCCTAGGGCATAAACGTTATGTAATTTATATTTATACAATTTTAATGATCATGTTTCAAGATCATAAAAGTCAGTAACAAATGTTTAAACATTTTGAAACCATTTTGAAACCATAATCATTCTGAGGCCAAAGTTTAAACAGCTGAGAATAGATAATGAACCTCTCCTTATAAAAAGAATTCTATACCAATACATAAATAATAAAATAATGATAATATAGTTACATGTATTGAAAATTTTTTAAATTTTTGGATTTATATCAAGGCTGTGAAACCGTATTACAGATCAAGAAAATAAACCTTCAAAGAGGTTAGATAAATTTCTAAAGACATAAAGCTCTTCTGTCGTGGGACCAATGCTTAAATCCTGGTCTTTGGGGTCTGGCTCAGATAAAGTGACTAAGTATCAATACAGTGTTTCTGGGTTTAGTTTGCTATTTTTGTTTTTATTGTTTTAACTTAGAAATTATCCAGTGAGTTTGTAAACCCTTTATTCTTATACAACTTAGTATCCTAATACAATGTAGCACTGTGCTTTGGTAAGTGCTAGTCTGTAGTTAATAAATTTCAGTGCCTGTTAGCCTGTTATCCTTGAAGTATTGTAGTTGTAAGTAAGGTTGCATTATAAGTATATTTCAAGTTAACCATTATGGACTATAAGAATGGTTAAAATTGTTTCTCTCAATAAAACTGGGCCCAGGGTGATCATAGGCTACATACATGCACATGTGCTTACATGACTGAAGTAATAATATAAAAATTTTAAAAGTGATTTAATTGAAACAGTTTCAAGATAATTGGTTCACATTTTTTTTACATTTCAACTATCATTATATCTTGCCTGTCATTTATGAAAGTTTGTTTTTTGAGTGTTCATTTATTATTCATTCATCAGCTATTAACTGGCATAGTCCTATGAGTCTGACGTTGTGTGGCTATGAATCTGGTCTAGAAAAAATTTTAGAATGAAATTACTTAATATTTCTTCCAAAGTTATGTAGTAGAAATCTTAACTCTCTTTATAATGTTTAATTATTTTTCACCTAAGTATTTCAGAATTTCTTTGATTTTTTTCCCTAAATACTTGTCTTTCTTTGTTATTTTTTTCTTAGCATTGCAAGAAATAGATAATATCAAGGACATCAGGAGTGGGAGAGATTGCAGACTCAGCAGGTCAGAACATTGTATTATTATCATTTGCTGATCATTCTTTTGTCATTAATTTTGGAGTTCTTGATCTCTTGCCACTTGTTTATTTCTTATCCATGCTTACTTGGTGTGGTCTTCAGTTTTGCAAGTAACGACTAAAGCCTTTAGATAATAAGTCCAGCATTTAGGCATTCTCTTTTTAGGATTTGAAGATGAAAAAATAATCCGAAGAGATTTTCAGGAATAGAAGATTTCTTACCTAATATGGTACACAGTTACCCTGATTTCTATTATCCTTTTTAGGGTGTAAACAATTTTGAAATGAAGACTTTTTGATGACTTTTCCAGAATCAAAACTTTAAAACATATACAGTGTTATTAATTATGTAACTGTAGTGGGAGAACACTTGGATCATGAAAGTCAAGTTTCCTTTCTTTTCTGCCCCGTTCTCTGGGCACAGGGACACCTCTAAAAGCTCTTGATGCTCTTAGAGTCAATCTGTTTACCAACGCTAATTTTAACTACTGAATGTTGACTACCATATGTAAATTGAAGGTTAATTAGTCAGAGGGTCTACTGTGAGCATTTGTCAGCCATTGTGGAAAGTTTAGTGTAAGTCACACTCCTCAGTAAGCTGGATGCAGCCATGCTGGCCTTTGCAGTCCCCATTTCCCTGTGTGTCACCATGAGTGACTGATGGCTCGTGTTCATCTCCTGCTTCAAGGAAGACTACCGGTTGTCTTAAATAGTGATTACAACTCTTGCTACTATTGCTTAGTTATTTATAGAAGCTTGGGAGTCCTCTCCCTTTCTGTTACCCCTCTAGTGTTACCACTTCCACAACTCTCCTGGAATTTGACTTAGCTTGTCCACATCCAGGCCTCCTGGAGAGCAGCTACCAGTGGGCTTTTCGGGTTCCATCACACAGAGAGATAAATAGCTTTGTTCTTCAGTCTGATCACATCTCTTCAAGTGAAATGGCTTATTCAGAAAGGATCTAAGCTTAAAGTTCTTCTGCCAGGATGCTTCAGGGATTTAGTTATTTTCTAGAATTATGGACTAAACAGATTATTATTGTATGCATCTTGAGAGAACACCACTCTCCAGCTTAAAGGAAAGATAATTTCAAGTATATCTTGATGCGTTGCATATACTCGGGTCTCTGTTCTTGGCTAAATTAAGAAAGAGTCTTGCAAAAAGCTGTGTTTAGAATGATATGCCCAAGTAATTGGGTTTGTAAGTATGTCTGCACTGATTCTTGCAGAGTTGAGAACCACTTTTTGGTGATACATGTATAAAGAGTTTTCTGGTAGTAAACGTCTCCCAATTTTCAGCTTATAAATATCATTGAACTAAACATTATAAAGAAATAAATGGAAGCCAAGAGTAGTGCATTTTCTTGGCATCCAGCTGTATGTATATATTGATGTTAAATTGAATACAGTTGTTTGAGTTTTTCCTGTTTGGAAGTGAGATCAAGAAGGAAGAGACCTCATAGATCCCTTATAGTCTTGACACATCGAAAGAACTTCAGTCTAATGCATCTATTTTACAAACCTACCTTGCTTCCCACTGTCACATGAAATATTAGTAACAGAGATTAATCTATGTTTCTTGATATGATGCAGACCCACTGAATCATGTGCCTTACAGGTTATGGAACACAAACAACTGTGCACACCACATTGTGCACACAACATTGTACACACACATAAAAAATACCATCATCATTTGTCATCTTCACCAATTTATATTTTATAAAGAATACCATTGATACTCATACTTGACTTTGAATTGTATTGATATTTGAAGAACTCAAGAACGTTAAGATTTCTTTTACTGTTGTTTCTCTGGAGAAGTTCCCTATTCAGCTGGATGAAACGATAAGATGATCATTCATTCATACGTATAACAGAAGTTCCTACTCTTCTGGAGTTTTCTTTCTAGTGGAGGAAAACATAACACGAGTATTTTAATATATACGTTAATGGGGATACATGCTAAGGAGGAAATAAAGCAGAGTAAATTGAGGATGGTGGGAGACTGTATCCAATACCATGTCTAGGGTAGGCCTTTCTGAAAAGGAGAGAACGGAGCACAGACTTGAATGTAGTGAGAGGGAATGATTTAGATTTATGGGTGAAGAGAGTTACATTCAGTGAGAAGAACAAGTATAATGAGTGTGCTTGGTATGTTGAAGGAGCGTCAAGAAGAGCACTGTGGCCAGAGAGAGTATGGAGTGGACAAGTAAGAGATGAGAAAGGGTAGGGTGTTGTGATGACCATTTTATAAGGCCTGGTAGACCATGGCGGGACCTTGACTATTATTCTGAGTGAGATGGGAATCATTAAGGGGATTTCAGCCCATAAAGGGGCATGATGTGGCTCTCAAGGTTTAAGGATCACTTGGACTTACAGCTTGGGTAAAACATTAAAAATTTCTTTCTTTATACACAGAATATAAATTATGAATGAAAATAGACTTTAACAACGATTAGGGCAACATTATCTGATTAAGATTTTGACTGATGATTGTGTTCAGGGAGCTCATGTTAAATAGTAGAGCTATCAGTTTTCGTTTTCATGTCTTTAATTTGCAGAATTCTTTTGATTTTGAATCATGTTCTTCGGTTCTGTATAACTTATTTTTTCATAATAGGCACATTAATGACAAGGGTATGTAATATTTAGAAATTGGTGTGTCCAGTTAGTTGCTTTGCATAGCTGAATTTCCCATTTGTTTGTCATTTTTAATTTCAGCCAAAACTACATAGCCTTGTGTAAGTCCATAAACAAGTCATGAATTTTTATCTCCTAGTTGTAAGGGAGGATATTTGAAAATAATGTGATGGTTTATTGTAATGATCACATGATTGATAAGACTATGAGAAGGAAACACGGATCAGTTTAAAAAAAAAAACAAAACAGCTTCATAGGACTTATAGGGCATGAATTCTGGAACCAGCTCTGAAACTTACCAGGAGGACGACTTGAGGTCTTTAACCTGTGTTTGCCTGCTAAATGACGAACCCTGCTTCTCCCATAAGGAGAATTGCATTGCTACTGTTATCTCTGCAGTTCCTTTACATTTGTTAAACCAATGTGTGCAATGTGTAAATAAAAATCGGTTGAATTAGGAATCACTTATGTTAGAAGTGACCATTTTTAATATAAATGAAAAAATAGGGATATACTATATAAATAACAGAGGAAAATGTTCATATTTATTTTCAGAAAAATTAGGTTATAGAAGGTATTATTGATATTTGGAAGGAAGGGTTATTTCTAAACTTATTATTACTGTCATGTCAAAGAATCAAAGTGATTATTGAAAAAGGAGTTGAGGAGGTGGGAGTGCCTTCTCCTATCAGTCTTATGGCAGAAGTTTCCAATTGCCCAATAACTGTTTACTAGAAATGTGTCAGACTTTTGAATCAATGCATTAAAAACTATCTTAAAACTATAAGTAGGTATATAAGCTTAGATTTTCATTATTTGACTTTTAGAATATTCATGTAATAAATATATATTTTGTTTTCATAAACAAATATATAAATCTGTTTGCTTATGAATACTGAGTATAATTTTCTTAAAAATTCTTGTTTATTCTAAATTCTTTCCCTTTTAGTCATAAGAATAAGAATCAGGTTTATGTTTAAACGGAGAAATAAGGAAATTACTCTTTGACACTGTTTTTTGAAGGAGAGAGTATGCAGCCTCAGCTTCACATATGCACCTAAAATTGTTGAATCTGCTGTGATTCCAGTCCCTTTTTTGCTGGGAGGTTCTCCTTCTCCTGGAAGGGCCAGTTCCTCCCCCATGCTTAAACCTACTTCCTCTGGCAGTTCCAAAAACGTTGATTCTTCAATCGAGTATCTTCAACTTCTTCTTTATTGGAAACTTCAATGGTTAAACATGTCAAGTTTCCCCTCTTAAATAATAAATAAACAAAAGCTTCCCTTTCATCTTACTTCTCCCTCCAGCTACCACTCCCTTCATATACTTATTTTCCCCAAGTTTTAACTTACTGTCTCCATTTTCTTTCTTCCTTCTTGCTCGTCAGTCCTCTTCTACTTCTATCCTGCCAACCATTGCTAAGGTCATCAGTTATCTCCATCACACTAAATCCATATGGTAATTGTCAGTCATTATCTTATTCGGCCCTTGAGTTCTTTCAACTGCTTGAATGACTTTCCACTTTCCACTCCAGTTAAAAAAGTTTTTTTTTCTCTTTGCATTTTGCTGAATGAATGTCTTGTTCTCCACTGTATCCCTAAAATATTTTTCAAAGTGTTTTGCTTATAGCTTCTGCTAAATGAACCAAATATTATAGTGTGAGATATAATGTCAAAAAGCTTACAAAAGAGCTACAACCTGACGTTCTATGAGGGTTCATAGAAAAGAGAAAGCAAGTTTCATAAACAAAACAGTATTTGAGCTGGATCTTAAAGGATGATTTTCCTAGCAGAGATGTTAGATACTGGTAGGGCTTAACTAGTATATATTTAAGATCCTGGTATCTTAAGTGTCTTTTTCGGCTTGGGTAAGTTTGGATTCAGCACAGGGTATACAAAAGGGAGATAATAACTGTAAAGATATGGTGGGCTGTTTACAACATAAAAAAACTTTACAGTTCAAATCTGTAAAGGGGACTTTGAATCTCATGCTAGTGATTAGACTTAAGAGGACTTGGGGAGCCATTAAAAATTTTTGTTTGTTTTTTAAGGGAACGTGGGTGGTGATTAGGTCTATGCCTTGGATTAATTAGTTAATATGCTGGCAGTATGAGGTTGATTGAAAGGGGAGAAGCTAAAAGGGGAAGGTAGGAGACCATTGTAGTCATTTAAGCAAGAGATCCAGAAAGTCAGGACCAAGATGGTAAAACCTGGGGACAGATAGGAGCAGAAATCCAAAGACGGAATCGTTAGGGTAGACTTTCTGGAGCAATAAGGGATGAATTTTAACCTTAAGTAATTGAAATATAAGCCATGCAATTCACAGATATAGAAAATTGGAAAATTTAATTGTTTGTATTTATTTACATATTTTTAATTAGTGGGAGGTAAGTGAATTGTTTTGAGCGTCTGTACATTTGAAATACCAATGTTGATATATCGAAGAAGCATTCCATGCAGAGATTCTGGAACTAGGCAGGGGAGTTGAGAACGAAGCTATGCGAGATTACATCCAATAGCAAAATTTGCCTCCTTGGTGGAAGAGCAATCCAGGCTTAGGAAACACCCTGAAAGACCAACAGTCTGAATGCCATGTGGAATTTTGGAGAAGACCAAATGGAACAGTCAAAGTAGAAGAAACTCTGAAGCTTGAATTGTAGTTTTGCTGCTTGACAAGCTATGTGGTCCTGAAGTAGGCTTTGGTTTCTTTATTCATTTATTTATTTTGAATCTCTGCACAAGTCCTGCCTGAGTAGTCTGCAAATCATAAACACTAAGTGCAGACTCAGTTGGCTCCCTAGAATATAATCATTTCTGGATTATGGAATTTTTTGAAGTATTGAAAATTGTTTAGATGTTCCTTCATTCATTGGTTCATTCATTCATTCATTCATTCATATATTCTTACTAAGTCTTAACCTGTGGCAGGCAATCTTTTAGTTATATTGCCTGATTTTTCTCCATCCATTCTTGACTAGAATTTTCACCGGTTCAGTTTAGCATATTATTCCCAGTTAGTTATAGGAAAAATACTGATTGATTTAGATCTTGTCCATCTATGGAATCATGCCATCCAAATCTCAGACTATGTCTCCTCTTCCTCAAGTTGGTTGGAGGAAGTGATGGAGAGTGTTACTTTTACATTTATAATAATAGGAAATACATTCATTATCCTGATTCCCTTTAGATGATTAGAGTAAAATACTTAACTCATAAATGATTTAAATCATCCTCAACAGTAGTTAAACACGCTGGTGTTATAGAGATCTGACACACATAACTATTATCATACGACTACTGAGAAGTTTTTGGACAGAAGTACCAGTTAGAAGAGGGGAGCCCTATCCCTGAGTGCTGAATGAGTGCTTGCCTGGGGTGTCCCCAGAAACAGGAGCTGACACAGGTGTTCAGCACAGTTGCTTACTGCTTCCCATCAAGAAGGATGGGGGGTTCTTAGCACTGCTGGTTTGTGGCACTCGGCATATTTGGCAAGCAGTCAGCCCTGGCTGTGGATTTCCCTGGGGAAAATAAAAGCCACAGGGAAGTCATCAGTGTGACCTTCTGCTGGGTAGTTGGCACATGGCTGCACCACGGGAAGGCTTTCAGTTGTCATTTTCTGAACGGGTAGATATCAGGTGCTGATGGAGGCTCTCCATTCAAGGTGGGAAGTGGAAAAGGAGAAAAAAATATTGAGCAGAAGCTTACCAAATAATTCCCAGTCATGAAGTTAACACCAGCTGATCTGCTGATAAAAGGGATATTCTTGTGGGGAGGGGGGAGGGAGTTTCTTTGGTTCTGTAAGCACAATTATAAGCTTTCCTATTTAAGTCTGACCCATCATATTGAAATGCTGTCACTAGTATCATTAGCAAGTAAAGTGTTGATAACATAGTCAAATGCACAGCAGAGTTCTGGCTCTTCAGTGTCTGGACTAACTCCCAATATTAGGAATAGGAGTCAAACTGCCATCACTTTTCCTGTGCTAACAGACGCCCTGCCATTAGCAGTCTGAAGGCAATTTTAATAAAATACATAGCCCTGCTGAGTTGGTCTCAAAAAATAAATAAGCAATGTAGAAAAGAAGCTTTTGTTTCAAAGTAATGATTTAAACTATGCATTACAGGTATTTTTCTTTTACCAGTAAGGCACATGCTATCAGAATTTCAATCATGATTGGGTGGCATTTATCTAAATAATGTGATATTGTCATTTCAAAGACTTAAAGCATCGCCTTATTTTGACTTACATACAAAATGGGGGCAAATTGGATCCAGGTATCAAGTGCATGTGTTTTACAGTTTATATTACATTTTTTTGTGTGAACAGTGTTGTATTCTTGGACAGATTTATGGAAATGTAACAAGCTGGTGATAGAGTTCTGGGAATTGCAGACTTGACTTCCAAACACAGATTAGAACAGGAGGGCAAAGAACATCTTTTTATTTTTCCTTTGCTGTCAGGAAGGGAATCACATTTCAGTTTTTTAAAAACTCTTTTAATAAGATGCTTATATGTAAACCACAGTCACAAGGGCGTAGTAAATGTGTGCATGTATCAGAGGAGCCAAAGCTTTGTTTGCCAAAAGGTAAAAATCTCAGAAAGCTTTTTAAGAGTCTATTTGGAAACCACTGAAATTACCGCCTTTCCTTCCCTTCTTAATAGCGACATACTGGCCTGAGGGCCATAATATAGAATTAGCTCTGGCCTTATAGTAGGCAGAGTTAGAACTAGCCTACATAAGTGTGACGTGTGGGACATCAGGAAGGCTCCTATTTCTAAGTGCCATCGAGGGGGAAGCAAAGAAGCATGTGCTTTGGAATGAGACAGACCTCAGTTCAAATCCTACTCACGTCCCAACTCTTTTTCTGCATGATGTATTACTGTAGGCAAGTTATGCGTCTTCTCTAAGTCTTTGTTTCCTCATCTATAAATTGGGAATAATAACAAAACCAACCTTGTATGATTGTTCCGTGGATGTAATGAGACAATACATGTGAAACATTTAGGATGGTGTCTGGCACAGAGTGAGCACCCAGAGAATGTTTGTTTTTATATTAATGAACTTCTAACACACTTTTATCAGGAAGGTTACATGTTAAATTTTGTGCTAGAAATTGAGGTAAATATGTGGATCAATATATGGTCTCCACTTCAAAATTAAAATCTTTAATGCAACACAGACATTTTAGCAGATAACTCAGATGCTGTGTGCCACTTGTTGTATTGGTATAGGTCTAGTGGACATAAAGGAGGCAGGACTAGAGAGTTCCCTGATGGCCTAATGGTTAGGATGCTGGGCTTTCACTGCCGTGGCCCGGGATCAATCCCTGATAGGGGAACTGAGATCCCATAAGCTGCATGGCGCAGCAAAAAAAAAAAAAAAAAAAATGGAGGTAGGGCTTAATCTTGGCCATGGAAAAAATTACTGTAAAATCTTGGTTTTTTAAGTTTTCAAAGGAAAGATGCTATGTATTTTCACCCTGAGCCGTTGTGATCAAAGCCAACTATTTTTTTTCCAGTGATTTTTTCCCAGTTCCTTGTTCTTTCTATTCTTCTTCCTTTACATTTATGTAAACTTTTTCTTTGATTGTTAGCACCATGGTTAGATGATATCTGTACTCAGAGACAAGAGGTAAACATAAATCAACACTCAAATGCCGCTCAGCATCTCTGCTAAAATGATTTGGGGGAAGAGTTGAAAACAGAGGTTTTATTCTCTTACATTGCCAAATGGCATGAAAATTAGTACAAGCCTTTGGACAGGAATTAGGCAATATCTGACACATCTACATGTACACACTATTTGATCCAGCAATCCCATGTTTTGGAATTTATCCTGAAGATACATCTTTGACAATATGCGGATCACATGCCCAAGTTTAATCATTGTGGCATTGTTTATAATTGTAAAATATTAAAAACTACCTAAATGCTCATGCATAGGAGAATAGCTGAATACATTAGAACGCTATGGAACCTCCACATAATGAGGTACCGTGCAGCTGTAAAAAGAATGAAAGGATACAGAGTAATTTCCAGTCTATACTGCTAAGTGAAAAAAGTGCAGAAAAGTAATATCTAGAATGAAAGGGAAATAAGAAAATACACTTGTATCTGCTAATTGGGGCAAAAAAAAAAAAATAGGAAAGATAAGCTGGAAACTCATGAAATTGGTTTTTACTTACAGAGGTTGGGCCCAGCAAATGGGTATTGAGAGAATGAAAATAAGGTACAAGTGGTGACAGGAGAGTGTGACACTTATCTGAATATCCTTTTTCTTTCGTATAGATCTCATTTTTGGAACTGTGTTAATGTTTGACATACTCAAAAACAAATAATTAATTAAAATGAGCTAGGGTGTTTAGGGAGCCTCACATGAAAACAAAAAATAACAAATTTGATTAATTGTATTCATATGAATTACAAATGAAGGGGGTGGGGGAAAAGAGCAAATTTAAGTAACTTTGCCATACAGATTTTTGACTTTATACTCTAAGATTTAAAAAAAATGAACTATTGTATTTTCATCAGAAAATTTGCTTTTCACACAATACGGATTAATAATTCTGCTTTTCATGGAGGTGAGAGTTAACACTTCTGAACTGCTTTGAGCATATCCTAGGACTGTGGATAATGAGAGCCATTTTCCTACTTTAAAAGAAATAAAGAGGGCTAGAATGAACCCTGTGAGGTTGAATGGAATGAGGTATCAATAAAAACTCATGGTGTGTGTTATAAAGAAATAGTTGTGAGTGTGTGTGTGTGTGTGTGTGTGTGTGTCCATTTATATATTCCCTAGCTCTATCTGCTGAGAGGGCTTAAAAGCAGTAATACCTCAGTACTGATGAGCACACCTACTACCTAGATCTTGGTTTCTAAATATCATTCTCCAATAAAAGACACCAAGAACCCTTGTAGAAATGGATGATTCTAGGGCAAGAAGAAAAATTATATGGTGAGAAACTGGAAAATCTTATGGTTCAAGAAAGTAAGGCATGACTAAAAAGAATCGAAACAGGTTGAAAGGACACAGGAGCCATTTTGACATGGCTCCCAATGGCCACATCTGGGACATTTGAGCAAGGAAATAATGATAGTAATGGATTACACGCAATATAGTCCATGATGTTATAAAAAGTGTTGAAAAATAATAAATGGGAGAGAAGGAAAGCTCTTTTTGTAACAGTAGAATACCAGTTAATAACTGTAGAAGGAATGTTGGAAATAGAAAATGACCATTTGGTAAACACCACATTAATGATTTTCTCAGGCAAGAATCATGACTGGATGCTAAATTAGTGGTGCAAATATGCTGATAAATAGGATACTTACATAGTGTCCAAATATCTCTTCTCAGAATGCTTGTAGTGATCAAAGTTAGTATCACCAGTAATGAGACTTACTAGCATCGTGTACCACTGCTGTGACTCACTGAGGAAGGCACAAAAAATCATTTCTGTCATGTTCTTGCCAAAAATGCATGAATTTTATCATGAGGAAATATCAGACAACTCAAATTGAAGGACATATTACAAAATAACTGGGCAGTACTCTTAAAAAGTGTCAAGGTCACGAAAAACAAAGAAAGACTGAGGAATTGTCCCAAATGGAAAGAGACTAAGAAGACAGGATAACTAAATATTCGCTCATGGTCCAAGAAAAGGACATGAGTGGGACAGTTGTTGAAATTTGAATAAGGTCTGTGTGTCAGTCAGTTGTTTCAGTTAATTTCTTAGTTTTGCTCATTGTACTGTGGATTTGAAGATGTTAATATGCCAGGAAGCTGGGAACTCCATACTATTTTTGCATTTTTTTCTAAGTCTGAAATTATTTCAAAATGAAATGTTAACTTGAAAAATAAAAATTAAAACATGTGCCTTAAATAAGATGTATGTATGTATTACCCATTCTTCTTTATTATCATAAAGGAAAAAGTTTGCTATGTAAGAGGGTAACATCACTGGGCTCTAGGAAGAAAAAAGTCGTAATAGAGCGATATGTATGTTGCCTTGTGAATTGGGTCTTATTCTGTTAACTGCCTCTGGCATACACCGTGTAAGCCTTGAGGGTACTTACTATGCCTTTGTATTTGCTAGTCTATTTGCCGATAAAATAGGTTAATGATCTTAGCACTATGGTTTCTAATTAATCACATCAATAGAGGAGAGCATGTCAAGTGCAGAGCCTGACAACAATAATTTTAAGAAGCACTCAAGTGAAGATCAAAATTTAATGCCTGTGAATGACCAGGTATCTTCTGGTAGGTATAAAACTCCAGAATATTTCCAGGGAGGGAAGACAGAGCTGGTATATTCAGTCCAATGGATGTGTGTGAAGAGATCAATAATCAGGTAAAAGCTAGAAAGGAAGTATGGGCACAGTACACAGCATAGCCAGTCAGTGGGTCTCTGAGAGTCCAGATTCTTAAGTTAGAAACAGGGTCTGGTGATGATGAGCTTGATGATGCCAGTGAGGTGGTGGTAGTGCTGCGAATGCTTTGTGACAGCATTAAAGGACTAGAGTGAAGGATCAGTAGCAACGTGTGGTTGCACGGAGTTCTGTGTACCACCATCTTGGTTTCACATACATTCACACTCAAAAATCTAATGTTTAACATAGTTGTAAGATGTAGGTGGAGAGACTGATTTCATTACCTATGTTTTTATAGATGAGGAAACTCAGATTCAGCATTTCCAAAATCCTATAGCTGATAAGTACAGAAAGGATTTGTACGCTGGACCAGAGTGTTCACTTGAGTTTACTAACCTTCTAGCATCAGATAAAATATAGATTTTCCTTCCACACTAGCGCACAATATGGAGTGGAAGTACTTTTGCCAAACTTGGGAATACATAACTCTTCTAGTGCATGTACTCAAGAAGCATCATTATCAATAGTATTTAACACAGAGATTGTAGGACTTGCCCAGAATCCCAAGAGTTAGTGCCAGAAATAAAATGAGAACTCCAGTTGTCCATAGTCAGGGCAGAAAGTATCCTGTTGGCCACATTATGAATTGTCTTCAGTGCAGATAGTTCTTTGATAGTCCAGCACCAACCAGGAAGACTGGAGGTCTGCTTCCCAGGCTGGGTACCACTCACTGGAAGAGGCTGGTTCCAAAGGGGCCTTGAACAGTGGAGTTCTGACGCTGCGTTGAGACATTAATGAACATCTTGAACATTATGGTGATTTGAATAAAATTCTGTAGGTTGCTTGAAAATCTTGGGAGTAGAGTTAGAGGCCATAGGTCAATTATCTTACCTATGTAGAATGAAAAGCAGTTGAAATCTAGCAGAGGCCTTGGGATCAATATTCTGAATGTGTTATCTCATCCAGCACCTGAAACTCTCCCCAGACTTTTAGCTTTGTGAATTTACTCGGGACATTGGAGAAGTTTCTGCTGTCCAGTGGCAGTACACTCTTTCCTTCGAAGAATGCTTTGAGTGATGTCAGAGTTTTTATATGACTTTGACATTTGCCAAAAAGGTTATGGTATCTGCTAAGACACACAAATATTGTCCCTATTTATAGTGTATGTATTGCCATGACAGAAACAGAAATTTTAAAAAAACACTATTAATTCTTTACCATTAAAACAAGAGTTCCTTTTCTATTATATATATTTGACTTCCAAACCAAGGATTTATTAAAGACTTAATATCAATATATGTTACAAAGACCATATAAAATATAAAATTTAATCTAATCACTAATAATTTAGAGATTACTACGGAATCGAAGAGCTAGATAATGCTTATCTAAGTCACTGATTTTGTAGACTAGGAACTGAGGCTCAGCGAGGTTAAATTTTGCATCATTTTTACAGTTAATACGCGACAGAGCCAGAAAAAGAACCCAGATTTCTTGATTCCTAGCCCAGCTTTCTTTCCACTATGGCATGATTTCTTATGACACGTATTAGATTAGAGCAAAATTATTTTTGTTGAAATGCATGAAAAGCGTTGTGGGTCTCTTGTTGATGTTTTGTGGAGGGAGTGAGTTTATTCTATCCTTGATTTTTTTTTTTTTTTTTTGGTTTTACACTACAATTAATAAATGAGTAATATCCTCTATCCACCCCACGTTAATAAGGTCCCACTAATTTTTTTTATTTCCAATAATCTGCTGATAGGTTTGGAAAATCCTTTCTTAGAATAAATGCATGCATACCTTTGAGTTGCTAGCACTTGAACGGCTAATCCATTAAGTGACTAATCTGAGAAATTACCTCTCTCGTTAGGTGCCCTGGATCACAAATGTCTTTTGATAGTACTGCAGTGGTAATGTAGGGATTTGCAACTGGCAGGCAGGAATTGAATTGCCATCATTTGGCTTTAGCAGGAGTTAGAGTCTTGTCTCCAACATAAGCATGAGCCAAGGTACTGTCTCCTTTTTTCTAATTTTAGTTGGAACCATTGGCACCGATCTTACCTAGACAGACTAGTGTTATTTCTACCCAGCACAATCTGCTGGCATGGGCTCCATTCCAAGCCACGCAGTTGAACTTCTCCCCCTGGTTTAGCAAACAGAGAGAGATATGATTGGATGTAGAGGACAGGAGCGTTCACCTTTTTCATTAGAAGCCATCCTTTCAGGCATAGAGATTCTAGGTTTAATTGGTTCAATGTATGACTCAGAGAGAATTGGCTCTTATGATTGAAAATTGCAGTGTGCTTTAATTGTGGGTCATGAAATAATTACTCCAGTGTTTTGGTTCAGGCACATGGATATTGATACATTTAACTGCTCAAGGGTGGGAAGAAAGGTGAGAAGTGATGTCTGCTTACCAGCCCTCACCTGTTCGTTATTGGAGAACATGAGCTGTATAATTGTCCTGTCATGATCTCTAGTCATGGGCACGCCTCCCCGATGGCATCTCTCATGACCTCAGCCACACCGGCCATGCTGAGGCTTCCATCTGCACCCCTTTATCAGAACCCTCAGTGAGACCTCTTCCGAGCATCAGCGCTCTCCCTCAGCTAACTCCTATACCATGGAGAGTCAAGAGGGGACATCACAGCCTTTGCAACCTTGACCCTCTGTGCAGCCATACCTGAGCCCTTTCTCTCTACTTCAGTTTGTCATGGGATGTCTGCTGCAAGGCTGATGTCTCACAAGGTGCCATTCGGAAAGCAGGCCACATAAACATAGAGGAGTTTATACGATTTCCCATCTCACCCCAACCTACCCTGGACTTGCCCTGCGGGAGCAGGTGTATGGAACCCTCACAGTAGCATTTGAAGTCTCTTCCCCCTGGTGACTCTTCCTTCTAAATTAAAAATGCCCATAACACTCAAACTCTTTCATTATTTCACATAAACGGTGGTTTTCCATATGTAAAAGCAGAAGATTGTTTTCCTCTAGTTGCTTGTGACCCAAATGAGAAAGACTGTACTTGGAATGCGGAGAGTTAACATATGGGGTTATTTCATATATCATCATGCAGGGGACTCAATGGTAAAGAGAAAAAACACAGACTGTCCTCATGGGGCACACAGTGAGATCACATAGAGCTTATTAGTTTTTGTTGTTCTTCAAAGCAATAGATGTAAACATGTCCACAAATAGGAGATTCTAATAAACAACTAGAGAGTATGTTTAAGTTTTATGGAAAGGAGGGCTTTGAAGTGTGCATCACATCCTGAAGATCTGGTTGAAAAATAGAAAATCATTCCCCAAGGGGATAAGAATTCCATAAATTTACACCACTACTCTTCTCTCTCTCTCTCCCCCTCCACTTCCTTTCTCCTGTAACACTGTTCTGTCCCCTCGTTGGATAGTTGTTTTGGTAGAAGGTCCACGTTCCCTGTCTACCACGTCCCGTTGGCTGACTTTTGCCTACTTTTCAATCATGGATGAGCTGCCCTCTTATAGTGTGATAGCCTGATAAGATTAATAATAATAATAATGAATAATAATCATTAAACACATAGACCTTGGTTCATGGTATTAGATGAATTATGTCGTTTAATTATCAGAGCAGCCCTTTGGGAAAGGTATCACTATCGTCCTTGTTCTACAGATGAGCAAGTTGATGCAAAGTGAGAGCAGGCAATCCCAAAACACATAAGTGGGCACAACAGGATTTTACCGGACACCAAATTCTGAGTCCCTGTCGCTTAGGAATTGTATTCAGTTTCAAGTAACAGAAACCTGAGTGGTAGTGGTTTGAACCAGATAGGAGTTTTTTTATCTTCCACAATACAAGAGGGTCAGATGCAGTCCAAACTGCTCTGCCATGCTGCTGGGGATCCAGACTCCCTCCGGTTTTCTCTTCCACCACACTTATGGTGGAAGATCCTCATTCTAACGCTCACAAGAGACCTGGTACAGCTTTAGTAGGGTAGCTCTATCTCATATCAAGGCAGGAAGTCGGAGAGGCACAAACAGCAAAGAACAGAAAGGCCAAAGCAGTCAGAGCTGTCCCCTTCTAGAAGGTTTTCACTGAATCTTCTCCCAACTTCCATTTCTATCTCAGGGCTATTAGTAGGATTCTATTTATACATTTAACTGGTCTGCTTTCTTATTGGGAAGGGATATTGGGTGGCCAGTTAGCGTTCTCTGTTATGGCTCTTAATCCCCCAGATATACTGCATTTTCTTATAGCCAAAGAATAGGAACAGGGAATTTTTTAAATTGTTTAAAATAAACCAGAAATTTTTCTTTGTCTAGGGTCTCCTCCATGGTTATTCTTATTAAAACACACACACACAAACGTATAAATGTATGCCTCTTGAATGGAAAGATATCCATCTTCTGATGGGATATATTCTATAGAATCTTTAGCAGATATTTAGCACACACCTGCTTATAAGGAGATATTAATAATTGGTCTGGAAATGGGGAACTGAGACAACATTATCCAAGTTTAGAGAAACTGTCAAGTGAGTAAACCCTGCCTCCATCTTCCAAAATGCTAACTGACAAACGGTTCATTATTGGGATAGAAATTTTCCTGTAGGATAGACCATTCTGAGTTGTATATGTTCCTCTTCAAGCATGATGAAACAAAAACTGCTAATCAGTGTATTATCCGCAGGAAGCAGTATGCTTTCAACTTCATGAGACTAAAATTCCATGAACTTATTTATTCCTTTATCCCAACGTTTGAATAAAAACAAGAGGTTTGCATTTAAGCAGTGAGAGAGTATTAGTTGAAGACTGCAGTAAAATATAGTGGATTTTTTTTTACCTGATTCACTTCTCTTTGACAAAATCTTCCCTGTGTCTTCTCTGCTACCTCAGTTTCTTCCTTTAGAAAATGCTGTCATATATATAGGATTTGTCTGTGGAGTTTATGTCAGTAGGATGTATTACAATAGAAGGATAATTCACAGGAATTCTGACTAACTCGATGCTAACGGCATGTTATTCTGTTTTTACACATCTGTAGTACACAGTTATTGTTTTATTATGTCATTGTGAATGTGGTTAATATATATATATTGTTTTGATAACAAATGGATCTTCAACTGCTTTATATATAAGCATCATGTGCTTCAAAGCAGGTAGTACAAAGCTGGGCCAAACCAAATAAATACTTATCAGTGGCTTTATGTATGAAAAATATGTAAACAATTAGGTTGACTACACTCACTCCAGGATATTTCTTGGGAGTTTTAGATTTGTTCTTAATAAATCCCTAACATCAGTGTTTTCTAACTGATTGAGGATGTTCGTTAATTGAATTCTTTTTAAGCAAGGATTTATAGACTTTTAACGTTGAAATCAATTGCATATATTCTTGTCAAATTTGGCTCAGCTCCACAAGAGGAACTTTGGGCAATCGGGAATATAGACTAGAGAGATAAGCAGTTAGGATCATTTAGGTGGACAACTTCCTCTCTTACTCATTAACTGTTTTTAATTTTAATTGGGCAGGTATATTGCATTCTTCTCTTTCCTTTTTTAATGATAAATTTGCCAAAGATTACTATATGCATAAAGTAAATATGTATGATAAAGCTAATTAGTATAAAATCTTTTGCTCTCATTATTTTACTATTTCATGTGAAAGTATTAAATGGGCCTAAATTAGCTGAATAGGTATCTTAGTTCCTCTTAGTTTATATGTTGAAATTATGGCCTTAGACCATTACTAAGACTTTTTCAGCAACAGCAAGTGAGGTGAAGTTTTAAAAATTGGTGATTATGAACAAGTTGGTGACTTCCAGAAATGTGAATTTACTTGTTTTAGAAAGATGACTATTTTAGTATAGAATTTCTCATGATAATCAGTATTCGTGATCTGATCACATACATATTTTAGTGTTGTTTTCCATAAAACAATTTACTGTATACTGCAACTGTAGATAACTGATTTGTGTTTTAGAGATAAGGTTCACTTAATTTTTGTAATCGCCCAAAACATAGTATTGAAGCCTATACCATGCCCATTTCTAATGCCAGCCCTTCAATATAGCTGAATCTTGCCATAAAGTCTACTATCTGAGGAATCTCAATCTTTCTTTCTATTCTGTGAACTCCTATAGTTGACAAAAAAGATTTCTAAAAAGATAATTGTATTGATTAATTCAATTTCTGGGTTGGGTATAAGGTGTAAATTGGAGATTACTCATAGAAATTGAATACAAAGAGAAAAATCTTTTTAAGTCTTTTTTTTTTGAGGGTATTGAATGAAGCTGAACTCCTAAAAGCTTTCCAGCCTCACAGAGCTTCAATAAACTTCTAACAGGAGTCCTGAATGCAAGCTCTATTTTTGTTGCTTATACAGTAGGTGGGAAACCTTTAACTAGTAGGATGAGTCTTTGTTTTCATTTCCACTGAAAAACTCATGGACCAACACTTAGGGACTTCTAATATCTTAGAAAAAGTTTTCTGTTATAACATAGTATGTAGATATTTATACATAGTATATTTATACAAGTTTAAGTATATATTGATATATTGTTCCTGAAGTATAAGTATAAATTTTTATATAAATATATTTAACCAAACCCAATTTTTATCTATGTGTATGCATATACAAGCAGACCTCTCCACATGTGTATGTATAGTGTCCATATTTATTATATATTAGTTAGCCTATTGAGTGTTTCATCAGAAAATAGGTTCTCTAATGCAGAAACTGTTTTATCCACATTCCATCACTCCCAAGAGAGTGTAATACAGTGTCTTTTACACAATGGATGATAAATTAGTGGTTGTAGTGAATGGTGACCAAAAGAATAGATATTTAATCAGAGAAAAATGTACTGTTTGATTTCGATACAGGTACATGGGAAAGATGTCACTTAAAGATAGTCCCCTTAATTGTCAATTAGAACTATTTTATTCTTATCTACTTAGATGGAAGCTAAGCTCTGCCGCTTTTATATAGTTTTACTTGTAATTGTGAACATGTAGAACCACATGAGGCCATCAGTCAATCAGTAGAGAGATGAGGGCCCAACAGAATTATTTCTGTAGGTGGCTAAATTTTTCAATCAAGGACAGCTGAAAGGTCATGATTAAAACAGTGATTTTCCTGAAATTGTAAGTAACTGTTAGTGACTGTTTTGCACAAAGATGTCAAAACTACTTTTTTCCTCTGAAAAGGAAAATTATAAGTTCTTGAAGACGTTGGCAGTTTTCCAAATTTCACTTGCACTACTGTGATGTATTTTAATTACTTCACTTGAGTCAGTTTCTTAAAACATATAAGAGGCAAAAGTACGGTAGTGTGATAGTAAGTATACAGAGAATATAAAAACAGGCATCTAATGCCTACCTGATAGGTGCGTACTCATTACTCAGTATTCGCCAAGGAGTAGGACTTAACACATTTCACCCAAGGAGTGTGCATAGCATTAATTCATAATTCTATACAGAGATGAAGAATGATACCACTGTGTATTTTAATTAGAATATGGCAGCGATACTTGAGATATTTAAGTAATTTGCTTCACGTAGATCTGTTAGCAAAGGCAGCCAAGGATAGAAAATGTTGTTAGTGATTGCGGTAGGTGGCCCTTTATTCTCTGAGTCAGAATTGACTCCAGTCCCTGGGTAGTGGCAGGCAGGACTAGCTGCTGGTTGTCACCATCTTTCAAATGAGGTGCCAACATGAAGTCCTGACCATTTGTAGTCATTAAAGATTCCTCAGAACCTTTGCAGCAGAAAGGGTTTTAACCACAGTGTCCTGGTCAGTTTCCAAATCTGGTAATTGTATTCTGCCTTCTAATGTCTTCCTGCAGGTTCTGTTTCTGCTTATTTGTTTGTTTGGGGTTTTTATTGTTATTGTTGCTTGCATATATAGTTTTTGGGGGGTGCATCTCTCCTTGGTTTTAAGCTCTCTGTGTGCTTTTAATCTTCTTTAGGCTATACCAGAATAGAACTGAAGAGTTTTGTTAGATGCGTATTATTTCAGCCTGCATTAATGATTTGTGTTCCATCCTTTTACACTCTGTTTTAGTTTAATTTTTTAAGAGACACATATAAAAGAACAAATGAAAAGGGATAGTGGCATGAGGAGCGACAAATATGGTGATAGACGTGGGCTGCTCTTTGAGATACGGTCCAAATGTACCTCCTTTACCTTGGAGGAGGACTCTGGAAGGCAGAGAAGATGAATGACACTTGCTGGGTTTGAGGAGGGCATCACAAGAGAATATGAGAAGTGTTAGTTCACTTCGAATTAAAAAATGGTAAAGTTCCATTTGAGCCCAAGAATGACATGGTTCATTTCCATGTTAAATGTCAATCTTTTCATCCCATTGATAAGCATGTTAAATTAGGATTTGTAAGGCAGAAGGATATGTATCTGATTTTAAGAGCAATATTTTGATATGTCATAATTTTGATGGCCATGTTTTGAATTAGATATTTCACTCATGATCATTTTTCATAATCTACAGGAAGATAAAATTCTATCAAATCAACATTTATTGGATGCCATCCATATTAAAAGAACTGCATTTGATGTATTACTCTTGAAGATATTTTATTTGGTCCAAAAGACACTGTACCAAGTATTCATCCTATTACATCCCTACTGGGTTGAAAGTGATTTTTTTTTTTTTTAGTTTTGTTGTTATTTTATTTATTCAGCAAGGAAAATGATAAAACAAAATTCAGAGTAATTTTGTTCTAACCCAAGCATAAATTTCATCCATTAATCTCAAAACCTACCCTGCCAACAGCATTATATAGTATAAAAAGCATAAGCTCATGTGTCAAAAGAGCTGTTTTTTAATGCTGGCTCTTACAAAGTCTATGATTTCCAAATGGGTAAGTTCCTTAACTTCCTTGTCTCAGTTTTTTCATTGTGAATAGGAATGATTGTAATATTTTGACCTACCTACTGAAACAGTTTTTTCCAAATGGAAGAAAATACATTCTCTTTTGAAGTAACCTCTAATCTACAATATAGTACTTTCCTTACTAATATTATTATTATTTTTACAATTTTATTGAAGTATAGTTGATTTACAGTGTTGCATTAATTTCTGCTGTACAGAAAAGTGACTCAGTTATACATATATATATTCTTTTTCATGCTCTTGTCCATTATGTTTTATCATAGGATAATGAATATAGTTCCCTGTGTTATACAGTAGGACCTTGTTGTTTATACCTCACTAATATTTCGTCTTTCATCAGATTGGTCTTACATATACTCCTCAATTAGAAATTACTCTTCATAGATTTTCTGGAATCTTAGTTTATGATTAAAGCTATTCTGGGTTCTTTATGGTGAAGTATTTCTCTTCTGCAGTGTCACAGCCTCTGAAATGTTCTCTTCCCAATACTGGATAGTTTTGCTTTTTCTCTAATTCATCTTTTTACCATATCTAGGGCACATAAACAAATGAAAGATTTTAATACTTCCTTGCCATGCCAAGTTAATATGAAAATATCTGTACCTGACCGAATCAGAGCTCAGTTGTCATTGGGAGTGCAGAAGGCTTGAAAACTGAGTATCAGAGTAAATCACCCGGAAGGAGCAGGCAATTGGAACAGATCTTAGCAATATGGGGAAGCTCATACAAAGCATCAGGTAACCTCAGGGTAGGAAAATATCTTGTCAGACAGGCGCTGAATGTCTAGCTGTGGGCAGTGGGGTGTTCCTGGGAATAAGGGTGGCCTGTCATGACTGGAAATTCCATCAACAAATAGTAGGAAACGATCAAAATGATAAGCTGGCTGTGAGTATCAGAGACCCTGGGCAGAAGTAGCAGACAATCCTAGGAGACTATTTTCAACAAGGTAAAGAACCTTATGGCAGAGACCTGAGGTAAAAATCATGGAAACTAAGTGTGGACTCAGTAAGGAAGCAAAACACAAACATTAAGTTACTGAACTTGTGCTAAAAAGTGGGGTCCTGGCATCTCGAACTAAGAGGTCTGCCTGGTTTGAGACCAGACAGGGAAGTAACTCATATCAATATCATTCTCTTTGGCTTTCCTGCTCTAAGCTCTTCTAATGGCCACCTCCTGTCTCACTCCCAAATTCACATAGGGCAGGAGAAGAGAGAATTTACATAAATTCTGAGAACATGATTCTCATTGTCTTCACTTTTATCTCAAACTAAAAGATGATTTCCTACCTTATTTGGTTCTGTTTTCTCTCAGCCATCAATCAACTTTTTCTCCTTGAAGTTTCTGTAATCGTTGTACAAAAGTTACAAGGAAATTCATTGGTTTAAGACACATATTAGCACTTTTTAAACATATGATATTGTGATGCATCTTAAATCTATGGCATGTCATAATTTAATTGCCACGGGAATTTTTCTTGGGATGTCCTCCAGTCCTGGATGAAATACAAAGCTTACCTAAGAGTCTATTGTTGCCAACAGTGGTTTCAAAGACAACCTGAATCATAAAGACGTATGATATCACTGATAGCACATGATGTCACTGACACTGACTGTCACTGGGGCTTGACAGAGCCACAGTAATTTGTAAAATCCCCCTTTTCCCCATCTTGCCACATTCTCATCATAGAGGAAAAGAGCAATCAGAGAGGGCTCTCCAAAAGAGGAGACTACCATACAGGTGTTTAAGGACTCTTTTGCCTTCAGAGTAGGAATGCATTGACTGTATCTGAATTCTTTCTCCTGATAGAATTTTATGAATCAGTGTTTCAGTAATACCTGTTTTCTCCATCTATCTACGTATCTGCATGTGTCCACAAGTGATGTCCTGGTGTTTGGAAATAAAAATGAATCTCCTTTCTTTGGTGGATTCTGTCCCAGTACAGGAACCATGTTTTCACAATTCTGCTTGGTTTCCTGAGACTGAGGCTTAATTTTGCATTTTCAATATTGATTTCTTTGGTCACATTATTCTCCCAAAATTCTCATCTTTATCTCTAAAAGAAGCATAAATTTGCGACTAGGACTGTTGAATAACACATGGAGCTTTAAAATTTTTCTCATTGCCTACCTGAAGGAAACAAATATTTGCAAGGTAAATACATCATTGCTTAAATTTTCTCTTTTGAATTAGCATATTTTTGTTCTGTCATAAGTAGAAGTCTTTCTTCTCCTATTGTAAGAGCTGTAGGATATCTACCATTGATAAGTTGAGTATTTGGAATGTGGCCCAGTTTGGAAACTTATCTCAATATGTCTTCATATTTTCGCAGTGTCTTGATTTCATGATTTTATAAAGCATGTATGCATAAAATTCTTTACATAAAGTTTTCATAGGAAGAAACTAGTGCATAGGGCCAATGAAAAAGAAAGTACAATATGACTTTACTTGAAAAATGAAATGAAGTGATTGTGGCTAAGAGCTAGAATTATAGAGTAAAAAAGAAGAGCTGTTTATAAGGAATTGTAGATTTTGATACACTGCTTTTCTCAAAGACTTCGTTTGAAGGTGATACCAAACTTCCACTGAGGGAGAATTAGGTGTTAAGATTAGACCTCCTGAGTGAGACTTGAGAAACACTCTTACTTACTTGGTGTCCTTTTTTGGAAACTACCCACTAATTTTGTACTGCATTCATACAGTGTTAGAGAATGATATTTGAAATCACCTCTCAACAGCGCCCCAAGGAAGAGTATGAATCCTGAATATCGCTGATAACATGAATGTGAGAAAGCGCTCTCTTACAAAAATAAATTCCACAGAGTTTCAGACTTATGAAGTTAATAGACAAATAAGGGTTTATTTAGTATGGATGGATCTCTGGCTCTTAGGCCTTTGAAGTATTAGAGAACAGGCATGTTTCTCTTTCTTATGCTTTCATCATATATTTCATCAATTAGAAGTCAAGGACAGACTATAAGAGTTCAAGTTCTAACAGCCATCTCAAAGTCCTGACCATTGAGGAAGTTTCCAATGACTGCCAATGAGTGAGAGGAAACTTTGAGACACGTACAGGGAAAAGTTATTGTAGCAAAAATGAGGTGGGATGTGGTGTACTTGACTTAGGGTAGGCATCCACTTTAGGTTTTCTATCCTTGTAGATAATATTTTCTGATGGAATATAACTCATACAGTGTCACTGAAGCTAGTGTAATATCATTTTCAACAAATCATTTTTGGAAAACATGTCCTATAATTACACATCTCCTTCATTAGAAGAGAATGTGTAGGTCATCGTCACTTCTTATTACCAGCAGCATTTTATTAACCTCTTAGCTGTGATAAGAGGTTAATAAACCTGTGATAATCTGTTGTACACACTACAAATGGATTGGTCTTCCTAAAATCACAGCTCTGGTCCTGTTACTCCCCTGTTCAGATATGGTAATGGCTCCCTGGATGACCTGCTGAATGACATCAAACTTATTAGTCTGATATTCAAGACCCTACATGCTCGGGCCCTGTCCTTGATGCTTAACCAACTATTAGCCATCCTTTAAGGCCCAGGTCAAATGTCTTCTTATTTATAAAATCTTAACTCATTGTTTTGGAAATAGTATTTTCTTTTTTCGCTTTTAAGTATTAAATAAATATATGTTAGTGGACTGATCTTGTTTCTCCATGCAGTCTATACATAATAGATGCCTTTGCAAAGAACAAAAATACATTGGATGAATTGTTAACAATGCTTGGGTATAAATATCTCAAAGTATTGATTATTCAGAGAACTCTTTGTCACTTGTGAATTTTCCAAAACTTTGCTTTTTTAAAAAGATGTATTTATTTACTTTGGCCTCACCGCACAGCTTGTGGGATCTTAGTTCCCCAACAAGGGATTGAACCCGGGCCCCGGCAGTGAAAGGGCTGAGTCCTAACCTCTGGACCACCAGGGAATTCCAAAAACCTTGCCTTTCTTTCTTCCTCCTCATGCTGCCTAACTCAGGCTTTTTGCCTTATTCGTTTAAATTCTACCTTAGGAAGTGCACAGGACGAAATGAAGCATTCAAATTATTTGAAAAGAGAAGAGAGGCATTCAGCCTTTGTTCACAACTATAAGTCTCTGTAAGCAATCCAATAAAACTTCCCATTGAGTTGCACTTGTGTTTCCTTTGAGGTTGAATTTACAGCCTACCATCAGTAGGTTAAAAATCCATTAAAATCTATAAGAACAGCAGAAGTTACATATTCCTTTTGCTGTAGTAAAGATTTTTCTGAAAGATTTTACATTAAAACTCTGTTGCTAAGTAGTGATATTAGTAGGCCATTTTAAAGTCAAACATGGCTTGTCCTTAAGGCATGGAAGACTGTACAAGGAATAGCTTCCCATATTCCATGCAATCACATTTTGGACAGATGACTGAGACACAGTTGATTCTTTTCTGATGTCGGAAAAACAATACTAGACTCCATTAACAAACAGCAGACAACCTCAAGGATAAGTGGTAATGAGGATAGTTGGCAAAGTACATGCTAGGAAGGGGTAATAATAGATTCAGAGAGAGAGAGAGTGTCCAAGCAATTGTCCTATAGATAATGAGAAAAATGAAACAGGAGAAGGGGTGAGAGGTCAAGGATTGAGATTTAAATTTAAACTAATTTATAGATTAATAGCAACCAAAAAATCACAATGACCAGTTTATAGAAACACTCAGATAAAGTACAGATATGAAGACAATGTATTTCTGTCTGTGCCTTTTCAAACTGATGCCTTTCTTTGAATGTGATGCTTTATACTCTTTGCTATAAATTAGCATGCTCTCAGCATCTTACTATCTTCTCAGATATTTAAGAATTAAATTTAATGTTGAGATGTCGTATCTGTAGCTCAGAAGGCAGCAAAACTTCAGTGGGTTAGAATGCTGTGTTTCCCTGTTTTCTCAGGTGATTTTTCATCACCAAGTCTTAGATCAATCAGTTACACTAACAAAATAGGATACTATTATTTTTTCTGGTGTTGTCTTTCTACTGCATGTGATACGCAGACTCTTCTGAGCTACCCAGAGTAAAAGTCCTGGCTGTAATATCCTTGGATGGGATTGATTTTTTTAAGCCAGCATTTATTTCTATTTTAAAATGCTCAGGAGTCTTTAAAATATCCAGTGTCCCAGGGATATCTGAGTTTAATATGATTTTACAGTCAGGTTGTGACTGTTGGTTCATTCATTGCTAGATCCTTTGATCCTGGGCAATTATACAACTTAAAATTTTTTCTTGTGAAAGCAGATATCTGGCTTGCTTCATATAAGTACATTAATTCAGTGATGAAGGAAAACAGTCCTGGTCTTTGCAAGGGAGAAAGGTGTATAGTCAGAGAACAAAGCCATTAAAGCATTGCCAAGTAACAATATTATTGCATTATAGAACAAATTGATCATGCTCCCATGTTGTTCCTGTCTCAGTGTCATGGACTTCTGATTATGCTGAGATCAATTCGGAATCCTCTCTCTCCTTCTTCTTCTCTTTCTCCATCTTCTCCTCCTTGACAATGGTCCTACCTAACTGTTTCCAGGTTTTGATGATTCTGATTCCCAGATTACTGTTGGAATTTTCCCCTGCTTTCACTTTTTATCAATATGTTTTATCTTTTTTTTTATTATTATTATTTTTTTACAAAAGCATTCCATGTTCTCTGGAGCAATGCTAGGGGAAAAAAAGAGCAAAAAGAATAAAATAATATTGAAAATACAACTCTCATTCTGCTATCCAAAGAAGATGACCAGTAAGATTTTGGCATACAGTCTCTTATTTTAAAAAGTAAATTTGTGTAATAGTCAAGATACAATGTATATTAACAATAATTTTTATAGAAACTGATTTATACTGTAATGTTTTTAGAGTCTAGTTTTTAATTTAATAGTATGAACATCTTTTCATGTAGCTGAATATTCTTCATATATCATTTTAATGACTGAGTAGTGTTCTGTATTCAACTATGCGAATATACCAGAGTTAATACATCAAACCCCTTGTTTTGAGGCAATTGGTTTTGCTTTCTCTTTCCTACTTTCTAATCCCATTGCCACTCCTAGAGTCAAAGCTCTCATCCTGCCTTGCTTGGACTATTTTAATGTTAATTCAGATGATTGCTTGTGTCCAGTGAACTATCTAATCCTTCCATACTAAGTTAAAAAACAAAAACAAAAAAATGAACGACTCGTAAGACTGGCTTGAATAAAGGCTTTGATGATTTTCAGTTTTCTTCAGAATAAAGTTTACATTTCTTAGCATTTATGTTTGATTCTTCTCTAATTTAGTCATGATTTAACCCAGGGGTCCTCAACCCCTGGGCTGCACAGCAGGAGGTGAGCAGCGGTGGAAGGAGCAAAGCTTCATCTGCCGCTCCCCATTGCTCGCTTGCATTACTGCCTGAACCATGCCCCGACCCCGGTCCGTGGAAGAATTGTCTTCCACGAAACCAGTCCCTGGTGCCAAAAAGGTTGGAGACCAATGATTTAACGTATATTCATACTGTTCTTGATTCCCTGAATACTTTGCTACTTCCATATCTTTGCCAGTATTCTTTCTTTTGCCAAGAACACCTTTTATTTTTGTTTTTTCTTGGCAATATCCCACTCATTCTTTAAAAGTGAGTACAGGGCTTGCCTGGTGGCGCAGTGGTTGGGAGTCCGCCTGCCGATGCAGGGGACACGGTTCGTGCCCCGGACCGGGAGGATCCCACATGCCGCGGAGCGGCTGGGCCCGTGAGCCATGGCCGCTGGGCCTGCGCGTCCGGAGCCTGTGCTCCGCAACGGGAGAGGCCACAGCAGTGAGAGGCCCGCGTACCGCCCAAAAAAAAAAAAAAAAAAAAAAAAATGTGAGTACAAATTCACCTCCGTCATCCTCTCAGTCAAATTAACTGCTTCTTCCTCTGTGCTCCTAGAGCATTTTGTTGTTGCTCCTGTTGTGTAATCTAATGGGAGGACGTACTATAATAAGAAGCACGTAGTCTTTGGACTCGACAGTCCATCCTGGGTGTGAAGGCAAGATTCATCTCTTATAATTTCTCCATCTCAGTTTCATCATTTATTCATTCATTTAATATATACTATTAGGTACCTCCTGTGTGCCAGGCCTTGTGTGGAACTCTGAGATACAACAAACAAATAATATTAATAATGGGAAATATTTACTATACAATATGTGCCAGGTTGTGTTCCAAGTATTTTCATGTGTGAACTCATTTAGTCCTCACAACAGGTTCTGTTCCTAACCACGTTTTATGAGTGAGGAAATTAGGATACCTAGCAGTTAAGCACTTATGAAGGTCACACAGCTAGTAAGTAGCAAAACAAGGATGCAAACCCAGGTGGTCTGATTGCAGAATCTGTTCTCATAGTCAATATGCTTTATTGCCTTGTAAAACAAACAAAATTAGACACAGACTCTGCCTTTCTGGAACTTTCAAGCAAGTAGGGGAGGCATATATCAGATAAATAGCAACAACAAATATAAAATTATACGATGGTATAACACAAGCAAATATAAAATTTTACGACGGTAAGTGCTATGAAGGGGACATGCACAGTACTATGAGAAACAATAATACATTTTACATATGTATGGGAATTAGCCTATGCTTCCTAACTTCTTCCTAACGATGTACCATCTGAACTTAGATCTGAGGGAAAAGTAGGAGTGAACCAGGTAAGGAAGGGAAGGAAGAATGCCACCAGGTTCAGGAAACAGAATGTGGAAAAACTCTGTGGTCAAAGGGTATATGGCCTGTGGAAGGGCCTGAGAGCCAGCAACATGACTGCAGAGGAGCTGGGGTTGCATTTAGGTGGGACCCAGAGTCCTTTAGGCCATGTTAAGTCTTATCTATTGTAAGAGCAATGCGAAGTGATTCAGTGTTTTTAAGGAGGGGATTTCATGAGCATATTTTTATTTTATAAAGGTCTTCTACAGCATAGAAGAGGCTTTTCAGCAAAGATGGTAATATAATACCTGTAAAGGGGAAAGTGACATGATATATTTGAAAGTGTCTAATACAGTATCAGGCTTGCAATGAGTACTTAATAAATGCTGGTGTCCTTCTTCACTCATTACTGTATCCACCAGATCTAATATACTACTTTGCAAAATGTAGCAAAACAATAAATGCTTGTTGATTGACTGAATGAATTGATAGATCATTATACGTTTCTTGAAGCTTTCCAGAAACAAGGAACTCTGTGCCACACCAAGCAGTCCATTAAATTGCTTTACGTGTGAGAAGATATTTTTTCATTTTGAGCCAAAAAGCTAACTTCCTATAATTCTACTTAATTTTACCTTTTGGACCCGGACTGAATAAGTATAAATCCTCTTCTGTGGTAATCCTTCAAATAATGGAAAACAGTTATTTGAAATATTTCTGTTCCAGACCCTCCAGCCACATAATATATCACCCAGACTCTGCCTCATTCCGTGTACCATCCTGAGGCCCCTTTCTTTCTTTAGCTCTAGTACTCAGAGTCAGAACAGCCCATGTACTCTACCCAGTTCCGAAGCAGTGAGGCCATCAAGTCTTTATTTGGGGTGACTATTTTAATTACCTCAGCTCCAAATTACATTAAGTGCTTTGGAAGCGAGGCATCCCATACCTGTGCTGTGGATTGCTTGAGCTCATGTAGGCTACTTTAAGTTTCTCAATATTTAAATTTAAATTTAATTGTTTTGGTTGCAATCTTCTTGAACAGTGATTCTATCATCTAATGTAATAGTTATTGCTCCAAGCTTCTTTTTTTGTACATATTTGCATAAACTTTTTTACAACTTCAGTTTTGTTGTTGATATCAAATAAGATAGAGAAAATTAGAGCTTATGTTTTAGTAAAGATTTCTTTCTACTTTCCACTGACTTTGCTAGATGTTATTTGATCAGCTATAAATCTATCTAATTATACATTTATCTATCCTATAATTTTTCATCTTACCTTTAAAGGCCCTGCTGGATATCAGAATCAAATCATTTTGCTGATTCCTGGGCTTAAATAAACCTTTTGAACAAAGACGATGCAGAGAGTGTGAAATTATATATTGTGAGTAAATAAAACAACAACTACCTAAAGAGTTGTAACCCTGTACCAGGCACTCTTCTGAGTGATTTAATACATTAACTCAGTTAATTCTCACGCAAAAACAACAACAACAACAACAAAAAACAATGAAATAAGTACTATCACTATCTACATTTTGCAGATGAATAAACTGAGGCACAGAAATTGTCACCTGCCAACTTCATGTACCTGGAAAGCGGTGGAGTCAGGATTCAAACCCTTGCAGTTTGACTCCAGATTCTGTGCTCAATCCATGTTGACTCAGGTTATAGAAAAACAAAATCAAAACAGTGAGACAATGTGGCAGTTTGGGTAAAATTATTTGGAAATTTTTGAAAATTCAGAATTTTTCCCTAATAATTCACATATGGAATATTTTCCAATATGTTGCTTTATGCCTGAGATAATTCATACCCTATATATTTAAAATGACTTACTAGGTGTCTGCTGTCTAGTGAGAACATAGATGAAGAAACTTTGACTCAGACAAATTACATGTGGGGATGGCTTAGTTCTTTCTGTTCCTTTTAGTACACTGGTAACACAGTAGCAAATGCAAAATAAATTTAGCTGTGGAGAATGACAGGGAGGCCTCTGCAGTCATTTACTGAATGCAAGAAAACTCATGTATACTCTTTTAAATTTGCTTTTGAATTTGTGGTAGTATTAGCTCTTTGTGAAATGGAAAGAAAATTAGGACTCAAAATATTTTTCCAGTAGTGGAGTAGTATAGTTTTATTGGAACGTTAAAAAAAAATAGCCTAAGTATGGCCCAAAAGAAATACATAATCTTCTAGAAAATGAATACCAATAGCAAATACAGTTGTCTTGCGTTTTGGTGCTGGAATATGGTTCTTGCCTTCTCTGTGGAAGAAATTTCATAATGATGCAAATTACAATCCTGGTAAATGTGACGCTGTCTTCATAAGAATTAATCATTTGGAAATTTGGATTTTTTTCCTAATCATACATTGAGGGCTTTCCCAGTAAATTATATCTATATTAAATAATCTGTTGCTAAGATGTGCTGAGAAAGTTTTACTTTCATTGAAGGTATCATGTAGGTGAGAATAAAATCATCTCAGTGGCATCTATTTTTCTTTCTGGCTCTGTCAACAACAACAAACCGTAATTTGGACAACTAATATGCTTAAGTATTCTCTGAAAAGAGCCATAATATATTCGAACTGTTTAGTTCCTCCCACAAATCATTTTGCTTTACAGCTTTGATCTTGAAATATGTGGACTGATGTCTGATTTATGCTCACAAGTCCTTCTTGTAAGTAGTTAAGTGTTCTCGCTCAACGTTATTTAATAAGCCCAGAGCTGTGAATGGGCCTCCTTGACTCAGGGCATTTGGAAAAGACGTTTCTCTTTAAATGATATACCTTGTCTTTTTGGTCCATTTTGTTGTGGTCCATTAATGCTTTTGTGTTCTTTAGGAAAGTATTTGTTCACTGCCTTTTTCACTTGTCATACCCTGAAATCTCCTTGACTTCTAACTATTATATCTAAAAACTGGGGGGACAATATTCAAAGGTTATTTGACTGCAAAATCTATCGTGCTTTTATAATCTATGAATTATTTTCCAAGTTAATTCTAAATAGAAGGTACTTTACAGAAAACAAATCTGGCTCCACAAAAGAATCAAAAATTGTATTTGGGACTTCCCTGGTGGCACAGTGGTTGGGAGTACACCTGCCGATGCGGGGGACGCGGGTTCGTGCCCCGGTCCGGGAAGATCCCGCATGCCGCGGAGTGGCTGGGCCCGTGAGCCATGGCCGAGCCTGCACTTCCGGAGCCTGTGCTCCGCTGTGGGAGAGGCCACAGCAGTGAGAGGCCCGCGTACTGCAAAAAAAAAAAAAAAATGTATTTGTTTTACATTGTACATACATGGAGCTGGAAACTAAGGAGGTTGTAAACAAGCCCATTTGACAAATCTAGACCAACTTCCAAGAGGCATATACATAGAAAGCTATTTTGAATTATGAGCGTTAATTTTATTTTTCTTTCCCGCTGAACTTTAGCTGTCTAAGGGTAAAAGCCTATTCATCTTTGCCTCTCAGAACCTAGAACAATATTCAGTACATTTGAAAAATAGAATAGTAATAATTTCTGATTTTTAAAAATTGCTTACTCTGTGCCACACACTAGTTTATGTTCTTCCCATGTGTTATATCATTCAATTGTCATAACAACTCTGTAAGGCAGGCCATATTACAATCTCATTCACGTAAGAGGAGATTTTTTTTTTACATTGTTTTCTTCTTTTTTTAATATTGCACTTCTGTTTTATTGAGATATAATTGCCATAACATTGTGTATATCAGAACTTTTAAATTACTGTTATTTACAGGCGTAGAAAAAAGATCTCCTTATGAAAGTGATAGGTATCTGTTCTCTGCACCTCATTATATTAGACAATTATTTTTATTCATCTTTATTGGAGTATAATTACTTCACAGTACTGTGTTAGTTTCTGTTGTACAACAAAGTGAATCAGCCATATGCATACATATATCCCCATATCCCCTCCCTCTTGACTCTCCCTCCCACCCTCCCTATCCCACCCCTCTAGGTGATCACAAAACACCGAGCTGATCTCCCTGTGCTATGCAGTTGCTTCCCACTAGCTATCTATTTTACATTCGGTAGTGTATATATGTCAATGCCACTCTCTCACTTCGCCCAAGCTTCCCCCTCTCCCACCCACCCCCTGTTCTCAAGTCAATTCTCTATGTCTGCATCTTTATTTCTGCCCTGCCACTAGATTCATCAGTACCATTTTTTTTTAATTCCACTCTTTGACATAAAGCAACATAAGAGGAAATTGAGGCACAGGGAGCTTAAATAACTTGCTCATGATTACCTAGTAAATAGAGATACATACACTAAAACAACGTAAAGAGGTAAAAACAGAATCTGTGTCTGATATTTTTGTATGTCATTAGCAAGCTATATTTTCTTACTCTGTCATTAATTTAGCTGTATTCATTTTGTCCTGGTTAACCTTGGTGAATGAAAATTGAGGTGGGATTGGTTGACAGACTATGGAGCAGCAGGGTAAGATGATCAAACCTACAAGAGTAGAGAAGAGAGTGGAACCATAATTAGCTAGGCACTAATTTGCATTTCAGTGGAACCAAACCCATATAGAGGAGTCGGGTCATAGAGTCAACGTTTAAGATGAATATATATGGTACCATGAATTTTTGAAAAGCCCCAGTAAGTCCTGTCACTGAGACCAAAACACCATTCCTCTGTAGGGTGCAACACAGTCTTAAGCATCAGAACATTCTGCTGCCTCTGCACGTGAGAAGCAGGGGAAGTAGACAGTTTGAGCTGGGAGCCATGCAACATGAAAATACTTCTCTTTAGAAACGGGAATCACCCTCATGGTGAGCTGCTCACACCATGAGACACAGGAGATCTGAGGCCTAGAAAGTGGCAGATTCCCATCTCCCATTTCATGCTTACTCTGGGCCATGAGTGAGCTGAATAGCAAGGTATATTAGTTACCTAAATGACAAACTTTCTCCTATTTCTGACACATTAAAATAAATTGAAATTCTCTTAAGAAAATGTATGTATGATATGACACTGAAGTATGATGCACATACAAGCATGCAATTTGAAGTATATATATATGAAGGAAATTTTATAGTTTGTAACATAAGCATTGCTTTAACTTCTGTGAAGCTTGAATTTATGCTCCATAAAATTTTGGATGGAGGGAAAGATGAAGAAGGAACCCCAGGGAATGTTGACTGAGAGAACAGATTACAATGGTACAGTGATGCCAGGTATAAAAGGGCCTCATGCACGCCCCGTTGTTTTTAAAGGATTGCCATCTTCCAGACTGGGCCAACTGGGATGTTGAAGGGTCTGTACGGTCACTACAGGCCCTTAGACTTAAGATATAGAAACTTATTTGCAGTAGCCCTTCTCGGAGTGATTGGATCCCGAGGACTAATTCCTGTTAACCAAATTTACAAGAAATTGATATATACGGTTGAGATATTTAGTTACCAAGATAACTAGAAATCTCCTCAGTAGAAAGATTTCCTTGGGCCACTTGTTAATATACTTATGAAGATTGTTTCATGAACTTGTTTCATGAACTTGGATGGAGGCAGTAAGATGGTTTTAACTGAAGTCTCTGGGTTCTGAGGCCTCATATGCCTGCTTCTCTCCTAGAAGAGTTAACTCATTAACTCACTGTATAGACCAGATTATTCAGCCAGCTGTCAAGGTAACTTATCAGGGCATCTTTTTTATGGAAAGTGTTAAAAAATAAATAGTTCTCTTTCTTTGGCTCCTTTGTATTTTGGTTTTCTAGGTACCATTCAGTTATATAAAGAGTCCTCTGTAACATTTAATGTTTATTTAGCTCACAGCTTAAGTAACTTGTATTACTTATGTTTTAGATTCCTTGATAACATTAGAGGTATTTAATTAGATTTAAGGAGCATTCTGATACCATTTACGTGTTGACAGACCATTTCTCGAAGTCATTTTTTTTTTCTGCAGGTGGTAAGACCTGTCCATTTTTACATTGATTTTTATTAAATTTTATTTCAAAAGGTTATATGCTCTGAGATTACCCTCAAATTCTCTTTCTATTTAGAGCCTGTCAGTGATGGGTATAGTGGCAAAAACACAGGTTTTGAAGTTAGGCAGATCTAGATGAAACACTAGCTGAGTGATGTTAGGGATAGTACTTGATCTCTCTCGTAGTTTCTCTATCTGTAAAATAGGAATAATTAAGCCTATTATATAGGGTTGCATATAATACAATAACTGGTACATAATAGGTGCTAAATAACTGGCTTTTTTTTCTATATAAAAAGTTCTTAGAAGGAAAACAAGATGAAATAAAAATTCCTAAGATATTTTTAACCTGAGTTTTTACCAAAAGGCCAAATATGGCCTACACAGTTTTTAAAAAAATTATTTTTGAAGTAACTGTCAACTTTAAGCATCAGTAACTGCGATATAAAAATCTGCATTTCTCACTTTCCTTGAAAAAGTGTGTCTTCTGAGATGTGGCATCCCCACTTCTGTCCTGAACAATAGGCAGAAGCTGAGTATCAGCTGCCCCTTCTATGAGGCATTTGCTGACGTCATTGCAGAACCCCCCAGCCCACTTCAGTCCTTCAGATTAGCTCTCTAGGCCTTTGCATTTGGGACTCCTTCAATACATTATCCTTTTCCTAATAACTCTTCATTTCATGATATTTGACCAAAGAAGAACAAATGAAGGTTGAGTAGAAATAGATATTTTAGTGCTTAAATTAAAAAAAAAAAAAATCAAGCTCATGTTTTGGTGCTACATCTAAGGTGGTCATACTTTCCAAATTGAAAACTAGGTTGACTCAGCATCTGAAGATGACACTAAATATTCAAAACTGAGACTTCCATAAAAAAAACTCTGTTACTGTGACTCTGAACCACGTGGACACCAATTAATGCTGTTGACTGGTTACTGTGGATTTTCAAGGTAGTGTTCACAGTTTTATCCCCCTTGTCCGGATGCCCTGGAGTCTGGTGGCAACTACACAGCACTTGTAAAATTAAAGTGCTATGTTCATCCTTGAAACAAATGGCAAAGCTATTTAGAATTGGTTTTAATCTGATGTTCTGGCGGGGATCCCATTGGGATACACAAATTAAAACATAGTCCTAGGTCAGTTATAGCAGTGTATCTTTTGAATGAGAAAGACTCGGTGGCTGGTTTGACAAGAGTCTGGTGACTCTGCTGAGTGTTATTAATTTTACTGTCCCGAGAGACTAATGAAAATAGGACCTATTGTTTAGCCCTCAGGCTACAAGTGTACACCATTATCTATATGAGCAAATCTTAAGTGTCCCCCACAGAATATACTTACGGGGGGCGGGGAGGTAAGCACAATCATTCCTTTAATATAGAAACAACCATTAAATATAGAAATAGTGGCATGCCTGTAAATCCAAAATGTGGAATGTATGGAAGAGAATATTCTGGAGACAGAAAACTTGAATTTTGTTTCCAGATTATTCTGACACTTACTGTCCCCATGACCTTATATTTAGGAAATAACCATAAAGTATCGCAGTGAATTTGACAAAAGATCACATTTGCATTTTTCTAGGGTCTTTATTATGATTTTTCTGAGTATACTGTCTAGAAAGACACAACAGTGCAATGGTTCAAAGAGGTCTTTGGAATCAGATTGTATTTGAAGTCAGGCTCCAAAATTTATTAGCCAGTTATGGGAGCTTAAGCAAGTTGCGTAACCTCGAGATTACCTCACTTTCCTCAACTAAAAAATGGGGTAATAATAGTTCCTTCCTAATAATGTTAGTGAGAAGAACAAATGATCATAGCTCTTAGCCCACAGAAAGGCCGAATAAATGCTAGTTGTTACTGATACTTAACTTAGTCTAAGATGCACTTCAAACACAACCCAGGTTTAGATGAAGACGTGTTCTGTGATTGTTCAATCCAGTCACCCAATATAAACAAAATGAAAATAAAGCTTGGCTGGGATGCTCTGAATATAGTGTGAGGTACAGTGAATTATCACATCCAAAAGCAACCATTTGGTCTGCTAATTGACAAGTAATCATCAGAAATTAGCTGTTTGTCCAAAGTCTAAAGCTGCAAATCCAGGTACCAGTGAACAGGGACTTTTAAGAGTGTTAGGAGGGGTGGGGGAGTTGAAAGTAGGAGAAACGTAGGACGTTGAAGTCCGAGATTTCCTTGATCTCTGTCTCATCCCCACTCCAATGCAGTACATACACCAGGGAACAGGAAGAGACCTCTCACTGATGTGATGATCTTGGATTTGGCAATGGACCTTCTTTATTTAAAGTCAAACTTTCTATAGTCTATGAGCCATACACTTATTTGCATTATCTGTTCACTCACTTGGTGTGAAACACACTCATATCAGGGGTCTTCTTAAACCATAGCGGGCTGTGAATGGCACTGATACCTGGCCAATGATTTAGCTTAATACTAACTACTGTATGTTTATATAATATTTAAAACATACTGTTAGTAAGTTTTTTCCCACTCATCTTTAAAGATTTAATCATATGTGCTTTCCACAGTAAATTTACTCTCCATTCCCCTCTTTTTTTTTTTTTTTTTAGCTTTAAAAAAAAAAATCCCACTTTTTGTCTGTGTGAGGAGTCTCATTGGGATTGTTTTTAATGGGACATGGCAGGCCTTGCCTTTGGAAAAGAAACCGGGAAACCAGCTAGTTTTATGATAGAGGGGTCATTGCCCAGGACAGGGTGTCCAAGATGAGAAACCAGAGTTCCGTAGTAACAAGGTCTGTGACTTCATGGAGGCCCTCTCCAGTGAAAGTATTTTAAAATTTTGCTAGTATAGGCAGCAGATAATGTCAATATGCCCATTCCTACTTTATTTGATGTTTCTTACAGTTCTTTGGTAATTGGCCCTTCTCATGATGGCTTCAGGGATCTTGTGGCATCTATAGTACCCACTAGGGATGAACAGAGAATGAATGGGAGGCATATATGAGACTGTATATGAAAATATAGTCTATAGATGCAAAAGACCGCACCTTTGCCTCCAGTGAACTAGTGATGTGCTTTCTGTGCAGAAAATTGATGGTTTATCCACCATTGTGGAAACAGAGCTTCCGAGAGCAGAGTACTACTTCCAAGGAAACCCTGTCAACCCAAATCACCCCTGTGCTTTTTTGATATGTCCTAGTTTTATTTTGCTTTGGGGTTGTTTTTCCCCTTTGTTTTTCCCCTTTGGGAAGCCCCAAGAGGAGGGATATTTAATTGCCATGTAAAGGGTTTAAAGTATAATTCTAACAATAGTTGGCAAAAGTTGAGGATATTTACATCCTGTCTTTAGTTTTTGGATAAGTATGAACCATACTTTTTGGGTTTTAGATAGGGTGGGCCAAGGAATGCTTCATAATCAAAAAGTAGCTCTTAATTCTCTGCACAGATACGTCCAGAAGTGTGACTAGTCAAAAAAAGGCTGGGGCTTCCCTGGTGGCGAAGTGGTTGAGAGTCCGCCTGCCAATGCAGGGGACAGGGGTTCGTGCCCTGGTTCGGGAGGATCCCACATGCCGCGGAGCGGCTGGGCCCGTGAGCGATGGCCGCTGAGCCTGCGCGTCCGGAGCCTGTGCTCCGCAACGGGAGAGGCCACAACAGTGAGAGGCCCGTGTACAGCAAAAAAAAAAAAAAAAAAAGGCTGGCTGCAATGCATCCCCTTAGCCTTTCTGCACTTCTCTTTCTGTTAATCTGTAATCATTAGTTGGTTGCTTGGTGATTATTTTCTCCACTGAGTTGTGTCTTCTTTTAAGGCAGGAAACTTATTTATATTTCCTCCTGTTCTGTGTTGGCTTTTTCCCCTATTGCCTTTCCTCACTAATATCTGGCAGTAATTGGGCATGGTCCCAGGGACTCTCCCCCAGGCTCCTCAGAACTCCCCAAGTAATGATAATATCTGCTAGAGTTGACATACAAAAAAATAAGCAGCTATGTGTAATTCTTACTGAGTGGTTCTCAAAAGTTGGATTAGTCTAAAATTCATCTAAGAAGTCTGTCAAAACTCGGAATTCTGGGTCCCACTTCCCAAGATTCTGATTCCATAGGTGTTAGTGACTCCTGAGAATCTGTATTTTTGCATGCTTCCCTAGTGAAACTTTGCTTTATGGAGCAATCATTTCCACCTCTGATACCTTCTTATTCTTATCTATGACCATCAGAATTTACAGTGGATGTTTATAAAAATGCCTAGACCTCACACGCAGAAATTCTGATTTATTAGGTTTGGTGTACAGCCTAAGCCTCTCTATTAAAATATTAAAGTACCCCTCTCCCCACAACCAGACTCCACAGGTGATTTTTTTCTGTGTGGCCAAGATTGATAACCATTGCCTTAGCCCTTAACCTCACCATGTTGTTATTTGAATACTCCTCAATGATTACCACGTAGAAAGCTGGAAAAGGTTGCATTCCTTGTGAATAACTAACACGGGGCAGGAATGGCCGTGTTATCAGCTGCCCCTCATTTATGCATTGATTAAGTCTCAGAATATGACAAGCTGGACTTAATTGTAGGGAAAGAGTAAATGAGACCAGTAGATAGCTGGAAAATAGAGACCTCTTAGTTTATTTCTTAAGAGTCATGTCAATCTGTCCGGTTAAGTGATTAAAGGAGAGGCTCTACACTGCAAAGGGAACCAGGCCCCGATTTGTTCAGGGTCAGGAACAATGGCTCAAAACCATCTTGTTTGCAGATACTCCTTTCATGTTATTAGGCTGTCAGTTGACAGACTTTGCAAGATTTATGGCTCAAAACTCAAGTGTCCACATGTGTGTGAAGGTGAGATGTTGCAACGGTTTGGATCAGGTTGGATGAGGTGAGAGGAGAGGAAAGACCTGAGGATATCAGGAGCCAGACCCTTTTGGGGCTTCAACCTCACAATCCCTCTTTTTGTTTGTTGGGGTTTTTTTCTTCCTCTCATCCCAGTGAACCTTATTTTTAGTTTCTGGGAATTTCTGCTATTGCACATTAAAATAGAAAGTGCGACTTCAAAGGGAAGCACCTAATTTTTATGAAAAGATTCCTAGGGTGCTTTTAATAAAGTCCTATCAAGGGTGTAATAATAAAGATTTAGGATCCCTGTGCCCTGCAACTTGAGAAAACTGTGCTTTCAAAGCAAAATGGACTATACTTTATTGGACCTGTTTGTGTCTTTCTAACTTATTTCAATTGAAATTTCTGATATTTAAAATCTTGCATTCTCTTCACAGTAAGGACAGTCACCTCCTGCATCTTTCTGCTTTTCCCTCAGATGTTTTTCTCTTTCCTGCCAAGAGAGAGCCTGCTGCCTGTTTCTGTGAACTTCTCTCCATACTGGCTCCCCTCGTTCGCTTCCCCCATTCCAAACGGAAACTTTCTGAAAGGAAATGTTACCATGTTACTCCTCTGCTTGAAATCCTTCTGTGATTCTGCAGGATGTATCAAATCCAAACTTAGAGCAGTGTACAAGGCATGTTTGGGGCCTAGAATTTGTTACTATTTCCGACTTCCAAGCCTGTTTGCACACCGGTGTGGGCACACACATATACACACACACTCACACACAGTTCTCCATAATCTCCATAATGAATTATTGTCATTCCTCAAAATGCCATAGTCTCGTATCCTTCCACGTCTATCCACATTCTCTTCTTTTTCTTAGATTTATCTTTCTCTCTAGTAGACTTCATAAATGCCAACCCTAACTTCAAGACTCTACTTCAATACCTCTTTCTCTGTAAAAATGGAGACTTTTCCCCTCAATCAGAGCCCGTCAGGGGTATCTCTGTATGCCCTCCACAGAACACTACAGAGGGCATAAGTACATAGGCTACACTAATCATGCAGTGGTAGTGCATTACATGGTTGTATCCCCAGAGATGCTATTTGAAGGCAAGTTTTGGGCCTTACTTGTTTTTCTCCAGTGACTCAATAAAATGCTGAATAAATACCAATCAAATCTTTAGAAACTATTGGCTGACTAAATAAAAGAAAAAAAAAACAAGTAAAACTAGGGCTAGGAGTTGCCCCAAAAAAATATCTTTTGGGGACAGAGCAAAAAGCTTACAGGTAAAATATATGGGGAACAAACTATCACGTTTCCATTTTGTACTGTCTCTAAGGCACTCTAATTTAGTAACCAGACTTACCAAGCGTCACTGAATTCTGGAACCCCACTGGACCAAACAGAGCTGAAAATGATGCTTCAGTAGGATAGCTATTTGCCAAGACACATTTCTTCGTTATGGTGGTTCAGGGGGAGGGGTGATTTTCCCCAGATCCTACATGAATGCGTATGAGGTTGTAGATGAAGCAGTGGAGGTGCGGTTACTTGGCAAAGGCCTCTCATTAGTGGCATCCCAATATGCTGTGTCCTCTGAATGCAGAGCATCACTTTGGCTAATAGATTAACTTCACGAATGGAAGCCAAATTCCATTATTTTTGATAATTGGGAAGAGTATTTTGTGCCATATGTATTCATAATGCACTTGATAATTTATGTATGCAAAAACTCATAGAGATATTTTGTTTAAACACAAACGAAGTAGTATAAATCTTTTTGCTAAAGTAGTATAAATCTTCATTGATTTTCAAATTGTACTGCTTACGTTCAATACACGTGTACATGTGTGGGGAGATGGGGTTTGTTGTGGGCTGAGAAAAACTACACATGACAGAGGTATCAAGAACAAGCTTTAAGTCTATGTCTCCTATCACTATGTACCTCTGAGGGTTAAAAAAAAAAAAAAAAAAAAAAAAGATTTTCCTTACCTGGAAAAGCAGAGTGAATCCCGCCATTTCTTCTAGCTTCTTCCTAGCTGAGAACGTCTCACACGTGCTCCCAAATATGGCGCTTAGCCATGTGCGGTGTTTGCGCCATTTCTCCTCTTTTGCTCTGACTACAGCAGAAACGTCACCTTCCACCCTATGGTCTCCTTGCAATAGGGCACAAGTTCCCTATTCTTGCACTGGAGCTGCCTGCTGTTTCGTGGGCTGCAAAGGACAGCTGCCTTGTGTTTTCAGTGTTCCCCATGAATTTTGTGAAACAGCCCTTTTATTTCGTATTTGTCTTTTTCTTTCCCCAGGACTCTGACCTGAGCCCCTGAGAGAAATTGTGGGCTCAGAAAACAATCTTAAGCCATGTAACCTGCTGTACTTAAAAGTGCCACTCTCCTCTGAAACTAACTCATTGTCCTTAGACTTAGTTTATGAGCCTCTGTTCTCATTTTCTCCCAGGATCCCGTTTGTGGTTCAGGCAAATATACACCTGATGGGCACAGTCTATCTGCTTTCCAGACAGCTGGATATGTATGAATTTGAGCAGCCGTGGGACTGTGGGAGTGAGAGTGGCTTAGGTCAGTCACATCTATGGCTTGCTTTATACCTATAGTGACAGTTATATAGACAGAGAGCTATAAGACCCCCAAAGTCCTTGAGGGGAATCATTTGCCCAAGGCTACGGTTATGCAGTATCACATCTGGCACTCTAGTCTAGGTCTTTCTAACTCCAGAGTCCTATACTTCTAGTATTTCTCACTTCTTGTCTCTGTTTAGCTTAGTTGAAGACATGTAGTAGATGTAAAATAAATGTTGAATGAACAAATGAATGCTCTCTTTATATCAGCATCAAATGCATGGCGTGGCAAGATGGAAACACTGTGAAGACAATATACAAGTAACACTATTGTGTATAATGTGTTTATTTAAAAATATCACTTATTAAAAACTATTTCTGAGGAACTGATTTTGAGTGAGAATTGACTATAAAAGCTTAAATTGTTAAAGACACAAGACAACTCAGAGTCTTTATGGTCTGCCTTAGAGTTGATGATGATTTCTGACAATATGTATTTGAAGCGAAGTTTTTTTGAGACTTAAAAAAAGAAATCTCATGAAGTTTTCTATAAGATGTCTCTTTCAGTGTATACTTTTAAAAATAATACGTTTTATAAGTCAGGACCTTATTTTTTTATGCAAGAGTGTAGCAAACATTGGGAACCTCATATCATAATAAAAATGACCTCTAGGGAATTCCCTGGCAGTCCAGTGGTTAGGACTCGGCTCTTTCATTGCCAGGGCCCGGGTTCAATCCCTGGTCGAGGAACTAAGATCCTGCAAGCCAAGCAGTGTGGCCTAAATCAATCAGTCTCAATAAACAAACAAATAAAAATGACTTTTATGTACCTGAGGACTTTTTATTTTGGAAGGATCCTTAATTTTTGTGTGGTTGTTACTGTTCATTATAAGAATCACTTCTTTCTCCTCTAAAGTTCAGTTTCACGTTAGGAAATAAGTTAATTTGTCTACATGGGAAATGTTACATTACATTCAAAAGCTGCACATACTCTTTGTTTTCATGGAAATTCAGGTTGTAATAATAATGTTTATTTGCTGTTATTTACAACAGTGATACATACTAGGCTCTGCATAGAATAATACATACGGACGCATTTGAATCCATATACGTAAATACGTACACAAGACTGAGTCCCTAGTATCTGTAGGCACGTGCGCACCTGCCCATCTTTTCATAGGTATATAAGATTTCCCTACCACCCTGAGCGTTTGATTTACACAACGATGGGACTTCTTTTATACTTGCTAATTCTATTCTCTATTATATTCCAAAAGGCATTGTATTATCTGCCTTGTCCGATTTGCTTCTGTGCTCATTAAAGTGGCCTGCTGTGGAGCTAATTTTTCCTGCTCATTTTATTGATACTTTGGGAGAGTGAGATTTTTTCCAAGCAGTTCCTGTTTTAGTATAGGGTTGGAGGAGCTGTCAAAAGAAGGCTTTAAAAACCATCCTCTAAAATAAATCAAAAATAAAAGCAGCTTATTTTAGTATCTCTATTGAAATATAAATTACAGGTCGTTGATCTTTTTCCCCACTTCCTTGCAATTATTTTTATTGAATTTTTTAAAAGTAAAAGAATGCAGTGTATTAAAAAAAGCAAATAAACCTCGATGATAAGAATAGTACCAAATGGTTTGTAAATGGCAACAACACACATTTTGTAGGGGAAAAGCGTAATAAAACCTAGCTTTGTTTTGAATTTCTACAGTAAAAAAATAAAGAGTAGCAGTGATTAGGTTAGTACAATTCTGAATCAATCTAAAGTCTCACCACAGAGGGACAGTTTAATTCTAAGAGTTCAGAATCAATTATTCTTGTCAGGTCAACTACCTTATGTCTTAAATCTATATCTATATCGACGTAGATTTAGATATAAAATATATCTATAATGTATAGTAAAATATACAAATAATATACAAATATATATATAACATACATCTACAATGTATAAAATGTATAAGTGTATATGCACATTGGGATATATATTTTAAATAATATATATTTATATATGTATAATAATATAATGTGTATTTTAAATAATACATAACAATGCCAGAAAACAGACATGAGGTGATGCCAGTACAAGCAATATCCTTTTTTTCAAAGAGATGGCAGTCAGGTGCTTTGCCTGAGAGGCAGATGGCAGGTGGGAACATGGAGGAGACAGGGGCTGCCAGGTTTTCAACCCCGGCTCCATGGCTTCCCTTCGTCTCTCTGAGCATCCGTTTGCCCTTCTACAAACTAAGAATAGGGCGCCTTCCCCGTAGAGTCTTTCGTAGAGTCTTTCGGGGGGTTTAAGTGAATTTATATTGGTAAAGCACTTAGAAAATAGTGCCTGACACATAGTAAGCACTACATCACGTTTGTTAAATAAATAAAGATCTCAGGAGCTGGAGCTGGTCAGATACAAAGTAAATATTATTTAGAATAACAAGTTGCTATTTTTAGTAGAACAGAGAAAATGTGTACCTCCTACAGATCCACCTAGGATTTAGCACTTTGATATACAAAAGATGGATTTTCTTTGGAATATATTCTGAACCAGAAGTCCCAGAATGTGGTGCAGGATCAGGGAAATAGCGAGAGGAGGAAGTCAACATCGTATTCCTCGCGGGCAAGTCCCGAGCGGCCTGCAGGAATCACAGTGCCGCTTCTGAAGGTTTTATCAGCCCAACAGTGAGCACCGAGTTAAGCTTATCTCTTCCAACCTGTTCCACAGGCCGGGAGTTCTGTAAATTGTTCATAGGTGTGTTTGGAAGATGTTCCTGAGTAAAATAAGTTTGCCAAACACTGGGGTAAACACAGAAATAACAATTCTTACAGCTTTAAAAATACTTAATATGCATTTCAGTACTGCAAGAACCATATTATGGAGCCAATCCCAAATTTATTTCACCATGATTTCCTTTTTTTCCCTTTTATCATACAACTATGGTTACCTTCCAAAGGTAGAAGATAGACCATCATTAGGGAAGTAGTAGTTATTTTTTGGGTCCTTATATTCCATGGAGAAGAACTGAATAAAACAAAGTTAGCTTAGAAAGAAAGAACAAAATGTTAATAATAACTAGCAACTGAATAACATTTTGCAGCTGAAGCATATTTCTATATATATTATTTTCTTCATTAGCATATTTTCCTCATTTGTACTCACTTACTAACGCACTGCCTCATTTACCATCTCCTGAAATCAAAAGGATGGGTCCACCTAAGAACCCAGCCATTCCAGTTCCAAGTTAAAATCTTCTCATAAAGCACTTCTGTTGTCTGAGTTAAAGGGCATTCATTGTAACATTGTTTTTAGGAGTAAAAAAGTAGAAATCATCTAATGTTTACAAAAGGGTGAATGAGTAAATGAAGTTCAGGCAGACAATACATGTTAATTAAAATGAATTAACTGTGTAACTATGGATGTCTTCAAAGCATCATTTTAAGTGAAAATTAATAGAACAGAGTTAAAAGAAGCAGAAATATTTTTAAATCACTGTCAAATAGTAATTAGAAAGAAGAGTTAGTATAGGTAATGGTGACAGGAGCGAAGTGCATTAATTACTCATCAAAATTTAGGTAATCTGGGCTTCCCTGGCGGCGCAGTGGTTTGGAGTCCGCCTGCCGATGCAGGGGACATGGGTTCGTGCCCCGGTCCGGGAAGATCCCACATGCCGCAGAGCGGCTGGGCCCGTGAGCCACAGCCGCTGAACCTGCGCGTCTGTAGCCTATGCTCCGCAGCGGGAGAGGCCACAACAGTGAGAGGGCTGTGTACCACAAAAACAAACAAACAAACAAACAAAAAAACATTTAGGTAATTGTTAGTGTAAGGCTTAAGAAATTAGGAGAGCTACAATTGTATTAATGCTCTCTCCTTTACTGTTTCTTGTGTTGTTCTGTACTTACTGAGAATCGCATTCACGTTCAAGATTTCATTTACCAACTTGTATGCTAATGACAAACATATTTATATTTCCACTTCTTTTGAACGGTAAGCCTGTATATCCATTGGCCCCTGGTCATCTTCACTTGAATATCTCACAGACAACTCAAGTGACATGTCCCAAGTGATTCATTATTATATACTACCTTTTCCCTCTTTCACAAAGAAGCAAGTAAAAAAGTTACTCCTCTTCTTGAATATTCCATATCTTACTTACAAGTGACACTCAAGCCAAAGCCTGCTTATCATTCCCAGCTCACCACCCTTTCCCCACAAACAGTATCATCAAATCTTTTCAGTTCTTTTTCCTAAGTTTCTAGTCAGCCCAGCCCCTCCTCTTGATCTCTACTCCCACTGCCCCAGTTCATTTAATAATTTTTTCTTGCATTATTGTAATATCTCCTTAAATGTCTCTGTGCCTTTGGTCCTACTGTTCTCTGAAAACATCCTCTACATGTTCATCAGATCATGTATAATATATCTGCTTTCCATAAAATCATTTGATGGCTTTCCTTAATTTTTAGATTAAATCTAAACCCAGCATAGCTTCAAAAGTTTTCCTTGGTTAGACACTTATTTACACCCTTTAACTATTACCTCTAACCACCCATTTTTTCTATTTTTCTCCTTCCTTTCTTCTTCTCTACCCTTGGCTCGCCCAGACTTCACCCATAATAACCTACACATATTTTCCTGTGTGTTTCTGTCGGCCTGGAATGCCCTAGTTCTCCAGTGTGCTCCTTCATTCCCTTTATTACTTTAAGAAATACAGTTATCTTGTATTTGTTTGTAAATCAAAAACTGTGCAAAAGAAGTGGCACACACGCTTCTACTTACAGCTGTTTTGATCCATTAGAACCAAGGCAGTAAAAATGAGTACACTGAATTTCTGAAAGCAATATGATAATCCGCTGGATGGGAAATCTAATAATCTACAGTAGTCTATCGTATGGAATGTAATTCCAGAAGAAAATAGGAATTTTTATGATTTATGATATATCTGTGGGATTTGTAACTGCAAATAAGTTGTCTTTTCTGTTTTTTTAATAAGCTTTTTGAGGGCAGGAATTGTATGTTTTCATTTTGTAAGCTCCATAGCCCATAATTCCACATTTAGTACATACTCGGCACTCAACAAATGTTTGCTATATTGACAAAGAGTACGTTAAATCATGGGAACATGTGATACTATAACATTTTATAGTACATATTATTTTACATCACAGAAATAATGCAAATGTTAGCTGAGTATACTCAAAAGGTCTTTGAAATAGCGCTTGAAGGGTGTGAAAGTCATTATGTTTGGGTACTCTTTGTAAATAAGTGATGAAAAGAAAGGATATTTGCAAGTTATTTGAAATGATATTCAATTTCCTCTGTACTAAAAGATAGTCTTTTTTAAAAAAAAACTTTATTTTGTACTGCTTATACTCTGGATTTTTAAAAATATGACTTTCAAAAATAACTTCTTGTAAGATAATTAGAACAACTTGCCATCAGTGCCTTTCAATTAACACTGAAATTACGTCATAGAAAATAATTCTTGTTTTGAAGGGAATTGAACAAAATGGCATATTCATTATCTTTTACTAACAACTTCTACTAATTTAAAGCAGAAAAGTAGAAGGACAAAGCAGTAACATTTTGAGGTTGGAAGCATTCAGGTAGCGGGTGAAAAGTAACCTTTAAATATTCTCCCATCTATTTCCCCAGTTTTCACTTTCTTGTTGTAAATACTTACAGACACAGAAGAAGTAGTGGCTTGCTAGTTAGCACATCGATAGTGATTTAGTGTGAATTAACCACTTGTTTCCATTCATGGACACCCAGAATAATTAGCAACTGGGACACGTGAATCTAATTTACAATTTACCGTTTAGCAGAATTTCATAGGGCATGTAGTTTAATAGACAGCATTACTATTTTTCTTTTTGATAAATGAGTTAAATGATCATTTTGGTTTCAAAAGTGAATATTATATGTGTAGGAGTGAGAAGTTAGGTAAAAATATATATGTATATTGGAGCTTTTTTAATTAAAAAGAAAAGCATCTATTATTGTAATGTTTACATTTGACAGTAATTTAAGGAAGAAAATTTTAAGTTCATACATGCTGAAGTGTGTATGTTTGAAAAATAAAGCATCATCGCAATTACTACTGATGGGTATTACTTCTGTCTCGTAACAGCTAGTGCATTCTGTATCATAGAATACAGTATATTGTGTGCCAGGCGACTCACTGAAGAAAATAGAGTGAAAGGTACAAACTTACAGAATATTTCCTCAGAGAGGTCCTTCTATGAGACCATATGTAGACAAGGATTAGTTGCTCCATGGGCAAAGGTGCATGTTTATTTTTGTAATAAACCAGTCAAATAACCTATACCATACAGTTTAATTTCTACTATATTATTTCTCCTCTATTGAAATAATTTTATCTTGATGAATGATTTGAATCATGTCTGCCATTTTTGTCATTTTATAAATTGCAGATCCAGGGCTTCCTGCAGCTTTTCTCTGCCTGGGGTACAGTGAGAGGAGAAAGAGAGAGAGAGAGAGAGAGAGAGAGAGAGAGAGAGAAGTGATTGATAGATAGATAGATGAAAATATCCATACCTATATTTTTCAAATCGGGGACATTATAGAAGAAAGCATTTTGCTGAAAAAGAAGTTAAAGAAAAGATAATTATTTCCACCTTTTCTTTGACTGTCACTAATTTTTAGAGGGATTTATCATCATTATCTGAAAAATATTTTGAAGACCCAAGCTGCACTCACACTCTTTAGAGCTGTTTAGACTAACAGAATCCTTATATTCTAGGTGGTTATAACCCAAACCATATAATGCTGGCATGAATCTACAAGGCAGAGACTGATAGAGCACAGAATAAATACAGGAAAATGAAATTAACTTAGGAGGAGGCCCAGATGCGGCGGTGTGAAGAGTAGACAAAAAGAGCATTGCTGAAGTTTGATCTTCTCTTCTCTAATGTATCTGCAAATAGCTCTGGCACCAAGATCATATGGCTATCTCCCAGAACCTGGATCAGAAAGCCTACTGTTTATTAAGATAAATGCAGATGTGTCTGCAAAGGGGCACTTCAAAATAACAGACCATCTTAATGCCATGTGGCTAGTTTGGAATGTTCTTAATCATTTGCGTTATCATTTGCTTTAGGTCATTTCTGAAAGCTCTGTAGTGTCATTAACTAGATTATGCTATGAACTGAGCTTATTTCTTCATATTTACAAAGCTTTCCAGGGCTACCTTTCTCTGGTTTTGCACTTAAGTGAAATTAGGAGTCTGTTAGGTGTTGCCTTTAGACTAAGTGAAGTAGCTCCTGAGGCTCACATCCTTCGGGCCTCATTAGGAAGAGACCCACAGCATGCCTGCCACTGGTTAATATTTGCAGAGCTCATTTACATACATTGGAAACAAACCAAAAAAAGGCCAGACAAATCCTACTGAAGTGAAGAAGGCTGAGGGCATCAGTGCCCATCATCTGGGTCACCCTTCTCTGTCGGAAGTGGATGACCCACCAGGTGGTGACTTCCTATCTCTTCTAAGCTGAAAGAGACATGTTGAAAATGTGTCTTCAGGTACCTTTGTTGTTAAAGATTTGACAGGACAAAATAGGTAACCCATAACCTTGAGAGAAAAAGGGAGTAAGGAAAGGATTCCTTTCCAAAACAAGATATGTTCTTTACATAAATCTAGTTAGCCAGAGAGTTTATTTTCCAAGAAGATAAAGGACAATTTTCTCACTGCCTCTGCCCTGATGGAATTCTAAGCTAATAGTTTTTCCTTATTCAGAACTGCAGGGTACAGTGATTTGTAGTTTCTCAATACTTTCTTTATTCCTGTTTCTCTTTACTATTTTAAAACTCCACTTTGTGATAATGTCTTGTATATGCCATTTAGATTAATGTAACCATATAGGGGAAGCTGGTGTGAAAAATTATGGGCAAAAAGTCCTCAACAGTTGAACTTTGTCTTCTCATTATATCAAACTTATTTAGGAGCCATTGTATTTGTTCATTTATGAAGATGATTTTGGCTAAATCTAGATAGGTGTGCTTTAAAACATAGGCACTAGCTAGTTAATCTGGAAGCATCCTCAACCTTTGTATATTATTGGGCTAGCTAGAGATTATGAAGTACCTGGTCTGTTTGCTAAAGAGGGTCTGGTCTATTTTACTTCTTTTGATAAAAGCATCCTGGAGAACATTTGTTAAAAGCTCTTGAACTCCAGTAGGATTTTTATTAACTTAATCACTATCAAAAAATTGCAGTGATCAACCCTAGATTCAGGATTTTTGTTTCCTCTACTTTTTCTTTCTGCTTACTGCCAGTATTATTAAAGATATAAAGTGTTTTCACATTGCCCAGCAGTTTCCTGACCTTGGCCAAGAGTATACATTTAATAAGTGGAAGATTCAAGATTTTCTAGAAAAGGTCCTTTGGAGGGTATCTTGGGAAGGTCTAGAGTTGAGCCCACCATATCACAATTGGATGACCCCATGAAAATGGAATCATCTCTGTGTTTCAGTTTACTTGACTGTAAAGTGGGGATGATGATACTATTTCAACAAGGCTGTTGATATCATTAAGAAATGCATATGAAAATGCCTTGTTAACTTTAGAGCTCCATAGGTGAGGAGTGTGTATGTTTATGAGTGTGCTGTTATTGTTTGTGCCTGGGGCTGTATGTGTGAGTCATTTCCTGAAAAGTAATTTTTACAACTTCCTTTTCAAGCACATCATGTCTAGAATTTATAAAATTAAGCTACTCTTCTCACTGATGTGCTGTTTAGTCAATTCAGTTTGGGCCAGAAAAATATAGAGAAGGAAACACTTCAGTGAGGTTGAACCTTGTATCTTAGTAAGAAATATCTCTCATGGCCATTCCTTCCTTCCTCTCTTTTAATGTAACCATGATTTTATTTCACACTTTTTTCATCCTTTCAACTTGTAGTCTTTAGCTAATCTTCCTTCATCCAGTCTCCTCTTTTGCATCAATCTTCTACACTGCCAATGGAGTGATCTTTCTAATAAGAGAAATTTGATCATTTCACTTCATTAGTTATAAACATTAAATGGTTCAACATTGCTTTTAGGATGTAGTGCAAATGCCATGTAAGGTACAGCTTATAGAGCTCATCTATCCTCCCCTGTCTTCCTGGTCACCTCCCATTCTTCTCCTTTTACCACATGCGTCATGATCAGAGTTCAAGAAATATGATGACTTATGGTGATACTCTTTCTTGCTCTAGATATGTCGTGAAAACTTCAGGAATGTTATAAAATTTAACGTCTTACTACATTCAAGTCATTTCTTATATACTCACTCTTCACTAAAACTTACCAACCTTTTTCTAGACAGAATTACCTTTGACATTTTTATCATTTCACCATCTTCATATTAGAAAAAATAGTGGCATGTAAAGCTAAACGCTAGGATGTTTAATTTTTGTCTCTTGATTGAAGGAGCAATGTATATGGCAATAATCAGTAGATTTCGCTTGTACTTTTCTAGATGTAATGGTTATTTACATTAAAACTTTGATTATTGGAAAAAAAGTTGATTATTGGGATAAGAATCTTTGCCTAAAGGCATATCCTGGTTAAAATAGTTTATTATAAAATAAAAAATTCTAAAAATAGTATAAAAACACTTTATTTATAATGATCTGTTGTTGAAAACATTGGAATGAATATAATTTTCTGTCCAAGTACAATATCCTGAATAATGTTACACCCATAAGGATTTCAGATCTTTGCAGTCTGTTGGCATCGTGTTTCTGCATAATTATTCACCTTGTCAATTACTTGGATATGAGTGTTGAATGAGTAGAGTGTTAGTTCGAATGATACTGATCCCAGAATATTCCCTAGAATCTGTTCCTTAAAATAATTGATAATATGAATTTGTTTTATTATCACATGCTAGCTTCTAAAATTAGGATTAGAGAATGAGAATATGGTTAAGAGCTGTTAATGAGATGCTGGGTGATTAAGTCATTTTACGCCTAAATGATGGATATTGAGTTCATTGGGGGAAATCTATTGAGTTTCAAACCCAAGTGACAGGTTACTCTACTTGTTGTCAGTAACAGGGAAAACACAAGAATCTCAAAGTCAGTAAATTCATTGAGTATTTTCTCTTAGAATAGACTTAGTAACAAAATAAATGTTTTCCTTAAGATTCAAATTTTTTTAAGCAATTTTCTGTTTAAGAAAAGATAATTGATTTGTAATGTTTGTGGGGAAAATCCAAGAACAAAAGGGAAGCAGGGACTGTCTTACTTAACTTGTGCTTTTGGATTTAGTCTGGTACATTGTAATAATTCACTGTTTGATTAATAAATGAATGAATGGTTAAAGGGATGAATGGACAGAGGCAGAGAGAGGGGGATGGATGGATGGATGGATGGATAGATGAGTGAATGAAATAAAGACTTGTACAGAAGTCAGGGAATCAGATATAATAAATATGAACAATGGTTTTACCAAATCCCTATATATATGATATCCTCAAGAATGATTTCATACCACAGTACATTATATCCCTTCAAATGAATGTCACTTTTCAAGATTATTACTTTGGTCTATGACTGCTACTGTTTAAAGTAATTTTAAAAATATTATTTTATATTTAATTTCATAATAATTTTGAAGTTATATAATAAAACAGCCTCAAAACCTCATTATTTTATAAGAACATCACAAAACTTCAACAAAATGTATTACCAAGTGTTCTCACCCAATTCAGTAGACAAAAAATGGGCTTGAGATAACTTTTGCGTCTCTAAAACCACGTACGCCATCAGAGGAGTTTTGCTCATCGAGATGTATCTCAAAGAAGATGTTGCAGTTTCTGAATGGCAATTCCAAAAACAGAGCAATGGAGTTACTGGAATAAGTTTGTTGCTTTCAAGGAGACTGCTTTGAAGGGGCAAAATTCATTTCAAAGTATGTTTATAAAGCAGTCTCATTAAATTCGTATCTGCACCCCAAAGCTATTTAATGACATAAAGCTAATGTGATTTGACCCACTAAGGAAGTTACAAATATGTATCAATGATTTTCTATAGAATCAATATATTTTCCAAGTACATATACATTCTGGGTAAGTGTGAATTATTCCTGTGGCATCTTGGACAATGATAATTCAGTTTGACTTATTCTATAAAATATTTCCCTATATAGAATGAAATTCTGAAATTTTAAAATGTAGTACTAATGGTTTGTTGATTCCAAGAGGATCAAGGATTTTTATTTCATTAAATAAGCGTTTTTATTCTGTTAGCTATTGTAGTGTAAAGCAATGACATGATATGCTGCCTTTTCTAATACTTTGTCTTCTTTTATGGGGGTGTTAATGTGACCTACATGCTAATTAATGTCGTAAAATCATTTGAAAGGTTTTGGTTGTCTAAGTGTGTTGGATTTTTGGTTTGAAAAAACTGACCTTGGTAAAACTGCCTTTACTTTAATAACTAGTTCACCTTTAACCCAAGTCTTAAAATACTCTCCGTTTGAAAGGAACAAAAGTAAAATAAGTAAGGTATCCTGAATTAGTAAGTACAAAAACAAATTACATATATCATCTTATCTTGGAGCATTCAGGATTATTATATAGAACACAGGCAAATTAAGTATAAAAGAATAAGAGAAGAAACCCGCTTGATGAATACTCAGCTTGCTCTTGAGTTACATATGTTTTAATGCAATAAATATTGGTACTTCACTTATGTGACTGATGGGGTTCAAGGGGAATGACTTAGTTGACTAATTTTTTTCATCTACATAATATGAAGGCAGTGTTTGTTAGGTTTCTATCAAGACAGGTCATCTAACAAGAATTCGTTTGCATATCAGTTGCTGAAATTCAGAGTACATTGTCCATAGAATCTCTATTAAGAACTGGATCTGCGATCTGCCCAACCAAATTCCATCTAGATATCTAGTTAAAACATTTAATTTTATTGCCTTAGACTTGTTAAATTAATCAACCAGTGAACAACTGGTTCACTGAAGAATCAATGAAATTAAATGAAAACAATATGCCTACTGAGTTATACCTGTTGACATTGAAAGGTGAGGAGGAACTTGTGATTATACGAGTTGCATTTGTTTCTGTGAATTTGTTTAATTATTGTTCTAATTAAGCTTATAATTTCTACAGAGTGTAATGTTAACTATATTTCACCTATTTTGAACTTACTGCAGTATTTAAATATGTTATAATAATTGTATGCAATTCCAAGCATTAATTTAGTTCAATGAAGAATTCTGTTTTGAATTTATATTTACTTAATCAAATATTTATACATTTTAAGAAGTTAAAAATGCTTAACTATGTATAAGAATGCCAAAATACTAATGAAATGCTAATGAACAAAAATGGGGATCAAATAGCTCATGAAGCTGAAAAGAAACTCCACTACAATGAAAATGCAAAGAGAACACTGGAGATGAAAAATTGGAAATGAGCAGGAAAGTAAAATGTCTTTAGACTAATCAAAGAGAAGTATTGAATGCTAAACAGAAATAGGTTGAAATTATCATAGATAAGCATAAGCTAGAACATGTATTATAACTTGGAACACTGTGGAGAATTTAGATACTGTTTTCATACCATACATACCCTCTCATTTCATGTGCTCAAGCACTGTTATTTACAAGAACACATTTTTCCACAAATTTCACCTTCTTAATGAGCTATTCATCGGTAGATTTTTAAGTCCATGGACAGAATATGATAATACCTTCAGAATCCTGTATTTCCTTTGTTGTGGACAAAGGATGCTGTTCTTTCAAGAATCAGTCATTGAACTCATTAATTGTTGTATCTGAGAAAGCTAAGTTTTAAAATTGTTCTTGCAGTGAAATATATGAATACATGACTTAATTGCATAATATTTTATTAAATGCTGAGATATGTTAGAATAACACTGGGTACAGGTGGTTTAATATATACAACAGATAAACATTGGGAATGATGATAAGTTCTGGAAACTGGGGTCAGGGAGGAATGAATACAGCAGGGTAGAAGAGGCAGAAGAGGAAGAGAAGGAGGAAGGGAAAATGGTGATGTGTCCGTCTTTCTGAGGTGTATACTAGTGTACCTTCCCAGAAGCAGACCCTGAGACAAGGATTCATGTGCAAGTTACTTATTAAGGAAGTGCTCCTAGGAGAAACTAGTAAGAGAGTGGAGGAAGAGGACAAGAAAGGCTTGATTTCAGGAGAAGTATGATTTCAAAGAGGGTATGATTTCAGGAGAAGTCCTAAATGAGACTTGTGGGGCACTTGGAATATAAATTACACCTTGGAGTTTTTACTATCTCAAGGCAAAGGAATTGAATGTCACACCAGGCAGTCACGGATTATAAGCAACAGGGGATAAGACCCACATTGCCAGGCACTTTCAGCTCCCTGCTCCTACAGTGCAAGGGGCCCCGGCAGTCTGAGGGGATTCCTCAGAAGAAAAGTTGCAGGCACTAAACAGGAGAAACAAAGCCCACGGAAGGTCGGGGTTGGGTCCTCAGGACCACTAAAGAAGGGGTCTGGTCTGAGGGACCATGATAGTGTCCATAAATAGAATTTCAAAATATAAACTTCATTTTGTTGTGTTTTTCCCCCTCTCCACGTTTACTTTTGCCTCCTCCTGTTGCTCTTTAGAGCTTTCAAGTACCTGATACCCGACAGCTGCCGTCCAGGGGCCCACATCCAGGTCCAAACTCCTTCCTCAGTTGGCTCCGCCTTTTCTTTCAACACCTGAATAAAAGTCTCGTTTTCTTAGCTCAGCTCAGCTAAACACTGAGAAGAGACTTGTTCGAATTCATTCACATTAGTTTTTGTTTTTAACAGCTGTGTATTAACCGAAGTGAACATCTTAGTCATAGTATTTTAGACAGTTTAGTGAAGAGAACTTGACCCTGTAAAAGGAAAGACGTGTTTCCAGCATGGAGGCCCCCATGTGGGCAGAAAGTAGCCCTAGGTTGCTAGATTTGTTTTCTGCACCTCTGAACCCAAAAGTTTTTCAATAGCTGCAACTTTTTTTTTTTTTGGTTTGTTTTAAAATAACTTCATGTCATGATAGTAATACTGAGGAAGCAATGTCCAAAAAATAGAGAGTTTGATACTAAGGAAGTTTGGAAGTTCTTTCAAAATACTCAATTTAACAAACAAATGATGAGTGAAGAAAAAGATCGAATATGTTTTTTGTCTATCTTAGAAATCATGAATATATTTTTTTCTATTTCCAACAGCACTAGTAGAGTATGACTAACTAAATTTTCCTGTCTTATCTAGGATTGACATACATATAATTTATTTGTAAGAAAACTGGAAATAATGTGTATCAGGATTGCTCATTTATATTAATTCTTCAGATACTTATAGAGAACCTTCAACATGAGGAGACCCCTTTGAGCAGCACTTAGAACATAATAATACCTGTTCTCAAGGAGGATACACTCATTTTTATTCAATTTCTAGTTCTTTGCAGAGACTAGAGGGTCAAATAAAAATAAGACAAAATATTCTCAAAGTACAAATTTGTTTCTGATTATAAGGCATGATTTACTTCTACAACTAACCCCTGGTAAGTTTTTTAATTTTTCCTATTTTCAAAATAAAGTTTATACTAATTTTCAATATAAAGCAGCACATTATTATGTTGTTATTCATTATAATAATGTAATATACTAATTATAATTACTATATTATTATATTAAGAAAAATCAGGGCAGAAGAAAGAAGAGAAACATAAATGCATTTTACCCCACCAACATAAGATAACCACTTTAAATGGTTTTTTTCCTGCCTAATATTTTATTCTTTTTATGTACATTTTTGTGTCCTAGTATTTTTCACTTAACTTTAAAGCATACATATCTTTATGTTGTTGTAAACTCTTCATGCATCTTTTTTAATGCCTTCCAAACATTTCATTGAATGGGCTATTAGGCTAACCATTCCCTAATTGTTGGGCATCTAACTTGTTTATAAATTTTCCTCTTTTACCCTTTCAAAAGGGTAATCAACCGGACTTTTCATGATCAGACTCTCCAGATAGCTGTGCAGAAGGTGTGTTAACACTTTAAAATCCTTTCTTGTTTAGGGAACCTCTGCAATCTTCTCATGTTTCCTCCTCGGGCCCACTGAAGCCATCTATCTGGAAGAAAAGTTTATATGTCAGAATAGGCCCTAGCCAGGGCTGATTAGGCCTGGAGGCCCTGACCGCTATACAAAGTTAAGCAACCTAGATCTGAGTGGCCCTATAGGGCTTACACTTTACAAATGTTTCCACAGGCTGAGATCTTCTAGTAGCAAAAAAACACTGTGTATTTTGAGATCAGAAAGAACCTTGAGAGTTGCTCTTGAGTAGGGTGGAAGTTCCTGCTGTTCTTCTGGTTTGCCTGGGAAATCTTCCAGAGGAGGATTCTTGTGAGTGGCTTAGGTAAAGGCCGCTGAACTGGAGGTGAGGTATTCTGGGCATGGGTTAGTCTGGTAGGCTGAATGTTCCTTCCCAAACTCCCAATTTACTTCTAGAGACTGAGGATCTCAGTAACTAGGGAGGCAAAAGTACTTTGCAGATAAACCCATATGGAGGTATATGTGTGTACGCACTTTTAGATGAGAACGTTTTGTTTGTTAAAGGCCTGGCTAGCGCTTTGACAGTAATAAAATCCCTTGTACTTTTCACAGGCCAGGATAATCTCTTTGGTAAGAATATAGGGCAGTAATTAGTCTTGCATTGATTTTCACACCAGAACTTTTATGTATGTTTAACATCTTAGAATCACTTTAGTTTTATTGTAGTTACTCCTTGTCGTGATTCTGTCAAGGTGTGCAGGAACAAAGGTAAAGTCACTAGGATCCAGGGAAGACATTGTTAACCTTTGCGTGCATGAGAACAGGACCATAGACAGGAGAGGTCACAAGCAGATAAGTTTACTTATTCCAGTAGTCTGAACTTTTCTAGAAAACTGTTTTAGAAAGCACATATTACTTTGAAACAGCAGTAGGCAAAAGCAAGACCAAATTGTGACGCAATCATCAAGAAAACCATATTTGTAATAAGGTTAATTAAATTTGCTGCAATCTTGAGACAAGCATCCTGTAAGTGTGCCAGTAAATCTGGTCTTGCTTTATCAAACTGCAGGGCACCCCCTCCTTCTCCCAGAACGAGTAGCTCATTGCCAGGGGACACACACAGGCTGGCAACAATAACCGATACGTTATGAGAGGTTAGACAAGTTTTCTCGGAACTGAAGGGCAAATTGTAAGAAATTTCTTTGTCTGCTTGTGATGCTGTTAAGTTGAAAGCACACTGGGAGGTTTGGTTGAAGCAACAATGGTCGAAATGACGGCCTGCTGTTTGGAGCAAGCATCCTGGCTCTACTGATGGTCCAGACATCTGCTAGCAACTCCTTGTCAGGTTCTGCCCCATACAGGGCGCAAGAGCGCTTTGCAGCATTTAACTCATCAGAGTCTTTCAGCTGTGCAGTGTGCACTACATCAAGAATGTTTATGTAATAAAACAGAGCTAATTAAACATTTCAAAGGGAAACATTATTTTAACACTAATTAGATATGATTACAGCTTTTTTTCTCTATGCTAGGGCTGAGCTGCTCTAAGCACCTTCATTTTCCTTTCTTTGCTCAATTTTGTAATCAAGTCTTACCAAATTATGCAGTGCTCTCCTGTCTTAGGGTATTCATTCCAGTATGTTGGCAAGTTGAAAAACCTTTACCAGGTTTAAGATGATTGAAACAAAGAACGACAGTAACAGCAATAGTAGGTTGGATGTATCCCTCTTGGTAGAAAAGCATGTTAGCATAACTAATATCCACTTATGACCTTTTTTAAGACCCTTTAAAGGTGGTATTGTTATTTTTTATTTCAAACCTGTAAGGTTGATACAAGCCACAAATATCTCAATTTCACAAATGAGGAATCCAGGGCACAGATAGGATAAGCAGTTCTGCAGCAAAGCAAGACTAGCTAAGATGCACAACTCAGAGTTTGCTTTCTGGGGGGCAACGCCTTACGAGAGCTGGCAAAGTACTTTGGCTCAAGGTAGTTAAAATCCACCAGATAAAAACTCATAAAATATGCGTGAAAGCCATGCTGGCTTGGTAATAAATAGACACAAGACCTTTTTAATCGATGACATATGAAATGTAATATACTTTTAACTAATGACCAAGAAGATCTTTGAACTGAAAAAAAAAAAAAACTAGTCTTACCCAGATATGTGACAGCTTACATTTTTATTTATGTACATAATATATTAATGGAAGCTTAAAGAAATTCACAGAGATACGAGATAAGATTTTTACAGAATAGAAGATGCTTGCATGTTGGAAAACAAATCAGTTGAAAGCCTTTCAGTGATAGAAGGGAAACTGAGGGTTTTAAATGTTTGAGTATTTCTGAATGAATTCAATGAGATGATACACTTCTTAGCTTCTTCAAAGCTATTTATGATTAAGAATATAAAGCATAGAGGAATATGTTTCAAATGGTATTATGGTAGAATGAATATATATTATTTTCTGTGGTCTTGAGAAATAGTAAGCTTATTTTTTAACCTCTTTCCTCAAATGCTATGAAATCATACTTTTTAAAAAGAAATATAGAAATTGGTTCTCTGCAGTCCTAATTAAAAAGAACTTCAATAAGAAGTTCTACTTCCAACCCAAGCTTGAGGGCATAGCAGTAGCTGGGGAGTATTGTGTTCATTTTGCTATTTGAGTAGTTCAGGAAGAAGGAGTTGCCTTTCAAACAGCAAGCAACTAATATGATGCCCTCAGGACACTGCCATCACATCAAAGTTGGTTTAAAACACACACATATCATCGTTGTCATCATCATCATCATCATCATCATAACCATCACCAAGTAGCTAAAATTTTAACAAATATATCAGAGAGAACTTTTCCTCAATTACAATTATGCAGTTGAAATTATGGCTATGATTTTACCAGTAACACCCAAATAAATGACAGATGATACATTGTCTCACTAAGTCGGTATATCTAATTTTAATAAAAATTCCCATGACTGTATAGGATTTCTTTTTCATGAATTATGGATTCATTATGTACACCTTCGCAGATATCTCTGAAACTTGGAATAGGAAACTACAGAAGGATAAAAGTACGTCCTAAATTAGAATGTTCCTTTCTCCTCCTCCAATTAGGTTTCATTCCCAATTTCTCGTTGTTAATATCCCTATTTTGCCAATCTGCCATGACTTTAAACATGAAATCTCCTTTTAGTTCTCAATCTCCTTTGCATCTAATGCATTAATAAACTATATGATATTTTTCTCTGTGATGTTGAGCAGTGATTTCCCTTGCTGTTCCACTGACACCGTTTTCGTACGGACCCTCTTCAGCTCTCTCCAATACATTGTTTTACAAATGATCTTCCTTCCTAATTATGTTTAAATTCATCTCTCATGCAATTACCATGATATCTTCCTAAAACAAGGCCTTTGCTTTGTTGCTTTTTGTTCGAGAACTTCCTTTCTTCCCACTGAGGTCTTGTCTGTACGTACCACCAGCCTTGCCCACAACTCTGTTCTAGCCACGACCCCAGATCTTCTCAGTTCCTATACCCAGGATCTATGATTCAGCCCTGATTTTACTTAGTGATTTTACTTAGTGTGAGATGTTGACTATTTCTCTTTTAAAAAATTTTTCATCTCTTTTGGCTTTTGAGACAGTGTTAAGCTGGCTCTTCCTCCATCTTTCTACCTACCTTATCTGAGTATCCTTTAAAAAAAAAAAATATTTAGGCTGTGCCGTGTCTTACTTGCGGCACACGGGATCTTCATTGTGGCATGTGGACTCTTAGTTATGGCACTCAAGTGGGATCTAGTTCCCCAAACAGGAATCGAACCCAGGCCCCTTCCATTGGGAGCGCAGGGTCTTACCCAGTGGACCACCAGGGAGGTCCCTGTCTTAGTATCCTTAATAGCATCTTCTTCCCCTGCCCATCCCTTAAATGATGACTTCCTTGTAGGCTCTGTTTAACCTTTTCCCTCTTACTTTGTCAACTTCCTTGGAGGAATTTTATTCACATCAGTGGCTTTGACTACCACCCAAATGCCAGTGGTCACTAAATTTTTATCTTTAGCCCGTAGACTCATCTATTACATCTGCTTACTAAACATCTGCACTTGAAGGTACCACGAATACCTCAATTTTACATTTCTAAGTTGATATTATTTTCCCCACTCCAACCAAAATCTTTTCTTACTTCTCTAGTCTATATCATTGTGAATGAACCCACTACTTCTGCATTTGAATGAGTCGCAGCCTGAGAGTCTTCCTAGACAGCTTATCACACAAATATTTATTTAGCACCTACTGTCAGCTGGGCATTTCTTTAGGCTCTGGGATACAGCAGTGGAGTAAATAGACAAAAATCCATGGTTGCTTGAAGTATACAGTCTTTAGGTAGAAGAAAAAAAAAACAATATACATATAGTGTAATAATGATAGTTTCTAACTTTACTGAGGTATACTTGATATATATTTGCACATATTTGAAGTGTACAATTTGATAAATATTGACATATTTATACACCCCCAAAACAGTCACCATGATCAAGATAGTAAATATATCCATCACCTCTGAAAATTTTCTCATGTCCATATCTTCTTTCTGTCACTATAGGTTAGTTTACATTATCCAGAATTTTATACAGAGTTTTTTCTTTGATCTGGTTTCTTTCACTTGCCATAACTATCTAGATTTATCCGTGTTATTATGTATATCAAAATTCATTCCTTATTATTGCTGAGTAGTATTCATTGGATATATATACATAATTTGTTTATCTATTCACATGTTGATAGATGTCTGGGTTGTTTCCAGTTTGACTATTACCAATAGAGCTGCTATTAGCATTCATGACTACATTTTCCGTGGCCATATTTTTTAATGTATCTGGAGTTAATTCCTAGAAGTAGAATGACTGGATCATAGGGTAGATGTGTGTTTAACTTTTTAAGACACTGCCATTGTTTACCCACCAGCAGTGTATGGGGGCCCCAGTTCCTCCACAACTTCAACACAATTTGGTGTTGTAAGTCTTTTTATTATTAGTCATTCTAATAAATGTGTAGTTATATCTCACATTGGTTTTAATTTATATTTACCAAATGATTAATGATGTTGAGAGTATTTTTATGTACTTATTTACTGTCTTCTTATCTTCTTGGTGAAGTGTCTATTCATACCTCTTGCCCATGTTGAAATTGGGTTATCTGTTTTGTTTTGTTTCTTTTTTACATCTTTATTGGAGTATAATTGCTTTACAATGGTGTGTTAGTTTCTGCTTTATAACAAAGTGAATCAGTTATACATATACATATGTTCCCATATCTCCTCCCTCTTGCATCTCCCTCCCTCCCACCCTCCCTATCCCACCCCTCTAGGTGGTCACAAAACACCGAGCTGACCTCCTTGGGCATTTTTTTTTTTTTTTTTTTTGAGTTTGGAGTGTCCCTTCTATATTCTTGATACAAATCCTTCATCAATATATTGATTTGAAACTATTTTGCTGTGGCCTGTGAATTGACTGTTTTATTCTTTAAAAAGTGTATTTTGAAGAATAAAATTATTTATTTTTGATGAAGTCAACTTTTTTCTTCTATGGATTATGCTTTTGGTGTTGTATCTAAGGAATATTTGCCTAACCCAAAGTCACAAAGATTTTCTTCTATGTATTCTTCTAGAAGTTCTATACATTTATGGTTTATATTTAGGTCTTTGATCCATTTTGAGTTAATATTAGTAAATGGTGCAAGGTGTGGATCAAAGTTTTTATTTTTCCACATGGGTGTCCCATTGTTCCAACATCAATTTTTGAAAAGGCTATACTTTCTCCACTGAACTTCCATTTTGCACTTCTGTCAAATATCAGTGTTCCATATGTCTGTGGGTCAATTTCCAAAATCTCTATCATGCTCCATTTATCTGTTTGCCCCTCTTTGTGCCAGTACCACACTTTTAAAAATATTGCTGTAGCTTCATAATAAGACTTGAAATCAGGTCAGGTTAATACACCAATTTTGTATTTTTTTCCGAAAGGTTGTATGGCAATCCCAGGACCTTTGCATTTCATATGAATTTTAGAATGAATTGGTCCATTTCTACAAAAAAGCCTTCTGGGCTTTTGATTGAAATTATGTTGGAAATGTTCTTTGTAATCTGTAGAATGATTTGAGGAGAATTGACATCTTAATATTGAGTCTTCTGAGCAATGAACAAAGTATACCTCACCATTTATGTACATCTTCTTTATCTTGGGAATGATTTATAATATTCAGTGTATAGGTATTACACTTATTTTTCAGGTGAATCCATATTTTATGATTTTGATGCTATTATAAATGATATTGTATTTTAAATTTCAATATCTGAATTTTCCTTTTTGGCATAGAATATGATTGATTTTTACATACTATTTTTATTTTCTGCAACACCCATAACTCATTAGTTCTAGTAGCTTTATTGTAAAGTCAGATTTTTCTATATAGAAAATTTTGTTGTCAGTGAATAAAGGCAGATTACCTACTTGCTTTCATATCTAGCTGCCTTTTATTGCTTTTTCTTGCCTTATTGTACAACCTCCAATACAAGGTTGAAAGAAATTGTGATAGTGGACACCTTGTCTTATTCCTGATCTTAGGAATTCATTCTTTCTTATTTAAGTTTTATGCTAACTTCCAAGTTTTTTTGTAGATGTCCTTCTTGATGTTGAGAAGGTCCTTTGTACTTTTAGCATTCTGAGAATTTTCATGAAGAATAGATGTTGGACTTTATAAATGCTTTTTCTATATCTATTGATATGGTCACACAGTTTGTTTACATTATAAATTTTATTAACCAATTTAAAAATTTTAAAACAACCTTACATTCCTGGCATAAACTCCACTTGAATTTGATTGGTTAACATTTTGTTAAGACTATTTTAGTCTATGTTTATGAGTGATATTGGTCTGTATTTTTCTTGTACGTGTTTGTCTGGTTTGGTATCAGGGCATGTTGACCTCATAGAATGACTTAAGAAGTATTCTTTCCTCTTCAACTTTGTGGAAGAGCTTGCATAGAAATTATTTATTTATTAAATGTTTGGTGAAATTTACCAGTGAAGCAATCTGGGCCTACATTTTTCTTTGTGGAAAGGTTTGTTTAACTATAATTTCATTTTTAAAATAAACATAAAGCTATTTGTGTTATCTGTTTTTTTCTTGAGTAAGCATTGGTAATTTGTACCTTTTAATGAGTATGTTCATTTTGTACAAGTTGTCAAATTTCTAGGCATAAAGTTGATCATAATAATATCTTATAATCTTTTTTTTTTTTTTTTTTTTTTTTTTTTTGCGGTACACGGGCCTCTCATTGTTGTGACCTCTCCCGTTGCGGAGCACAGGCTCCGGACGCGCAGGCTCAGCGGCCATGGCTCACGGGCCCAGCCGCTCCGCGGCATGTGGGATCTTCCCGGACCGGGGCTCGAACCTGTGTCCCCTGCATCGGCAGGCGGACTCTCAACCACTGCGCCACCAGGGAAGCCCTTATAATCATTTTAACATCTGAAGAATCTCTAGTGATGCCACTTCTCTCATTCCTCATATCAGTAATTTGTATCACCTTTTTCTCTCTTTTCTTTTTCTCATCTGCCAGCTAGAAATTTATCAATTTTATTGATCTTCTCCAAGAAACAGATTTTGATCTCAACTTTATCTGTTGATTTTTTATCTTTTATTTCATTAAAATCGTTCTGCTTGAAGGACTTCCTTTAAAATTTCTGTGTGGCATATCTTCTAGTGGTTAATTTTTTTAACTTTTGTATTTGTATTTTTTATTTCACCTTTCTTTTTGAAAGATATATCTGCTGGGTGTAGAATTCAAGGTTGTTGGTTGTCTTCCTTCTTTTATCTGTGGGTTTGTACTTTTCATCAAATTAAAAAATTTTTCTGCCATTATTTCTTCAAATATTGTTTTTTCCTCCCTGGCTTCTGTTACCCCATCTGCACATATATCAGAATGTGCAGTTTCTGGAGTTGTTCCACAACTGTGATTCTCTGTTCCCTTTTTTTTTTTTTCCTTTCTAGGTCTTTTTTCTCTCTATGCTTCATTTAGGGTACTGTGTGTTTCTACGTCTTCAAGTTAACTAATATTTTTTTCTTTAGTCTCTTATCTGTCATTTGTTCCATCCAGTATATTTTTAATTTTAGGCATTCGTCTTTTTTTCTTTTCTTTTTCTTAATTAATTAATTTATTTATTTATTTTTGGCTGTGTTGGGTCTTCGTTTCTGTGCAAGGGCTTTTTCTAGTTGCGGTGAGCGGGGGCCACTCTTCATCGCGGTGCATGGGCCTCTCACTATCATGGTTTTTCTTGTTGCTGAGCACAGGCTGCAGACGCACAGGCTCAGTAGTTGTGGCTCACGGGCCCAGTTGCTCCGCAGGATGTGGGATCTTCCCAGACCAGGGCTCAAACCCGTGTCCCCTGCATTGGCAGGCAGATTCTCAACCACTGCGCCACCAGGGAAGCCCCATTCTTTTTTATCCCTAGAAACATAGTAGTTTTCATATCTAGAAGTTAGGTTTGGGTTTTTTTTATATTTTCCATGTCTTTAGTTAATATTTTCCATCTTTCTCCTAGGTTTTGGAACATAGGGAATAAAATTAAATAACTAACAATTATTATTTAACATTTCTGCTAATTCTAACATCTATGTCAGTTTGGGGTCAGTTTTGAGTGATTAGTTTTTCTTCTAATTGTAGGTCATATTTTCCTGCTTCTTTGCATGCCTGGTAATTTTTTATTAAATGCCAAATTTTGTGTAGTTTACCTCATTGTATGCTAGATATTTTTGTATCCCTATAAATACTTTTTAGCTTTTTTCTGGAACTCAGTGGAAACAGATCAGTCCCTTTGGGTCTTGCTTTTATGATTAGGTAGGACCAAACCCGCATTTTTTTCTAGAGTCAATTTTTCCCTAATATGAAGACAAGACACTTCTGAGTACTCTAACAAAACTGTGATTTGTGAGTCTTTCCAGTGTGGTTGATGGGAATAGGCCCTATTCCTAGCTTGTGTCAAATCTAATTAGTGTTCCCTCTAATTTTGAGGGATGGTTCTTGCCCTAGTCCTGGGCAGTTTCCTCATACATCTACCAATCAGTGTTCTGCTAAATACTTGAAGGGAATCCTCTACATCTCCCAAATTCTCTGTGCAGCTCTCTTCTCTAAGAGATGGTCCTATGAATCCTAGCTGCCTTTGTCTTCCTGTATTCATTTCTGTCTCATCAACTCAGGGAGTCTAGGAGACCCACCTGACTTCCCTTTTCCTGAGCCACAGCTTCTAAACTCTCTCAAGATTTTAACCTGGGGCAGTACTAGGGCTCACCTCATCTGTTTCCTGGTTCTTAGCAATCAATATCCTCTGTTGCCTGGTGTCCAATATTTTAAAAAGTGTTGTTTCACATATTTTTATTTTTTGTTGTTGTTTCTGGTGGAATAGTAAATCCAGTCCCTGTTACTCCATCTTGTTCCAATAATATGTGTTTTAAAGAAAAAACTAAAATACATAAGTGAATAGATAAAATATACGTTGAAGAGAATCAAAAGTTAATACATTTGTCAAAGGTTAGAGGTGTCTTTACCAAACACCCTCTCCACTAATTTCCCATTATAGAGAGGCAAAGGGCAATAGAAAAGGTGGTGTTTCTATACACTGCTATTAATACTATTAGCAACAAACCTTCATTGGACATGGTCTAGAACAGATCTGCTATAATCCAAATTTTATACCTCATTAGAGGCACGACACTGTAGTTCATGTAGGTAGAAACCAATACCCTAAATCTCCCTTCCATGTTTGGGGGGCCCAGTGTTACAGGTGTCTTTGATTTAAATTCAACCCCTAGAAATAGAATGGAGAAAGAAGTTGGAGAGAAGAGAGGTAGTGCTCTGTATTCCCTTCCCCCGTTTCTTCTCTCTGTACCCTACACTAGTGAGCACCAGGTGGTACATTTAATGCCTTTCTTTTCCTGGGAAAAGCTGACCTTAGTTGAGGGTGGTAGTTCCTTTTTCAAAGTGGGAAAAAGTAGGACAAGGAGAAATTTTCTGTATTTCTCAAAATTTGATTCAAAGAGAAGCATATAAAGTAAAGGCTGGTTAATTTGATCCCAGATATTTTACTACTAAGAAACCTCTAGCAGACTTTGAATGCTTACCTCATTTTATAATTAAGAATTCCTTTCCATTCACAAAGTCCACCACACCTAAATATAAACATGATTCAGCCAGTGATTAATTCAACAGTTTGGGTAATTACATTCCCCAGCCTCCTGAAAGCTATACCAACTTGCCTTTTATCAGATTTCAGACCCTAATAACCCACATTTTTATTACCACCTGTTTACATTGTTACTAGAATTCTGGCACATTGGCACACTTCATGTGGCACATTGATGTAGTCGTATAAATAATAAATAACCAAACAGACCAGTTTAGAGTGTTTGAGAAAGAAATACTCCATTATTCAAATGGGTTTTATAAAATCTGTTGCATTTGTGTGTATTAGTATTAACTAGTGTCAGAGAAGGTGCATGTCCTTTGGGACAATGAGTGTCCCTTCTGAAATGGGCAGGGGGTCGTTTGGCTCCTGAAGGATTATTCCAACCATTTACAACACAAGAGACCATATTGGGCAAAAGAGATTGTTTAATCTAGTATTCTTTCTTAGTCAAAATCTTTCTCCATACCACAGGTAACAGTCAACCTTCACACATATTTATATGTGAAAACCTTCTAATTCTCTTTTAACATATCCACCATCTTCCATTACCCGAGTACAGCCATTATCCGAATCCCCAGCCATTTTTTCCTTAAAACTTCCTGCTGACAGATTTTTCCTTCATTTAATACTACTCTGCAACTCTTTGGATATAACTATGTTTTACCTGGTAAACCATTTTAATAGCAAC